>NW_022196824.1:0-688298 GCF_008641045.1 Pistacia vera
AAGCCATTTCATTGATTTGCCTAGCCTTATAGGATTAGGAAATTGAAGAGCGAGGAGAGGAATTGTGAGAGTTGGTCTTGAGTCAAACCAAACCCGTAGCGACAACGCTTTTAATATTGTGTTTTAGTCAGCAATTGATGGGGAACTGTGAGTGTTAAGAAGAAATTCTCACATAGACGCCATCTTAATTGGTTGGCATAAGAAGACTGTGCGGCCGAGGTGCACTCGAGTCAAGCCTCTCAATCCCACTTCACAGGTTCATTACAATCATTATTTTTTTACATGCATGCATTTGTAGTTAAATATTTGTGTTTGTTTTTTGTATTGTGATAGCGGTCAATTATAATGAACTTCACGTGAATGGATTGCCATTTAATCGCTACTCGTGGCTCACCACTCACAACTCTTTTGCAAGTCTTGGACAGACCAAGTCTGCAACTGGGTCTGTGATTCTTGCTCCAACGAATCAACAGGACTCCATAACCAGCCAACTCAATGTATGTTTCGTTTCTCTTCTTCTCTGGTTGCCAATTCAGTGTGAAAACTTTATATGAAAAGATTTGCATGTTTTTTGAGGCAATTTTCATGGCTATTGTTATGTTTTTTAAAAATTTGCCAACCTATTGTTATGTTTTTTAAATATGTAGTTGGTTAATTTTAAAGCGCATTCATGGTTGAGACACGGTATAGCAGTAGGTAGAGCTGACATAAAATAAGAGAACCCAGAAGCGTTTATGTTTGGGAGAAAGAAGGGAAAGTGCTTATACACCTAAACCTTATAATTTTATAGGCATCAATTAGTGGTTGCCGGGTTTTTTTTCACCTAACCTCTATTGATTAAATGCCATTAAGTGTAATTTGATTTTGTTTGTTATCTCTTCCCCTCCTTTTCTAATTTAAAAGGTTATAAGGTTTAGAAATATGGCGATGGTAGTACCTGTGAGTTCTTGTTGAAAAAGTCCCTTTGACTCGAGGAAATTTTTTTTTTAGAAAAAGGGGAAATTGTATATGTTAATTACATGTGATTCTCCATCTGGGTATCAGCATGGCAAGCCAAATAATTAATATTGACTTAAGTATTGCCACCATGCTTTGTTTATAATACAAGCATGAGTTTTCTGACTAGTTCTGGGAATCAATTTGGTCAACCTTTATAAAAAGAAACTCAAACTAGTGGAACAATATATCAATAATTGATGTCATTACGCATGCATTCTTCTAATGCATTCCCAATAATTGAACTTTGATATAACGCACAAGGGATTCTTTGCTTAAAATAAAAAGTCTCAGGGTTACCTATACGAATAAACAAAAAGAGAAAAAGAGATATTGGACACATTGTAACAGATGTCGCTACTGAAATTGTGGTGTTTTTTATGTCTTTCCCCTTGGTAAATAGAACTGGTTAACATTGCAATTGTAAATGGATACTAACCGTTGATGATATCTATGATGATTTGGCTATATATTTATCCTGTGGTTCTATAACAACTTAAATCAGAAATGAATTCTTCTTGCAGAATGGTGTTAGAGGTTTAATGCTTGATATGTTTGACTTCAAGAATGACATCTGGTTGTGTCACTCCTTTCAAGGGAAATGCTACGACTTTACAGCTTTTGTAAGTGACCAACTAGTGTTGGAAATTAAATTACCACCATTTGAGACATCATTCCAGTTTAGAATTTGAACTTTAACTATCTTTGTAAATCTTGGAATCTTAATAAATGATTTGTTATACATTTTTCAAGTTCTTTTAGTGACTGCTATTCATTCATTGTTTCTTCGGAACTCTGGAGGTTGGGACAAACAGTCGACCTGTTGTCTTAATTTTCAGCAACCGGCTGTAAATGTTTTGAAAGAGGTTCGAGCTTTTCTTGAAGCAAACCCCATGGAAATTGTCACTATTATCATTGAAGACTATGTTACACTTACATCACCAAAGGGCCTTACTAAAGTGTTTGATGCTGCTGGCCTGAGGAAATACTGGTTTCCAATATCTCGCATGCCCAAAAATGGAAAAGATTGGCCAACAATTGAGGATATGATCCAGAAGAATCAGCGTTTACTGGTTTTTACTTCAAAATCCTCTTAAGGAGGCTTCAGAAGGGATTGCCCATCAGTGGAAAACCAATGTTAGTCTTTCTGGTATATTTAAATTTTAACTTTTACTGGATCTATATAAGAAAATTTAATTAACTGATCATTATTGGCCTTGATACGTATTGCAGATGGGGACGGTGGGATGAAAGTTGGTTCATGTCCAAACCGCGGAGAATCAACTCCGATGAACTCAACATCTAGGTCATTAGTCCTAGTGAATTACTTTCCTGATACACCAGCAATAACGCAAGCTTGCAAGCATAATTCAGCTCCATTGATAAGGATGATGAACACATGTTATGAAGCTTCAGGCAAACGATGGCCTAACTTTATTGCTGTCGACTATTACAAGGTACACATTGTATGCGAAATGTCTTTTAAGCTAAAGCATGTATATGATGAAATGGTGCCCAATTTGGATTACTGTAAAACTAAATTGTGTATGAACATTTCAGAGAAGTGATGGTGGGGGAGCCCCAGAAGCTGTAGATGAGGCTAATGGTCATCTTGTTTGTGGTTGCGATAATGTTTCCTCTTGCGAGGTTTGCGGAACTTACTTCAATCTTATCCTTGACTGCAAGGATGTTTTAGTTATGTTTAACTAATAGTTAGTTATCTGATTTTTATGCAGGCAAATATGACTTATGGAGCTTGTAACGTGCCTGAAGCTGCTGCTGTCCCACCTGCATCTGAATCAGTAGCAAACGAATCCAACTTCATACATTCAAATAGAAGATCAGTTCAATTATGGTGGTTGCTTGGATTAGCCTTGCTGACAATTCTTTTGTAGTTGCAAAAGTTGTTTTGGTAGTTATAATTTGTAACCAATAGATAAATTATTTGGGATATGGTTTGGATGGAAGTCATGTGGTTACAGTAATTAAATGAATAAAGAAGACCAGAATCTTTTGTAAATCCAGTTATCTAGTGTTTTATTAATGGCTTCAATGTGAGTGTAGTTATTATTATTAATCTATATCCATCATTCCTGGTTGAATATAGAATTTGCAAAGTTTAGTAGTGTCTTTCTTTTTGGCATTCAAAATACTACTGAAATAATGTCTTTTACTCGCATAGTATTGATGGGCATCGTGTGATTGAAGTGATTAAATTGTTCATACTTCGTTGTCTAATCTGGCTGCCGATCATTGGAAAAATGTTTGCAATTAGTTTATAGAGATAAATTTTCAAAAGGGTATAGTGGCTGCATGTAGCCAACAAAATAAATAATTTCAAGGCTTCAGGAAGTATTAGCTGTAGAAGCATGGTAGTGATTATAGCCAAATTAATCCACTGATACATCACAGAAAAACTCTATTCAATAATAGTCTGAACCTCCTGCAGATCTCATGTAGAAAAACAAGTAGGTGGTTTCCATGGCCGGGTCTCAAACTTTAAGGTGGCAACAGTAAGAATTCAAAGTTTGATCATTTACAGTAGAATCAATCTAAAACTCTTTTACCAGAACCAAATGCATTTAACTATACATAGAGCACCATGCAAGGAGGGCATAAACAGTTGTGGTAATCAATTGTTTCTTTACTTGTTGGAACCAATAGAACTGTTATGCCTGGGAAATCAAGGGCTGACGTGGGAAATCACGTATGGGGGTGACCTGCTCCCGTCAGAACGGTAAGCACACGTCAGGCATGCAAGGCACCGTGGAGCTCCCACGTGTCCATTTCCCTATTCCAAATCGCGTAAAATCAGCTTGGAAGGTGGGCAATGGGACGTAAAGCCGGATTTAGTCCTGACATTCGCACCAACCCACGGATTTAATGATGGTTATCTACACTCATCTCACTATAAAAAGGAAGGATCTTTTTATTAAAAGGATTCGGCCTTCTTGCACTCTGAACTAGCTTTCTCTCTCTCTGATCATTATACTTTTGTATTTACTTTTCCCGAATTTTTTGTAAGTCAGTCCGCTGTTGCGACCTGACCCACGATTCTAACACAAACTATCAGTGGACATAGGATTTGCTACCTTAGCATCCGAACCACTTTAAAAAGCTCTCATTGTTGCATTTACTCTACATTTCATCCATAATCACGTATGTCTCTTGACCAATCAACGTTANATCGACCATCACCATCAGACAGTGGTCAGAAATCATTGAAATGACATACAATTAATTGAATTTGATCGATCGTGCATCGATTTAGCTAAATTTACTATGAGATTTGACCGTTGATCGATTTAGCTAAATTTACTATAAGATTTGACCGTTGAGGACCACATCTTGCTAGCAAATATGTATTTTATTAGATTGGATATGATAGTTGGGGTGGGGGATATCAATTGGAGATTATGTAAAGTAAGTTGAATCCGTTTTTTTCCCATTCGAAATATATGGGTTAACTTATGGAGTTGACGACTTTTTTCCAATCAAATAATGGTGTAATGACACTTTGGCTTTCAAAATACAAATTTATTACCTAAACATTAGATTTCGTTAACAGTTTTCCGTAAAAATATTGATATTCACTGTAAGATCGAAATACCCCCACCAAAGACCAATCCCCAATCCCTAGCCACTGCAATTTAAAGTTTCGCGCGCCTCAGCCTAAATTCTGACCGATTCCAACACCGAAAATTGACCCCGTCCCCACCATTCAACTCACTGAGGTCGCCCCACCAAAACCCCCCCTCACCCCCACACACAATCACTCCTCAATCGTCGAAGCCACTTGGAGTGGGGCAATTTGTCGAGCAATTGGTGTGCACCAACGAAGGAGTGCCAAATGGCCGCCGTCGGCAATGGAAACAGCCTAGAAAACCAACACAATCATCCCTCAAACATTCAATAAGCCCAAACAGACGCAATGAAACATCAAATCGAAGCCAATTTCACAGGAAAATAAAAACCCAATCACGGCGATGGAGGCGAGTTCGGCCGACGATCGATGGGCTAACAGGTGACGGGGTTTGGGGGGTTTTGTAGTGTGGAGTTCGGTGGTTCGAATGGTGGTGTTGGATTGGATTTTGGCCGCCATTAGCCACTATAATTTGGTTTAGAACACGAAACCCTAACAAGGCGATGGTTGGTGAACGGTGGGAGGAGAGGATTGGAAACGTTGGGGGTTTTGGTTTATGGAGGATGGGGAAGCTGGTGGAGGGGTGGAGGAAAGTCAACAACATCGGATTCTAGCCAAAACAGTCTGGAGAAGGGGATGCGCGCATGAGGACTCCAATGGTGGGTTCGATGAGGACCGTGGAAATGCCGGAATTGGCCAACGATGAAAAAAAGGCAGTCGAGGAAGGGAGATGAAGAAGAAGATGATCAATTAATTTACATTGACCATCTTGCCCTTATTTATAAGACACTTTTGACTATTCTGTAATTCTCTATAGAATAATACTTTGGGTACTAATGGATGAGTACTAATATGTGTACTAACTAAAGCATAGTACCCGTACTATGCGCATAGTACGGGTACTATGCTTTAGTTAGTACACATATTAGTACTCATCCATTAGTACCCAAAGTATTATTCTATAGAGAATTACAGAATAGTCAAAAGTGTCTTATAAATAAGGGCAAGATGGTCAATGTAAATTAATTGATCATCTTCTTCTTCATCTCCCTTCCTCGACTGCCTTTTTTTCATCGTTGGCCAATTCCGGCATTTCCACGGTCCTCATCGAACCCACCATTGGAGTCCTCATGCGCGCATCCCCTTCTCCAGACTGTTTTGGCTAGAATCCGATGTTGTTGACTTTCCTCCACCCCTCCACCAGCTTCCCCATCCTCCATAAACCAAAACCCCCAACGTTTCCAATCCTCTCCTCCCACCGTTCACCAACCATCGCCTTGTTAGGGTTTCGTGTTCTAAACCAAATTATAGTGGCTAATGGCGGCCAAAATCCAATCCAACACCACCATTCGAACCACCGAACTCCACACTACAAAACCCCCCAAACCCCGTCACCTGTTAGCCCATCGATCGTCGGCCGAACTCGCCTCCATCGCCGTGATTGGGTTTTTATTTTCCTGTGAAATTGGCTTCGATTTGATGTTTCATTGCGTCTGTTTGGGCTTATTGAATGTTTGAGGGATGATTGTGTTGGTTTTCTAGGCTGTTTCCATTGCCGACGGCGGCCATTTGGCACTCCTTCGTTGGTGCACACCAATTGCTCGACAAATTGCCCCACTCCAAGTGGCTTCGACGATTGAGGAGTGATTGTGTGTGGGGGTGAGGGGGGGTTTTGGTGGGGCGACCTCAGTGAGTTGAATGGTGGGGACGGGGTCAATTTTCGGTGTTGGAATCGGTCAGAATTTAGGCTGAGGCGCGCGAAACTTTAAATTGCAGTGGCTAGGGATTGGGGATTGGTCTTTGGTGGGGGTATTTCGATCTTACAGTGAATATCAATATTTTTACGGAAAACTGTTAACGAAATCTAATGTTTAGGTAATAAATTTGTATTTTGAAAGCCAAAGTGTCATTACACCATTATTTGATTGGAAAAAAGTCGTCAACTCCATAAGTTAACCCATATATTTCGAATGGGAAAAAAACGGATTCAACTTACTTTACATAATCTCCAATTGATATCCCCCACCCCAACTATCATATCCAATCTAATAAAATACATATTTGCTAGCAAGATGTGGTCCTCAACGGTCAAATCTTATAGTAAATTTAGCTAAATCGATCAACGGTCAAATCTCATAGTAAATTTAGCTAAATCGATGCACGATCGATCAAATTCAATTAATTGTATGTCATTTCAATGATTTCTGACCACTGTCTGATGGTGATGGTCGATTGCAATAATTAGGTGGGTGGAAGAGTTTTTTTTCTTAATTTATAAACTTTTATTTGTGGGGTGAGGTGGGGTGGGGTGGAGAGGGTTAAAAAATAATCTAAATTTAAAAGAGGGTTAAAAAATAATCTAAATTTAAAAAAATACACCGAACATATTTTTAAAATTCTATTCTATGTGATTAAATCCTATTCAGAATAGAATACCATTATAAAAACGTAAATAATCGAAGCCGTAGCGAGTAGCAACATCCATTTAGATAAAATTCACTGTACCAACACACTTTCCAAGAGGGAATTAAACTGTGGTGATAGATAAAATGACCATTTAACCGTGTCTCTTGAATGATAAAATGAAAACAAAATACAATGATAGAAAAACTAACCAATCACAATTTTGTAGAGCAACTAATGTAAACTGGGACGCGTAATTCAAATGTAGCTCAAAACTAGTTAAAATGAGAATAACGAAATGCCAATATAGAGGGTAATAAGACAGAAAATCACCACCTCTAAATCTATCATGTCTTCTAATGATGAACCAAGAAAACTCCTTCTCTACGTACTGGAGTTTTCTCCACCCAGTCTATGAAGATTCACAGTTCGATGAGGAATCACAACAACGGTAACTTTTAATCAATCTTCACGGATGAGAATAGGTAATGGACAAAGTAGAAAGACATTAGGAAGCCGATGGTGCCAGTGGACAACATGATAGCAACTGCCATAATCAGCGAATAACCAAGATAAAGTACAGCAGACACCGGCCCACTCAAACTCTGCAGGTCAAAGACCAAGTAATTGATCGAGTACAGGAACACATAGAGTGCAACTGAACCTGAAGCAAAGAATGCCTTCCACCACCACCGCCAATCCTCAACACAAAGATGCATGTATGTAAGAACCACGGATACTTCCGCACAAACAACAACCAGCAATAACAAAACTATCAGCAGAAACCCAAACACATAATAGAACCTTCCTAGCCAGATGCTGGAGAGAATGAAGAAAAGTTCAATGAATAGGGTTCCAAATGGAAGAGTTCCTGCACCAAGAACAAGAAGCCATGATGGATACTTGCGAGCAGGTATTTCTCTAGGAATCTGGTTGGTTCGTACAGGATACTGAATTGCCTCAGCTTGGGTCCCAAAGAATCCACCCAATAGAGTGAGCGGCACAGAAATGCAGAACCAAAGTGACAAGAGCACAAAATAGAGAGAAATGGGAATGGCACCAGTACTCTTGCTGCCCCAAAGAATGAAGTTCAATACTGTTAGAATAACAAAGACAATTCCAGGAAAGAAGCACGCAACAGACCAAGAGACTGATCTCCATCCTTCAGAGGTTCCCTTGATGGTTCTCCACATACGTACAGCAACATAACCAGCAGCAATACCCAAGAAAAGATATAGAAATATCATCCTTGTCAATAGCATTCCTCGTGAAGCTGGTGACATGAAACCAAAGGCTGCAAAAACAATTGTGACAACCGCCATCCTAGTAATTTGAACTCCATCTCCAACCATCACACAAAGAAGCTTTGAATGATCTGGTTCTCTGAATACATCACCCACAACAAGCTTCCAGCCAGAAAGTTCTTCATTCATTTGTGCTTGAGCTTCCTTGTCCAATTCCTCGTACCTTGTCAAATCCCTTCTCACAGTCCTCAAGAATATGACAAACACTATACCAACCAGGAAAACTATCACCATCAATGAATTAAGGATTGAGAACCAGTGGACACGAGCACCTTCCATCTTCAAGTAAGCATCCCACCGAGATGGCCATCTTGTACTGCTCTTGACAAATTCGACCTCGTATGTGAATGATATTCTCTCTTGCTCCCTTATTATTTGAGACTTGTCAAGCTCTGAGGGGCACTTCACTGTTGTTATGTTATCATACATGTGAAGTTTTGTCATAACTTCTGGATCATGCTTAACACTGCAAGGTACAACCTCAAAACCAACAATCTCATATCCAGCGGCCTTCTTATTATCAGATTCTGAAATCACACCCATACCTTCTTCACCAGTACCGATAATCTCAACCCCACTCCCCACATACTCATGAACCAAAACAGTGAACTTGAGATGATTAATAATGTAATCATCATTACTATTAGCCGGAGTATACCCCACTGGGAATCCAGTCCACTGAATAGTAACCCCATTTTGCTTTGCATATCTCATCACAGGCAAATTGTCCAAAATCATATTCACTTGGTACAAATCCCGTGTTCTCTGTTTCAAAAGCTTAACCTCATGCTCACTCAATGGATTCATAATGCAAAGAAAAATTGTCTCATTCAGATTCATACGAAACCGATATGGGGAGTTATCAATCTGATCTCCCATAAGGAGTTCTCCAAGATTCTTCGCACTTTTCTTGACCCCACCAAGTGGTGTACAATAAGGCAAACTATAGTAACTATACGGAAGCTCAGTCTCAATGGAAGTCAATGAATTAACTTTGGCAAATATGGGCTCCCTATTTGAGTACGTGTGCATATAACTTCCGGGCAAATAAAACCCATTGCAAACTTGCAGGAACAACAACACAAGGAGAAAAGCCCAATTAATTGTGGGCATTTTCTTCTTCGGTTTCAGTGACAAAAATGCCCGCTCAAATCAACCAAATAATGCAAACACTCCATATTTTCTCTCAAACGACGTTAACATGCGCATTCAACACGAAATCTACATCCAACAAACTTAATTTTGTCAACCTCTCAACATCATCTCTTGTATAAAAACAAGTAAACTAATAACAAATTTCTACTCTTAAGTCTTAACAAACATGCATAGATCCACAAACCGACATGTTGTATTTTAATCAGATCAAATTAAGTCACATGCAAACAACACATACAAAATCTACAAATTAACAACAAATAGATCAAGCTTCATAAATATAAATGACGAATCCTTGAAAGCTCACACAAGCAATAAGAGTGAAGTGATAGAAGCGTACCTGAAGCAAATCTGGAGAGATAAATTGGAGATGGGCAGAAATCTGGGAAGGATCCGAATGTGTGAAAATGAAGCAGAGGGTGTGGTGCGTTAGTTTAATTGGTTGGAGAGGAGATGGTTTCTGAAAGAGAAGGAGAGCATGGGTGTTGTTTTATATTAGGTTGAATTAAAGTGAAAAGTGAGTAATAAAACGATAGAAATGCTAAATGTTGTGATTAGTTTTTTCGGGTAGTTTTTAACTCGAGTTAGATCTCGTGGTTAGATTTGACACTCGATTTCGCGAATGTTATATTTATGGAATGGGCCAGCCTATTCGCAGTTTCTTGGGCCAGCCTTCGGGAATGGTTACAATGTAGTATCCATTTACAATAACAATAATACTACATCAATAACCCTCTCTCACAATCTTGACGTAATAGTTTATAATTAGTTAATTCATGACGGATCCCATATAAATTTCACTAATTAACTACGAACTGACCAATTACGAATTACCACGTTAAAGTTGTGAAAGAAAGTTTATAAAAAATGATTGTTTATATAGTATTACTCGTAGGAGGCCTTTGGTTGGAGGTTATGTGAGATTATTGGGGTTAAGTCATCTTATATTATTTGATTATCATGTTTAATTGTCAAGTAATATAAGGTACCGGTAATCTTCAAATACCAATAGTAACTACTATTGGTAATATTGGAGGTAATCTGATTACCTCAAATTTCTTAGGTATCTTATCCCTTATTAATAAAAATTTTGGACAATAATGCCCCTATTTTAAAATAAATGTACATTAATATCCTATTTCAATTTTACCCTTGTTTTATTAAAATTTTAGACAATAATACCCCTATATTTAAAACAATTTACAGACCACCACTGTCACCCAGCCACCACTGCCGACAGCAGGCCAACCACCACGGACTGCCGCCGGGAAGTCGCCGGAGTCCCTAAAAAAGAACGAGATTCGGTGGGAGGCTCCGGGAGGCTTCGATATGGTCGTTTCAAGCCATATTGATGGCCGAAAATGGTCATATCGAAGCCTCTCGGAGCCTCCCACCGAATCTTGATCTTTTTAGGGACTCCGGCGACTTTCCGACGACGGTAGTTTGCGGTGGCAGCAGGTGGTGGCAAGGGGTGGGGATGATTTCGTCATAAATTAAAGTTTTATATAAGCGGGGGTGTTTTAGCTAAATCTGAAATATTGGGGGTTAAAAAATTATTCAAAAATTAATAATAAAATTAATATTATATTAATATTTAAAAAGAGGACAATTTAGTAATTTAAATAACATACCTATCAATTTATTCCCCCTAACCAAACATATTAATATAACATACACACCAATTAACCAAACATATTTTCCTAAAGATTCTCAGTAATCTTCAAGGTAATATAAGATTCTAGTAATTCAACATTCGCTGAACTAAACGTCCTCTTACAATAAATGATTCTTTCCATGCAGCTGCAAACAAAATATTAAGCGTACAATACACTATTCAACCGTAGGGCTTCCTAATTGTAATTTTTTCCATTTTGTATTCGATCCAAGGCCCATGGCTCTTATGATGCTCCCATACTCCTGGTAAAAAAAACTCATAAAATTAAAAACAATGAAACACTTTAAAAATGGGGATTTAAATTTCAAATATTAATCATCTAGAATTCCAGGAAGCGTGTCTAGTGTCTACGACTGAATACTGATAAGCTGCTTGATGCAATTAAAGTTGTGACAATTTATGACAGGTGGCTGTATAGTGACGATCTTGCAAACGTTATCAGTCATGTTCTAAATAGTTTCCAGTAACATATTGAAAATGGCTTTGGAAAGTGATTTCTTGAGTTCACACTTCTACAGATCCTTTGAGCCAATTTGCAAGTAATGGCAACTGACAGGCGAAAACAATTTCTGGGCCACCCCACCAACAGACTCCCATTCAGGCATTCACTTTTGATATCCATCAACTATTCCCACATATTTCCTACTATTTTTTATTCACCCAAAAATGAAATCTAGAAACATGACTGATGAGATGTCTGTCCAAGCCTTTTGACCGATCAACGGCCGTTGGACACCTTATAAATACCACCACCCGACTTTCTCTCAATGCATAACCTCCCGTTTCCATATAAACACTAGCCAAACATGTCGCTTCAGCTTTTAACTTCATTTCTCCTTTTCCGTCTCCCATTACTTGTCTTCTTTCTCATCACCAAAGCCAGAACCACCAAATCTAAAGGATCATCATATCCTTCCTCTGATATTTTCCCCAAATCCTACCCATTAGTGGGCTCCTTCTTCTCCATTTTAGCAAACCGAAACCAATTAATCCAGTGGTCTACTTCCATTCTCCAAAACACCCCCACTGCAACATTTGCTTTGCCCAAGGTACTGGGCACCGTCACTTACTTGACTGCTAATCCAGCCAATGTCCAGCATATTCTCAAAACTAACTTCTACAACTACCCAAAAGGCAGAGAATTCCGAACAACTCTCTTGGACTTTCTTGGCAATGGCATCTTCAATATTGACGGCGAACAATGGAAGTTCCAAAGACAAATTTCGAGCCACGAATTCAACACCAAATCTCTCCGTAAATTTGTTGAAACCGTTGTTGAAACCGAGCTCTCTGATCGCCTTATTCCCATATTAGAGCGGGCTGCAGCCAACAAGGACGTCCTCGATTTTCAAGATGTTCTTCAAAGGTTTGCGTTTGATAATATATGCAAGATTGCTTTCGGGTACGATCCTGAGTACCTGTTGCCGTCTTTTCCAGAAGCTAAGTTCGCACGAGCTTTTGACGAAGGTGTTAGGATTAGCAGCGAAAGATTTCACGCACCTTTACTAATACTCTGGAAGATAAAACGAGTTCTCAATATTGGTTCTGAAAAGCGTCTGAAAATTGCGACTTCTGAGGTTCAGGAATTTTCTAGAAACATCATAAAAGAAAAGAAACAACAACTTAAAGAAAACTCCTCGCCTGAATCCATGGATCTTTTGTCACGATTCTTGAGCTCCGATCAATACGACGAAAAATTTGTTAGTGACATAATCATCAGCTTTACACTGGCCGGCCGAGACACCACATCGGTAGCTTTGACATGGTATTTCTGGCTGTTATGCCTGGGAAATCAAGGGCTAACGTGGGAAATCACGTGATGGGGGTGACCTGCTCCCGTCAGAACGGTAAGCACACGTCAGGCATGCAAGGCGCTGTGGAGTTCCCACGTATCCATTTCCCTGCTCCAAATCGCGTAAAATCAGCTTGGAAGGTGAGCAATGGGACGTAAAGCCAGATTTAGTCCTGACATTCGCACCAACCCACGGATTTAATGATGGTTATCTGCACTAATCTCACTATAAAAAGGAAGGGTCTTTTCATTAAAAGGATTCGGCCTTCTTGCACTTTGAACTAGCTTTCTCTCTCTCTGATCATTATACTTTTGTATTTACTTTTCCTGAATTTTTTGTAAGTCAGTCCGCTGTTGCGACCTGACCCACGATTCTAATACAAACTATCAGTGGACGTAGGATTTGCTACCTTAGCATCCGAACCACTTTAAAAAGCTCTCATTGTTGCATTTACTCTACATTTCATCCATAATCACGTGTGTCTCTTGACCAATCAACGTTTTGCACGTGTCGATTAGTTGGTGTCAAAATCACGCATCAACAGTTTTGGCGCTAGAAGGAGGGCCTGGTTTAGTGTTCATCCTTCATCAGGAGAATCTTCAACCTACTGGTCCTATAGCAACAAATGGCCCACCAATCTGAACTTGAGCAAGCCAACCAGCGCGTTGAGGGAGTTCCCCTAACCCAGGGGGATACCCCTTCCAGGATACTTCTAGTTTCACAAAATGTTGCGGTAGATATCCCGGCAGCTTCGCAGCTTGACCCCGCCATCAGAAGCTACCTGGAGAGGTTCGACAATACTCTCCAGACGGTCAACCAGAGGCTGGACCATTTGGACCAAGGCATATCATCTAGAACAGCTGGGGTGGTGCAACCGCCAGAAACGCCAGCAAGTCGCATGAAAGCACGGCAGAGGGAAATAGCCTGTGCCACGAGCACTGCAGCGCGTAGACGTAAGGGCAAGCAAGTGGCAAAAAACAAGCCTACACGCTCCTAAGGACCAGCGAACACAAACCGTGCCCCAAGCAGGGTGCCGACAAAGCTGAGATTCGACGAAAAAGTGAATCCCGAGCTGTCCCATGCCATGTCACAGGTGAACCCGAGCAAAAGTACCGGGCACGATGATTCCTATCACCGCCAACAGAAGGATCCTGAGATCTATCATGTGGGTGGTCCTCACACCTCGCGGGGCGGTTCGTACCACCGCGAGGGTCGTGAAAATGCCCCGTACAATCCATCGCCTTCACACGCCTCTAGTCAGCATGTGTCGAGAGCAGCCAGAAATGCCGGCTGAGGCGAAGAGGAGTCTGACCTCTGAACTTTCCTGAACCGTAATCGCGAAGGCCGAACTCGCATGGGTGAAAGCAATCCCCAATTAGCTCCGTTACCACAAATTGAGGAGCTACAGCGAGCTCTGGATAGGTTGAGGGAGCAGCAAAACAAGCAGACCCAGGTCACCTCTGCATCCCCTTTCTCTCCCAAAGTGCTAGCTGCTCCATCCCCGTCGGGGTTCAGAATGCCCGACATGCGGCCGTTTGATGGGAATCATGACCCGCAGGATCATTTGTATGAGTTCAACGACCTGATGGAGCTCCATCAGGTTTTGGATCTTGCAAAATGCCGTTGTTTGGTCGTGACGCTGACTTCTCATGCCAAGTGGTGGTTAAGGTCGCTCCTAGCGGGATCGATCAGTTCATGGCCTCAGATGAGTACGACGTTCCTACGACATTTCCAAGCAAATCGAAAGTTTTCGATGCCTTTGAGCTACCTCAGCAACATAAGGCAAGAAAGAGACGAATCCCTGCAATCTTACATCGACCGTTTCCACAGGGAACTCAACAAGTGGCTCATGCCCCCGAAGAGTCTATCCGAACACTTATAATAGCTGGAGTTCGCCCGCAAACCAACCTGTGGAAAGAACTACAGGCTGAGGACGATGTTTCCCTCACCAGATTTTACAACCTTGCAAAAAAATATCTCCGAATAGAGAATTCATTGGCGGCACTCCGTCATCGCGATCACGGTACTTCAAGCAGTATATCTGGTTGGGGGGAAGGTAGGAGAATTGATCGCAAAGGAGACATCGACGATCAGCGAAAAGGGAAGAAACCACGCTATGAGCAAAAAAGGTCCCATGCTCCTGTTCCTCGTCGCGACCGAGACAAAGTTCAATACACTCCGCTGAATGTGTCCATATCCGTAATTCTTGACAAATCTGAGGAGGCCAGCTTGCTCGGTGAGTCGGAACCCATGAAAACCCCTGCTGTGGCCAAAAACAGCAAAAAATACTGTCATTTCCATTGGGACAACGGGCATCACACCGATGAATGCCGAGCTCTAATGCAGGCAATCGAAGAGCTCATCAAGAAAGGGCACTTCAAGGAGTATATTGATGACTCTACTCCGAAAGAGAACCAAGGGGAGCAAAAGAAAAAGCGTCGTGATCGCAGCGGATATAGTAGTGTTAACATAATCTTCGGAGGCCTGCACCTCGCGAGAAACACGCGAGGTGCGCAGGAAAGGCATGCTCGTGAAGCATATCACGACCCGATCAAGGTAATGAACACTTCGCAGCGATCACAAAAGGCTTAAAAGGAGGAGCCGATCACCTTCTGCGAAAAGGAAGCAGCTCGCTTGCACCATCCTCACGAGGATGCCCTGGTGATCACGCCCCTGATAGGGTGCTATAATGTCTGTAGAATGCTCGTGGACAACGGAAGCGCTGTAAACATTCTGTTCCAGACCGCTTTCGAAAGGATGAACCTAAACGAGGCCGACCTGAAGCCGCCTCGATACCTCTTTACAGTTTTACAGGGGACCACCTGATCCCCAAAGGAACGATCCAGCTCCCAGTCACGCTCGGCGACTATGACGAGGTGACTAGGGTTACCGAATTTTTGGTCGTGGATTGCCCATCGGCCTTCAATGGAATCTTAGGGCGACCTCTGTTGAGAAGCTTCAAGGCAGTCACTTCCATATACCATCTCAAGATGAAGTTCCCAACTCCAACGGGGATAGGGGAAGTGATAAAAGAATCAGCATGCATGAAGAGTGGTGGAGATGGAGAATGAAAGCATGGATTCTAAAAAACGGTTTTCAAACAAAGCTTGGAAAAGAGATTATACCTACTCCTTTGCTTTGGATTGATGAAGATCAGCCTCAAAGTAATGAGACCTCCACACTTTAACAGCACCTTGAGAGGTTTAGAGAGTGGTCGTGGCTTTTAGAGAGAGTTTTGGTTTTGCTTTGAGTGAACAATGTGTGTTATGAACAAAAATGCAACCTTTTGCATTTATATATACTTGGGCAATTTTGTAATTATTTATTTTTCACTTCAAAGCCCAATAAAATCTTATTTTATAAAGAGACCCCATGAATTTATTATGCTACCCTTTGAATAATCAATATTATTCAAGGGCCCATGTAAACTAAACTAGTTTACAATGACAACCCATAAAGTTACCCTTTTACCCTTTAACTATTAAAAGGTTATTTTTGTTCATCTCATTAATCTTAACACTTTAAGATTTAATCTTAACACTTTAAGATATAATAATTAAATATAATTAATTATTGCTTGACCATTTTAATCCTTAAAATGTCACAAATAGTTTTCTATGTAACTATTACCATAGAAATCCCGTTATTACCCTCGGAAGGTGCTAGCCCTCTTCGGATAATCATTTCTCTCTCTCATCCTTCTCTAACTTCCCAAGGCTATTGGTGTGACCATGTAGGTCCACCGTGGATTAGCCGTGGGCCGGTTCTGGATGAATCCGGAAACCTGTCCGGAGGCCCAACGACTATGGTAAACATCTAGCAATGTGCCATAGTCCCTAAACCACGATGAAGAAATACTTCATCGAACCCATTTCAGATCATACGTACCATGCAGGTAAAGTCCCTCCATTGAGATATCCTAATCGAGTATGGATTCATGGAACGTCAAAATCCTAAACTCGATCTTCTACCGAATTGTCGATCAATATGTCCGGAACTTGTCATCACAAACTTACTTTTGTATGACTAATAATAGACTCTGGCCAGAGATTCAGTTTTCCGACATTTATCGATGTTCGTCTAGGAACTCGAATCCGGATGGAGTCAGCGGTACTCCCGATCCTATATTTTCGAGTCAATGGATCCCCTCTTGACCATCGTTCGTTTCCGCATATGAACAACGCATGACCAAATAGGCTTTATTGTACGAAACATGATTAGTCTCGTACTTATACACCGTATGAACCATACGCATCCATATCGGATCCGACTACAATGTCTCAGGTCAAAGGACTACATCGTGCACTGATATAACCAAACGATAAATCATTGACTACATGCTTTTCCAAGTGATTTGTCGTTATTCGGTCACGTTCGAAAAACAGTTCACCAACCGTTAATCCATACCAATGCCCTAGTGACATGACTATCATCGTCATCCGTACTTATATCAACTCATGATATCTTTCGGAAGCATCCGGTATGCCTACTGTGCAATATAGTTGCCCAAATTTATATTGCTTCCGTAGGAAACCCTTTTCGATAATTCATTTACCTATTAAATGAATCATCTGGACAATTCATATACATACTTTATCTTAAATGCATGACTGAATAAAGGAAGCAATTTACATATATGAATTGAAGAACTCTTTCTTCTATTATTTATGATATATATAGATACAAGACAAAATGCTCTGAAACCGACAATACGAATGGTTTCTAGGGCATACACTAATATACACTAACAAGTGAGTGGATCGCAAAGCGCATCTCGCGAATGCTACGTAAAAGCGGTGTAGATGGCAGGCAAGGGAAAGGGCATTTCGCGATGTGTGCCTCGCTTGGCTATGGCAATCAGCCGGATCGAGCCACAGCCTGGTCCAGTGGAGGATAATATAGATCCTCGAATCTAGGAAATCTCTCCCAGCAGCCCGGTTAAGGATCTATTCGAGATTTCGGTTGATCCAAAAGAGCCGAGCCGAGTGTTAAGAATTGGAAGCTGTCTCAACCCTCAGCTCGCTTCCGAACTGATAAGCTTCCTGGTTGAGAATATCGATGTGTTTGCCTGGTAGCATGCAGATATGGTCGGGATCAGCCCAGACATCACTTGCCATGCGTTAAACATCGACTGTGAGGCCAAATCGATTCGCCAGAAAAGAAGAGTAATGGATCCGGAGCGGTATGCTGCATTAAAGTCAGAAGTGGAAAACCTCCTCTAGAATGGGTCCATCCGAGAGGCACTCTACCCGACCTGGGTCATCAACCCGGTCCTGGTAAAGAAGACAACCGGCAAGTGGTGGACCTGCGTTGACTTCAGCGACCTCAACAAGGCTTGCTCGAAAGACGGCTTCCCTCTGCCGAGAATCGACCAGCTCGTTAATGCCACCTCGGGGCACGAGCTACTAAGCTTCATTGATGCATACTCGGGATACAATCAATTCCCGATGTATGGGCCACACGAGGAGCATACGTCCTTCATTACGGACCGGGGGCTGTACTGTTACAAAGTTATGCCTTTCGGCCTCAAGAATGCTGGCGCAACCTACCAGCGGCTGGTTAATCGAATGTTCTCTGACCAGATCGGAAAGACAATGGAGGTCTATGTGGATGACATGCTGGTCAAATCCTAGGTCACCTCAAAACACATTGCACATCTCGCTGAGATGTTTGACATCCTCCGACTGTACAGAATGAAGCTAAACCCTCTCAAGTGTTCGTTCGGGGTATCGTTAGGAAAGTTCCTGGGGTATATGGTTAATCAGCGAGGGATAGAAATAAACCCCGAGAAGATCCAAGCTCTGCTCGATATGGAGAGCCCGACCAGCAAAAAGCAAGTCATGAGTCTAAATGGGCGAATAGCAGCACTTAGTCGCTTCATATCGAGACTAACAGACCGCTGCTTACCATTTTTCAATGTTCTGAAGGCCAACAAGAAATTCGAATGGACTCCCAAATGCGAACAGGCGTTCCAGAGTATAAAAGAACACCTCGGGAAGCCACATCTCCTCTCTAAGCCTCTTCCGCAGGAAATCCTGCTCATCTACTTGTCCGTCTCTCAGTTCGCGGTCAGTGCAGCTCTAGTGCAGCTCTAGTGCAGGAAGAGAAAAAGGCGCAATGGCCAGTGTACTATGCAAGCAAGCGTCTGACGGATTCCGAGATGCGGTATCCGGAAATGGAGCGACTAGCCTTTGCTCTACTGATCGCATCCAGAAAGCTGCGACCTTACTTCCACGGCCATACGATCCACGTAATGACTAATTACCTTCTCAGGTAGGTCCTTTAGAAACCAGAAGTCTCGGGTAAACTGCTCAAATGGGCCATGGAATTAAGCCAGTTCAACCTAAAGTACAAGCCCAGGTCGACCATTAAAGGGCAAGCTGTTGCTGACTTCATCTCAGAATTTTCCTATCTTCCGAGCGAGCAACAGCCTGGCGAAGCCATCCAGGAAAGTATTCAGAACCTGTCGACCTGGAACCTTTACGTCGACGGGTCATCAAACAGAAAAAGAGCTAGCACGGGTCTTCTCCTTGTAAGCCCCGAAGGGACTCGAATCCATGGTATTCTCCGGTTCAGGTTTAAAGCGACCAACAATGAGGCTGAGAATGAAGCTCTGCTTGCCGGGTTGCGACTTGCCAAAGAAATGGGTGCAATCGCGATCAGCATTTACAGCGACTCCATCCTGGTCGTCAACCAAATTTTAGGAGAATACCAAGCCAAGGAAGAGAACATGGTCCGCTATCTGAAAGAAGCTAAGACCGCTCTTGGGTCGTTCAAGCACTTTGAAATCACTTAGATTCCCAGAGATAGCAATTCTATAACGGACGCCCTAGCAAAGATAGCCTCGTTGTTGGATTCAGAAGCTCCAGATAACATTCCCATTCGGTTTGTCGATGCTCCAACTATCAGTTCGACCGAACAGGCCGTAAATATGACTCAACCAGACTCCTGGATAACTCCCATTTTCCAGTACCTCAAGGATGGGACCTTGCCAGACGACAAGGTCGAGGCAAGGGTCCTGCGAGCAAGATCTGCTCGTTACACACTCATCGGAGACCAGCTGTACAGGAGAGGATTCAGTGCCTCTCTCCTCCTATGTGTAACCAGTGAAGAAGCAGACTACATCATGAGGGAAATTCACAAAGGGATCTGTGGCAATCACACAGCTGCTCGATCTCTTGCGAACAAGGTTGTTCGTCAGGGGTATTATTGGCCCCGGATCCAAAAAGATACGCACAATTTTGTCAAGAAATGTGACAAGTGCCAGCGGTTCGCGAACATTTCGCGAGCCCCCTCTCACGAGCTGATAACGATGTCTAGCCCCTGGCCATTTTCCATGTGGGGGATCGACCTTATCGGTCTCATGCCAGTCGGAAAAGGAGGAGTCAAATATGTCGTGATCGCGGTAGATTATTTCACAAAATGGGTGGAAGCTGAACCGCTGGCCGCGATCACGACTAGAAAGCTAAACCGCTGGCCGCGATCACGACTAGAAAGCTGAAACACTTCGTTTTCAAGAATATAGTGTGCCGCTACGGAATTCCCCACACCCTCATCTCGGATAATGGAAAGCAATTCGATAACGAGGAGTTCAAGCAGTTCTGCGACGAGCTGGGCATCCATAAAAAATTTACCTCAGTCACCAGACCGCAATCAAATTGCCAGGTTGAAGCTGTCAACAAGACCATCAAGCACACTCTAAAGGCCAAGCTTGGGGCAGCCAAGGGAAATTGGGTCGACGATCTCCCCGAGGTCTTATGGGCGTACAGGACAACTCCAAGAACCTCCACCTCAGAAACCCTTTTTTCGCTAGCTTATGGCTGCGAAGCAATGATTCCTGTAGAGGTGGAAACTCCCCAAGGTCTTATGGGCGTACAGGACAACTCCAAGAACCTCTACCTCAGAAACCCCTTTTTCGCTAGCTTATGGCTGCGAAGCAATGATTCCTGTAGAGGTGAAAACTGGTTCTCTTCGGAGAGACTTGTACGACGAGAATGAAAACGAAGCACTTATGAGAGCGAGTCTGGATCTTGTCGAGGAGCACCGCTAAGGATAGCAGCCTACCAACAGCGTGCGAAGAGATTCTTCGATTCAAAGGTCAAGCGAAGAGACTTTCAGGTCGGTGACCTTGTGCTAAAAGAAGTTCTCCCTGGAACCAGGGAGCCAAGCGCGGGAGTATTAGGACCCAATTGGGAAGGTCCGTATCGGGTCAACAAGGTGATCAGACCGGGGACTTACCATCTCAAAAGGCTAAATGGTTCCAAAGTACCCCGAGCTTGGAATGCCGAGCACCTCCGGCCATACTATCAGTAATCCCGAGCTCAGCTCTCATTGCAAATTAGGTTTTAATTTTGTTAGATTCCTTTTTATTGTAAAATATTATCATGTTCGCTTGTAACAATTCGCATGTGATATTGCCTATGTAAAACGAACTGAATTGTAAACTGCATTCATATATGATTAAGCGAACAGCAATTAAAAGCGGTGTATTTCATGTACAAAAATTGTTCAAGACCCTATTAATCCCTATGGAGTCAGTCTCATCGCACTAAGCCTGGTCGGTGGGGGGAACCTTCGAAGCAAGACCCGAACCTTTAGCCTGATCAGATCCTCGGGCGGCCGCTGCTGCTTGATCATCTTCCTTCGCCAAAATCTGCAAGGTCTCTTGCCACCCCTATGGGAGGTCGGACATATCCAGATCTGGATTCTTTGGTCGCAGGGTATAGATGGACCCGATCGCCCAGTCGGCGGCCTTATCCTCGATCTCCTCTAACTGGATCCGCATTTCTTCAATCAGGGAAGCAATTTTTTCCTGACTCTCCTGGAGTTTGGCCTCGAGAGCTAGCCTTTCCTTTTCGGAGGCCTCCCTTTCTTGTTCTGCTCGCTGGGCCCGTGTTAAGATCGTCTGGAGCTCTTGGTCCTTCTCCCCGACTTCCTTGGAGAGCCTAGCGGTTGTCCTCTGAAGCTCTTTTACTTCGTCCACACGCCGTTCGAGCTCCGCCTTTTGGAAGTCAACTGTCCGCATAGCGGCCTTCTTTTGGCTCAAGTATCTGTTCTCCGCCTCAAACGATTGCGTTCTTTTGGCTTCGACAGTCGCCAGGCTCTATTTGAGCTTCGCGATCTCCTCTTTCAGATCATTTGCCCCCTTCGCGGCCCCCAGCCAAGCTTTCTCCATGGACATCCTCATGGCAAGCAAAACCTGCGAACAAGAAGTTAGAATGAAAATGACGTACAAGCTTTAAGAATAGTTCGTTTACCTTACTTAGATGCTGGAACGACGTGGTCAACAGGTCGTCGCCCGTATCAGAGAACTCATCATATGACTCCGATAGCCCACACTCGAGCAGAGAGTAGACTATCGGCTGCAGGTATTCGGGCAGGTTCCCTAGCGAATCCAGCACTGGTGTGTCCTTCGCCTTGTCGATAGCGACCGTCTCATCTACAGGCTCCTTCTGACGTCCCGCCACGACCTTAGTGGCTCTTCCTCAGATTCGGTCTCTGACTCCTCGACCTGAATCTGCTTCCTTTTCTTCGACCGCTGGGCCGGAGCCTTCCGCCTTGGGCGACCAGGTGGCTGAGCGACTTGTTCTGTCTTGGTCAGGACGAGACTGGGAGGGCATGACAGTTCGCACCGGTTGTGCCGTTGGGCGAGCAGCTTCGACTTCCCTTTCTTTCCTCGAATGAGGGAAGTTGAATGGTGCTCGCCGGGGCTGCTCGGATTCTTTCGGAGGCATGGTCGCTGCGTAAAGGTGTGTTAGTAACTAAGCAAAAATTATTCCACGACCAGAAAGGAATCAGTGTGCAACTTACATTCTGAGGACTCTAAAGACGCCTGGTCATTGAAAAAACCGTACTTCCGTAAGTTCACAGTCGTCACGAGCTTCCTCGCGTCCCGGCTTTATTCAGGGAGAACCCCAAAAGACACAATCCTGTCCAGGTCGGTGAGCAGGTCCAGGCTGGTCATCTTGTTAACTGCAAAAGAATACAAGTCGTTAGAAAAGGCGTTCACATAGTTAATGAATTTAGCAAAGAGGGACCTACTTGGTTTCTGAAAGCGGCAGTAGCCATCATAGCAGAAGAAGAAGAACTTCATCTCATAGGCCCCCGCGTTGCCGGGATAGCTATGTATCCCTTCGGCGATGGTAGATCGCCGAGACAAATAATATGAGTCTTTCTCCTTGCTCCTTTTTAGGTAATACGAACAGCCGAGCTCCACCGCTGTTAATTCGCCCAAGCCGCTCTCAAGGCACGCGATGTACATCGCAACAGCGATGACATACGCGTTTGGCGTTAATTGCATTGGTGCGATCCCGAAGTGATCCAGGACTGACCTAATAAAAGGGTGGAGAGGAATCAACCCCCCACCCTTGAAGATCTCTACGGAGATAGCAGCCAAGCCATCGAAAGGATGCCGCGATGACTGGGTGGCGTCGAGAAACACCTCTGCGTGGACGCTGAACTGTTTCTTTATCCTATCGAATTCTTCTCGGGTGAGAACCGAGAAAACCTCGAGGGATTCATCCACGGGAACATCCTGCGAAGACAAACCGGCTCCTTCTTCGGATCTGGATGCTGAGGGTTCCATTTCGCAGTCTGTAGCACCGACAGACAGAAGGTCATTTTAGCCATCGTACGTCGCCCTGTACGGCGGCTTGGGGCAAATTCCCTAAAACCTAACAATGACTCCAACCACCTAACAATGAAACATCAGATGACGCAACGCCATTGTACCACCAGATAATAATTAAAAAAAAAAAAAAAAAAAATTAAGAGGGAGCAAAAACCCTTACCTTTTGGGGGACGTGGCCGTGAACGGTTCTTGCTTCAGGTATCGGGAAAGAAAGGCTTCCGATTTGCAGGGAGTTTTCGTTCGAGACAAATGGGATTCTGGCGGCCTCATCTGGAAAATCTGGGCTTTTATATGGATCGCGAACCAGCGTTAACCACCCCTCGAAATCGAAACGACGTTTCTCTCTCTCCGCATTAAATGCGCCCCGCGCCGCATTTATTGTTGTGATGAGGGTTGTCGTTTCAGGAGCGTCGTGCAATTAATGCTCTGCCAAAGCAGTAACGCGTCAGCACATAATGCATTTAATGCGCCTGGCAGACGCCTGACATGCGCAGAGCTCCTGTCAGCGCAAGAGCGACCTCATCAGTTCTCCATCTCTAAGGTGTGGTAAGGAGCGCCCGGTGAAGTCAGGACTCTTAGGCAACGGCTGTCAGGTCATTCGGACGAGGTTTGCGCGAAGTCATGTTCGCAAAAGGTCATATCTCGAGCTTCTTTCATTCAGGTCAGAATGGTCAGGGCCACCACTCACGGCATGACTTAGTTTCCAAGGTTTGACCCTCAAACCTTAAAAACTAGGGGACTTTTGTTATGCTTGGGAAATCAAGGGCTGACGTGGGAAATCACGTGATGGGGGTGACCTGCTCCCGTCAGAATGGTAAGTACACGTCAGGCATGCAAGGCGCCGTGGAGTTCCCACGTGTCCATTTCCCTACTCCAAATCGCGTAAAATCAGCTTGGAAGGTGGGCAATGGGACGTAAAGCCGGATTTAGTCCTAACATTCGCACCAACCCACAGATTTAATGATGGTTATCTGCACTCATCTCACTATAAAAAGGAAGGATCTTTTCATTAAAAGGATTCGACCTTCTTGCACTCTGAACTAGCTTTCTCTCTCTCTGATCATTATACTTTTGTATTTACTTTTCCCGAATTTTTTGTAAGTTAGTCCACTGTTGTGACCTGACCCACGATTCTAATACAAACTATCAGTAGACGTAGGATTTGCTACCTTAGCATCCGAACCACTTTAAAAAGCTCTCATTGTTGCATTTACTCTACATTTCATCCATAATCACGTGTGTCTCTTGACCAATCAACATTTCGCACGTGTCGATTAGTTGGTGTCAAAATCACGCATCAACACTAACTGATCTCTAAACACCCAAAAGCTGAAAAACAAACTCTCGATGAAATCAAAGAAAAATCAGACACACCAGTTTATGAAGATATAAAAGACATGGTGTACACTCATGCGTCACTCTGTGAGAGCATGAGATTCTATCCACCGGTACCAGCAGACACCAAGTTAGCAGAAAACGACGACGTACTGCCCGACAGGACCATAGTGAAGAAGGGAATGCGAGTGTCATACCTTCCATATGGATGGGGAGAATGGAGAAGCTTTGGGGAGAAGATTGGCCAGAGTTCAAGCCAGAAAGGTGGTTGAAGAGAGAGGAAGATGGGAAATGGAGTTTTGAGGGGAGAGATCCGTACACGTATCCGGTGTTTCAGGCAGGGCCTAGGATTTGTTTAGGGAAAGAGATGGCATTTTTGCAAATGAAGAGGGTTGTGTCTGGGGTTTTGAAGAGGTTTAAGGTGGTGCCAGCGATGGAAGAGGGTGTTGAGCCGGAGTTTGTTGCACATTTGACTGCCAAGATGAAAGATGGCTTCCCGGTAAGGATAGTGGAGAGGACTCAGTGAGCACAATATATATGGTGTTAGGTAACTAGGTACTCTGAAATTTTATAACTTGTAATAAAGATTTGATGTAATTTTAATTTTGAATTGCAGTTGGTCGAAGTATTATTTGTATGAGTCTGATTATGAGTCTATGATATGATGAATTTTGTTCCTTTCCTTCCTTTTCAAGTAGTTGCCAACTAAATGTCAAATATGAAATCAAAATATAACAATGGGTTGGGTTCAATATCAACAATCAGCTGGCTCGCTCTCCCCACATTTAATGCTTCAGTACAAGAAAAGTAATTAAATATCTCAAAATCATGATGTTAGTTCTCCCTCATTTACATTTCTTTTTATAATCAAATGTTGTTACTTCTGGAGATATTAATCCATAATTATAAAATCGAAATTTTAAGTGGAATGGGAGATTATATAGGGGAATTATTGATCATGACATGATAAAATGTTGTTGCTTTGAAGTGTTTCTTCTCGTAAAGCATTTCTTGTTTTGCCTGGCTGGGTTTTGGTGCAGGTGTGTTTTTTATCTCTGCGGTTGTGTTGCTGTGCAGGATGGTATTCTCAGGTTCGGTTGGGAGGATGATTTGTGGGAGAGTTCCCAGGTTCAGATAGATCTTTGGGGAAGCAGCATATGCCCTATGTTTGGGGTGTTTATTTGTTTTATTTTCCTCTTTTGGTTAAAGTCACAGACTGATTTTTTAGCTATCAGCAATAAGGGGTGGAATTGGTTATGGCCCGTTTTCTGGTGGAAGCTGCTGACTGTTCTTACTGGCTGTTTTTGATGTTATGTGATGGTTTGGCAGCGTTTTGTAAGTGGTTGTTTGATGGTGGTACCGGGTGTGGCTTGTTTTGTTGGCACCTGATTTGTTCTCTGGAGATTGCTGCTGGGTGGTTGAGGTTGGATTTTGGCTACTCTCAGTTGGCTGTTTTCTTGTGGTAGCTTGCTGGAGGTTTCCTGTTTTGTGACCTTTAGTGTGTGTTTGCTAGCAGATGGCCCTTTATGGGGTTTGTGACGAAATATGGAATGCCTTTTATTAATTTCCTTGAATCTCTGCTGGCTGAAATTAAGCAGTAATTAGAGTTTCAATCAATCAACTTAATTCAAGTGATTGATTGGACAATTATAGGGATGTTTTATATTCATTACTCTCCTTTTTTTTACATTTACAAAGATGTATAAATTGGCCAATTGTACAAGCTTACAATATATTGAATATATAAATTTATTCTCTTTTTCTCTTTTTTTGGGCATACTCTGGCAGTGTCATTGTCTTGAACTGCTTCTCTTTGTCCTGCTCTTGGTCTCTGTCTCAATTCCTTACATGGTATCAGAGCACAGCTAACAGCTTCCGCTTGCCTTTCAACTCAGCTTCTTTCTCTTTGTCCCTGCAAACAGTCAAAAACCACCATTAACCTTCAGCATGGAACTCAACCCAAATACAACTACAACAAACCCAGACAGCCCAACCAACAGCCCGATCACCATAGACAACCCACACAGCTCTGGCCCAAACAAGTAATCTCTACCTACTACAACCCAAGCCCAAACAATTCAAAACAGGTCTGACCTAGCCTGTTATCCATATGGAATGTCGGGTTACAACTCGAAATCTTTTACCCATTCAAGGCCTGACCCAGCGTCTCTTGGAATATTAGGTTACAACCTGGATTCTATTCCCACATCGGGTTCGGATCCAAATCCCTACTCGCACCCTTTTCAAATTATTCCAGCCACCGGGAACAATCGCCCTGAACCAGGCGATGTTCTCTTCTCATCGATCACCAATGAACCTGAATTAGTCCTCATCAAACAAACCTTCACCGGATCTGACAACTATGCCTCCTGGTCTTGCGATTTCCGACGAGCCCTCATAACCAAAGACAAAGAGTCATTTCTTGATGGGGTTTTTCAACCACCGCCGCAACCTCATCTTCAACGCCATTGGAATCGTTGCAATATGCTAGTCCGATCATGGATCAGCAATTGCCTTTCATAAGAGGTTGCAGTTGGGCTCCCACCAATAGAAATGGCTGCTGAAATCTGGGCTAACATCAAGGAGATGTATGGGAAGCTCGATCTTGCCAAAATTTTCACTCTCTGGCAGCGTCTCATCGAACTCAAGCAAGGGAACAACTCGGTCACCACTTATTTCAATCGGCTCTCTGCCGTTTGGAACGAGTTAGACGCTGTCAAAGAAACGCTTAAAGGGCCACCGGAAACACTCAATCAATATCATAGAATGCAAGATCGCGACCGATTGTCGCATTTTTTGCTCGGATTAAATGACAATTTTCTCTCTTTCAGGACATAGGTACTGGTCGCGTCTCCACCACCCTCTCTCTGCCAGAGTTTTCAATTGGCAGTGCAAGATGAGAACTAACGCTAGTTGAACTCCGATAGAACATCACCGGATTCAATGGCACTGGCAAGGTTGAGAGAAAATGGGGATTCACAGCGACTAGGGCACAATGAAGGTGAAAAACTTTCTCTTATATATGACGAGATGAAGGGCTCAAATTCAATCTCAAGATCTGACAGCCAGAAACTTATCACGTTTTTAAACGCATCTCACGGTTCCAATCATGCCACGTCACGCAATGGGTCAAACAGGTCAACTTCTTGGTCAAACGGGTCAAGTGGATTTGGAAATGGGTCAAACGGGTATGGATCTGGGTCAAATGGGTTGGGAAATTCAAGATCCAATAAAAATCAATTATATTGTGATTATTGCAAAAGAAGAAATCATGATCGAGACCATTGTTGGAGATTACATGGTCGTCCAGATTTCAACAACAAGGAGAGAAATGGTCATTCTTCTTCTTTCCAAGTTTCTCTTGGAAATCAGTCAGCACCTATTCTCAAACCGAAACAATATAATCAATTGCTCCAATTACTGAACAATGCCCCGACTACTCCCATTGCATCTTACGCAGGTACCTCTTACTGTTTTAATGTACTCACAACTGATATGTGGATTATTGATTCAAGGGCTAGTGATCACATCATTTGTCACCCAAAATTTTTACCACAATTTCCACTACCTCATCCACTTCCGTTCATATGCCGAACAGAAATATCACCCCAACTACTCATATAGGAACCGTCCACTTATCTGCCACTTTATCACTTAAAAATGTGTTATGTGTTCCTGCATTTCATTTTAATCTTATCTCAGTATCCAAAATATGTGAAGACAATAGTTGCACTGTAGAGTTTTGTCTTAACACATGTAAATTTCAGGACCCTTCGACTGGGAAACTGATGGGCTTGGGTAAAGTTAATAGAGTCTATACTACTGGGCACCTGCTGAGTCTCCTAAAAGTTTTCTTACTTGTAGTCAAAATAAAATTTCCCATTGTAATATGATGATTAATAAAAATTCATTTATTCTTTATTAACGATTAGGTCACAATGCAACTATCCCTCACCCTTAGTGTCCTATATGTCCATTGGCTAAACAAGCCCGCATTACGTTTCCACATAGCACTTTCACTACAACCCAACCTTTTGCTTTAATCCATCTTCATATTTGGGGGCCCTACCACACCCCAAATCATGATGGATCTAGATTTTTCCTTACCATTGTCGATGACTTTTCCCAGGGAACATGGACATTCCTCATGCAATCCAAATCTCAAACACTTACTCACATTAAGAATTTCCAGTCCATGGTCACCACCCAGTTTCGTACTTTTGTACAAAGAGTTAGAACCGACAATGCTAGAGAGTTCTTTAATTATAATTGTTCATCTCTATTTTTATCTCTTGGCATTCTGCATGAAAGCTCTTGCACATATACACCACAACAAGATGGGATTGTCGAAAGAAAACACCGTCATCTACTTGAAGTAGCCTGTGCCCTCAAACACCAAGCCCACATACCTATTTCTTTTTAGGGCAATTGTGTGATCACAACCACATACCTAGTTAATCACATGCCAACCAGAGTTCTTCATGGTAAGACTCCTTATGAGATACTATTCAAAAAGCCACCAGCTCTTGACCACCTCCAAGTTTTTGGTTGCCTTTGTTATGCTACCACCCTTGGCTCCCATGACAAGTTTGGTACCCGGGCCACCCGCTGTATATTTATGGGATATCCTATGCTTTAGAAAGGTTACAGGCTATATGATCCAGTTGAAAACAAGTTTCTAATCTCCAGAGATGTTGTGTTTCATGAAGACACTTTTTCGTTTGCCAAAGATACCATTACTACATCTGCATCACCCAGACTGGTTCCTGAAGATACTATCCAACATGATCCTATATTATATATGATACCGAATCCTCTGGTTCCTCAACCTGGCTACACTACCAATGATTTTGATACAACAGCCACTAATGATCCCTAGGAAGAAACACCTATTCAGATTCCTACTACTGGTTCCTGACTCGAATCCCCTATTCCAACTGTTTCCACACTAGGATCCACTGTTCTAGTTCCAGTTATTCCCACATGCCGCAGTACTTGGCAGACTCGACCTCTAATCTGGACAGCAGATTATGAATGTCCTACTGTTTCCGATTCCTCAGGTACATTATATCCTACCTCCAATTATGTGAGTTATGGATGTCTCTCTCCTGTACACAGAGCCTATATTAGTCACATCTCCGCTGATCGAGAATCCACTAGTTACTCAGATGCTGTTCAATACTCTCACTAGCGTCAAGCAATGGCTGATGAACTTACTGCTCTTACTCAGAATCATACTTGGGATCTAGTGTCTCGTACTTCTCACAGAAAACCCATTAGTTGTAAATGGGTCTACAAAATCAAGCACCGTGCTGATGGATCCGTTGAACGTTACAAAGCTCGATTGGTAACTAAAGGCTTCACTTAGTGGCCAAACATGTCACCGTTCGTACTTTCCTTACAGTGGCTTCTGTTCATGACTGGTATCTCCATCAAATGGATGTTAACAATGTTTTCCTTCATGGTGATCTTCATGAAGAAATTTATATGGATCTTCCTCCCGACATTCGCAAACAAAGGGAGAATACAGTATGTCATTTGCGAAAATCCCTCTATGGCCTCAAACAAGCATCCGGACAATGAAATTAGAAATTCAGCAAAGCTCTCATTGGCATAGAATTTGTTCAGTCCAAAAATGACTTTGCACTATTCATTTGGCACAAAAGTAAAACCTTTATTGCTCTAATCATCTATGTAGATGACATTCTTATTACAGGAAATGATGAAGTGGGCATCAAATCCTTGAAAGAGCATCTCAACAGACAATTCCGAATAAAAGATCTAGGAGAACCAAAATATTTCCTAGGAATCAAAATTGCACGATCCCCAGCAGGAATATCTCTCAGCCAATGGAAGTATGTCTTGGAATTGATTTCTGATTCTGGGCTATCAGGATGCAAGCCAAGTATTATTCCAGCAGAACAAAACATCAAATTGACTACTCAGGAATAATACAATGAGATATCATCTACTGAAGTTGGTCCACTTTTGGAAGACCCCACAAATTATCAAAGACTTGTGGGGCGATTAATCTACCTCACCATGACTCACCCAGACATCAGTTATGCGGTCCACATCCTTAGTCAGTTCATGCATAAGCCTAAACAATCTCACATGGATGCTGCGATAAAGGTTCTGAAATACTTAAAAGGATGTCCTGGCTTAGGTCTTCTCCTTCCTCAAGACAAAGGTTTGGATATCACAGCTCATTGTGACTCAGACTGAGCCACATGTCTAATGACAAGAAAATCACTTACAGGTTTCTGCATCAAGCTAGGGGGAGCTCTTATTTCTTGGAAAACAAAAGAAACAATCGACTGTATCCCTTTCTTCAGCAGAGGCAAAATACAGAGCCATGGCAAAGACAACATGTGAGATTGTCTAGATTCTGGGATTATTAAAGGACCTAGAAGTATAGGTAAGTAAACCGGTTCTTTTATACTGTGACAACAAGGCTACAAACGACATAGCAGCAAATCCAGTATTCCATGAAAGAACAAAACATATAAAAATTGATTGCCATTTTGTCAGAAACAAAATACAAGAAGGGGTAATCAAAACTTTACATATTCGTACTTCAGAACAACCAACAGACATCTTCACAAAGCCATTATGTAGCAGACAACATTCATATTTACTTAACAAGCTTGGAGTTTTTGACATCTACAAACCACAAGCTTGAGGGGGAGTGACGAAATATGGAATTCCTTTTATTGATTTCCTTAAATCTCTGCTGGCTGAAATTAAGCAGTAATTAGAGTTTCAATTAATCAACTTAATTCAAGTGATTGATTGAAAAATTACAGGGATCTTTTATATTCATTACATTCTTTCTTTTTTTACATTTACAAAGATGTATAAATTGGCCAATTGTACAGGCTTACAATATATTGAATATATAAATTTATTCTCTTTTTCTCTTTTCTTAGGCATACTCTGGCAGTGTCATTGTCTTGAATTGCTTCTCTTTGTCCTGCTCTTGGTCTCTATCTCGATTCCTTACAGTTTGCTCTGGCTTGGGGAGGTTTGGGTCCTCGGTTGGCTGGTTAGGAGATGATGGTCTGCTGGTGTGGTTTTTGCCACTCTCATGTTTCTAATTATGGTGGGTTGTGGTTGTGGTCTGCTAGTGTTGACCTGTTGACAGTTGTTGAAGTTTTGGTAGTTGGCTGAGTGCCTTCTATTTGTTTTTGGCCCCTTCGTCCTGTTGGGGAGTGCAGCGACTTTGTTCACCTTGTTGGGTTGTTTTGTGGTTTCTGTGTATAGGCATCTAAGGACCTTTTTTATTTATTTATTTATTTTTATTTTTACTGGGGTGGTCCGATTTGTAAAGGATTGTGCCTTTCTTATTCTTTTTGCTGTTTCTTGGTCCTTGGTTGTGTCTCGAGGTGATGGGGAGATCCGCTCCTTTAGGTTAGGTGTATTGCTTTATTCTTTGTAAAATTAACATTTACCAAAAATGAAAAAAAGCAGTTCTTGACTTCTTGTTCAAGTAATTTTGTATTATATCATATAACACACCCTAAAAATAACAGTTTTGTTTTAAACATAGCTCTATGTTTCTCTGTTAGAGAATTAATGATTTAATAAGCCAATTTTAAAATTTGTAGAATAAATTGTTTTCATATCTAGCTTAGGAGTTAATATCCTTAGAATATAGGTGTGATAGTGATACAATTAAATTCAGCTTGAGTGAGCTGCGTGGCCGACTGATATACGCCAATCTCAAGAGCAATATCTTGTTAAATTAACGAATGGAAAATTACACTCGGAGAAAAACAGAGAATCGTTCATACACCAATGATTTCTGTTAATGTTACTTGATCGAGAGACTGACGACGATTTGTGCATTTATGACCTTTATATATAGCAGAGTACAGGCTGAATCAAAGTAAAATGGATTATAGTACTGAAATTGACCATAATCTATTTTATATGAATTTCAATCTCTCCCATTCTCAATCTTTTCCGAGTTTCACTTCCAATTGATTTGGCACCAGATTAAGAGATGGATTAATATGAAAAGGTTTGTGAATCTACAAGTTTCCACCCTGCTTTCATAAATTCCAAATTCCCACCCTTAAATTAACATTATTATTAATATTTAGGTTTTAAAGAGTGTTATTACTAAACTGTCTGCAACAAATAAATTAATAAATCACTTTTCACCCCCAAATTAGTATAATTAGTTAAACCATCTTGCTTTCTAATTTGTTTCAATAACACCCTTTTCTTCAACCCTCTACTTCTCTTTTCTCTCTCTTTCTCCTTATCTCTTCTCTACCTCTTTCTCCCTTCTCTTTTCTTTCTCTTTCTCCTTTCCAGATGTTGGTAGTGGCCAGATCCAACAGCTAGATCTGGCCTGCCTTTTTCTCTCTTCTTTCTTCTCGCTCTTCCTCCTTGTCTCTTCTCTGCCTCTTTCTCTCTTCTCTTTCTCCTTCTCCTTTTTTGTTGCAGGTGTGCGATCGACAGATTTCAAACTTGCAGGGATTGTTGGGATATTTGTCAGGGGTGCTTGCAAGAGAATTTTGAAATACAGAGGGTTATTTTGAAATTTTGATTTTCATGCCAGATTTTATGCAGTGTAAATGACTATAGGTGCATTTGTTTCCCCTTTTTACACTATCCTATTCCTATTTTTTCTAAAATACACATTTGTTTCCCTATTTTGAAAATCTTATTTTATTATATTTTATTAATTTTAAACCCCCTAGGTTTGTTAATTTAACTAAACACCCAAAAAAAATTTAAAAATTGACAAAAACACCCCTACCCACATTTGCCAGATTCCGGCCACCACCGCCGACATGTGGCTGGAATTTGGTATAATGGCGCGCTACTGGTCAAATCCTTTTTCGGCCAGATCCACAGTGGATCTGGCCGAAAAATGCTAGATCTCTGGCTGTAGCTACTCGTCAACGAAGGCTAAGATATGGTCATCGTTGACAACCAAATGTAGCCAGATCTGGCCGTCAATGGCCAGATCTAGCCATAGATCTGACCTTTTTCGGTCAAATCCACGGTGGATCATAGATCTGGCCTTTTTTCAGCCAAATCTACGATGGATCTGGTTGGAAAAGGTCAGATCTACACACGACCGACCAAATCCAACCGGTTGTGCGCCATTACGACGACTCCGACCACCCTCTGACGGTGGTGACCGGTTGCCAGTATTTAGTGGGTGGGTGGGGGTGTTTTTGTTAATTTTTAATATTTTATTACATGAGTGTTTAGTAAATTAACAAACCTAAGGGGGTATTTTGTTAATTTTCAAATTTTACCTTGTAATAACCACTGAACTCTTATTTTTTCAAAAATCCTATAATTCTTATCCGAAATAATAAAACAAACAGGCCCTATTTTATTCTTCAACGGTTACATTATAGGATTTTGTTAATTTTAATTTAAGGGTGGGAACATAGAATTTATGAAATCAAGGGTAGAAGCTTGTGGATTCACCAAACCTTGAGTGCGCACATGTCGTTTACTCTATGAAATATTTGTAAACCAATTGACCCAGCTTCATATCACTATAATTGGGTAAATTAAGTACTGTTAATTCGTATATCCCTTATAAAATGCAAAAACGTAAATAGGAGATATTGCAAGTCAAACATTCAACAATTTTGCCTTCCCATTAACGTTTCCATTGAACTCATTCCACGCAACAGTCCCTCCTCTCTATAAATTTGCATCTCCTTTCTTTTGCCCTCACACAATAAGGTAGCATTGGGAGTTCCAGAGCCGGTTTATAGAACGACGCAGATGGAAGCTTGCACTGGTAATCATTTTAATTTTATATATGTTTTTAGCAATAGTAGTCCGCCTTCTTGTCTTGTTGAAATTTGAACCTAAAATCTAACATAAATATGTGTATGATCGATGTTGTTAACCATAGAAACAGGTAAGAGCTCATGGCCGGAGCTAGTGGGTGTAAACGGAGAGGTGGCAGCTGAAGTCATGGTGAGAGAAAACCCAAAGGTTGGTGCTGTGATTGTCAAAGAAGGGATGATGGTGACCATGGATTACCGGTGTGATAGGGTCAGGGTGTGGGTTGATAAGTATGGAATCGTTAAAGAAACACCACAGATTGGTTAGAATTGCTGCAGGCCGATCGATCAAGAGCTAATTAATTAGACTTGTTGCTTTATCAATTATCATGTAATACTTGTTCATAATTGTTAAAAGCGTTCCATAAATGGAGCTTCTTCTCATAATTTGCACGCATGTATGTTATCAGCATCTTAATAAATTGGATGTAAATTAATAATTTCAATATTGTTTTTTAAGATCACTTTCTTGTGCTTATCATAATATTAATATATACATGTATAGCTGGATTAACTGTGATTTCGTGTATTAATAATCAGTTGCAAAAGACCTGCAAATTAGCAAATCGAAATAATACAAAAGCAAATGTGCCAAGCCAGGCACATAACATATATTGAATTAATTGACTGATATATCCAAATATATTTACCATGTTATAAGAAGTGAGATTTTCGATCCATTTGTCACTAATGCAATGAAAATTGACCCCATAAACAATACTCGTTGTTTTTTACTAGCTTCTTTCTTTAATCAAATTTTATCTCTTAGACTTCAAACAAATGCATCTTTTTTTCTTTTTCAGCATAAACCAAATCCCGTAGCAATATTTGTCGAAACTGGAAAGTACTTTCAGCAATTAAAACTTTGTATGAATTTATTATTTCTCGATGGAAAAACATGAGAAGTAGAGCAAAGAGAAGAGCGAAACTAAAACCAGAATGCACTGCGCTTAAAGTTGAATATCACTTTATAATGGATCAGATTTAATTGACTTTATAATAGTCACTAGTTTCAACGTTTTATTATGCTTATGGATAAGCTAGCCAGCCGGCGTAATCTTAGAAGCAAAGACAACCTAATGCAATTAAATTATATTATGTAGACAAAACAAATCTTCATAGTCAATTTCACCACCGGCATTCAACAAACACAACCCACCCCCCACCCCCCTTTTAGAGAATGGAGAACCACTTTTTAGCTCATCTTCGTGGCATTTATTCACCTACAGCAAAACAAATTTTGTTGTCCTCTCCTATTTGCAATGTCGCACTATTCTAGTAAGATCGTTCTTGATAGTCATGCTACGGTTGGAAGGAAGCTTGATTCCAGGTGGAAGCTAATGCTGAGACCATTTAATTGCATAAAAACTCACCCTTGGTTAACAGAGAGTGAGAGAGAGTTGATTGGATTGAAAGGGCGCTAGAGTTTATCAATTAATTACGTGTGATTCTTCCTTGTTATTGGGTTTAGAGATTAATATGATCTGTAAGTCTAAAAGATATAGTTAATTCAATGTAATACTACCTTGCCTTGAAGAGTAGACGTAAGCCTTGAGTGTTGTCCTTTATTTTTCTTGTTTTTTCTCTTTATATTTTGATGCCTGATGATTATTCTGTACTTGATTATATATTAATCTCGTTGGATTGTTTATTTGAGAACATAGTTTATTATTCTTCTCAAAGAAACACTACAATATATATATATATACGTAAGAAGTCATTTTTCAAAGATCTCAGCTGTACTGCCTGTACGTGACTTGAAAAGCTAGATCTCTTCACACTACAAATTTCGATCCTATCTTCCCACAACTCCAGAAGCAAGAATTCACTCAATTTCTGATTACAAAAGGAGAGATTACAAAAGGAGAGTGTTGTTAATAGAAAGAAGAATATAGCCGATTGTCCAGATAATAATCAACGCTAAGTTTAGTTAATTATATGGATGTGATTGTTACTTAGTTACAGCACTAATATGTATATATATATATACAGGGAAGAAATTACTATTACAGGGATGAGCTCATGGCCGGAGCTGCTTGGTGCAAATGAGGAGGCTACTGCTGCTCAGATAGAGAAAGAGAACAATAATGTTGATGCAATTGTTATACTGGAGGGTTCTCCAACGACTAAGGATTTCAGGTGCGATAGAGTTTGGGTATGGGTGGACAATGATGGGAAGTTTACTCAAGTTCCTACCATTCGCTGAACAACTGATTATTAATTTGGATGGTTTTAATTTTAAGTTTTTATTCTGTGTAATAAGTGAATCAATAATGCTACGGACACCGGGACTCTACATCGAAATCTTACACCGACTTACGTGTCCCGTGACTCACACCAGACATGTTTCACGTTCAATTTTTTTTTTCTAGTGAACGGCCGATCATCAACTATAGACGACCGTTCACTTACATGGACTCCCGTCGATGTTGTCCCCATTTAAAGGACGTCCGTTCATCAGTAAATGAAATAAATAATATAAATAAAAATAATGGACGGTCGTCCTTAAATAAAGGACGGCCGTCCACATATAATGGACGCCCGTCCAATCTTTAAATAATAAAAAATTTATAAACAAAATTAATGGACAGGCGTTCATATGTAATGGACGCCTGTCCATTATCAATGGTTTTAAAAAATTAAAAAAAAATTAGGGATGCTCGTTCATCAGTTATGGACGGCCGTCCCTGAATTTTGGATGGGTGCCCGCAAATACGGGATGCCCGTCCATAATGTAAATATAAAAAATAAAATAAAAACTTTGGACACCCATCCCTAACTTGTGGACGGGCGTCCATAAGGAATGGATGCCCGTCCATAAGGAATGGACAACCGTCCCTTATGTAAAGGATGGTTGTCCACATAATATGGACGACCGTCCATAATATAATAAAATGTTATTTTAATTAACTTTTTTTTTTTCTTCGAAAAACATTAGCTTCTCCAATACGACTTCTCCAAAAACCAGTGCCAAAATTCTTCGAGCGAAAGAAAAAAGAAAAAACTTCATTTTATACCTATCGCCGCCTTCTGCTTCATCGTTCCCGTCTGTTCTTCGCGTCTGCATTCTTCCTGAGTTTCTTCCTCAACAGCCGTTTCTTCCTCAAAAACCAACTACTATGACAAGAACAAAAGCCATAAATTTTTCGTAAAACAATTGTTTACAGTGGAAAGGGAGATAAGAAGATCAAAATTTGTCCACATTAGAAAGATTTGAGGTTGTTAAGTGGTTTTTATTTAACTTATGCATTTATTTAATTTTGTATTCTATCTTGGATTGAATATATGTTACAATAGAAAAAAACTGATAGAGAATATTTGTCGATGATTGTTGTGAATTAGATTCGTGAACACGAACACTAGTATTGGTTTTGCATTATATTATAGAATATGGAAGAGTCCAGTTTGCCTAATTTCAATGATGTTGAGGTAAATTGTACTCGAAACCTTAACTTTTTCGTTAACATGATTTTAAATTTATTGTATCGTATTGTTTCTTTTGATGTGTTGTATTAGTACATTCTAATTTTGTCTATTAATTATAAATAGTGGTGGAAAAATGACCCGCCCGGCCCGACCAATGGCGGATTATGGGGGTTGGCGGGACGGGCCTAACCCGACCCGCCAACAAACCCGGCCTGCCTCTTGGCCATAAAGGCTGGCCCGGCCCCGACCGCCAACCCTAACCCGTTGGGTTATGATGCGGCCCGGGCGGGGTAGCCCACATTTTTTTTTATTTTTTCTTTTATGTAATTGTTTTTAGTAACTTTTCAAATATCAATAATTCAATTCAATTAATTTTTTTTTTGTTAACATTTCAATATTAATTCAATGTTAATACAATAAAATTGTAATATAAGAAAAATTAGATTATTCATTTATCGAAAAATAAATAAGAATTACAACAATTATTGCCTCGTTAAAAACCTTACCAAGAAAAGTCCAATCGGACAAAAACGGTAAGGAAAAAAGAGTGCAATAATTGACAATAATTTACAAGTTACAATTTACAAAAAAACTAATTTGGGGGTTGACTAGGACATCCCTCGTCCGTATCATCTATATTACAAAATTGAAATGATCTATAAAGTATCGTCGACAACCTCGTATTGACTTGATGGCGTGACCGTTCAATCTCGAGACATGTGAAACTTCAATCATTTTTTTGGTGAAAGTTTAGTCTCCTTTTTAAAATTCTTCCACTTGCACTAAATGTTTCCAAATTCTAAGACATCACAGTTGGCTCTTGTTGTAGATATGCTGGTAACACTTCGGGGGTTCCCAAATATTTATGAAGCTCATTACTCTGTGACTGCATGGAGAACAATAATTCATTTGGTGCTTCTGAAGAGGAGGTTGTGCTTTGAGTTTGGGTCTCTTCGGCCATTAAGTGCACCCAAGAGTCGAAGTCTTCATTTGTTTCTTCTGATGCAACTTATCTAGGTATTTCGCTCTTTTGCTGGTTCCCATACCTGTTTTCATATTGCAAATATACCTTTGACGACACTCTTACCTCTCCTGTTGATTGGCATATGCCGTTTTGTAATTTTCAGTTAATGTGTCTAAACCATTTTCTAAACTTGCTACTTAATTTAGGATCAAATATAGCACCTAAACAATAAAGAAAATGAATGGGTTTCCAATATTTAAAAAAAAATCCATTGCCTTTAGTGGTTCCCTTAAAATTTCATTGTTTTTGTTTTTTCTAAATAAATCTGAAATTTTATAATTGTATGTATTACTAATGGACTAATAGGATAATACATACCAAAAAGTTGTAAAGTGGATTGGTAAAAAAATTTAAGAAAAGAATGAAATTTTTAGCTATATGCCAATCATTTTTACCAAATAAGAAGACCTCTATATTGTTACAAAATAACTAATTAAATTTGCATAAGGTAAACAGAATCAAGCATTAATAAGTACTATTCCATCAAAAGACATGTCTAATGCAAAAGTTCTAGAAGACATATTTGATTTTATACAAGCATATTGAAATTGAGTATTTTTTATTATTACTAGTAATCCAAGTTAAAGAATCTCTAATTCTATCAATATTATCTCTAATTGTTTCATACTAGTTTTCACAATTAAATTAATAATGTGACATGCACAACGTTAGTGAAAAAACTTCAAATTGTTATAAAAGGATAATTACTTTTAAAAAACTTTATAGCTGTACTATTAGAACTTGCATTATCTAAGTTAAACTTACACTTTTAATAAAATCATAATCATCTAAAACTTCAACAATTTTATTAAAATTGTTGAATACTATGATCCATCCATTAATCTAAATCTAATAAAGATTTATTTAATTTACATTCGTTATCAAAATAATGACTAGTCACACAAATTCGGCGGTTAGAGCCACACTAAATGACAACTATGTATTTTATTTTTTAATTCTAATTATTTTCCCAAACAATTTTATAAATCATTTCTAGTGGTAGTTTTAGAACAACTTTTAAATCTTGGAAAAAAAGAATTTTTAATAAATTTTCAAAATATTTATCTTCAGCCATATAATAGGTTGATCAGTTGCAGCAATATATAAAACTAATTGTTCCCTAAACATCAGAATTATAACGCCAAGTTACCCATATTAGTATTTGAGTTTGATTGGTTTCTCTATTTCCATGTTGAGTAATATGTTTATTAGCATGCCTTTTAAAGTACTAGTATCATTCTTGAATCAGCTTTATAAATATTTCCACAATACTTGCATCTTGCTTTTTTCACTTGAACTCCATTTTCTGTCTCGAAAACTTATCAAAATGCACCCAAACGTCGATGTGTGCCTGTCGTCGGTTTCGCAGCAGTTGATGAACCCGCTTTTGCTTAAGATGAAGTTGGACGAGGACGACGATTACGAGGACGACTTCTAGAACCACTGGGAGCTGTAGCAGCATGGGGCGGAATCTGGGTCATGTTTTGAGGTGTATCGGATTCTGAGAATGGGAAAGCGGGACATTGAATCTGCTACATTTATGTTAATAAATTCACGGGACTAGGATAGTAGTTTCCTTCATCATCGAAATTGATGGGAGAGAAATATCTATCCATTGTAATTAAAAAAAAAAATTGATATAGAGAAATAAAAATTAAAGAAGGAGAATTGGAATTTGGAAATATGAATTGAAAATTGCAAAAACTAATAAAAATTAAAATGAGAGCAAATTGACAACAAGAGGATAATGAGAGATTTCAATAGAGATTAAGAACATGAGAGAATGAGAGAATTTTGGATTGAGAAAATATGAGGTCTAGGGCCAATTTATAGAAAAAAAATGGGAAAAGAAAATGACGAGAAAATACCCCTCCAACTGATAAAACAGCTATATTGTTTAAAAAAAAAAGGCAACCGCCGGGTTGCCTTTTAAAAACTGGCCACCTGGGGAGGTGCATGCCGATCGGGTTGAAACCTCCTTAATGGTCAGGTTAGGGTTGACCCGCCTAACGACCCATTTGTTCCAACTCTAATTATAAAACTATTAAATGATCAGAAAAATGAACGTGATGAATTAAAAGATATGGGATGTGCAGAGGAAGAAGTGGAGCTACATATGGAATGGTGTTTGATTCAGTTGATAGTCTGGTGAAGTTTACAAACGGTATGGTAACAAAATGGGATTTAAAACAATGATACGTACGTCAAAGAAAGGCGATGATGGAGAGATGAGATATGTGATAGTGGATGTTTGTTCTGGGAAGGAGAGATGTAAGTCCAGAAATACCTTGAAAAAGCAACATGTTGCCAAACAGATTGTAAGAGTCAAATTAATACGCTTTGAATGGTGATGAAATGGAAATTAAATCAGTTGTACTTGAACATAACCATGATCTTACAAGTCCGACAAAAAAAAGATATTTCAAGGTTAACCGAACGATAAAACCTTATGTGAAAAGGCGACTTGAAGTTAATGATGTGGCTGGGATTAGACCGTGTAAAAATTTTCAGTATGTTCAGTTGAGGTAGGAGGTGTGTAGAGATTTGACGTTTCTACAAAAAGATTGTAGGAACTACATGAAAAAGTGAGAAGGCTACGACTTGGAGTTGGAGTGTTCGGCAGTACTTGAGATTTTATGAAAATGCAAAAGGAGAATTCAAATTTCGGTACATGATTGATGTAGATGATATAAAGAATTCGGTGATGTTGTCACCTTCGACACAACGTATTTGACGAACAAGTATGATATGTCATTTGTTGCTTTTGTGGGGGTTGATCATCAGGGCATTCGACGGTGTTAGGTTGTGGGTTAATTTCTCATGAGGGCACTAAGACATTTGTATGGCTATTTCGTTCTTGGATTGAATGCATGGATGTTGCTCCTAATGGAATTATCACTGATCAAGATAAGGTCATGCAAAATGCAATTGAGAGTTTTCCCTGGTACAAGACATAGGTGGTGTTGTGGGATATAATGAAGAGACTGCCTAAAAAGTTAAGAGAGTATAAGGAATATGAAACTATAAGGTTTAAGTTGCAAAATATTGGTATGATTCTTTACGCATGAAGAGTTCGAGAACGTGTGGAACCAGTTTATTGATGTGCACAACCTCACGAGAATGCATGGTTATGATGTGTACAAAGAAATAGTACGATGAGTGCCTGCATTTCTTAAGAAAACTTTTGGACAGGTATGTCAGCTACTACCCAACGTATTGAAAGTATGCATGCATTTTTTGTAGTATGTAAATTCCAAAACTACTTTGAAACAATTTGTGAAACAATATGATAATGCATTGCAAGATAAAGTGGAAAAAGAAAGGGAAGCTGATTTTAGATCTTTCAAATCTGGGTACCATGCATAATTAATACCCTATTGAGAAACAATTTCAAAGTGCATACACAACTGCAAAGTTTAAAGGTTTCAAGGAGAGATTGTGGGAAGATTATTGTGAATTATCTTTTCTGAATAAATGGATTCATACGAGGAGTATCAAGTTTTGGAAGATGTTTGGTTTGGAGATAGTAGTCACCGTGTTCCGTTTGCGGTATATTTTGAAGAAAGTTCATGTGATATTCGTTGTACTTGTCATTTGTTTGAGTTAGGGGGATTTTATGCAGACATGTCATATGGTGTTGATTCATACAAGGGTTTCACACGTTCCGAAAAGTACATTTTACGGCGTTGGAGGAAAATATAAACGGATGTCATACGAAAATTGAGGTGAGTTATAATGATGGAGCACCAACACTGCAGGACAACATTTTGATAAATTGTCTAATTTAATGCTGACAGTAGCCGATATGGCATCAAACTGAGGAAGATTTATATGTTGACGGGTTATGATGACATGAGGAAAAAGTTAGAGCAAAAGGAAAATGAGGGAGGGCTGGTACAAAAAGTGAACATCTCTCCACAACCAATTTGAGTAGTCAAGATGGGAACAGTCCTCCGAAGAGGGGGAAAGTCTAATTATTAGTCCACAGGCGGTTCATAGCAAAGGTCGTCCTCCATGTAGAAGAAAGCAATCGAAGGTTGAAGAATTGTACGTAGGGTTAAAAAGAAAAAAAAAATACAAAAACAAAGAATTGGTTTGAGTATACACTTATTCTTACATGATATTTCTTTTTTGAAACATTATTTACTTATTTGAAGTTTAGAATAATATCGACTTGATATTAATGTGTATGCTATTTTAGGAAAATGTCATCAGTAGATCGACAAAAGGAACGTTTCTTTATCTACTTCCGTGGCCGATGCTGAAACTCAAGTTGTCGAATGATGTTTACTACCCAAGTATGTGTTATGTTGTTGTATAATTGTAATTGGCTTAAGTTTTCTATAACATGTGCTAAATTGTGGTTGTTAAACAATGACAGATGTCCACTGGTCCGGTTCAGAACTCGCAGGACAAATTAATTTCTATATGGACAGGAGTTTGTAAATGATGAACATGTCTCATTGGGAGATGTTTGATATTGTTGACAGGTTGAAGCATATAGACTTGTATTTGGTAGAAATTATTCATGCTTTGGTTAATTTCTACCGAATGCAGTTGAGTTGTATGGTGATTCAGTGTTTTGTTTTTAGTATTTGGTCATGGTGTGTTATGAGTAGGCTATCTGTTGTAGGGTTGTGAATTCATGATAATGACTTAATGTAACTTATTTGAATGTTTTCAGTATATATTATCGTCACATTGCAGACTAGGGTTGTAGATGGAATTTTGGATAGCATTTCATTTGAGATTTGAATTTTGATGTCTTTCGGTATGTCTAGTATTACTATACAATGCATTCAAAAGAGTAGTTGAGATTGTATAAACAAAAGGCAAATCTATTTTAAACAAAAGACAATCTTTACAGAAACATCGCTGAAATCAATCTATTTATAAACAAAAAGCAAATATAATCTTCGTACATAAGCTTAGTAGTTGAAGTACACATAATCATAATTAAAGTTCATAGTGCGTTCCCCAGAGTGTTGACAAGGAGGAGGCTATTGAGAAATTCTTCATCATGGTGCAAGGGGTGGAGGTTGATTGGAGAGGAGGAGGTTGTTGTTGAGAAGTTCTTCATCATGTGAAAATCTCTATATGCGTTCCCCAATGATGTCAACGTTTCTTCTATTCTTGATGCAAACGAGTTGAAACACTTGCAATTAATAATGTTGTTCTTGCTTTGCTCTCAATACGTGAAAATGGTCATCTTGAAAATTTCCATCCGCTCAAATCGTTACTATTTGTCTAAAGTATGAGAAGACATATCTTCTACATTCTCAGATGATCCAGGTTTAATACTCGTTCTTCTTCTTTGCGCACATATACTTGTCATCATTACCCCTTCTGGACAGACACCTCCTAAACCGTTGCATCTCCCTCCATTTCATCCCCAATCACAAACCATTCTCCTACCATATTCTTTTAATCAAACCTATTTTATTCAATGTCAACCCCCAACACATTATGCAGAAAACTTAATCTTATTTGCTGCATCATTAGGGGTGATCTCAATACCCAACTTCCCACATGAACGTAACAAAGATCCCCTAATATATTTCTCTTTTTTCTGCTTGAACTCTTCCAACTTCTTAATCAATAACTTCGCTAAATTTACTTGCCTCCCTGCTACCGCTGCTTCCATAAACATTAATCTTAACCGTACATTTCCATTTGTCTCTTTCTTACCATTAAATGTGTAAGTCAGATATCTGTGAAAACTCATAGCAGGATTCTTTAACTTTGTAGATTTACACCTATGTGGATGGAAGTCCCTAACAGAAACATCATTCCAAGCTTGTTTGGATCCCACATTCTAGATACGTTATCCAAACCTTCAAAATCAACCTATCCAGGTTGTTAAATCTTATGGTCTCACTTCTGATTCTTTAATCTAAAAAACATTGTATACGTCGGAAACTCATCGTATCTATCTCCACAACTTCAAACTACCAAAAAACTCTAAGATCAAATGCTTATATCCATCATATAATACTGGCCAACCAGTCTCATTTCAAATTATTAATCCACCATTCATTTCATCACCTAAACCTAAACTTGTTATAAGTCCTAAATCCAAACATCTTCCAAGGCAAATATCTCTTTTCGACACCTCCTTGTATTGTATTTTGTGTCGCAAGTCTCGAAATTGGATTGCAGATGATGATATGCCTTCATGAGGAATGGTTGTACTTTTTGCTCTCACCATTTTCTGTTTTCTTCTAAAACCTGTATACATAAAAAATTCATTCATAATCAGTCATAACTGAATTCATCATCATTCCTTACTGTTAGTCTGAGATAAGACAATATGAAAACTTTGAAACAAGGAACTTATTTAATCAACACCATCACATGAAGTTTCAGTAAGTAGAGATCCAGTTAGTACAAAAAAGCACACCTTAAATGATCAAATTCTATCCTGCTTCAAAACCATTAAATGGATGACATGATTATAGATATGATCTACAAACAATTGTCAATTACCTTTGAAAGTATTGCCCAAAAGGTACAATAAATTTGGTAGGATTGATATCTTGTCTCCTGCATGCTTTGTATTTTTGGGAGTAGTTCTTTCAACTTTTTTATTTTCTTTTTGCATATCCACAAACTTAATTCATTTTACTAACCCTACCAGCTGTTTCTATTCCTAATTCCTGTTGGACTTTGATTCAAGTTATTTAAAAGTACAGTAAGTGAAGCTTTTTCCTTTTTAATTTGCTATAATTGACTTTAATATTTCTGGCTATCCATAGCAACTTTGTTCATGGAGCCATTAAGGAGGCCAACTGCAGACAAGCATTGCAGCACATTTTCAATGTAATATGCTTACTGTATCTTAAGCTTTTTCTTGGGCATAACACACATATAGGTTCAGTTCTTTCCCTGTATCACCCAGAAAGGAGTCTAGTGGAAACTTGATTGAATCTCAGCTGTTTTGAAAGTGTCTTAATCTAGTGGCTAAAAACTTGTACATAGTTTCGTCAAAGTGGTGGCCTTGAATCTATATGTATATACATTAGGTTGAGATATTGTAACTTATATATGAAACTATTCGTTAACATTGATTTCTTTTCAATCTAATGTTGTGGAGTTGCTAACTTGGCCTTAAAAACACCCACCTTAAAATCCCTTTCAACATCATTGAATTAAATTAATCAATGATTAACAAATGATATCACTAAATCAAACCAAAATTTATGTTATCCACCACACCCACACAAAAAACACAAACACATTACATATATACACACAAATTCCCTTTCAACATCATTGAATTGAAGTTAAAAAATGCTATCATAATTAAACCAAAAATAAAAATACCACACACCTAGACTAGGGGAAAAAAAAACAGTCATAAGAGTCTATACAAACGGCCTTCAAAGAGAGCAGATCACACAACCAACAAAAACAAGAGGGAACTGCAGCAGACATTTCCACAAAGCAACACCAAAACAGCCCAGCCCAGCCAACACAAAAACATCCCACAAGAGGGGACTGCAGCAACCACCAGCCCCTAAAACATACTTGCAAAAATCACAAAATAGCCCACCCAAGATCCCTATTTAGTTCTGGGTTCTAGGTTCCCTAATGGCCTGAACAGAGTAGTATTGGCAAGAGCCTCAACACTCCGGTTCTCAACAAGTTGCTGAACAACAACTCTAAACAACTGAAATGCGTGATCAGATATATCATAATCCAAATCTAAAATTGACGCCACGTCATGATCTACATATATGCTCTAAATTAAGCTGTTATTCTGATATATACTGAATTGAAGTTATACTGACTGCAGTAAAATAATCTAAGCTTTTTTCCAAGCCAAAAACACTCAAAGAGAACACTTCTATTTATCAATCACACAAACCAGTCCCACCAAATTGACTGGATTTATCTTTATCAACTCAACTCCATTCAACACAAATTCATAATCCAACACATTCATCCAACATAAAAAAAAAAAAAAAAAAAAAAAAATTTGAGAAACCAAAGTGACTAATACCTTATAATAATATGGCAGATAAGGAACTTAAAGAAGAATCACAGCAGATGAGGATCCTCGACGAGAAGAAGAGCCCAACAAATGAGAACTCGAAGAAGAAGAAGAGGTAAATGAGGAATGAAGAGAGAACAAGAGCGCAAATGGGAATGAAGACGAAGAAGAAGACCGCGGCTGTGTTTTAATTTTAAAAACTTCCCCCAAATTGTGTTTTAACCTAATTTTTTTTTTAATTTTCTTTCAATTTACAGTACGGACAACCGTTCAAAAATAAAGGACGGCCATTCATAGGTAAGGGACGGCCGTCCATTCCTTATGGACAAGCGTCCATTCCTTACGGACACCCGTCCACATGTTAGCATGCGTCCACAAGTTAGGGACGAACGTCCAAAGTTTTTATTTTTATTTTTTATATTTACATTATGGACGGGCGTCCCTATTTGCGAGCGCCCGTCCAAAATTCAGGGACGGCCTTCCATAACTGATGAACGGGTGTCCCTAATTTTTTTTTTTATTTTTTAAAACCATTGATAATGACGGGGCGCCATTAACATATGAACGCTGTCCATTAATTTTGTTTATAAAATTTTATTATTTAAAGATTGGATGGTGTCTATTATATGTGGACGCCCTTGTTTATTAGGGACGGCCGTCCATAACCTATGAACAGCCGTCCATTATTTTTGTTTATATTATTTATTCCATTTAATGAGAATGGGCATCCTTAAATGGGGACAACCGTCTATAGTAAATGGACTCCGTTCATATAATGTGGACGGGAGTCCATGCAAGTGAACGGTCGTCTATAGTTGATGACGACCTTTACTAGAAAAAAAAATTTGAACGTAAAACGTGTCTGGTGTGAGTCATGGGACACATAAGTCGGTGTAAGATTTTGGTGTAGAGTCCCGGTGTCCGTAGCATTATTGTAAGTGAATATACATGAAATAATGTCATCCCACTCATTTTCATTTCATACCAGTTAATGTTATGTACGCCCTTTCTCCCTGAAGTGAAGAAAACACCAGGATCTCGGCCCAACTCATTGACAGTTGAAAAAGGCCAACAACAGCGTTAGAAGAGGTTAATAAATAGTGTCACCTGCTATATCTCTTATATAAAGTGCTTCCATTTTTAATTTGAATAAAGATACATTTATTATAGACAAAAGTCACAAAACAGATAAATCAAATTCAGAATTTGAAAGGGAAATATTTTAGACCATCTTCAATCACAAACACCAAATTAGTGTAAGTTTCACACCAGATTAGTATGATTTTTGGTATATTTCACTATTGCATTTTCAACTCATTGCACCAAATATTACACCAAAAAGAATATTTTTTTTTCCTTTTATTAATAATTAATAATTAATCTATTTCACTCATTATTTTTGTATATATTAATTAAATATTGTGAATGATATTTTTATTAAATAATAATTACTTTGAAAATTATACTAATTTAATAAAATTAAGCATTTGTTTAATAAAATAAACATTACATTTATTATAGAAAAACATTACATCTAATATTCTAATATAAAATGCCACAAAAAAAAAAAAAAAGACAACAACAATACAAAAGTAAAATTCCATATTGATAGTAATTTAATTTTCTGAATTAGTATACTCTTCCCATAAATAATCAATTAATACATTTCGAAGAGTATAGTGAGTCTTTGTATCCTTGATTTGTCTATGTCGAGCAAGAAAATTTTGAAATCGGACATTTTCATCTATGACAATTTAAACTTTGAGAGTTGACGCTTCCATCTGATTCTCAATCGATGCATCAACATTACGATCATTTTTTTACTTTTCATCGTTTTATGAATTTATTATTATAAATAATAATCAAATTAATATAAATAGAAAAATAAAATATATTTTATAGTATATGAACAGTAAATTTGTCGTGATACTGTTCACTTACACCAATTTGGTGTAGTGATTGGTGTTGTATTGAAGCATATTTTTCATACCATTTTGGTGTTTTGGCGTTGGGTTTAAGATGCCATTACATCATTGAAGAAATACTTAGAATAATAGATATGTCAAAGGAAAATAATCTTTAATAAATCATCATAAAAGCAATATGAATCAAATAAATTCTAGAGTAAGATAAAAGAGAACATAGGTGCCCTACAATAGAAAAGAGAAGCATTCATGGACCAGCAATGAGCCGCAAGCAATGCCACCTTTTGCTTTTCTCAAGACAAGGAGGGGGACAATGTATCGTGGGTTACAGCGTGCTCAAAGATGTTTGCATTTCATTTTTAATTTCATGCAGTTAAAACTTCAACGTAAAATTAGGTTTATGACAAAGTAAGGGCTGTGAACTCTGCCCAGTTACCACAGAAAAAAAGGTTAAATATTACAAACACCTCTGATTCTCTATGGTAATTAATCACCCCAAGAACCCGGATAGACCAGAAAATAAAAGTTTCAGGCTCCTATGGTACTTGTTCGTCTTGGAAATTAAATATTTCTTCCATTGGATAGCAAAAGTACGAGATGGCCGACAATATTTTTGGTTAATTATTCTTTGATTAGGTATTTGTAGCTGCCCATTAAATTATATAATTAAACAGAATGAGATCAAATTAACGAGAACCGTTAAATTAAGCAATGTGAGTTTCACAAGTGAAAAGTGTTTGAAAAAGACGAAACTTAACACACTTGCCAAAGCAGCCAATTCTGACCATTCTTTGAGGTAATATTACTGCTCTGCAATGAACATCTTCGGGTTACTGTTAATTATTCTAATTTCTTCGGGTGCATTCGTTTTGGTTTCTAAAACCTAAAATATGTGATCTTATACTTTTTGAATTTGAGAAAAAAGAAATTGCATTTGCTAGTGATTTTTTACATAATTATTTGAAAAAAAAAACAGTTTTTGAATCTTGAAAAGGAATATAGACAAACATTAATTTTTAAGTTATTTTCTTTGAATTATAGAAAGTAATTCATAATTAATAGAGAACTAAGTTTTAACATCGGATACTCAAGGAGCTTCCTTATATATTTCAGGTTTGTAAGCTATATTTATGCACAGAGAGAAAACACAAAATGCAATACAATAACCATAGACATGGGATTTATAATTAGTATTCGGACCATTTTAAAAATCATTTCTTTGTATCATTATTCATTTGCTTATTCATTCATCGATCTTGCATCGAGATCACGGGCTTTATATAAACTCTTACGTAAATTTCACCATGGATCCTACATATTTCTTGTTGGTGCAAACCTCAGCATCACATGTAATTAAAGATAATTTAAGTTCTAACATCGGACATTTACTCGAGGAGTACATTTCAAGTTTCTAAACCAAAGAAAAAAAAATAGAATAGTCAGATTGTAAGTACCACATCCAAAGCATGAATTCTAAAAGCTAGTTAATAAACAAATAATTTTCTTTCTCTTTAAAGAGAGCTGCGGACGAAGTTGTTGTTCATTCAAGTCTTGGCTAAAGCTTACTTCTCCAAGATTATTTTAATTTTGGTGAAAATCACCAACAAGTTCAAAGGATTCAAACCACCATTCCATTTTCTATACAACAATGAAATTTAGCCTGAAAATTATCTTTACGACTGTGAGAGTGATGCTCTTCTTCCTATTGACTCTTACCGCCAAACCTGTTGCATCATTTAGGGCCTTAAAAGAAGAGAAGGCGCACGGCGATAATAACTCAGTATCAATTCCACAAGAAAAAGGTCCTGTTCCACCACCTGGTTCTTCTTCATGCACTTATATTGGGGGCAATCGCGGGGGCCACTGCAAGACTAAAGGTTGAACATGCATAGGTTGTCTGGTGCAGTTACCCTTTTGAGGGTATGATCATTTTAACATATATTTGTACTTGTGATTGTAAGTATCAACTAAATTAAGAATAAGGTTGAGATTTATATATGTTTCTGTATTTTGTTTCTCATGCAATTTGTGGTTCCATCAGAAACTAGGGTTGATGTATAAGAGTATCTGTGTTTGCAATATATATATCTGTGCAACATAATATGTATCATTGAGATTTACTTTTCTGAATTGTTTATAAATCAAACTAGGCACTTACATGAAAACATATATCTAGTTGTGAATTTTAGATAAATCTCATGTGCGATTGATCATTAATTCTTCTTCTCAAAATTAATTCTTTCTGCTGTGCTTTAATATATTCCCTTTGTTTCCATCCAACTTTTGAAATAGTATTCTATATATATGGTAAGTATTACTGTATAATAATTGCAGCTTTCTCTTCTCTTTTTTTTTAAAACGTTTCTCATGGCGTTGCAGCTGGCACCAATTTCGGATTTGGAGTTTCTTACCCATTTTAATTTTTTTTATTTTCTTTTTGTGAATCTCGAGAAACAAGAAAAAAACATAGAAGTAGTGGTGTAAACTTTTCCTCGATCCTAATCAGCCTCATCCTTCATACTTACAAGAGGTTATAATGCCTGGAAGCGGTCACTAATTCAGGATTTGTTGAACATAATAAATTTTTTTTTTTCAAAAAAAGAAGGAAGATTTCAGTGGAAACCCTAGAAAATAGTATGTGGTTTTCACGCAAAGGAAATAAAATATTATTAAGGATGGTGACTTTACAGGATATGATCAACTTCTGTTTCCTAGTTAATAATTAACTCTGGTCTATGAAGTTTCTTGGAAACCCTTAGGGTTTCAGTATTATTAGTTTTATATTCTGCCTTGTATTATCACTAATACGATTATATCAGTTATGGAAAGAAAGAGAATAACAGTTAATATCACAAGGTACGTACATGGAAGGGATTTAATTTCCATTAGTGGCGCTGTCTCCCCTTGTCCTGCTCATGTGTTTTGATGTGAGCATACATTTTCAAGATAAAGATTGGCTGATAAGTGTTCAGGATTTGGTATAAGAGGATCTTCAATAGTATTTTTTATTTTAATGAGTATCTTTCATATAAATAAAGATACTTATCTTCATTAATTTTTAAATATAAAGAACAAAATTTTTATTTAAATTCAATAACTTCTTTAAATTATACTTAAAAAATAGGAGAGAGACTCAATAAATAAAAGAGAGAATGAATAAATAAAATGTATAGAAACTTATAATTTATTAAATAAAATTAGTATAAAAAATGAAATTTGACTCTCTAGATATAGAGAATCAAACTCACTTTTTAATTTATATTTAAAGAATAAATAGTCTATCAGACTCTTATTTTTATGGATAAACTCTTTATATAAAGAGTTTAAATCATATAAAGAGTCTTTTGAAGATACTCTAAAAAGGCTCGAGGATCTTAGAATTTGCATTTCATCGGCTGTACATGTAAATTAAAGGCACAATTGCTTTATTTCCAAACACTCAAAATGAGAATATATGAAAGAGAAATGACATAGAATAGAACTATATATTACTTTTAGGATCTATATACATATATGATCGCACTAGGACACATCCTGGGATTGAATATTACGTATGAACGTTGAGATTTGAATGCTTAAGGGTGACCTGATTTATACATAAACAGAAATTATCCCTTTAATTTGTTTCATGTCTCTACCAGAATGGAGAATATAGATTCAGGGTGGACTATTGTTGACTGGGCTGCTTGGTGTGACTAATATATTGAGAGGTTGAAGACAATACTTTTAGGATCACTACTTTTTACGTGCTTTTTTCCATCATTATTTTATATCAAGCTCCAATATAATGTTTTTTTGGTGTTCTTTTGCGTATAGTTACTGATAAGCCTCGGAGTGCTATGTCTACTCAACTAATCATCAACATAATATGCTATAGTCAACCTTAATCATTAATAATAGATAATTAAATCCGAAAAGGAACCTCTTTTCCCTCTCCAGCTAGCTCTTTTACTTATTCTTAACTCATCTCAGAAAATTAATCACCATGACTTTCTATTGCTGAGACAGTTGCTATATTTTATTAAACCAGGGATATTTGATTAGTTCATCCAAGCGGCTAACCGATATATGTTTAAAAGAGTGATCATTGATTCACCTGACCCGAGAACATTGATGACAAGTACTGGGAGTCTGGGAGATTAGTCTTAATTATCCTAAACATGCAACTACACATAGTGATGATCTTCACGACTAAAATATTAATAAGTAGTCCATGATTTTAAACCAACTTTTGTTTTTCTTTTTTTGTTTTAAATCTTCATTACCCTTGTGCTTAGTTAATTTACATCTTGATACAAATCAATGGTCCAACTGATCAGGCTAGAATATCTAGCAAAATGAAGGATGGAGGCAGACCAACAATGCAGTGTTGCAGCTGTTGCTTCTTTCGTAATGCCCCAAAGTTATGCTTGATGTTTAGACTTGAATTTGATTCTTTGAATATATTGTTTGGTGCTCATAAGCTTCAACTATATCAGATCAGCATAGAACACGAAGAAAGTATATATCATTTTATTGCATGCATGTGAATTTGAAAGTTTTTGAAATCAAGCTACCATCTCAATTATTAAAGGCGGCGTGTCGTTTTCCACCATTCATATCAGTGAGCACTTTAAAAAAAATTAATAAAATATATTAAGAATTTTAATCTTTCTAGATAGCACTACAGGTGGTTGCGGCAGATCAGGATTTGCATGATTGCATCCTAAGATATTGGATTTGTTTTAAAATTTTATTAGAACGCCTTTTTTTGTTTTCTAGAGGAACTGATTACTGGAATCAAGCTATAAGTTGATATATATTAAAGCACATATCCACATTAGTTTAATTTTTCTCATGTAAGCACGCCACTTGCCAATCCAGGAGATTCTTCCTCAGCGAATGAATTAGGTCATAAACTCGAAAAGTAGTTTTCATGACACAAATTCCAGGAACTTTCCAACGAGCTTGGTGGTGGTGCTTTAGGATTGATCGATGATCAACAATTTTATAAAATCTTTCTTATTATATCAGCGCACACTGTCACACGCCACTCCACATTTTTCATTGATATTTTTATTCCTTCTCATTCTCCTAATTTGAAAGTTAAATAGTATTTGGCTTTAGTTTATCTGAACTAATTAGATTATAGATGTGGAGAAAACAAAGTTCCTTTGATTAATTTCAATATTATTCTAAGAACACAAGCATACGAATAAAGAAGCTAAATCATATTGAATTGACTCCCACTAATACTAGGGATTTGATTAGGATTATCATAAACAAAAAGGGTTCTGTTTTATATTTTTTTAACCATTCATCTAATTTGATTTAAGTTGTTAGAGAAATGTTGCTCTTTTAGCTTTAACTAGATGTTAACTATAGGATCAAGTAAAATGAATAATTAAAACTTTAAATTCAAAGACCCTAACCCGAATTAGAATAAAGCAAATCAAAAGATAAGTCTTTACAAGATAAACATAATTAATCCTAAAATGAACTTCATCAATCAAATTCGACGTCTGACAAAATTATTCGAGGCAAAGTCTTGCAATAACCTGAAAATCAATTGGTGTAAGTTAAATAATACACCTTTACCTTTAGATTTAATTAAGCTTATTTAACTTTGGCATCAAGTCGTGATAGTGCCTGCGAGTTGGACTTGAGCTATCATTTTCTAATCAGTCACGTATATTAATGCTGTTGCTCCTCGCAAATTTCGGCTTTTCGATGATTTAATATCCAATTAACGATTTTGAAGATGCAGTGACATTGCACTACTTCAACTTTAAATGTATATTGGAGGTGCTTTGGTCATCTTGCTTACAACCACAGCTGTACAGTCCTGATTATATCTACTAATTGATTAGTTGAGTTTACTTTGCAACCAAACTATGAAGTGGAATTCAAAAGAAAACTAGCTAGAAAGAAAGATATGCGCAGTCATGTCATTTTCAGTAAGCATGCCATGTTAAAGCAATCTAGTTATTATCTAGTTGCAAATCTTATACGAGCTTAAATATAGAGATTCATATACACGTATATATAAATAGTAAAATTCGATGGGATTATTACTTTAGCAGTAGTTACTAGTATTCGTCATAATTAATTAGCCCAGATGGATGGCGTATATATATTAATGGAACAATCCATATTATACAATCCATATTATGGCTTCATCACTTTTTCTAAATCACATAAGGACGATGCGATTCACTTGGCAATATTATGATATTTATGTTAAAGTACTAGAAAAGGCTACAAATAAATATTTCGTAGAGAGTTCGAATGGCTTTAAGGATATGAATCAATGATCAGTGTGATGTGGTGACCCCAATAACTCATAAATTTATGAAATAAAATATTCCTGTATATGATTGAAGTGAAAAGCACTTGTGATCAAATATCTTTATCTTTTTTTATTTATAGCTAGCTTGCTCATGCATGAATTGATTTCGTCTCTTTTTTCTTTATGCCAATGTCTTGTAGTTCAAAGGAAAACAACAAATTTTATTTGTAGGATGGGTTTCTAAACGACAAATCAAAAATAGTAATTTTAATTTTTAAGATCAGTGCTAAATAATTAAATAAAGATTATTGGAGTAAGAAGGGTATCTATAAGGATATATGGTCGGCACTCGGCATTTAATTTAAGCAAGAAAAACTGAAAAAGTTACGATCCTTTACAGCCAAAAAGAGACGACAATACCTAGTGAGTGGATGATATGCTTTTTCTAAAGCATGAGGATCAGTGTTAAATCTTCTCTCTCTAACCCATAACGATGGAACTGTTTCGAAGTTAATAATATCTATAGTGGAAGTTGGAGAGAAAGAATCGTTCCTCTGAATTAGTGACTGGTAGTGAGAGCTACACAACTTTATACTCAATGTCAATCCAGCACACTAAATAAAATTATTCATAGTTTAAACAATAATGAAGCAAAGGTACATATATTCTATTGCTATCTAGTGCGCGTTCAATCGCCCTTTGAAAGAGATGTAACTGTTTGGCACTAATAGTGAATATATCCAATAGTAGTAAACTTCTCTGGAGTTTGATGAAAGAAAAAAAAGATCATACCGCACTGCGTTTAGTTTGAACTTATATGAATCACCATCATCAATATTGAATTACAAAAACAATAGATATATTCAAAATTATAAGAAATAACTGTACATGCAAAAATAAAAAAGATATTATAGGAATCGCAATTACTTTATCGACTTACGGATATAGAACATGTTTCAAGAATGAAGCTTGCCTTGTACTTGTACACCAAGAAGACTTGTAGAATTTCCCAATTAATCAGTTGAAATTGACTTCTCTGTGTTTTTGACTAAGTTTAACACAGGGTCCTACATAGTACGCTGACGTTTTTAGATAGTATCTAAAAGTCAAACTAATGAGGATTAACATTTTAATTTTCACAATCTTAAGAAAGCCTTCAAATGGGGATTTTATTAGAGAAAAGGAAAAGTAAACGAGAAAGGAATTAGAAAGAACAATTTCCTAGTCCTAGGACCCATGATGTACTTCCTAGAATATCCCAGTTGACATCTTAGACACTAAATATGTCAGCCAGGTATATACGTTATATATGAATCGTGATCCTCAAGCTTTTAGCGTGTTATTTTGTTTGACAGTTGACATCTTAGACACTAAATATGTCAACCATGTATATACATTAGATATGAATCGTGATCCTCAAGCTTTTAGCGTGTTATTTTGTTTGCCGTGATTATTGAGCTGCCTAAATGTGGAGAAATTCCTCAGAAGAATTTAAACTTGGATTTCATTGATATCGTGGCAAAATCTTGTAGGAGTAGACATGTTGTTCATTTAGTTAAAGGTTTGACATTTAATTAATTCATTTTCAAGAATTAACTCCGAGGAGTAATATGTGAACGTCTTATTGCTTACCTAGTACCGACGTCTGCAAAACAAATGCAAAATGTCAGCCCAACTCCACTACCATTTTTCCTAGCTTCTTCCTCAGACAGTCACTTTGTGTTGACATGTGAGCGTGTTGTTTACTTCTACTTTTGCCCATTTATCTTTAATCGGCACAATGTTTGCAATAGTCGGCTTAACATTACCTAATTCAAGCATAGAGATTGTGGAAAATAATTTCAAGGAAACTTCACCCATACAAGTTTTCCAAAAAGAAAAGGATTTAAATAAATTAAAGAGTTAACATCTATCTAGAGGATATGTAAGCTGATAAATTATATATAGTTGATTGATGTGAACAATCTGAAAGCTTTGTACTCAAGAAAAAAGTCTAATGTTGTCTTCTCATATGTTGTTTCTTGGCCACTTCCCTGAACCGTATCCAGCATTTCCACCATCGCCCATGTATAAATCTTTATATCTCTCATCATCTCTCTCCTCACATTTCTCCAATAAAACTCTATATTCTCAACCTCTGCAACTATAATCAACATTCATTGAAAGTATCTCACATCACAAAACAATGTCTCTTCTCTTCAAAACTAGTTTTAATACCTTTAAAGTAATTATTCTTTTGTTTTATATTTTGAATAATACCGATTCTCTTCTTGCTGCTCGGACTATCCATGACAATAATAATTTTAAGAACACGTATCGTTCAAATGCGGTTTCGTTTCCACAAGATAAGGCTCCAGTACCACCGATTGGTCGTTATCCTTGCACTTACATCCCTGTAGGCGCTCCGGGTCACTGCAACAGACCATAGTGAATTTCAGCTTCCGTATGATTTCTAGCTACGTCCTACCAGTTTAGTTACATGTACAAATACTAGTACTATTTTATGGAGTATTGTAAGTTGTAGCTATTTTCTCTTGGATTTACTAATTTTTTTTTTTTTTAATTCCGTTTTAACATTTCTAACATGAGGCATATCTATTGAAAAACAATTTATTTATTTTTAAAATTTTGTTTTTTAATGAATTCCTCATGTTAGATATCTTAGACGGAATTTTTAAAAAAAATCAAGACATCTGAGAATTTGTTTATTTTAATTTTATAAATAACGTTGCTATTTGCTTTCATTTTCTTGCTAGTTAATTCTAAGTTCAATTACTGTAAGTACTATTCTGTAATATATGTTGTAAATGAATGAAAGATCACTTAGCCGGTGGTTAATTGTGATTCTTTTACCCTGTTAATTTATACCTTCAGATTTAAACATAATTAAGATTATCTATATATGGACGATACACATTTTAGCAGGAGGAAATTAATAAGTTGATGCAACTGTGTGTATGCATGCATATTATAATAAAAGCTAGGAATTTGCATTCTAGACAGAAAGAACGAGCTTGTTAATTTCATTAGATGACGTCTCCCCTTGGTTTCAAAATAGTATACATTTAATGCCTGAATTGCAGATAAGCAGTGGATCCAGCACTGAATCACTGATCAGTATCACCATAATCCACGGTTAATTTACGACGGATTTAGTTTCAAACTTGGTTGCAGATAAAACTTATGCAACTCAATCAATGCAAAGACAATATTTTTAAGAGTTTTGAGTATATTGATCACCAAAGATTTCACATAAAATGATTTTAAATATATAATATATATATATTATATATATATATAATATATATAATATATATTTATTTAAATAATCCCGATTAACAAAATGACAATTATTATTAGTTTATTACACGTAGATTGAATGCAATCTGAGGTTTTGGAATTTGGCCCCCAAAGTTTTGTCTTTGTTAGGAAAAGAAGGCCCCATGGACACACCCTGTCGTGCCACTTCCCCAACCATTTATTACACCGAAAGCCCATGAAATTTATGTACAACTTCCATGCAGCAACTAGGCATGGCAATGGGCCCCAAAATTCTGGGGCCCCATCCCGACCCGTCCCGTATGGGGCGGGGATTCCCTAGTTTTTTCGAGGATAGGAGCGGGGATGGGAGGAGTTTTAATCCCCATGCCCGAGGGTGGGTTGGGGGTAGGGGTGCCCTTCCCCTGCCCCGCCCCGTCCCACCTCACGTATAATATATAAAATTATATATATACTTTTCACTAATACCCCTATATATTTCACTTAATTACACAATTATCCTATCTATATAAACTCATATTTTCCCAATTTCCCTTAACCTAAACAATTGAACAAGAACAAACCCTAACCCTTAAGTCTTAAACTTGTCACCATTGCCATTCGCCCTTGGCCGACTTCATATTGTCGTTCATCATGTGGACGAATACATAACGAGTCTGTATTTTGGACAAGTGCAATGCTTTATCTTAAGTTTAAACGATTAATTAAAGTGTTTGTCATGTGGATGAATCTAAACATTAAAAGAGAATTAACTATTGTATTTGGTAATGCTCAAATTGATGTTAATGTAAAATTAATGAGGCGGGGCGGCCTCCAACATTCCCCATAGGGCAGGGATGGGGAATTTCTGGCATCCCCACAACAGGGACGGGGTGGGGGTGGGGATTGACGTTGAGGGCCGGGATGGGGACGGTGAATGAGATCCCTGCCCTACCTTATTGCCATGCCTAGCGGCAACTAAGCACTCCTTTCCACACAGTTAGAAAGAGCCTTTTATTTCCTCCTCTAGAGAGCAAATTGTAATTTTTCTTCATTGAATTAGTTAAAGTTTGTAAATATTTTTATAATTAAAAGTAGAGGTAAAAATTGTTAGGGCCAAAAAATGTCCTCGACCCAAGTAGGCCCAAAGATGAAGACACCTTCATCCAAGCTGGAACCTCGGGCCCAACTCCGATGGGGCCCAAATCAGTGTTCTGCAGATGAGGCCCATTCAGTATGCTTTCTTAGCTCCTCATCATTTAGACCTAGGCCTCCTGACTCTAGAACACCTTTTGCGCTTACAAGCAACTCGAATCCCACAGTCGCCTACGAAATACATTCCTACTTGAACTTTGCCAAAGAAGTCAAGTACTATCCTAACTTCTGCAAGGTCCGTATCCGAGGCACATTCGAACTCCCTTTGCTGTTGAGATAAGGGAGCCAAAGGCTACACCTTTTGAGGGGACTACCATCACAAGGACTCCTAGTCCCACCAGGACTCAGAGGCCATACAATCACTATTTAAACAGAGGCCAACTCTCTCGCAAAGGACAAATTCCATTACACCTTCAGACCTCAGAGTTCTCACTTGAGAACTTCGCATTATAGCCGTAGTCATAGTCCCCGACTAGACTTCTGATAACCTTTCTTCTCCCTAGCCCTCACTAAATTAGCCCCATTCAGCCTTGCTGACTTGAGCGTCAGAGTGCCTACGGCAAACACCACCCTGGTGGTTTCTGGCCTTTTACGCTTGTTTCCTTACGTGTGCAGGTGCAGCAGATCACTAATGGCCTCAACCTCACGGGATCAATCCCTCCTTCCGTACAGGCAGATTTCTATGTCTACAGTTTGGCATCCACCGTGGGGCCTCTGGCAGTCGTTCGTTTTACAAACCCTGCTACGTAAAGAAACTCTCAATGGTTGAAAATTCTGACAACACTATCCCCAGCCTCGAGGCCAAACTGGAGGCACTAACCGCCCTCATGCAAACAAGGTGGCCGCATTGGAAGCTGAGAACACTACCATCCGGACTGAAAACGCCTCCATCAGAGCCAAAAACCAGTCTTTGAAAGAGAAGGTAAGTCAGTTTTATGATCTTGAGCTTCTACCTTATCAGGTACAACCCAACCAGTTACGCGGCTCGGTTCCATCTATACAACCTCTCCAAACTCCAGAGCACAGACCCACGACCTCAGATAAGAGGTCACGTCAACTATGTTCGTCATTAGCCAATGATTCAGCCCTGATTCATGGTGAACGGGGTCTGCCAACCAAACCCCTCTCAGTCGATTCACTTTAGGCGCAAGATCAAGGCATCCAAGTGACAGCAAGCCCGCTACAATAAGAACTGCCCATCATCGCCATCCCACCTCACCTTCAGTCAACTGTCCTTACATAAACTCTACTCGACTCGGTTCGGTTCATCCTCGCAGGTTGAGCGGTCACCCACTTCAAACCATCCCAACGAACCAAGCGAGTCCCAAATAACCCTCCTAACCATTCATATAGGGCGAAACACCTAATCAGTTACAATGGGAGTCGCCTAACCAGAGGGGATGAATGGCGATTCAGGCTACCAAACGATACACAAATTAATGATCCACCAGGCTACACCACACGGATTGACCCAACAAAATGCACCAGTGTGAATCCTTTGGCTAACTGAGTCAATCAAGATGACCTAGTGGTATCCGCCTCTCCCATGGAACAGATATTGGCTAAGAGATTGGCCGACGTAGAGGCAGTGGTGAGGCGCATACCAGGAATGCCAATCCCTACCAAAAAGAGCAAGCCTTACTGTTATGTCGATTAGCCCTTCGTGGATGCAATCGCGCTAGCCGACATGCCCCACAAATTCACTATCCCTGGAATGAAGCCCTATGACGGCACAACCGAACCAGATGATCACATAGCCTCGTACAAGCAGCAGATATTCACCGTCTCGATACCCCAAACACTAAGGGAAGGCTGCATGTGTAAGAGCTTTGGTTCAAGACTCTCTGGTCTGGCTCTTCAATGGTACACTAACCTCCCGAACAGTTCAATCAACTCATTCACCGAGCTCATCGACACCTTCGTTGAACAATTCGCCAACAACAAGAAATTTGAGAAACTATTGGTCAACCTATACAGAGTCTACCAAAAAAAGGGGGAGTCACTGAGAAAGTACGTCAGCAGATTCAACAAAGAAAAAATCTTCATCCCCTCCTATAACCCCGAGATAGCCACAGACGCCTTTAGAAAGGGTCTCCTCCCGGATGGTGAACTATACAAAGATCTGACGAACCTTGGTTGCACCACGATGGAAGACGCCTTGGCTAGAGCGGTGATTCAAATAAGGTGGGAGGAAGATGAGATGAATCAAACAAGTCATGCTAGGTATGACCCAAGGCGCAATGATAGAAGGTTAGAGCCCAGATTAATTGAACCCCGTTACCAACCCTCTCCACGCAATCTGAACAAAGTCAGAAAATCGTATGACTGCCAGCCACTTAGAACTGACAACAGACCAACTAGGTCGAGCCGATACAAAGTCCCAGAGTACAACCTCAACGTCGAACCAGCCTAGGTCTTGGCAATCATAAAATGAATGGGACCTACTGTTAAGTGGTCGGGCAAGCTCAATGTCGAAGCAAGAAGGGACATGACCAAGTGGTGCGAGTTCCACAGTGACCATGAACATAACACCGCGGACTGCAGCACCTGTGGTTGGAAGTCGCCATACTACTGAAGAGAAGACATCTCCGAGATTTGTTGACAGATAAAGGGAAGAATACAATCAGCCAGAAAAGCACAAAAGAAACATCTCCACGAGAGCCTACACCAAAAGGATTCTGCTCAATCATCTCAGGAGGTTCGGAGATCAGTGGGGTCAGTTTTTCCTCAGCCAAACGCTACGCTAGAGCCAACAACCACCATGAAATCCAATCCATCCATCTATCCTCTCGATCACACACCCACCAATTAATTCAGTTCGAAGATGACGAGTCAGTCACCCTGGCCGCCCCTTATCACGATGCTCTAGTCATCTCCTTCCAGATCGCCAACATCTTGGTCAAGAGATATTCATCGATGGGGGGTCCTCGGCAAACATTATCTTCCTTGAAGCAGTGAAGGCCATGGGTCTGGAAGAAACAAACATCAATAGACGACCTACCATATTGGTTTGGTTCAGTTTCGAATAGAAATACACCATCGGAGAAATCGTTCTTCATGTTTATGCCAGCGGAGTAAACAAGCAAACCGTTTTTCTAGTGATCGACTGTCCTTCACCATACAACGTCATCTTGAGCCAACCTTGGATCCACGACATGCGAGCTGTTCCATCCATCTTCCACCAAACCATCAAGTTTCCAACAAAATAAGGAGTAAGGGAAATCAAGGGCGATCCTAAGGCTTCTAGAGATTGTTACAAGAATGCTTTCAAAAGCAAAGGTCATGCTTTATAGCAACTACAGTCTCATCCAACCCCTCCGACCGAGCTAGATCAACCATCTATGTAAGAGTTGAATGAAGTGCAGATACACCCGAAAGACCTAGAAAGAAAGACCCATATAGGCTCTCGCCTCGGGCCCGAGACAAGAGAAAAACTAATAGAATTCCTCAAACGAAACCAAGACTGTTTCTACTGGTCCCACACTGACATGACAGGAGTCAGCCTAGAAGCAATCGTCCACCACCTCAAAGTAGATCTAGATCCCCCCCCCCCCCCAAGTGAAGTAGAGGCATAGGAAATTCGCACCAGAGCGCAACCGGATCATCATTGAGGAGATTGATAAGTTACTGAATAACGGTTTGATCAGAGAGGTTCATTACCCCGATTGGCTGACAAACGTTGTGTCGTAAAGAAAAAGAACGGAAAGTGGAGGGTTTGCATTGACTTCATAGATTTAAACAAAGCATGCCCAAAGGACTCCTTCCCGCTCCTACACATCGACATGATGGTCGATGCGACCACAGGCCACGAGCTCCTAAGTTTCATGGATGTCTTCTCAAGGTAAAACCAGATTTTGCTGCACCTCGACGACTAGGAGAAAATAGCTTTCATCACAGAAAGGGAAACCTACTGCTACAAGGTGATGCGTTCGGTCTCAAGAACATTGGGGCTACCTATTAGCGGTTGGTTAACAAAATGTTTACCAAACACCTCGGAGACACCATGGAGGTTTACATCGACGACATGCTTGTTAAGTCCCTGATGGCGGAGCACCACCTCAGCCAGGCGTTCGTAGTCCTAAGAAAGTATAACATGAAGCTGAATCCAGCCAAATGCTCGTTTGGTGTCTCGTTAGGTAAATTCTTAAGGTACATGGTAACTCAACGACGGATAGAAGTCAACACTGACCAAATCAGAGCGATCCTTAATATATCATCACCAACTTGCATCAAAGACGTCCAGCGCCTCGCAAGATGAGTAGCCACCTTGAGCCGCTTCATCTCTAGATCCGCTGACAAGTGCCACCACTTTTTCCACACATTCAAGAAATCTAAGAAGTTCGAGTGGACCCCTCCCTGCAAGGAAGCCTTGCAACAATTGAAGAGATACCTAACCTCCCCTCCGCTCCTTTCCAAGCCTGTAGATGGAGAGAATCTTTACGCATATCTGGCGGTCTCAGAGATAGCAATCTCAGTAGTGTTAGTTCGGGAAGATAATATGAAGCAGCTACCGGTGTAAGTAAGTCACTCCTCAACGCGGAAACATAATACAGTCAACTGGAGAAACCAGCCCTTGCCCTTGTCCTCGTCCTTGTCCATGCATCCAGGAAGCTCAAGTCATACTTTCAATGTCACTCCATAGTCGTACTCACCTCTTTTCCACTCAAGAAGATACTACATAAGCCAGAGTTATCAGGCCGACTCACACAATGGACGGTAGAGCTTAGTGAGTTTGACATATCTTTCCAGCCACGTACAGCCATCAAGTCCCAAGCACTGGCATACTTTATTGTTGATTTCACCCCGAACACCACCGTCCAAGCAGAAAAAGAGTTATTATGTATGAATAATGGGTCGCCTTCAAACTGGACTCTATCAGTGGATGGCTCAAGTAATGTGAATGGAAGTAGACTCGGGTTAGTACTAACTACACCAGAGGGAGATGTCATCCAGCGGGCCATATGATGTGGATTCAAGTGCACCAACAACGAAGCTGAATACGAGGCTTTCATCGTTGGACTCTCCCTAGCCAAAGAAATTGGAGAAAAAAGGCTAGAGGTAAAGTCTGACTCCCAACTTGTGGTAAACCAGCTACAAGGCACTTACCAAGCACGCGTCTAAAAAATGATGGCTTACTTGAACCTGGTCAAAAAATTGCAGACCGAATTCGAAGAATTCTCCATCGCCCAAGTCCCAAGAGCGGAGAACACTCATGCTGACGCCCTTGCAAACCTCGGCTCAGCCCTTCAATGTTCTTCTCAGTCATCCATCCCTCTGTTATTCCTACAATGGCCAGCCAACTGGAAGGAACAACCAACAAACAAGTCCCCGAGGAAGCAATGGACATCGAACTGGCAGACTCTTAGATGACCCCGATAGTGAAGTACTTGGAACACAATGAGCTCCCAGCCGACAAGAACGAAGCACATTGTCTGAGAGCGAGAGCCGCCAGGTTCACCATATATGAGGGCCAACTCCTTAGGAAGTCATTCTCTGGTCCCTACCTCAAAGGCTTAAGCCCAGAAGAGGCCAAACAGGTTCTCACCAAATTGCATAAAGGCGAATGTGGAAACCATGTAAAAGGACGCAGCCTCGCACACTGGGTGATCACCGCTGGATACTATTGGCCAACCATACGCACTAATTCAGCAGCTTATGTGAAGAAATGTGACAGTTGTCAGAGGTTCACCCATGTCTCACACCTCCCATCCGAGTGACTCCACTCCACTTCACTCTCACACCTTGGCTATTCATGAAGCAGAGAATGGATATACTAGGAAAGCTACCGACAGCACTCGGGCAACGAGTCTTCATTCTGGCTGTGACTAGTTACTTTACTAAGTAGATCGAAGCCGAAGCATTCGCACAAGTCATAGACCGAGAGATAAAAGTTTTCATCTGGAAACATGTCATTTGCAGGTTTGGGATACCGAAGGAAATTATTATCGACAATGGATTCCAATTTATCAGCTCATGCTTCGGGGATTTCTGCGACATGTGGGGGATCAAGTTAAGCTTCTCTACCCCCCGCAACCCCCAGTCCAACGACCAAGCCGAGTCATCGAATAAAACCATCATGCAGACTTTAAAAAAGTGCCTGCTGAAAGCCAAGGGTGCATGGGCAGATGAACTACTTGGAGTCCTTTGGTCCTACCAAACTACAACTCGTTCATCAACTGGCGAAACTATTTTCTCCTTCACATACGGATCTGAAGCAGTCATCCCAGCCGAAGTATCAGTTCCTTCCACCAAACTCCAATGGGCAGACGAGAAAATCAACAACCAGAACCTTTGCCAGAACCTGGACACCGTCGATGAGCTATGCGAGTGGGCAAACATCCGCAACACAATCTATCAATAGCAGGCCACCTGACACTACAACCGCAATGTCAAGATCAGAACTTTCAAAACAGGTGACTGGATCCTCCACAAAGTCTTTCAAAACACTAAGGAGATCAACTCTGGCAAGCTCGGCCCCACCTAGGAGGGTCCCTACAAGATCACCAAAGAAGCAAGGAAAGGCGCCTACTGACTCCAAACTCCCAAAGACAAAGACATCAACAATAGTTGCAATGCAATCCATCTCAAACGCTACTACTTTAGGTGAACTCATTCATCTACATATTTGTTTTCTTTTTGTTTTTATTTAAAAAAAGGATGAGTGGGCCTATCCACCTCCTTCAAAAACAGTAGCCCTCATGGCACGAATTCAATGAAGCATTATTCAGCAAATTATAGCATCGATCGGCCCAGGCTGATTTATGAGTTTACACCTTCAATCGGCCAAGTCCAATTCACGAGTTTACACCTTCGATCAGCCCAACCCAATTCATGAGTTTACACCTTCGATCAGCCCAGCCCAATTCATGAGTTTACACCTTCAATCGGCCCAGCCCAATTAATCAGTTTACACCTTCGATCGACCCAGCCCGATTCATGAGCTTACACCTTCGATCGGCCTAGACCAATTTATAGATTTACACATTCAGTCGGCCCAGACTGATTGAAGGGGATTTGCACCTCAAAAGAGACAAGTCATCGACCCAACCCAATAGAAAGTCCACATGACTCAGCCACTTGGCCGCGTCAAAGTCATAACACAAGCATGTAGTTTAACCCCTAGTGCATCTACAAACAAACAAGTAATCAACTCATTCATCCACAAGGGAAGCACCAAAAACAGGATCACAAGTATAATATAAGAAGAGCCTCAAGCGGCTAAGTTCTGAGTACAAAGTAAGACGCACATGCTAGGGAAGGGCATCACAGGCCCCAAAAATACATGAGCCAAAAAAAAAAAAAAGCTGAGTCTCATCGGTGCGAGTCATCTCACCCATCTCCGACTCGATCACCTTATCACCAGCCCCAGCACTCGCCCCTACAGCTTGGTCGCTCACATCCTTCGTAATTGATGGCCCCGACTGGCTAGCAAAATCAAGCACCTACTCATCAATCTGCTCCTCCGTATGCCCAGCAGTCTCCTCTTCCATGATCTCTCGCATAAGTTGGATGTCCTCATCCGGGTTCCTATGAGAGGTGTTCCCAGCCTTATACTCAAGCATGAGTTCTCCCTTGGCCCTAATGATAGTGTCATCGATAATGCTCAAGCATTGCTCCCTAAGGGACTCGACCTCCACAGTCTTCTCGACCAACTCCCTCCCCAGTCGCTCTAACTCACTCTCGACCTCCTTCAGATGTTGTTGGCTCTCCTGTTCGGCCTTCTGGGTCGTCGCCTCTCTCTAGCGCAAACTAGCATTTATCTTGGGTACATCTTGTATCCTCTTCTCCTGCGTCACGATGGACTTCCTCAGGTGCAGGCTACTCGTGAATGCCTGCATAACAAAATAACTTGATCAGTATACGACCACGATAAACACAGTAAAGTAAAACTCTGGCTCATACCTGGAAAGCACGGATAACCCCCAATCAATGGCCGCGACTACACCCATCCGGTTCAAACGGGTCTCGTCCACTGGGAACAGGAATGAGTCGGCCAACTGGCTCATGGAAGCCACGTCCGAATAGGTCAATGCAGAAGCCGGAATGTTAAAGATAATCATCTTAGTCTCCTCATCCAAGACTGCGGTCTTGGATGATCCAGCTTCGACCACGGGCTAACGAATTGGTGGAGTCGCCACCACATCTTCTGCACTCCTCTCCTCTCTGACCGAGGATTCCCTCTTCCGCTTCTCCCAACGCCTAGCAATAGACTTGCTCGCACTTGGGACGGTCAACTTCTTCATTAGCTTTTCTACAATCGCAAACTATCCAATAGTTAGTGGGTTCAGCCTTAACTTACCATACAAGGTATGATTGCAATAGCGAGTTAGTAGTACATTCTAGTTCTGCTTCAGCGAAGGGAAAGGGATGCCTCATTGAATCGCTCCTACTCCGGCCCAAAGATGACTCGTCCTGAGGTTAACTTCCTCCAACACCACCCGCTAATCCCTCTGCGCTTTGGGAATGGCTAGAACCTTCTAGCTCTACACGTCCAAGCCGACCCCACTTAGCCCGGCTCGATTGAATTCAAGCTCTGCAAAGAAAAAACACAATGAGATTTAGTAATCAAAATACAAGATAAAGAAAAAGTTTCTCATCAGTGGCTTGGCAGGTGCACGAAATCTTGCCATGGCCTCTCTCCCTAAAGACTGCCTCACCCCTCACAAAAAAGTACTGATCCTTGCAATTCTTGTCACTCGATCGAAGGTCCGTTACTAGGTGAGACCGATCATGCCTAAGGTTGATCAGATATCGACCTTTCTCCTTATCGTTTTCCTTCAGTAAATACGAATACAGCAGCTCGTGCAGCCCAAAATCACCTGGTTCCGCACACAAAGGTCCACCAATGCCATCAGCAACCTCCAACCGTTTGGTATAATCTGGGATGGGGCAATCATGAAATGGTTCAGTACCTCCCAAACAAGGCAAGGAATGGGAAACCTTAGCCCATCGTAAAATCATTTCTCGTAGATACTCACCCAACCTTTTACCTCCCAATTGACTCGCTCGTACGACCGCGGCGCCTTGATCTCGATCGAATCAGGAATGTGATACATCATTCGGATCCACCACACATAATTTTCCTTAAGTAGGGGCGGATAATCCCAGCTTAGAATTCCATTGCCAGGCCGACTCGACTCGTCCTCGGAGCCATTACCGGCGGAAGGAGAACTGTCAGAATCGCTAACTCTATCAAAGTCTTCCCCGCTCCCCCCCCCTGCATGTCCGATTCATCACTCAAGGTGGCGCCACTCGGCCCAGCGACAACCACGTTCACCTCGATCGGTAAACCGACCGAGACGCCCCCACCTTCAGGCATCATCACTATGGTCGAGGCATTCTCGTACCCATCCCCAACTTTTGCCTCAACTCCATTCAAGTTTCCCAACCTTGACCTGGACATTTGATAACTTACCCACTCGCCCCAGGAGACCGACCTCTCTAATTAAGAGCCTACTCTTCAAAAACTACCTGATCACCGCTGCTCCCTCACCACCGACCGACCGACCTACTGTATTCAAAACCTATCACCACTCGCCCCGACTACTCCCTTCAAAACCTATCACTAACTGATCACCGCTCACCTCGACCGATCGACCGACCGACCGACCTATTATATTCAAAACCTATCACCGCTCGCACTGAAAAGCCAACCGACCTACTTTCTTCAAAAACTATCACCAACTGATCACCGCTCACCCTGACCGACCGACCGACCTACTCTTTTAGAACCTAGTATTAACTGATCACTGCTCGCTCTGAATGACCGACCGACCTGCTTTCTTAAAACCTACCGCTACCTAGTCAACGCTCACCCCAAACCACCGTGAACCGACAACACCTTTTTTCGTTCAACCGGAATTTCAAGCTCCGTTCAACCAGAATTTTAAGCCTCTTCAGAATAAAACCTCTTCTACAAACTTTTCAAAATCTTTCAAAAAGAAAAAAAAAATGATTGAATCCAACTCCAAATCTATCAGAACTCAAAGCGAAAAAAAAAAAAAAAAAGAACAAAGCAGACAAACAACAGTGCAAAAATGCAGTGTTTACCATGAATGAAGCCGGAATCTGTAAAAGAGAACCACCGTCACTAAAGAAAGCTTGAAACAAAGGAAGGAAACAGAAAAGAAGGGAAGAAAACTAAAGAAAACTGGAGAAAAACGCGAAATGAAGATGAACTGTCCACCCCATCGGTTTTATGGAAGAAGCTTGACAAAGGGAGACATGTGGCGGCCCCCCATTAGCTATGGGACAGAGTGACTCTTCGTTTTCCCACCCAAAACAAAGACCAAATCACCACCGTACATATGGAGGAGATCTGTGCCACCTAGGAAATCGCAATCCTATGCAAGAGCCACGTTGAATCGCCCGGCCTATCCAACCGAGCTAGCATGTTCAAGCATACCAATCACCCGCGACAAAGGCAACGCTCCTCGATACTTTACCACTCAGTCATCTGGACCCGATTGAGGAGTTTTACCGATTGATCATTACATACCTCCACTCGGATTCAACCAACCAGCCTAAGGTACTACCACCCAGTTGAAGATAACGCACCCTACTCGGCAGGAAGTATTGAGCGTGCTCTCTCCTAAGTTATAGCTCAACTTGCCTATTCACTTGTTTGGGTAGACCTATTCATGCCACTCCAGGAGGTAAATAAAATAGCCACTCGCCCCAACATACCGAATGAATATACCGTCATTTGATGTCTTGCACACCTCCTTGCTTGGGTGGATGGACCGAGCTAGTGTATGTCTAGTAGAACCTTTTGTGATCCCTACGACTCGGTATATCGGTCGAACCCAACGAGATCGACTCTACTCCTTCACTCGGTCAGAGGCACCAAACGCGCCCATGTTTATGTTTCTCCTCGACTCGGTACGCTAGCATACCTAGTGCCCCGAAAACAACATGAGCTATACCTTTCGTTCCCGAGAGTAGAGAAGTCATACATTCAGAAGCTTAAATGGTCTGTTGCAAAGGCAAACCAGATACATCTACAAGCCGTGCCTACTCTCTAAGCTAAGTACTCCTTAACTCAGAGGGTGGGGGGCAAACTGTTAGGGCCAAAAAATATCCTCAACCCAAATAGGCCCAAAGATGAAGACACCTTCATCCAAGCTGGAAGCTCGGGCCCAACTCTGATGGGGCCCAAGTCATTGTTCTGCAGATGAGTTCCATTCAGTATGCTTTCTTAGCTCCTCACCGTTTAGACCCAGGCCTCCTGAATCTGGAACACCTTTTAGGCTTACAATCAACTCGAAGCCCACAGTCGCCTACGAACAACATTCCTACTTGAACTCTGCCAAAGAAGTCAAGTACTATCCCAACTCCTCCAAGGTCTGTATCCGAGGCACATTCAAACTCTCTTTCCTGCTAAGATAAGGGAGCCAAAACCTTTTGAGGGGACTACCATCACAAGGACTCCCAGTCTCACCAAGACTCGGAGGCCATACAGTCACTATTTAAACAGAGGCCAGCTCTCTCGCAAAGGACAAATTCCATTACACCTTCAGACCTCGGAGTTCCCGCTTGAGAACTTCGCATTATAGTCGTAGTCATAATCCCCAATTAGACTTCTGGTAACATTTCTTCTCCCTAGCCCTCACTAAATTAGCCTCATTCAGTCTTGCTGACTTGAGCGTCGGAGTGCCTACGACAAACACCACCCTGGTGTTTTCTGTCGCTTTACGCTTGTTTCCTTACGTGTGTAGGTGCAGCAGATCGCTAGTGGCCTCAACCTCACGGGATCAGTCCCTCCTTCCGTACAGGTAGATTTCTACGTCTACAAAAACTTAAAAGAAAAAAAAAAACCATGAACAAATGAGGTTGAGAATATAAAGAATAAAGCAAAGCTACTGAAATTACCGAAAAGAGCTTTAAGAACATCTTCAAAAGACTTTTTATATGACTTAAACTCTTTATTATAAAGAGTTTATCCATAGAAACAAGAGTCCAACAGACTTTTTATTCTTTAAATATAAATTAAAAAGTGAGTTCGACTCTCCACATTTAGAGCATCTCCAATGATACTCTTTATTTTGAAGAGCATCTTTCATATAAATAAAGATCATCTTCATTAATTTTAAAATATAAATAACACAATTTTTATTCAAATCCAATAGACTCTTTAAATTTAATGAAAATGCTCTTTATTTTTAAGAAAGGGACTTAATGGGAGAATGAATTAATAAATAAAATGCATAGGAACTTGTAGTTTATTAATTAAAATTAGGATAGAGAGTGAAATTTGACTCTATAAATGTGGAGAGTCAAACTCACTCTCTAATTTATATTTTAAAGATAAAGAGCTTATTGGACTCTTATTTTTATGGATAAACTCTTTATAATAAAGAGTTTTGGTCATATAAAGAGTCCTTTGGAGATACTCTTAGAGCATCTCCAATAGTGCTCTTTATTTTGAAGAGCATCTTTCATATAAATAAAGAGCATCTTCATTAATTTTTAAATATAAAGAACACAATTTTTATTTAAATCCAATAGACTCTTTAAATTTAATGAAGATGCTCTTTATTTTTAAGAAAGAGACTTAGTGGGAGAGAGAATTAATAAATAAAATGCATAGGAACTTATAGTTTATTAATTAAATTAGGATAGAAAATGAAATTTGACTCTTTAAATGTGGAGAGCTCAACTCATTCTCTAATTTATATTTTAAAGATAAAGCATCTCCAAATGACTGTTTATATGACTCAAACTCTTTATTATAAAGAGTCTATCCATAAAAACAAGAGTCTAACATACTCTTTATTTTTAAAATAAAATTAGAGAGTGAGTTTGGCTCTTCATATTTAGAGAGTCAAATTTCACTCTCTAACCTAATTTTAATTAATAAACTACAGGTTCATATGCATTTTATTTATTAATTTTCTCTTCCATTAAGTATTTTTCTTAAAAATAAAAAGCATCTTCATTAAATTTAAAGAGTCTATTAGATTTGAATAAAAATTGTATTCTTTATATTTAAAAATTAATGAAGATGCTTTTTATTTATATGAAATGTGCTCTTTAAAATAAAGAGCACCATTGGAGATGCTCTTAGAGAATTAAATTTCATCCTCTATCCTAATTTTAAATAATAAATTATAAGCTTCTATGCATTTTATTTATAATTTATCTCTCCTATTAAGTTTATTTCTTGAAAAAACATATTCTCTCTCCTAAAATTTGAAGAGTTTATTCGATTTGAATACAAATTTTATTCTTTATATTTAAAAATTAATAAAGATATTCTTTATTTATATAAAAGATATTCTTTAAAATAAAGAGCACCGTTAAAAATACTCTAAAGTAGAGGACACTATAAATGGTGCTCTTTATTGGAGATGCTCTACAGTAGAAGACACCAGAAAAGGTGCAGACATTCCTTCCTTCTTTCTCACTCGACCACCATTCAAACTAGGTCTTCCAAATATTGACTTCTCATTATTCTACTTGGACATCAATATTAGTTACTTTGCATCTTCTCACAATAAGAGTTTACAGTTTTACGTTAATTTTTTCATTAATTAATACTAATTAATAATCGTTTCTGCAATCAATTAAAGATTGGTTTCAACTTTCAAAAGGTTCCAGTGTATAAACTACCGAACCTTTTATGCCACGGCCCAAAACCGCGCTAAGTTTGTTTAATTAATAGTCAACGACTTTTTCCCACCCAAAAAATGGCTTAAAGTTACTTTCTCACCCTGATATTTTTAGAATACCACTTTTTTGTCCAAAACACAAACTCTGTCAATAATTTCCTTTAAATACAATAGTTTAATTGTAAAGATAAAAATAGCCCCACTAGATTTCAATCCCTAATCACCAGCCACTGCAAATCAAACTTTCACGCACGATTTTGATTGACTCCAACCACCATAATCTGACCTTCTACCATCAAACAAATTATCGGCCATCCCTCTTCAATAACCTTAACAATCTGGACCGTGATAGCTCTCCAATCGCTGACGACCGTGATTTAGTTCTTTTTGTTAAAGGGTTGGCAACCGATGAACGGTGATCAACCAAGGTCTAGGATGATGGGACTTTTAGAGAGGAGGTGTCGCTGATGTTATAGGTGGCTTCAGGTGGAATTTTCGACAACCAAATCGGTTGGAATTTGACTTGGAAACTCAACGGTCGCAAGAACAAAAAACTAGCGGTGATCGACAATTAGCATGCTCGGTGTGGTGGGAAAGTAGGGGTTTTTGTGAGTGAAGGATGGGGAAGCTAAGGGTGGAGGCGGCGTTAATCAACGACACCAGAATCATGTCGAACAGGCTAAATGACCTAAACCGACGATTAGGGTTTGAGAAGGTATTTGACCAAAAAGGGTAATATAACCATTCTACCCTTCCTTTTAACTAGCTTCTGGTCATCCTACTCTTCTTCACAACGAAAATTACTAATATATTTGTGTTTTGGATGGTAAAGTGGTATTTTAAAAGTCTGAAGGTGGAAAAGTGTTATTAAGGCATTTTTTTGTTGGGAAAAAGTCCTTTACTCTTTAATTAAGGATGAAGGGAGATTAGAGGAGATTAGCATAATTAAAGGAAATACTAGGAGTTGCGTTTTGCAATTACATAAAAGATCTGGGGAGATTATATATTACCCCTTTTTTGGGTCAGATCAATTATATCATTCTCTTAATGGAATCATAATTAAAACATTTTCAAGTATAGAAAAAATTACTAAAAATGAGGAAAGAAATCAGAAATAGGAATTCCACCACTCTTTTAGAGATGAGTTAAAGAGGAAATTTACCATGGGGATGGGGTAGTTGTCTAAATTCTAAACTCGAATGATTACAACCTAAAATCTAACATTTGTTTCACGTGACTATGAATCAATGAGTGGGGTCCCCGTTTTCAACACTAACCCGACGTGGAAACACATGTATGCCACAAAATAATAANTTCGCAATTACATAACAGAACAGGGGAGATTACTATATTACCCCTTTTTTTGGTCATATCAATTATATCATTCTATTAATGGAATCATAATTAAAACATTTTTAAGTATAGAAAAATTTACTAAAAATGAGGAAAGAAATCAGAAATAGGAATTCCACCACTCTTTTAGAGATGAGTTAAAGAGGAAATTTACCATGGGGATGGGGTAGTTGTCTAAATTCTAAACTCGAATGATTACAACCTAAAATCTAACATTTGTTTCACGTGACTATGAATCAATGAGTGGGGTCCCCGTTTTCAACACTAACCCGACGTGGAAACACATGTATGCCACAAAATAATAAAATCAAATCAAAAGCAAGTGGACAGTTGCAGTAAAAAATTCATTCAATATTTTCCCAATTAAATAAACAACAAACCTAAAATTCAGATCTAAAACTATTACCCCAACTTGTGTTTGTTTGCTGTCGCCAGGAGAAATTTGCAGATTCTTCAAAGATTAAGTCCAATTACAGAGCTTTCTTCATCTGAGGTGAGTTTTTGTTCCACCTCTTGCCTTCAATTTTTGACTTTTGCCTCTAGTGACCCTTCAAGTTATTAGCTTTTTGAAACAGACTGAATGTTTTCTATATGAGATGCTACCATAGATTAGTCTTGAAGTTGGGTTTAGGGGATGCTTTAAGAAATTTTCCAATTGTGTATGTTTGAAATACTGAAGTTTAGTTTATTGGGGTCGTCTAGTTCGTGATTCAACTGGCTGATTTGTTTGTGAGAGTTTTTTGAGCTTCTGTATCAAAGGTTGGCTTTAATTTCTGGGAATTGTTAGTTCAAGTCTAAGTTAGTTCTTGAATACTTATTATTTTGGTTTGGGGATTTGGTGATTGTGTGGAATTAGTAGTTTAAGTAGTGAGAAGATGGATGAGAAATTTTGGTTTAATGAAGGAGATAAGGCTATGGTGGAATCAGTATTGGGTACTGAGGCCTGTGAATTCTTGAAGTCATCCGCCTCTAGTAATGTGTTGGCTGATATGGTTTCACCTCCTGGTGATTTGGGTGTGCAGCAGGGGCTATGCCAGATAGTTGATGGATCCAATTGGAACTATGCAATTTACTGGCATGCCTCAAACCTGAAATCTGGTGGGTCTGTTTTGATCTGGGGAGATGGGCACTGTCGGCACCCAAAAGATGGTGCTATTGGAGATATTAATTCTAGTGGGGATGAAAATTTGGAAGAAGTTGAGAGGAAAGAGAAGGTGAAAAAGCAGGTGCTCCAAAAGCTACATGCTTCGTTTGGTGGGTTGGAGGAGGATAATTACACGTCAAGGTTAGATGGTGTGTCAGATGTGGAGATGTTTTATCTCACTTCAATGTATTTTAGCTTCCGATGTGATTCGGCATATGGTCCTGGGGAGTCTTATAAGTCTGGTAGATCGATGTGGGCTTCAGGCGTAGTTAGTTGTGTAGATCATTATCAATCAAGATCCTTTCTAGCCAGGTCAGCTGGATTCCAAACTCTAGTGTTTGTTCCTGCAAAGTCTGGAGTTGTGGAGCTTGGTTCGGTCAAATTAATTCCAGAGGAACAGAGTTTTGTGGAGATGGTCAAAACTGTATTTGGGGGATCAAGTTCTGTGCCACAGAAGGCAATTCCAAAGATTTTTGGGCGTGAACTAAGTCTTGGTGGCTCAAAATCACGATCAATCAGCATTAACTTTTGCCCTAAAGTGGAAGATGATTTGAGTTTCCCTTCAGACTCCTACGACTTACAAACAATTGGTACGAATCAGATTTATGGCAATCCATCAAATGATTGTCGGTCTGATGATAATGAAACAAAACTTTTTCCGCATTTGAACCAAATGATTGTTGGGGGTTATGATGCGCAAGCAAGGGTGTCTGGTTTGGAGCTGAAGGATGACTCTCCATCTCAGGCAGATGAGCGGAAACCAAGGAAGAGAGGGAGAAAGCCTGCGAATGGGAGAGAAGAGCCATTGAATCATGTAGAAGCTGAGCGGCAGAGGCGTGAGAAGCTTAACCAGCGGTTCTATGCCTTAAGAGCAGTCGTGCCTAATATCTCTAAGATGGACAAGGCCTCTCTGCTTGGCGATGCCATTACTTATATTACAGACCTTCAGACAAAAATCAGGCTTTTGGAAACCGAGAAGGAGATGGTAAACATTAAGCAAAGGCAGATTTCTCTGTCAGAGATTGATTTTCAACCAAGACACGAGGATGCAGTTTTATGCAGTTGTGAGGGTGAGTGCCCTTTGGATACTCACCGGTTCTGGGGTGATGAAAACATTCAGCGAACATCAGATTATATTCAAGAGTCTAATGGTCTTCAAACAGATGACAAGGTTATTCAAATATTTCCATTGGACCCAAACTGGTGCTGCCGAGCAGTTGAAGGAGGAATTGGTTGTGCTCTTTCTAAATGAATGATTGTACATTAACTTGTGTGTATTAAGGGGCACACTCCGCATGCCAAGTCATGAATGCATCTCCTGTAAAAAAGTTTAATAGTCTTGTGGCTGACAAACTGGTGAGTGTCTTGTTTGCATTAATGATCTGTACTCAACTTGAAAGTGTTGAATGAATATTTTCTCAAACCGTGGGGGGTGACTCTTGCCATGCTTCTCTTTTAATGTTAAATTGGATAAAATTACAGTGAATCTGATAGGTATCAGTCGGATGAATTATTTATGCAATGTGGTGCAGTATCAAAAGGGAACTCCGAACTCTGTAAAGGCTAATATCTGAAATTTCATGTACATGGTTCTGGCGGGGGGAATTTAATACCTGGCCAATTTGAAAACGAAACGTCACAGAGAAAATTATATGTTGGCTCGCTGATCTTATTCAAGAAAGTTTTGATGTAATTACTACGATAAATGGGTCTATTCAAACTGTGACCAGTGGCTGAACAGTACAACAAACTTATCTTTCTATCGTCTCCAAAATGTTTACCTAATTTACATACATTCACAACCCACCAATAGTTTGTAGGGTAATTTCTCCGTGTAGTAATAGTTAAAAATTTAATTACAAGGTTATTGAATCTTAATTTAAATTGTTGAGACAATCAGAAGTGTTTAATTGAAAATTAATCAACTAAGTAATTTAAATTTCTTGAATTAATTTCCTTGATGACTATTTTTTTTTTTTTTTTTTTTTTTTTTTTTTTTGTGCATTCTAGGTTTCACTGCTAGGATTAAATCATAAGATAACCGTGCTACAGATAAACACCATTCTTAATTTACAAAAGTATAAACATAAGTTGTAATTTGTACACTTCTTGGTCCCCACTTAATATGACTGGTTCAGGTCCAAGAAATTAACATGCCGTGGGTTGATCCATTCCATTCAACCTCGGGTCAACCTTCAAACATTGCAAAAGTCAAATACAAAATCTTAGTAAAATCAAATGGGCACCAAACGCAGTCAAAGTAGTTAAGCTTGCAGATTAAACGTCATTAATACTACAACCCTATTATAATTTACACACACAACACTCCCTCTTATCTCCCACACCATCTCTCAAAACTGATTTTACCTCCAAATCTTCTACTCAAAACTCAAGTATTAACAGAGAAATAAGGTATATTAATTACCAAGATTATGGGTGTCTCTACGGGAAAAACCTCTTAACTGTCTTATTCATTCTCCATTTTCTTGGCTTCCAGCAATGAGGCCATTAGAAGGAGAGCGATGGATGAAGAAAGAAGGGGGGTGGTGTTCCAATCTCTACAACAGGGGCCAGTGCCCCTTTGGCTGGTAACCCATGCACTTCATACCTGGCCAGGGCTCAGGCTCTTGCACTCTCAATGGCATGAACGTAGCCGGCAGTGTTGTGCGTGCCCCTCCTGCCTTTCCTGAGTCAATGGAAGTAGGTGTGGCTTCAACTGGTTCAAACATCATCGCAAGATCAAGTCTCGTAATTTATGTCAGGTCAAATTCAATGCAACTGTAGATCACCAAAAATTTTTGTAACTAACCCTGTGTTTGTTTCAATCTTAGGATTGTATATTTTTTTTTTTTTTTTACTTGTCTGTTTCTTGGTATAATTTAAACCATGTTAAGTTTGGGGGATATAATTACAATGTTGATTTTATCTTAATTTAAAACACACGGAATTAATTAATTAATTTTATTTATGAAAATTTTAAGTTATAACGATGATGCATAACCATTGCTCGGTTCAATTTATATATATCTTTTTTCTCTTTTGTTATATATATGTCTAGTTTTAATCTCTGTTTTTCCCTTTCAAATTGGTCATGAATTAAACAGATATAATAGGCTTTCATACATATTAAGACTTTTTTTTTTTTTTTTTTTAAAGAAAACTTTATAGACACATATTTTTCAATTTTATTTTATATATTAAGGTGCAATCAGATTAAGCGAAAATGTGAAAAATAAAAATATAAAGAACGGTTGAAACAAGGAGTAGCTAGCGATGAAAAGATGCCAAAGCATAGACCAAATGAGTTGGTTAGAACTCATACATCACCTTCTGCAATAGAACGAGTCAAAGTAAGAAGTATGTTGTTGAGTTAATTAATGAACCCGCAAGCATCATGCCAACAAGGTTTCTTTTTTAGGTCTTTGGACATGCACAGGTTGATTAATTAAGAGAATAATATATTTTCAAAATTTTCAGTAAATTTTACTTATATCTTTTATTCAAGTTCATAGCTGGACCCAGCTTCAAAATTGAAACTTTGATAGGATTTGGGAAAAGTTGTAAAGTGAGATGTGGGAAACTTCGGCCAACTGACTTCAATACCATCAAAGATTGAATTAGTGAAACTTAGCTAGGGTAGTTAGGTATGATATTTATTTTCTTAATAAAAAAAAAAAAAAGTGTGATCATATATAATGTGGGAGTCAATTAATTGCCAACTTCCCTGAGGAGAGGAAAAACAAGTACAATGGAATATGATATAAAGTAATTAATTATTAATAATAAAACAAATTTATTATTGCAAATTAATGACCTATGACTTCTTCTGCTATTGTGGAGCTTTCGGGAAAAATAAAAACATTTAATTAAGAGTAACCACGGCAAAAAAAATCTTTTAAACTCGGTTAATCCCACTTAGATATTGTTGATGGAGTCTGTGGTTATTATCTTAATTACGTTTAGTCATTTTTTAAAATAAAATAAAAATCAGAACTAACTAATGACCATGCAACTCCATAATAGTGGGCATGAATAGTTTTTCAATCATCTGATTTTCTGGTTAGGCGGAGAGGAAACAAATTTAGTACCATATCCGAGTGCTTATCTTTGTAATTTAGTTATATATATATATATATATATATATATATATATATATATATATATTAAAAGATATTACAAGAACATTGACCGTTTATGACCCAGTTGTGCCTAATATGGCAAATGCTATATAGTATATATAACAAAGAGAGAAGATATATAAAAGGAACAGGCACCTTTAGTACCTGGGGGGCCTAATCCCATTATTCTGAACAATAAATAGCCAAATTTGGCGCATATCACTTATTAATTTTTAAGGTGTTAATGGCTACAAATAAGCCTTTTATTGCGGCTAATAGCTGCACCCATAAGATTCGAGTACTGTGGAGGAGCCCTGGCACGGCGCCTGCGAAGTTCCGATGTTGTAGCAAGAGAGTCTCACCACTCTCCGGGTGTAAGTGCAACCATTGATCCGACGCCATGGACAGGACCCTTCTTTAACTCCATCTTCTTCGTCACTTAGGACTCGGCCAGCCTCACAAATTGCGGGCTAATGGACAAAGAACAACTGTGAAAACTAGAAACATATTGAATGTCTCATTTTGTTGGACAATCTGGAAAGATTAAAATTAGATAGTATAAAAAGCTGTACTGAATGAGATTGTAGGAGACGGGAGTACATATTTATATTGCCCATCAACTAGACAGACTTTAGTTTTTTAATTATTTAATTGGTTAAAGTGAACTGATCTTGACATTAATTGCGCAAAGAGTTTAGAATATGAATGGTATACAAAGAAATTTTTTGTTTCAAGTTGAAATCTTAAAATGAATTGACAGAGCGTCATGCAATGGAATTATTTTAATGTTGATATGCATACAAAAGTTGTGAAGTTGATAACCTCATATTATAGCTCTGTATGGGAGAAGAATCTCTTAAAGGGGTGAGGGTTGACTTGAGGAGATTATTTCTTTTGACAGTATATTAATTTGACATCTGTGACAATCGAATGAAAATATTGGTTATGGTTGCATTTAATCAACTAGAAAGACTTGTTGAAAGGATTTTCTCAGCTTAATGGTTAAGGATAGTTGGCAAGGGCTTGTGATTAAATAAATCTCGATTAATTCAACTCTTTTGTCTTAATTTTTTTCCTGGAAGTCAGTTCTCATGTTGTTGAATGTTGAATTGCTACGTAACCTAATCCACATTTGAAGCGCTATGATGATTCGAATTTTTAAGTTAAAAATTTCACACGAAAAACTTTGTCACCAGTTGATGTACAGTTATATTTAAGATGCCATAGGCTATGAGTCTATGACCTGGTCTTGTTTTTTTGCACCATTTTTTCAAATACGTCAGGTGCATGCGCTTAGTATATATATATATATACTTGGTATCGAATATTGATTGTCTGTATTTCTGGTCACATATTTGAGTATGCTAAGAATTTGCATGACAAAGAATTAACGTCGACCTTTGTACAGATATGTATTTAGTGCGGTGGTCATGCGTAAACTGCCAGAATTTACACGCAACAGACAACCGGCTCTTCCAAGGAGAAACCCATTCATCTATTAAAATACAAGATGGGGAATGGCAATTTCCAGGATGATTCAAAACATTTCATGGACACATATACATCTTTCAAGGGAATAATTTTTCCCAAATTACGTGCTATATTTGCTTACAACCTTCGAGCTTATCATGATTAATCAAAGTAAATTAAAATGACCATGCCACATGGTCCTGTTGATTTATAATATCAGGAGTTTGGCCGTTTGGCAACATGATAATGTTAATTGTTGGAATACAATCTTGAATAGTCTGTACACTGTGGATTAAGATTGTAATTCAGATGTGGTTAATAGGCTAGCTGTATGGTCTAACTTGGTATTATATCTATAATATCAACATCATTTTGTGTTTAATTTAGGGTTACAATTAGAGATTTTTTTAATAATTTATAATTACATAACATTAATTGTTGAGCCGTAATAGTTCATCTTTACCCAATAGTTGTATAGATCAGTATTGCGCAGGATTTAATGGGGATAATTTTGCTGGTAGAATCCTTGGTTTTAGGCTTTTGCTTCTTGAGTCCTATATAATATTGTCCCAGGAAAAAAAAAAAAAAAAGCCATCTGTGGATTACATTACAAATGTTAAACACAAACAAATGAGACATAGAATTAATGAAAGAAAGATAGTAAAAAGGTCAATTTATACGTAACGAAAAACGTGTTATACTGTGATACAAGAGCTTAAATGAGATATTATATATTAACCAATCTATGGGTGATCAAGTGGTTTGATAAAAACTTTTAAATGTATTATTACTCATGAAATCTTAAGTTCGAATCCCTCTTCGATTGTTAATAGGGAATGAGTGATCACTAAAACTCTTGTTTGGTTGGTAGTTCCAAGGTTCTGAGGGTTAGTTAATATACATGTAAACTAGATCGGACACTCTGGTCATTAAAAAAAAAAATATATTATCTATTCATATAATATAGCATCCCGTAAGCTAAATATGTAGACTACTCAATATAATAATTGCATCAAATGCTAAAAACTATAATTACAAATAATATATCCATTCCTCATTCACAGAATGGAAGATTTGGAAGAGCAGCTAGCATTCCTGATATCTTGTAATGTGGTGAATTATTTTCAAAGTATACTAGACAGACAGACAGAAAGCATTTGTATATGTGTAGACGACGAGACAGGAAAAATTGACCTGGAAGGAACGAACAAGAAGCTGTCAATTAGTTTAGCTTATTGGTACCATGATTCTGGCTAACACATTTTACTTACAAGGAGAAAGAATTAATTCCATTACGGAAGAATTGCGGACCTTGTGAGCTAATTCCCTGACTTTCAGAGAAGATATATCATCACTTATTACACACACGAAAGTACTCATATATTGAGTTGATCGTTAGTGTTACTACTTTAAAAAATTTCTAAAAGATAACTCAAGAACAAGCAAAATATATATCCCCTAGTTGTAATTGATTTCGCCAAATCATATTTGATACTTGATAGCAATCGCTAAAAATCAAATGGATTGTGTTGTGCGGTCAATCCGGAGAGGATAGTTCCCCATTAGGAGAGAAAATATTTAAATTGACTCAATTTGGACTGAAGATATTCAAATTGACTTAGACTCCAACTAAGGTAGCCGAAGATCATGCAACTTTCTAATTCTACGTATTTGAATTTTATCTCAACTCTATCATGTAAATGAGTGCTATATAAACCTATCATAACTTGTTTTCAAGAGGGCTGGGCAATTGTTCTAAGCAAATTTTTCTATGAATTATACTGTTCTTTGTAAGCTTGCAAAAACAATAAAATAACAGTGGACGTAGACTCAAGTTCTAATTTGCCGAACCACTTTAAAAATCTCTCTGCCATTTACTTTATTGCATTTATTATTCATCCACTGATGGTTATCCGTAATCACACGCACATCCATTTCAGTTCCGACAGGGTTAATCGGAATTCTCTGGTTGGTGCAGATTTCTGTATCAACATTTTGGTGCTAGAATGAGGACCTAATTCACAATAACTCTCCATGTTTTTCCCTCAAGTCTCAACTTCTTCAACAAATCCCAACTTCTTAATCTAGAATCATGTCATCAAATGTGAAAATCTGAGCAGGATAAAGTCTGAATTTGGCTAAGTGGTAAACAGAAGAGTTGTAGCCCTTCAAGTTAGCTTTCTGACAGTCAAAGAATCATCCAAATATGAGGTCTACAGCTAGGGATGAGCCACGAGCCGAGTAGCTCGCGAGCTAATCGAGCTCAGCTTGTCCCAAGCTCAAGCTCGACTTGAAATCAGTCGAGTCGAGCTCGGCTCGTCCCAAGCTCGAGCTCAACTCAAAATCAATCGAGTCGAGCTCGAGCTCGAGCAGCTCGTGAACAATGACGAGCCGAGCTTGGCTTGTCAGACTCGCGAGCTTAAACGAGCTTAGGGGGTAATTTGCAAGATTTCAAAAGTTTTTTTATTTTTAAGTTGTTCAAATTGCAAATAGCACCCATATAGACAAAAACGCAGAAGTGTAGAACCCATTTCAATTTTTCAAAGCTGAAACAAAAACTCAAAAAGTAAAACCCATTTGCGATTTTTCGTTAACCCTAAGTACTAACTCTCCACTGTCATTCACCGTAAATCAGTCACTCACGAGTCACGCTGCCGTCCGTAACAGTCTGTTTGATCTTTTCCACATTGTTTTCAGCAGCATCAACCTTAAGCTTAACTTCATCTCTTGTAACCTTGAGCCTCCCAAAATCTTTTTCGAGTTTGCTAAAGTTGGTCTTGTAGTTGTACAAGTACATAAATGGACGCCCAAAGCACTTGCCAACATCGATAACAGCACTCACAACACCCGCAACAGTAGCAACTATTTCAGCCATTTTCAGAAAAAATAACAAAGCTAAATCAAAACAGAGAAAACTAAAGGACAACAAGGGAGCAAAAACAGGAAAAAAAAATAGTGACGCAACGAGATCACAAAGCGAAGTGTTTCTTTGAAGTAGTATAAATTCAAACAGTGGATATAGAATCAGATTAAAAGATACGAAGTAATTTCAAGCAAATCAACGAAATATTTGGTGTCAGATTTTGTTTGGAGAGAGAGAGAGATTAAAAGGCAGAGTGAAGAAGTAAAGGTGTGAATTGTGAATTTCTGATGACATGTGCTCACCAGTAACATGCGTGTTGAATGGTTCAAACTTCAAAACCAAAAGGTAATTTTAATAAAAATTATTTTGAAAGACTAAAAATGTGGAAAAGATCAATCGAGCTCGAGCTCGAGTACCCTTTCACACTCGCGAGCTCGAGCTCGAGCTCAAGTACTGAAGCTCGATTAAGCTCGAGCTCAGTACTGTTCATCACGAGTCGAGCTCGAGTACCGAGATACTCAGCTCGGCTCGACTCGACTCGTATACATCCTTATCTACAGCTCAAGTTATCATTAAATACTGAAGCCTATTCCAAATCAGAGTTCTTAGATCGCGTGGCCAGATCGCTCAGATTGCGTGCTTAGATCACTCTAACCTTCAGCTTCAGATCACGTGGCCAGATCGCTTAGGTCGCGTGCTCAAATCTCTCAGATTTGAAAGAGCTTGCTAGCTCTCCAAGCTTTTTGATCAAGCAATGTTCTAAGATCAAGCTCTTCATGTTTTCTGATCGAGCTATGCTCTCAGATCAAACTCTTTCTGCTTTATGATTGAGCAATGCTCTCAGATCAAGCTCTCCAAACTTTCTGATCGAGTAATACTCTCAAATCAAGCTCTCCAGCTTTATAATCAAGCTATGCTCTCAGATCAAGCTCTCCAAGCTTTCTAATCGAGCAATGCTCTCAGATCAAGCTCTCCATGCTTTCTGATTGAGCTATGCTCTCAGATCAAGCTCGCCATGCTTTCTGATCGAGTAATGCTCTCAGATCAAGCTCTCCAAGCTTTCTGATCAAGCAATGCTCTCAGATCAAGCTCTTCATGCTTTTTTATAGAGCAATGCTCTCAGAGCAAGCTCTCCATGCTTTTTTATAAATCAATGCTCTCAGAGCAAGTTGTCCATGCTTTATGATCGAGCAATGCTCTCAGATCAAGCTCTCCAAGCTTTATGATCGAGCTATGCTCTCAGATCAAGCTCTCCAAGCTTTCTGATCGAGCAGTGCTCTCAGATCAAACTTTTCATGCTTTCTGATCGAGCTATGCTCTCAGATCAAGCTCTCCATGCTTTCTGATCGAGCTATGCTCTTAAATCAAGCTCTCCAAGCTTTTCGATCGAGCTATGCTCTCAGATCAAGCTCTCCATGCGTTTTGATCGAGTAATGCTCTCAAATTAAGCTCTCAATTCTTTCTAATCGAGAATGCTCTCAGATCAAGCTCTCCATATTTTCTGATCAAGCAATGCTCTCATATCAAGCTCTCCATGCTTTCTGATCGAGTCATTCTCTCAGATCAAGATCTCCATGCTTTCTGATCGAGCTATGCTCTCAGATCAAGCTCTACACGCTTTCTAATCAAACTCCTCGCACTCTCTGATCAAGCTCTTTATGTTCTTAGATCGATCTCTTTATGCTCCCTAATTAAGCTCATAAGCTCGCTCATTCACTTGAGATCACGTGTTCAAGATCTCTTAGATCGCGTCAAGCATAACTCAAGTTCTTCAATTCGAGACTGTAGTCTATATTACGACAACGATCCAAATCAAAGACATTAGTTTTTGAAGCGCGATTACACGCTCCAAAAACTAGGGGGTTATTGTTGTGCGGTCAATCCGAAGAGGATAATTCCCTATTAGGATAGAAGATATTTAGATTGGCTCAATTTGGAAGGAAGATATTCAGATTAACTTAGACTCCAACTAAAGTAGCCAAAGATCATGCAACTGCCTAATTCTACATATTTGAATATTATCTCAACTCTATCATGTAAATGGGTGCTATATAAACCCATCATAACTTGTTTTCAAGGGGGTTGGGCAATTGTTCTAAGCAAATTTTCCTATAAATTATACTTTTGTAAGCTCTCAAAAACAATAAGATAACAGTGGACGTAGGCTGAAGTTCTAATTTGCCGAACCACTTTAAAAATCTCTCTGCCATTTATTTTATTGCATTTATTATTCATCCACTGCTGGTTATCCATAATCACGCGCGCATCCATTCCAGTTCCAATAGGGTCAACCGAAATTCTCTAGTTGGTACAGATTTCTGTATCAACAGATTGCCATGAAAATAGATTCATTAGGTATTTGGTAAATGCTTCTTGTTCATATTCATATACATACCTACATCTTACATCGTCAACTACATATCTTGCATGATACATGCACGGACAATTTTTTTTTTTTTTCCAGATGATCAAGAACCAAGTATAAATGACAAAAAGCTCGCTTTTTATTCACTATTAATAAAGACAAATTGTATATAAGCATTTGCATGCTAATTCACGCAATGAACAAATAAAAAACAGAAAACAAAGAGGGAAAATGACGCTATTTGGGACACCTTCCCCTTATTTCATTTCAACTAAATTAGATATAATAAGGCTTTATATATATCAAGTATGAGTTGCCACATTGATTGGAATGAACAATTATTTAGGAAGAAGAGACATGCCCAGCACGGCCCGCGAAATGCCTTTGATTGGTGCAAGGAGGGCCACCACTCCCAGGAATGTAGGTGCAACCATTTTTTCCTATAGGAGGAACCGGAGCCTTTTGCAGAGACTCTAGCAAAAACTCGTTTTGATGATGATGGAGTGTCTTTATCTCCAAGATTCTGGAAGCCTCGTAATGTTGCATCATGTTCATAGACAAAACAGATGTTATCAGTGTCACTACTAGCAACATATTTAGGTTCTTCATTTTTGCTTATGTCGGACAAACAATTGATTCATACAGAAAAGAGACGCTTCAAATTTGAGATGAACTGCATTGGCGAACAGACTATATGTATATGCATATGCATATGCATATATGAAGGCATGCAGGAAGTTACTTAATTGGTTGACTTGGAAATTTCCAATTTTTGATCTGTTACAGTGTCTTGATTCTTGACCACTGATTCGGGCGGTAAATGGATTTGAATTGAATTAGTCGTGATTCATGAAGTAAAAAATGGGATTCAATGTGAGTCTTTGATTCATATCAAAAGTCACATGCTTTAGAGTTTAGACATATATTAAGATGCATTGCACGTCACGCCATTGGCTTGGAGATGGATGCATGATTAATTATTTTCAGCTTTTAAATTATTCAATTTAATTTGTTGTTTTCAATAAAATAAAAACAGCAATTGGTGTTTGAAATATATGCAGTTGGGAAGGGTTTGTGGTGTTGGCGGTGTGGGGGAGATAACTAATCACAATTCATGTGGGAGGTTAGACTAATTGGGGTATACAGCTTTGAATTGATGTGTCCACCAATTGTAGTCACCAACTTTAATTAAACTTTTTTGAAAATACAGTATATTCAACTGTATGTACATATATACTTATGAGTTCTCGCGTTGAAGGCCACAAGACAAGACCTGTTCGTACCGGGTCATCAGTGTAATTAATTATAAGACTCCTTCAAAACGCTGCTCTCCTCCGCCGGCTTTTATCTAGAAGAGAAAATTATGTATCTTCATCCTTTCATCCACGCGTTTATTGTAGATATTTGGTTGATTTTTTTAATTAACATGAATTAATTCCAAATACTTGTACTCGATACAATAGACATATCTCGCTTCATTTGGTCCTGAAAGATGCTCAAGAGCAATCTAGAAGCTAAAAGGTAGATTATGATACACATTACAAGAGGGCAGGGTTTTCGTGATGTTGTGAACCACTGCACCAAAATAATATATGCACGCCCATTTTTATTCTATTTTGGTGAAACGAAATAAAGACACAATACTAGTATTGTGTATTTAGTATTGCGTATTTACATTCATTCACTGAACTGATTCTATACCTTATCAATCTGTTCATTGATTAGCTAATATGCTAACCACAAAGAACCAGTCGTATCAACATAGACACAATGTATACACATATTAATGCTTAACCAATTCAGGTACAAGTATTTGCACTACATACAAGACAATTATGTCTACAGCTTAATGGAGCACATAACTGCAGTACTGAAATCCAATGGCTGAGGAAATGGTGGCTTTGTATAAATGGACCTCCATGTCTTCTTCCTAGGATGGTAGACTTGGATGAACAGAGTTCCTCTTTTATGTTGTCGCGGTCGTCGCGTTTCCATTGAATCTATTCCATTTACAGGACTCATCACATGTAACTCTCCATTCAATGCAACAAAACCAAATGATTTCTTGCAAGGAACTTTTCTTGGCACCGATGTCTCCTTGTGCCACCGGTTCAAAGCCTTGTCATACCTGAATACAATACGTGGAACATGTGATAATGTCTCTATATAGAACTTCAATTGAACATATTAAATTCACGCAAAGATGATAACTTGAAAGTGTAATGTTTCGACAAAAAGTAAACTGATTAGAAGGCACGTGTAGAGATTGCATCATGATAATGCTTGATAAACCATCCATCCATTTCTCATCCTTTCCTTTTTGAGAACACGCTCGATACCATCATGCTTGATACACTGACCTCCACTGAGGTTTAAGGAAAACACACTTACAACCCTCTGATTTCAGAAACAACATCAAAATTTCATAGTTTTTAGTTGATTAAATAATCAAAGCTACGAAATGACAGTTTTTCCTGATAATTATTTAAGGAGCATGAATGAAATTTCACACATCTGATTATTGTTTTAACTAAAGGGAGGAAAGGATTGATACTATTTTCAAAACTTTTGGGATGTATTTTCCCCAACCTAGATTAAGGGCATTTAAACCAATAAGTTTTTCCTTTTGACAGTATATAATCTTTCTTTGGGAGGAAAATAACAGCCACCACGTACAAATTAAGTAATTACACAAAGCTTTACAATTTACATAGTTAACCTTTGCACAAGGGCTCCAGGTGAAGCATATCAGGGCAAACAGAGGCATCAACAATATAAACTAAACTGAAAGAAAAAGAGTGTTGAATTGAATTAGACAAGCTCAGTATGGTTATTAGCACTATGTTTCATAAATGCAACCAAATAAAATCTAGGTTGGTTCAGTTACAAGCTTCCTAGTTTTCTTAACAATCTAACACACCCTGTTTGTTGAATTTATCAAACAAAGCCTAATCTCACCAAGTCACTATGCAGTGCAAGATTACTAAAATAAAAAAATAGATACAATCTTTACTCAAAAAATTGAGCAATTGACCAACCACAACCAGAGATACACACAAATGACAGAAAATGCAACCCAATTAAACAGTTTATAGATGGCGAAATAAAAGTTAAATAAAAAAGAAAGAAAGAAAAAAGAACTAATGTTCATAACTAAGATAGAGTCCACAATTAGTAAGCAAACAAATGAAACAGGAACCGATTATCAATTTATGGCACAAAAAACGAAAAGAATTCAAAAATTGATCTAACAGGCAAATTAAAAAGTTAGAAGTGTGTTTATTTATATGAAGTTTTGTTTTCACAACAACGTCTATAACCCAATTGCCACCCAACTTTTTTGTATTTTACTAGTTGATTACAATTCTAGCAACTTTCGGCAAACCTACACCTTCAAGCAGCTATGCATAGACTAACCTTATGGCTAGTTAAGTGAATACCGCTTAAGTAAATAACCAAATCAACGAAACATAATGCTCATGGCACAGCAAAAACAAATTAAACTCGAGATTTAACTACCACTATAGATAATCTAAATTGCATGTAAAGGACTGAACTCACTCATTTCACAGACAAAGTATAGAAGTTACCTTGAGATATCATTATTATCAAGCATGAAAACTTCAGGCCTTCGATGATCTTCATCCTCCATAACGACAATCTTCCCTAGCCGTGTCCTCTCCCCTTCCCCCCACATATCACCAACTTCCCTCCAAGTCCCCCAACCATGACTACCATCATCGTCATTCTTCTTCAGTTCCAGCACCACTGCATCTCTGTAGTACTCGTCCACAGGAAACACTCCCGAAACCGTCCTCGAGTCCCCGTACCCACCCATCACCCAAAACTCACCACTTTCCTCCGCCATAAACCCCACACATCCCGCTCTAAACCTGGGCAACCCATCCATCTCTACCCACTCATTTCTCGCCACATCATATCTCTCCACCGAACTTATCCTACTCCCTCCCGCAGCAAACAAACTATGCCTGGACCCTCCACCGGCAACAATTATCTGATTCAATCCCGGTACCGCCGCGCAAGCGAAGCTCCCGCGTGGCGAAATCATCGGCGCGATTCTCTCCCACGAGAAGGTGATGAAATTGAACCTGAAGGCCGAGTCAGTCGGGAGTGGTAGATCCAAAGGAAAGGAACGCGCGTCAAAGTGGGACCCACCGACAAGGTAGACGTCGGGCCCAAGGGAGACGGAAGTGAAATTGGTGAGACTGTAGGTGGAGGGGTTACAAGGGAGAGGCGGGAGTGGACGCCACGCGAGATTAGACGCGTCGAAGAGGAAAGGAGACGAAATAGAAGGATCTTCAGGGAATATACAGAGGAGATGCGATAGGCGGGAGAGTTTACGGCGGTGAAATATTAGGGTTTTGGATGAGAAAAATAGACACCATGATTTGCAGGTGGCTTTGAGACGTGATTGGTGGGAGTAAGGAATGAATGATAAAATCAGAGATGCAACGTCGTATGGAAGGCCAGGTATTAAGGTTACAGATTCATCAATTGTCATCAATTGCTGCTGTGTAGAAGAAGGCGATGATGATGAAGGCATCTCTATATGTAAAGGGGTGATAGATAATCTGAATAAATAAAGTCCTCCGTCCGACTATACTACTACACGAATTGAGTGAACAAACGTTTGTCACATAGGTGTGACATTCGGCTCAACATCTCTGTATAGAAAATGCGGTTAGTTTTTGTGGTGGCGGCGTTCGGGTTTGGCTTGTGACGGAAGCTTTTGCTTTCACTTTTCTAGATACGGACAAAGTAACGACTTCTTTTTTAGTTGCATAAGTCTAAATAGTACAGGTTGTTGACACGTGGCAGTATTTTAAAACTATGGCTTTTAATGTATAGAGAGGTCGCAGGCGGGAGTGTGCTTAGTATGGTGATTACTAAACACTATTATACGTTCTTTGTAACATAGTCTTCCTGAGTGGCAACTAAAATATCTAAGCATGACTACAATATCGCAAATGTTTCCCCCACAATCAATGGGAGATTGGATAGCAATCAGAAACTCCAAAGCTCAAATGTCAACCATATGTCGAAGAGGAAATCACGATAAACAAAACTTCTTACCTTCAGATTCTAAGGCTCAAAAGACTTAAAATAGTCTAACAATTCGTTTGGACCATTAGCAGATACTGAATTACTGACAAACAAAGCTTAACTTTTCAGAGGATTGATCGACAAAGCCTTGAACTTGAACATAAAATACGATTAAAAGAAGAAATTGATAGAGAAACAAATGAATTGAGTTTTCCATATGAAACAAAGATCATATTTAGCAAGAATGGGAGTTGATCGGATGGTAAAAACGAGGTGGGAAAGGTAGCAGTAAGATCAATCGGTGATGAATAGATGGATTAAGAGAATTTTGCAAGCCAAAATCTAACACTAGAATTTGAGAATTGATATTTTTCTTGAGATTGGAGATAGAGAATTGAATCTCTACATTTTTTGTTTGTTTTAGAGAGCTTCTGCGATTCAGTGGAAGAGCGACAAAGAGAGATTTTGGGTAGAAGAGAGAGAGGGAAATTATTTTGGTTTTTGGGAGGAAGAAATTTGGGCAGAAGGATGGGTTTTTGGGCGCCGAAATTTTGGGTAGAAGAAATGGGTTATTCTAGTAGTTTATAATCCTAGCTTTGACTTAATGAAAAATGGGTGGGAGAATTTGCCTTGGTGAAAATTTTGAGGTGGGAAAAATTGTTTTATTTTTATTTTTAAAACCGCGTTTGGGGTTTTGATTTTCTTTAATTTTAGATTTATAATCTTTTTAATTTAATTTTTTTTAATTTTAATGAAAAATAGTTTACTTTTTAATTTTTTTTAATAAAATCAAAAATTCGGTTTTCTCTATTTCTATGGACCAAAACCGAACTTGTTTCTCGGATAACCGAAAAACCACTTCGATTTCCGATTCGGTTCAGTTTCTCCATGTTTTTGAATACTCCTACATTTGGGTGTTGGGGATACGCCTCGACAAGAACTCACCGAAGTTAACAAACTTTGTCAGCGCCAAAGTCACTGAGCGAGTCGTCATCTACTGAACTGGACTGGTAAAAACGAGAATTTGTTTTCCAGTGCCGGAAATATATTGACTATGAGGGTTTGCAAAAATGAGTGAAATAGAGGGTAAGCATAAGTTTTAAAGAAAAAATTATAGGAATAGTGACTGAAAAATTGGTGGCAAAAAAAGGCAATTTTTTTTTTTTTTTATATATATACTTAATCCTTGACAGTTAAAAACTGTCAAAGATTTTGACTACAACAGTCAAGAACAATATTTACAAAANACGATTAAAAGAAACGAAAAATTCCAAGTTCAACATCATGGACACAAGAGAAAATCTCCCCAATTGACGAATCCACAGGTTTCACCTCGAATCTTCACACTTTGTTTAATCCAAAATCACTCAAAAATAAATCTAAGAAAATGTAAAAACTGCTGTCTATCTCTCCACGAACGCCCTAAACAAAAAGACTAAGTGTTTCTTTTATACCTCGCCCAAAATCCTAAAACTTAGCCTAAAAACGAAACTGTGCGTTTTACAAAAACTGGAAAATGAGACTTCGCCGTGGCGAAGAAGGAATCTCACCGCGGCGACAAAGGAGCTGAATCTGATGCGTGACTGGCTCATTTCGCCGCGGCGAAGGTTGTTCATATAATGAAGATCACGGTCCACTGAACGAATCATAAACCCTATATGTTTAGCATTGACGTAATGGTTACTNATGAGGACAAGGTAAACGTTGAATGTCAAACACTTTACAGCTGCAAGTTTTTCTAACAAGGTTAACTAGAGCATCCAAACCATAGCCGCGCACAGTGAATTCTTGAGCATTAAGAGGATAGGCAAACAGTGCATTTGACAGTTCAATACGTTCTCGCAATAATTTTTCAGCTGACGGAACAAGGGTTGTAGTAAAATTATCTGACTCCGTACGATGCTCATGGAACCATCGCGACAATGTCCTTTAGATTGCATCAAAAAGTGCAACTATTGGAAACTCTCTTTCTATTAACAACTTCGGGTTTATTGTAGAAGGTTGGCGGAGTCGAAAAAATTTATTCTTAGCACATATACCCGTGAGCACACATGTGGTTTGGAACATATTTTAGGTGAGCATCGACAAGCGTCCGCTAATGTTATTGGACAATTTGTCAAAAGTTGGTTCGTTGAAGGGAAAGGTCCATCTCCTAAAGACATTCAGAGACTTATGCGTACAAAGTTGGGATGTGCTGTTAGTTACTAGAAATGATGGAAAGGGAGACAACATACACAAGATTTTGTGAGGGGCACGCCGGAGCACGGGTACGCAGTATTAGAAGCGTACCGTTATAAGCTTGAGTTGACAAACCAAGGTAGCAAGACGGCTTTGAAGTGGGACAGGAATATGATGTTAAATATTTTTTTGTTACTTACGGTTCTGCTATAAAGGGTTTTGTAAACATGAGAAAGGTGTTGGCTGTTGATGGTTGCTTTCTGACGGGAAAGTATGGAGGTACATTGTTGGTGGCCACTACACAAGACAACGAGAATCACACATATCATGTTGCATGGTGTGTGGTTGACTTGGAGAATGACGAGTGTACCGTATCACTTACATACTCCAATCCATACTCTCTATAGTTTACGCTCTGGAAAATCTGCACAATCGATATAAACAAAATATCAGCAAAAAAATTAAACCAAATCAAATATAAACAAAACACGCTCCGTAAGAATCGCTTAAGCGATGGGCAGATGATTAGCGATTTCAGATCGCTTAAGAGTAAAAGCGACGAATCGCTTAAGCAATATAGAAGATCGCTTAAGCGATATAGAAGATCGCTTAAGCGATTCGTCGATTTTACTCTTGGTCGCTTAAGCGATTTAAGATCGCTTAAGNGTTTGTTGAATTTATCAAACAAAGCCTAATCTCACCAAGTCACTATGCAGTGCAAGATTACTAAAATAAAAAAATAGATACAATCTTTACTCAAAAAATTGAGCAATTGACCAACCACAACCAGAGATACACACAAATGACAGAAAATGCAACCCAATTAAACAGTTTATAGATGGCGAAATAAAAGTTAAATAAAAAAGAAAGAAAGAAAAAAGAACTAATGTTCATAACTAAGATAGAGTCCACAATTAGTAAGCAAACAAATGAAACAGGAACCGATTATCAATTTATGGCACAAAAAACGAAAAGAATTCAAAAATTGATCTAACAGGCAAATTAAAAAGTTAGAAGTGTGTTTATTTATATGAAGTTTTGTTTTCACAACAACGTCTATAACCCAATTGCCACCCAACTTTTTTGTATTTTACTAGTTGATTACAATTCTAGCAACTTTCGGCAAACCTACACCTTCAAGCAGCTATGCATAGACTAACCTTATGGCTAGTTAAGTGAATACCGCTTAAGTAAATAACCAAATCAACGAAACATAATGCTCATGGCACAGCAAAAACAAATTAAACTCGAGATTTAACTACCACTATAGATAATCTAAATTGCATGTAAAGGACTGAACTCACTCATTTCACAGACAAAGTATAGAAGTTACCTTGAGATATCATTATTATCAAGCATGAAAACTTCAGGCCTTCGATGATCTTCATCCTCCATAACGACAATCTTCCCTAGCCGTGTCCTCTCCCCTTCCCCCCACATATCACCAACTTCCCTCCAAGTCCCCCAACCATGACTACCATCATCGTCATTCTTCTTCAGTTCCAGCACCACTGCATCTCTGTAGTACTCGTCCACAGGAAACACTCCCGAAACCGTCCTCGAGTCCCCGTACCCACCCATCACCCAAAACTCACCACTTTCCTCCGCCATAAACCCCACACATCCCGCTCTAAACCTGGGCAACCCATCCATCTCTACCCACTCATTTCTCGCCACATCATATCTCTCCACCGAACTTATCCTACTCCCTCCCGCAGCAAACAAACTATGCCTGGACCCTCCACCGGCAACAATTATCTGATTCAATCCCGGTACCGCCGCGCAAGCGAAGCTCCCGCGTGGCGAAATCATCGGCGCGATTCTCTCCCACGAGAAGGTGATGAAATTGAACCTGAAGGCCGAGTCAGTCGGGAGTGGTAGATCCAAAGGAAAGGAACGCGCGTCAAAGTGGGACCCACCGACAAGGTAGACGTCGGGCCCAAGGGAGACGGAAGTGAAATTGGTGAGACTGTAGGTGGAGGGGTTACAAGGGAGAGGCGGGAGTGGACGCCACGCGAGATTAGACGCGTCGAAGAGGAAAGGAGACGAAATAGAAGGATCTTCAGGGAATATACAGAGGAGATGCGATAGGCGGGAGAGTTTACGGCGGTGAAATATTAGGGTTTTGGATGAGAAAAATAGACACCATGATTTGCAGGTGGCTTTGAGACGTGATTGGTGGGAGTAAGGAATGAATGATAAAATCAGAGATGCAACGTCGTATGGAAGGCCAGGTATTAAGGTTACAGATTCATCAATTGTCATCAATTGCTGCTGTGTAGAAGAAGGCGATGATGATGAAGGCATCTCTATATGTAAAGGGGTGATAGATAATCTGAATAAATAAAGTCCTCCGTCCGACTATACTACTACACGAATTGAGTGAACAAACGTTTGTCACATAGGTGTGACATTCGGCTCAACATCTCTGTATAGAAAATGCGGTTAGTTTTTGTGGTGGCGGCGTTCGGGTTTGGCTTGTGACGGAAGCTTTTGCTTTCACTTTTCTAGATACGGACAAAGTAACGACTTCTTTTTCAGTTGCATAAGTCTAAATAGTACAGGTTGTTGACACGTGGCAGTATTTTAAAACTATGGCTTTTAATGTATAGAGAGGTCGCAGGCGGGAGTGTGCTTAGTATGGTGATTACTAAACACTATTATACGTTCTTTGTAACATAGTCTTCCTGAGTGGCAACTAAAATATCTAAGCATGACTACAATATCGCAAATGTTTCCCCCACAATCAATGGGAGATTGGATAGCAATCAGAAACTCCAAAGCTCAAATGTCAACCATATGTCGAAGAGGAAATCACGATAAACAAAACTTCTTACCTTCAGATTCTAAGGCTCAAAAGACTTAAAATAGTCTAACAATTCGTTTGGACCATTAGCAGATACTGAATTACTGACAAACAAAGCTTAACTTTTCAGAGGATTGATCGACAAAGCCTTGAACTTGAACATAAAATACGATTAAAAGAAGAAATTGATAGAGAAACAAATGAATTGAGTTTTCCATATGAAACAAAGATCATATTTAGCAAGAATGGGAGTTGATCGGATGGTAAAAACGAGGTGGGAAAGGTAGCAGTAAGATCAATCGGTGATGAATAGATGGATTAAGAGAATTTTGCAAGCCAAAATCTAACACTAGAATTTGAGAATTGATATTTTTCTTGAGATTGGAGATAGAGAATTGAATCTCTACATTTTTTGTTTGTTTTAGAGAGCTTCTGCGATTCAGTGGAAGAGCGACAAAGAGAGATTTTGGGTAGAAGAGAGAGAGGGAAATTATTTTGGTTTTTGGGAGGAAGAAATTTGGGCAGAAGGATGGGTTTTTGGGCGCCGAAATTTTGGGTAGAAGAAATGGGTTATTCTAGTAGTTTATAATCCTAGCTTTGACTTAATGAAAAATGGGTGGGAGAATTTGCCTTGGTGAAAATTTTGAGGTGGGAAAAATTGTTTTATTTTTATTTTTAAAACCGCGTTTGGGGTTTTGATTTTCTTTAATTTTAGATTTATAATCTTTTTAATTTAATTTTTTTTAATTTTAATGAAAAATAGTTTACTTTTTAATTTTTTTTAATAAAATCAAAAATTCGGTTTTCTCTATTTCTATGGACCAAAACCGAACTTGTTTCTCGGATAACCGAAAAACCACTTCGATTTCCGATTCGGTTCAGTTTCTCCATGTTTTTGAATACTCCTACATTTGGGTGTTGGGGATACGCCTCGACAAGAACTCACCGAAGTTAACAAACTTTGTCAGCGCCAAAGTCACTGAGCGAGTCGTCATCTACTGAACTGGACTGGTAAAAACGAGAATTTGTTTTCCAGTGCCGGAAATATATTGACTATGAGGGTTTGCAAAAATGAGTGAAATAGAGGGTAAGCATAAGTTTTAAAGAAAAAATTATAGGAATAGTGACTGAAAAATTGGTGGCAAAAAAAGGCAATTTTTTTTTTTTTTTATATATATACTTAATCCTTGACAGTTAAAAACTGTCAAAGATTTTGACTACAACAGTCAAGAACAATATTTACAAAATTTATTTTTAACCAATTCCTTGACAGTTAATAACTGTCAAGAATCATCCAAAACGGTCAAAGATTATTTTAAATTCTTGACAGTTCATAAAAGATCAACAATCAGTCAAAAATCACCATTCTTGACAGTTTTTTAAAACAGTCAAGAAAATTTGACAACTCATTATGTCAAGAAAGGAGGTTTTTTTAGTAGTGTCAAGTTTTACATATATCACATTCTTATGATGTGAATTCCCAAATCTACTGTTTAAAGAACCGGATCATACTAGTCAGTCAGACTGAAATCTGGTACCTTTAACAATCCGGTTCTCTGTGAAAACTGAATTACACATCAACCCGGTTTGGAAAGTTATACAAAAGGTACAACATAGGTATTTGTACGACATTCCCCATAAAATCGAGGAAGATTAATCGATCACTTATGATGTATATCAAGACAATAATTTAGATGAATTTAGTTTTCATATTGATGCAGAAGTTAATGAACAAGAAAAACTTCGTAGGGTGGATGTGGAACCATAGATTGTTCAATTTATGGAGTCAAGTAGTAGAGTTAGTGATGATGATATAAAGTGAAGATGTACAAGTTGAAGATGATATTGAGAATTAATAATATTTATTATTGTTATCAAAATTTAATTTGTATAATTGTGATGTGATTTTTCTTTGTGCATTAATTTTGATTTATTTGCTTTAATATTAATAAATATTATTTAATGTACTAAATTTGACATTTAAATATAAATATTAAATAATATTATAAATTTATTATAATAAATATTATAAAAAAATAACAATGATTCCAAACAAGTACCAAACATAAGCTACCAACAGTGGAAACCTGAAAAACAATTTATCACATAGTGTTTTTCGTATTTACAAAATAAATAATAATAATAATAATAAGAGCATTGTCTTTTGCTTTTAATAAATATTTAAATATATTTATATATCAAGGCTTTAAATAAGTATTAAATAATAACCAACCCAATAAGTGAAATAATAAATTCTTTACTAGCAACATTCTTAAATTGAAGTACATGCTTGAATGTCAAATTCAAGAGCCAAACTTCTAAGACATTATTTTTTATATTGACAGTTGACACAGTTTTTAATTTTGATTTCTTTTATTACTAATTGGTTTTACACTTTCAGTTATTGACATATAAATATAAAATTACATTAAAAATTAAATTCTAATATACTAATGGCAACGATTTTAGGAAAATCGACACCAAAGCGTTTTCACAATGAAACATAAATTGCGTCGCAATATGTTTTTGGCATTGTTTTTTATATTTGCGTCACCAAAAACATTTTTCATCGAACTATTTGTTGCGTAGCCAGATGGATTTTACGTCGTTTTTTATATTTTTGTCTCCAAAAAGCTGTTACGACGAGCCTTTTGTTGCTTAGCTAAATGTCTTTGGTGTCACTTTCTATATTTTCATCACCAAAAAGTTGTTACGATGGGCCTTTTGTTCCATAGCTAAATGTCTTTGGCGTTGCTTTCTATATTTTCGTCACCAAAAAGCTGTTACGACGGGCCTTTTGTTCAATAGCTAAATGTCTTTGGCGTCGCTTTCTATATTTTCGTCGCCAAACACATTTTATGGCATTGTGCATTTGCTTTGCTAAATACTTTTGGCTACATTTTGTACTATTTTCGTCTCTAAAAAGTATCCACGACGACATATGGTTACATCGCGAAAACAACTTGGGCGTCGCTTTTTGTATTTTCGTCGTCAAAAACATTATATGACGAATTATGTCATCGCTAAGTCCGTCGCCAATTTGTTTCCCGCCATCTCTTGCGAGGATTAGAAAGTCTGCAAAACTATTGGCGACCAATTTCATATTTCGTCGCTAATAGTTACCTTCGGCGATGAATTTTGAAATCGTAGCTAAAAGCCCTTTTTGTTGCAGTGAAAGCAGACGCTCTTTTAGTGCTATGTCCTTTATTTCCAATACAAATACGTTTAGGTTTAGCACTAATACACTAAAATGAAAATCTATTATTCATGCTGTATGAATGGAGGGATTTGATTTTGCTATTATGTAAGGATACCAATTTTATTGGACCATCAAATTAATCAATGTAAACTTTATATTTAAATGTGATTTATACCTTGTGTTGATGCTTGATTTTGACACCAACGACTCGATGTGCAAAGTGCTAAGAGAGTCTTTGAAATTACACATGATGGATTCATGAGATTTGAATATAGTGCTGAGATTATATATGTTTGCAGAAACATATATAATAGATAGACAAGAGAGATTTTTATAGTGGTTTGAACGCTTAAAGCGAATTATACGTCCACTGTTATATTATTATTCTTTGACTATTTCCATGATATTGCCTGTAAAGTGTACAAAGATGGAGTAATACTTTGTTTACAAAGAAAAAATAATAAAGCTCAAATGTTTTGTCTAGCTCTCATCTATCCAACCTCCCTTTTTACGAAGAGATGTACTCATCTATACACCTTTGAGATCAATGTAATGAATGTTTTTGCAAGTTATCTTGACACATAGAGAGCTCTCATTCATCTTTATCTTAAGATAAGATAGGGTTGGTATAAAATATCTTTGAGGCAATAAGCGTTTGACAACTAGTACACTTTGTCTTTTAGGCACTTGTTGAGCTGACATCAGCCTGATCTTTTAGGCATAACTGAACCCCCCCCCCCCCCCTTTGGAGTGCGTAATTTCACTTCAAAAACTCATGTCTTAGATATGAATGGTTGTCGCACTATAGGCTGCAGTCTTGAATTGAAGAGCTCAAACTATGCCTGGCGCGATCGGGTGCTGAGAGCTAGGACTGCGATCTGAGGGCTTGGAGTGATCCGAAGCTGAGCGCGATCTGATAACTAACATGAAATGTCCAGTAGATGAATTTCTAGAGAGAGCTGACGTTAGAAGCCCAAACGCACGACTTATAGGCCTTAAACGGACAAGCAAACCTAAAACAACCATAACTTATGATCCGAAAGGAGTTTTGGAGCCCGTAAGATATCCACGAAGAGCTCGTTTTGAGCTTTATATCATGGCACTAAGGAACCTAGTTGAGACCATTTTTGGAGCCAAAATCCACCTTTTCGGCATGTTTTGAGACTGTTTTGAGTTTTCTACACTTTTTTTCTAACGTTGGCAGTTAGCCGCGATCCAAGAACTGAGAATTGATCACGATCCAAGAGCTGAGAACACGACTTGAGGCTATTTGCAATCTCAGAGCTAAGAGCTAATCGCGATTTGAGAGCTAGGAGCTGATCGCGATCTAATAAGGGCTCGACCTGGAGTTTGAGGCGTGCGATCTGAACGATCTTATTCACGCGATCTTAAGCAAACAATCGAGCTTATGAGCCCAATCAGAGAGCGTAAGAAGCTCGATTAGAGAGCATAAAGGGCTCGATCTGAGATCATAAGGAGCTCGATCTGAGATCATAAGGAACTCGATCTGAGAACTCAAGAGGTCTTTACAATCTGAGAGCTTGAGAGCTCTTTGTAATCTAAGAGTTTAAGGAGTTCAATCAGAAAACAAAAGGATTTTGATCAGAAAGCGCGAAGCTTGATTTGAGAACAAAAGAAGTTCGATCAGAAAGCGCGAAACTTGATCTGAGAACAGAAGGAGTTCGATCAGAAAGTGCGAAGCTTGATTTGAGAACACAAAAAGTTCAATCAGAAAGTACGAAGCGCGAAGCTTGATCTGAGAACATAAGAAGTTTAATCGGAAAGTGCGAAGCTTGATATGAGAACTCGAGATCAGTGATCTAAGCGCTCGGAAGGGTGGTCTAAATTATCTGAACGTGTGATCTGAATGATCTTGAACGCGCAATTTGGATGATCTAAGCGTTCGATCTGGCCACACGTTCCCAGAGCTTTGATGCGTGTGATCTAATCACGCCATCTGAGAGCTAGAGATCTAAGCGATCTAAGCATGTCATCTCGGCGATCTTGAACGCATGATTTGAGCGTGCGATCTATGATTTGGCCACGTGATTTTAGAGCTCTGATACATGCGATATGTGATCTGGCTACGCCATCTGAGAGCTAGATATCTAAGCGCGTGATCTCAACGATCTTGAACGCGCGATCTGAGCATGCGAATTGTGATCTAGACATGCGATTTGAGAGTCCTGATCCGTGCAATCTGGTTACGCCATATGAGAGTTCTTATGTGTGCGATGTAACCATGCCATCTGAGAGCTCTGATACGTGCAATCTGCGATATGGTCACGCCATCTGAGAGTTCTGATGCATGCAATCTAGCCACGCCATCTAAGAGCTAGAGATTTAAGCGATCTGAGCGCGTGATCTCAGTGATCTTGAACGAGCGATCTGAGTGTGTAATTTGCGATATGGACACACGATTTGAGAGCTCTGATGCATGCGATTTGATTACGCCATCTGATAGCTCTGACGCATGTGATCTATAATCTAACCACGACATTTGAGAGCTCTGATGCGTGCAATCTGGCCACACCACCTGAGAGCTAGAGATCTGAGCGCGTGATCTCAGCGATCTTGAACGCGCGATCTGCGATATGGACACGCGATTTGAGAGCTCTAATGCATGCGATTTGAGAGCTCTGATACGTGCGATTTGAGATCTCTGATGCGTGCGATCTGCGATCTAGTCATGCCATCTGAGAACTCTGATGCTTGCGATCTACGATCTGGCCACGCCATCTGAAAGCTAGAGATCTGAGCACATGATCTCAACGATCTTGAACGTGCGATCTAAGCGTGCGATCTGTGATTTGGACATACGATTTGAGAGCTCTGATGCGTGCGATTTGAGAGCTTTGATGCGGGCTATCTGATCATGCCATATGAGAGCTCTGATGTCTGCGATCTGCGATTTGACCACGCCATCTAAGAGCTCTGATGCGTACGATATGCGATTTGATCACGCCATCTGAGAGTTCTAATGCGTGCGATCTGCGATCTAGCCACGCCATCTAAGAGCTCTAATACGTGCGATTTGCGATCTGGCCACGTCATCTGAGAGCTCTGATGCGTGCGATCTGACCACGCCATCTGAAAGGTCTAATGCGTGCGATCTGGGAGCTTGGACGTGGGTTCGAAACTTGCATAAGCCACCAAACTGTTGATGCTTGATTTTGACATAACGACTCGCACGTGAAAAGTGCTAAGAGAATTTTAGAAATTACACGTAATAGATTCATAAGATTTGAATATGGTGTTGAGATTATATATGTTTGCATAAACATATATAATAGACAGACAAGAAGGATTTTTATAGTGGTTCGGATGCTTAAAACGAATCCTATGTTCGCTGTTATTTTATTATTCTCTGAACATTTCCATGATATTGTTTGTAAGACGTACAAAGATGGAGAAATACTTTGTTTACAAAGAAAAAATAATAAAGCTCAAATGTTTTGTCTAACTCTCATCTGCCTAGCCTCCCCTTTTACAAAGAGAGGTGCCCATATATAAACATTTGAGGTTAATGTAATGAGTGCTTTTGCAAGTTGCCTTGACACATAGAGAGCTCTCATTCATCTTTATCTTAAGATGAAATAAGGTTGGTATAAAATATTTTTGAGGCGGTATGAGTTTGACAGTTAGTACATTTTATTTTTTAGACACTTGTTGAGCTGGCATCAGCCTGATTTTTTAGGGATAACACCTTGCATTAGAGATATAATCAGCTTGGTAGTTATTCTATTCTCATGTATAATGTAATTATATTTTAATTTATATAAATAAATCTAGAATAGTTTGTAGGGATTAATTATTTGCTAAACGTTAATCTACATAAGGTCATTCATACATCTTAATTTAATAATAAATAATGTTAAAGCATCTCCAATGTCTCTCTTTATTTTAAAAAGAGCATCTTTAATATAAAGAAATAGTATTTTTATTAAAATATAAATATAAAAAACAAAATTTTTATTCAAATCTAATAAATTCTTTAAATTTAAAGAAGATGCTATTTATTTTAAAGAAAGATACTTAATGGAAGAGAGAATTCATAAATAAAATGCATGAAACTTGTAGTTCATTAATTAAAATTAAAATAGAAAGTGAAATTTGACTCTCTAAATGTGGAGAGTCAAACTTACTATTTAATTTATATTTAAAAGATAAAGAGTATATTAGACTCTTATTTTTATGAATATATTCTTTATAATAAAAAATTTTAGTTATATAAAAAGTTATTAGAGATGCCCTTAGCATATGTAAACCTTCTCTCATACGGTCCACAAAAACATATAATTGGATGATTAAATAAGGTAAATTTGACTGGAGAATAAATTTAATTATTTAAGTGATATATTTAAATATATTTATTGAGGAGTCAAGTCAGGAGTACGATTAAATGCTTTCATTAAGGCGGTAACGTTAAAAAAAAAAAATCTTAAATAAATAAGGAGTTACGAGAGGCGGTAATACAACATTAAAATTTAAAATTGTGTCCAAACTGTCAAAGGGGGTTCTTGGGCAAAATTAGCCACAAGCATCCCAAGCATGGCGAAAACGAAGGATGTTCGAGCAATGTCATCTCCGCTAACAACACGACACGAACACAAACCGAGCGCCAAGGAAGAAAGAGAAAGAAAGAATAGCTTATACACTTCACCTGCAATCTTTTGCTCTTTTTCACGCCGTGATTGCAGTTGGTTTACTCTGAATTTTTGTAATTTTGATCGAATATTGGAGTCAATTCCCTCTGAATTGCTTCACCAGAAGAAATTTCATCTGATAGGCTCCGTTGAGAATCAGACATTCCCGAAAAATTGCGGAAGATTAATCGACAACTCATGTGCATATCAAGGAAATAATTCAGATGAATTTAGTTTTCTATTGTGCAGAAGTTAATGAACAAGAGAACTTCGTAGGGTGGATGTGGAACCAGAGATTGTTCAATTATGGAGCCAAGTAGTAGAGTTAGACAGTTAGTGATGATGATATAAAGTGAGATGTACAAGTTTAAGTGATATTGAGAATTAATAATATTTATTATTGTTATCAAAATTTAATTTGTATAAGTGTGATGTTATTTTTCTTGTGCATAATTTTGATTGTTTGCTTTAATATTAATAATATTATCTAATGCACAAATTTGACATTTAAATATAAATATTAAATAATATTATAAATATTATAAAAAAAAAAATATGATCCAACAAGTACCAAACATAAGCCTTCCAACAGTGGAAACCTAAAAAACAATTACCCCATGATGCTTTTGTATTTACAAAATAAATAATAATAATAATAAATAAGAGCATTGTCTTTTGCTTTTAATAAATATTTAAATATATTTATATATCAAGGCTTAAATAAGTATAAATAATAACCAACCCAATCTATTAAGTGAAATAATGAATTCTTTACTGCAACATTCTTAAATTGAAGTACATGCTTGAATGTCAATTCAAGAGCCAAACTTCTAAGACATTATTTTTTGTATTGACAGTTGACACTGTTTTTAATTTTAATTTCTTTTATACTAATGGTTTACACTTTCAGTTATTGACATATAAATATAAAATACATTAAAAATTAAATTCTAATATACTAATGGCACGATTTTAGAAAATCGACACCAAAACGTTTTCACGATGAAACATAATTGCGTCGCAATATATTTTTGGCATTGTTTTTATATTTGCGTCGCCAAAAACGTTTTCGATGAACTATTTGTTGAGTATCCAGATGGATTTTGCGTCATTTTTTATATTTTTGTTGCCAAAAAGCTGTTACGACGAGCCTTTGTTGTGTAGCTAAATGCCTTGGCATCGCTTTCTATATTTTCATCACCAAAAAGTTGTTACAATGGGTCTTTTGTCCGTAGCTAAATGTCTTTGGCGTTGCTTTCTAATTTTCGTCGCCAAAAGCTGTTACGACGAGCCTTTTGTGCATAGCTAAACGTCTTTGGCGTTGCTTTCTATATTTTCGTCGCAAACACATTTTAGGCATGTGCATTTGCGTTGCTAAATACTTTGACTACGTTTTGTACTATTTTCGTCTTTAAAAAGTATCCACAACAACATATGGTTACGTGCGAAAACAACTGGGCATGCTTTTTGTATTTTGTCGTCAAAAACATTATATGACGAATTGTCATTGTTAAGTTCGTCGCCAATTGTTTTCTCGCCATCTCGTGCGAGGATTAGAAAGTCCGCGAAACTATTAACGACCAATTTCATATTGTTGCTAATAGTTACCTTCAACGACGAATTTTGAAATCGTAGCTAACAAAATGTAGCTAAAAGCTTTTTGTTTATAGTGAAAGCAGACGCTTTTTAGTGCTATGCTTTTATTTCCAATACAAATACGTTTAGGTTTAGCACTAATACACAAAATGAAAATCTATTATTCATGCTGTATGAATGGAGGGATTTGATTTTGCTATTTAGTAGGATACCAATTTTATTGGCCATCAAATTAATCAATGTAAACTTTATATTTAAATGTGATTTATACCTTGTGTTGTGATGCTGATTTTGACACCAAGACTGCCATGTGCAAAGTGGTAAGAGAGTCTTTGAAATGACACATGATGGATTCATAAGATTTGAATATAGTGCTGAGATTTATATGTTTGCAGAAACTATATTAGATAGACAAGAGAGATTTTTATTAGGTTCGGATGCTAAAGCGAATCATACGTCCACTGTATATTATTATTCTCTGACTATTTCCATGATATGCATGTAAGGCGTACAAAGATGGAGTAATACTTGTTTACAGAGAAAAATAATAAAGCTCAAATAATGTTTTGTCTAGCTTCATCTACCCAACCTCCCCTTTTACGAAGAGATGTACTCATTTATACACATTTGAGATCAATGTAATGAGTGTTTTGCAAGTTGCCTTGACACATAGAGAGCTCTCATTCATCCTTATCTTAAGATGAGATAGGGTTGGTATAAAATACTTTGAGGCAGTAAGGGTTTGAAGCTAGTACACTTTGTCTTTTAGGCACTTGTTAAGCTGACATCAGCTTGATTTTTTAGGCATAACTGAACCCCCCACCCCCGTTTTTGGAGTGCGTAATCGTGCTCAAAATCCATGTCTAGATTGAATGGCTGTCGCACTATAGGCTGCAGTCTTGAATTGAAGAGTTTGAACTATGCTTGGTGCAATCGGGTGGTGAGAGCTAGGACTGCGATCGAGGGCTTGGAGCTATCCGAGTTGAGTGCGATCTGATAAACTGACAGAAATGTCCAGTAGGTGATTTCAGGAGAGAGCTGACGTCAGAAGCCAAACGCACAACTTAGAGGCCTAAACAGACAAGCAAACTTAAAACAACCATAACTTTTGATCCGAGAGGAGTTTTGGAGCCCGTAGATATCCACGGAAAGCTTTTGGCTTTATGCTGGATCAGGAACGTGATGAGACGAGGCATTTTGCGCAAATCCACCGTTTTGGCATGTTTTGGGGCTGTTTTGAGTTTCTACAAGTTTTTTCTAACGTTGGCAGCTGGCCGCGATACAAGAACTGAGAATTGATCGCGATCCAAGGCTGAGAACACGACCTGAGGCTATTCGCAATCTCAGAGCTAAGACCTGATCGCGATTTGAGAGCTAGGAGCTGATCGCGATCTGATAAGGGTTCGACCTGGAGTTTGAGGCGTGCGATATGAACGATCTGATGCATGTGATCTTAAGCAAAAGATCGAGCTTATGAGCCCAATAGAGAGTGTAAGGAGCTCGATTAGGAGCTAAAGAGCTCGATCTAAGATCATAAGGAGCTCGATTTGGAAATTGAGAGTCTTTACAATCTGAGAGCTTGAGAGCTCTTTGCTATCTAAGAGTTTAAGGAGTTCATTCAGAAAATAGAAGGACTTCGATCAGAAAGCGCGAAGCTTGATCTAAGAACAAAGAAGTTCGATCAGAAAGCGCGAAACTTGATCTGAGAACAAGGAGTTCGATCGAAAGCGCGAAGCTTGATTTGAGAAACAAAAGAGTTCGATTAGAAAGTGCGAAGCTTAATCTAAGAACATAAGAAGTTAATCGGAAAGTGCGAAGCTTGATATTAGAACTCGAGATCAGTGATTAATTAGCGCTCGGAAGTGCGATCTGGTCACTCGAAAGCACGATCTAAATTATCTGAACGCGTGATCTGAATGATCTTGAACGCGCAATTTGGATGATCTGAGCGTACGATCGCGATCTGGCCACACGATCCGAGAGCTTTGATGCGTGTGATAATCACGCCATCTGAGAGCTAGAGATCTAAGCAAACTGAGCGGTGATCTCATCGATCTTGAACGTACGATTTGAGCGTGATTTTAGAGCTAATACGTGCGATCTGTGATTTGGCTATGCCATCAAGAGCTAGATATCTGAGCGCGTGATCTCAATGATCTTGAATGCGCGATCTGTGATCTGGACATGCGATTTAAGAGCCCTGATACGTGTAATCTAATTCACCATTTTGAGAGTTTCGCGTGCGATCTGACCACACTATCTGAGAGCTCTGATACGTGCAATTTGCGATCTGGCCACACCATCTGAGAGCTCTGATGCGTGCAATCTGGCCACGCCATCTAAGAGCTAGAGTTTAAGTGCTTTGAGAGCGGTGACTCAGTAAGAGATTTTGTATGAGGCAGAATCAACATCTGCTATATCTAAGATCGCTTAAGCGATTCATCGCTTTTACTCTTAAGCAATCCTAAATAGCTTAAGCGACCAAGAGTAAAAGCCATCAATCGCTTAAGCGATACAAAGGATCGCTTAAGCGATCTTAGGTCTCGGCAAGTACAAATACCTTTTCTTCGGCGACCTCCTCCTCTTTGGCGGCCTCCTCCTCCTCGCCGGACTCCTCTTCCTGACCTGAATTCTACCCGGCTTCCTCTTCCTCTTCAGAACCGTTTTGCTTCTGTTCTCTCTCTTGTTGTGCTGCCATCGTCTTTGCTGCTGGAACACCTTCACTGATCGGAGGATCCACCGGAGTAGCCATTGAACTGCTTGCGCCGTCGGACTCTACGATTCGAAGAGGCGTTGGGTTTTCCTCCTCATTGTGAATGTCAGCCATGGTTTTAAGAAATGAAGAAGCTTTAGGATTGAATTTGGGTGTGAAAATTTGCAGGAATGTGGACTGTTATTGTCGGAAATTGCACAGAATGTGTTTAGGTATTGAAGATATAGATTTTTGCCTTAATTGGTTTCGATTAAGCGATTTGAATGGGTGGGGCTCTTTTTCAAATTTCAAATTTTAAAAACTATCATTAATTATGATTTTGTCCTTATATGTTTTAATCTTTTCATTTTAACCCATTTTACATGTTTAATGGATCCTAACTGTGCCACGTCAACTTCTCTAAATAAAAAAAAAAATGAAAAACAGTTTCAAGGCCATTTTCTTAAATCGAAACTTGGGATGCCGGTCAGCTAAATTTTCTCCTACAATATCGCAAAGTTTCCCCACAATCAATGGAAGATTAGATAGCAATCAGAAACTCCAGAGCTCAGATGTCAACCATATGTCGAAGAGGAAATCACGATAAACAAAACTTCTTACCTTCAGATTATGAGGCTCAAGAGACTTAAGATAGTCTAACAACTTGTTTGGACCATTAGCAGATATTAACAGACAAAGCCTAACTTTTCAAAGGATTGATCGACAAAGCCTCACTTGAACATGAAATACGATTAAAAGAAGAAATTGATAGAGAAACAAATGAATTTAGTTTTCCAGATGAAATAAAGATCATATTTAGCAAGAACGGGGGTTGATCGGACGGTAAAAACAAGGCGGGAAACGTAGCGGTAAGATCGATCGGTGATGAATGGATGGATTAAGAGAATTTTGGAAGCCAAAATCTAACACAAGAATTTGAGAATTGATATTTTTCTTGAGATTGGAGATAGAGAATTGAATCTCTACATTTTTGGTTTGTTTTAGAGAGCTTCTGCGATTCAGTGGAAGAGCAACAAAGAGAGATTTTGGGCGGAAGAGAGGGAAAATATTCTGGTTTTTGGGAGGAAGAAATTTGGGCAGAAGGATGGGTTTTTGGGCGCTGGAATTTTGGGTAGAAGAAATGGGTTATTCTAATAGTTTATAACCCTAGCTTTGACTTAATGAAAAATGGGTGGGAGAATTTGCCTTGGTGAAAATTTTGAGGTGGGAAAAAATTTTTTATTTTATTTATTTTTAAAACCGCGTTTGGGGTTTTGATTTTATTTAATTTTAGATTTATAATCTTTTTAATTTTAACGAAAAATAGTTTACTTTTTAATTTTTTTTTATAAAATCAGAATTTCGGTTTTCTCTATTTCTATGGACCAAAACCGAACCTGTTTCTTAGATAACTGAAAAACCACTTCGGTTCCCGATTCGGTTTGGTTTCTACATGTTTTTGAACACCCTTACATTTGGGTGTTGGGGATACACCTTGACAAGAACTCGCCAAAGTTAACAAACTCCGTCAGCGCTAAAGTCACTGAGCGAGTCGTCATCTACTAAACGGGACTGGTAAAAACAAGAATTTGTTTTCCAGTGCCGGAAATAGATTGACTATGAGGGTTTGCAAAAATGAGTGAAAAAGAGGGTAAGCATAAGTTTAAGGAAAAAATTATAGGAATAGTGAATGAAAAATTGGTGGCAAAAAAAGGCAATTTTTTGTTTTTTATATACTTAATCCTTGACAGTTAAAAACTGTCAAAGATTTAGACTACAACAATCAAGAACAAGATTTATTTTTAACCAATTCCTTGACAGTTAATAACTGTCAAGAATCATTCAAAACGGTCAAAGATTATTTTAAATTCTTGACAGTTCATAAACGGTCAACAATCAATCAAGAATTACAATTCTTGACAGTTTTTGAAAACATTCAAGAAAGTCTGTCAACTCATTCTGTCAAGAAAGGAGGTTTTTCTAGTAGTGTCGAGTTTTACATGTATCACATTCTTATGATGTGAATTCCCGAATCCACTGTTTAAAGAACCGGATCGTACTAGTCTGTCAGACCGAAATCCGATACCTTTAACAGTCCGATTCTCTGTGAAAACTGAATTACACATCAACCCGGTTTGGAAAGTTATACAGAAGGTACAACATAGGCATTTGTACGACATTCCCGATAAAATTGCGGAAGATTAATCGACAACTCATGATGCATATCAAGGAAATAATTCAGATGAATTTAGTTTTCATATTGATGCAGAAGTTAATGAACAAGAAGAACTTCGTAGGGTGGATGTGGAACCAGAGATTGTTCAATTCATGGAGCCAAGTAGTAGAGTTAGACAGTTAGTGATGATGATATAAAGTGAAGATGTACAAGTTTAAGATGATATTGAGAATTAATAATATTTATTATTGTTATCAAAATTTAATTTGTATAATTGTGATGTTATTTTTCTTTGTGCATTAATTTTGATTTGTTTGCTTTAATATTAATAAATATTATCTAATGCACTAAATTTGACATTTAAATATAAATATTAAATAATATTATAAATTTATTATAAAAAAAAAATAATGATTCCAAACAAGTACCAAACATAAGCCTTCCAACAGTGGAAACCTAAAAAACAATTTACCCCATGATGCTTTTTGTATTTACAAAATAAATAATAATAATAATAATAATAAGAGCATTGTCTTTTGCTTTTAATAAATATTTAAATATATTTATATATCAAGGCTTTAAATAAGTATTAAATAATAACCAACCCAATCTATTAAGTGAAATAATGAATTCTTTACTAGCAACATTCTTAAATTGAAGTACATGCTTGAATGTCAAATTCAAGAGCCAAACTTCTAAGACATTATTTTTTGTATTGACAGTTGACACTGTTTTTAATTTTAATTTCTTTTATTACTAATTGGTTTTACACTTTCAGTTATTGACATATAAATATAAAATTACATTAAAAATTAAATTCTAATATACTAATGGCAACGATTTTAAGAAAATCGACACCAAAACGTTTTCACGATGAAACATAAATTGCGTCGCAATATATTTTTGGCATTGTTTTTTATATTTGCGTCGCCAAAAACGTTTTCCGATGAACTATTTGTTGAGTATCCAGATGGATTTTGCGTCATTTTTTATATTTTTGTTGCCAAAAAGCTGTTACGACGAGCCTTTTGTTGTGTAGCTAAATGCCTTTGGCATCGCTTTCTATATTTTCATCACCAAAAAGTTGTTACAATGGGTCTTTTGTTCCGTAGCTAAATGTCTTTGGCGTTGCTTTCTAAATTTTCGTCGCCAAAAAGCTGTTACGACGAGCCTTTTGTTGCATAGCTAAACGTCTTTGGCGTTGCTTTCTATATTTTCGTCGCCAAACACATTTTATGGCATTGTGCATTTGCGTTGCTAAATACTTTTGACTACGTTTTGTACTATTTTCGTCTTTAAAAAGTATCCACAACAACATATGGTTACGTCGCGAAAACAACTTGGGCATCGCTTTTTGTATTTTCGTCGTCAAAAACATTATATGACGAATTATGTCATTGTTAAGTTCGTCGCCAATTTGTTTCTCGCCATCTCGTGCGAGGATTAGAAAGTCCGCGAAACTATTAACGACCAATTTCATATTTCGTTGCTAATAGTTACCTTCAACGACGAATTTTGAAATCGTAGCTAACAAAATCGTAGCTAAAAGCTCTTTTTGTTATAGTGAAAGCAGACGCTCTTTTAGTGCTATGTCCTTTATTTCCAATACAAATACGTTTAGGTTTAGCACTAATACACTAAAATGAAAATCTATTATTCATGCTGTATGAATGGAGGGATTTGATTTTGCTATTATGTAAGGATACCAATTTTATTGGACCATCAAATTAATCAATGTAAACTTTATATTTAAATGTGATTTATACCTTGTGTTGATGCTTGATTTTGACACCAACGACTCGCATGTGCAAAGTGGTAAGAGAGTCTTTGAAATGACACATGATGGATTCATAAGATTTGAATATAGTGCTGAGATTATATATGTTTGCAGAAACATATATAATAGATAGACAAGAGAGATTTTTATAGTGGTTCGGATGCTTAAAGCGAATCATACGTCCACTGTTATATTATTATTCTCTGACTATTTCCATGATATTGCATGTAAGGCGTACAAAGATGGAGTAATACTTTGTTTACAGAGAAAAAATAATAAAGCTCAAATAAATGTTTTGTCTAGCTCTCATCTACCCAACCTCCCCTTTTACGAAGAGATGTACTCATTTATACACATTTGAGATCAATGTAATGAGTGTTTTTGCAAGTTGCCTTGACACATAGAGAGCTCTCATTCATCCTTATCTTAAGATGAGATAGGGTTGGTATAAAATATCTTTGAGGCAGTAAGGGTTTGACAGCTAGTACACTTTGTCTTTTAGGCACTTGTTAAGCTGACATCAGCTTGATTTTTTAGGCATAACTGAACCCCCCCACCCCCGTTTTTGGAGTGCGTAATCGTGCTTCAAAAACTCATGTCTTAGATCTGAATGGCTGTCGCACTATAGGCTGCAGTCTTGAATTGAAGAGTTTGAACTATGCTTGGTGCAATCGGGTGTTGAGAGCTAGGACTGCGATCTGAGGGCTTGGAGCTATCCGAAGTTGAGTGCGATCTGATAACTGACATGAAATGTCCAGTAGGTGAATTTCAGGAGAGAGCTGACGTCAGAAGCCCAAACGCACAACTTAGAGGCCTTAAACAGACAAGCAAACTTAAAACAACCATAACTTTTGATCCGAGAGGAGTTTTGGAGCCCGTAAGATATCCACGGAAAGCTTGTTTTGAGCTTTATGTCATGGCATCAGGGAACTTGGTTGAGACCATTTTTGCGCCAAAATCCACCGTTTTGGCATGTTTTGGGGCTGTTTTGAGTTTTCTACACGTTTTTTCTAACGTTGGCAGCTGGCCGCGATACAAGAACTGAGAATTGATCGCGATCCAAGAGCTGAGAACACGACCTGAGGCTATTCGCAATCTCAGAGCTAAGACCTGATCGCGATTTGAGAGCTAGGAGCTGATCGCGATCTGATAAGGGTTCGACCTGGAGTTTGAGGCGTGCGATATGAACGATCTGATGCATGTGATCTTAAGCAAACGATCGAGCTTATGAGCCCAATCAGAGAGTGTAAGGAGCTCGATTAGAGAGCATAAAGAGCTCGATCTAAGATCATAAGGAGCTCGATTTGAGAACTTGAGAGCTCTTTACAATCTGAGAGCTTGAGAGCTCTTTGCTATCTAAGAGTTTAAGGAGTTCATTCAGAAAATAGAAGGACTTCGATCAGAAAGCGCGAAGCTTGATCTAAGAACAAAAGAAGTTCGATCAGAAAGCGCGAAACTTGATCTGAGAACACAAGGAGTTCGATCAGAAAGCGCGAAGCTTGATTTGAGAACACAAAGAGTTCGATTAGAAAGTGCGAAGCTTAATCTAAGAACATAAGAAGTTTAATCGGAAAGTGCGAAGCTTGATATTAGAACTCGAGATCAGTGATCTAATTAGCGCTCGGAAGTGCGATCTGGTCACTCGAAAGCACGATCTAAATTATCTGAACGCGTGATCTGAATGATCTTGAACGCGCAATTTGGATGATCTGAGCGTACGATCTGCGATCTGGCCACACGATCCGAGAGCTTTGATGCGTGTGATCTAATCACGCCATCTGAGAGCTAGAGATCTAAGCAAACTGAGCGCGTGATCTCATCGATCTTGAACGTACGATTTGAGCGTGATTTTAGAGCTCTAATACGTGCGATCTGTGATTTGGCTATGCCATCTAAGAGCTAGATATCTGAGCGCGTGATCTCAATGATCTTGAATGCGCGATCTGTGATCTGGACATGCGATTTAAGAGCCCTGATACGTGTAATCTAATTACACCATTTTGAGAGTTCTAATGCGTGCGATCTGACCACACTATCTGAGAGCTCTGATACGTGCAATTTGCGATCTGGCCACACCATCTGAGAGCTCTGATGCGTGCAATCTGGCCACGCCATCTAAGAGCTAGAGATTTAAGTGCTTTGAGCGCGTGATCTCAGTGATCTTGAACGAGCGATCTGAGTCTGCAATTTGCAATATGGACACGCGATTTGAGAGCTCTGATGCATGCGATTTAATCACACCATCTGATAACTCTGATGCGTGCGATCTATAATCTAACCATGACATTTGAGAGTTCTGATGCATGCGATCTGGCCACACCACCTGAGAGCTAGAGATTTGAGTGCGTGATCTCAGCAATCTTGAACGCGCGATCTGCGATATGGACACGTGATTTGAGAGCTCTGATGCATGCGATTTGAGAGCTCTGATGCGTGCGATCTGGCCATGCCATCTGAGAGTTAGAGATCTGAGCGATCTGAGCACGTGATCTCAACGATCTTAAACGCCGATCTGAGCGTGCGATCTGTGATTTGAACACACGATTTGAGAGCTCTGATGCGTGCGATTTGAGAGCTTTGATGCGTACGATCTGATCACGCCAACTGAGAGCTCTGATGCCTGCGATATGCGATTTGACTAGCCATCTAAGAGTTTTGATGCGTGTGATCTGCGATCTGACCATGCCATCTGAGCGCTTTGATGCGTGCGATCTGACCACGCCATCTGAGAGCTCTGATGCGTGCGATCTGAGAGCTCTGATGCGTGCAATCTGCGATTTGGCCATGCCATCTGAGAGCTCTAATGCGTGTGATCTTACCACACCATCTGAGAGGTCTGATGCGTGCGATCTACGATCTGGCCATGCAATCTGGGAGCTTGGATGCGGGTTCGAGACCTGCATGGGCCACCAAACTGTTGATGCTTGGTTTTGACACTAACGACTCACACGTGCAAAGTGCTAAGAGAGTCTTAGAAATTACACGTGATGGATTCATGAGATTTGAATATGGTGTTGAGATTATATATGTTTCTGCAAACATATATAATAGACAAACAAGAGGGATTTTTATAGTTGTTCGGATGCTTAAAGCGAATCCTATGTCCACTGTTATTTTATTATTCTCTGACTATTTCCATGATATTGCTTGTAAGGCGTACAAAGATGGAGAAATACTTTGTTTACAGAGAAAAAATATTAAAGCTCAAATGTTTTGTCTAACTCTCATCTGCCCAACCTCCCATTTTACAAAGAGAGGTGCCCATATATAAACATTTGAGGTCAATGTAATGAGTGTTTTTGCAAGTTACCTTGACACATGGAGTGCTCTCATTCATCTTTATCTTAAGATGAAATAGGGTTGATATAAAATATTTTTGAGGCGGTATGAGCTTGACAGTTAGTACACTTTATCTTTTAGACACTTGTTGAGCTGACATCAGCCTGATTTTTTGGGCATAACACCTTGCATTAGAGATATAATCAGCTTGGTATTATTCTATTCTCATGGATAATGTAATTATATTTTAATTTATGTAAATAAATCTAGAATAGTTGTAGGGATTAATTATTTGCTAAATTTTAATCTACATAAGGTCATCGTACATCTTAATTTAATAATCAATAATGTTAGAGCATCTCCAATAATGTTTTTTAATTTAAAGAGCATCTTTTATATAAATAAAGAGTATTTTCATTAAAATATAAATATAAAGAACAATTTTTTTATTCAAATCCAATGGACTCTTTAAATTTAAAGAAGATGTTCTTTATTTTAAAGAAAGAGACTTAATGAGAAAGAGAATTCATAAATAAAATACATGAAACTTGTAGTTTACTAATTAAAATTAGAATAGAAAGTGAAATTTGACTCTTTAGATGTGAAGAGTCAAATTTACTCTTTAATTTATATTTAAAAGATAAAGAATATATTGGACTCTTGTTTTTGTAGATAGACTCTTTATAATAAAAAGTTTAAGTCATATAAAGATTAAAGAGTGATTGAAGGTGCTCGTTTGTATGTAACATTTTCCATACGGTCGACAAAATCATATAATTGGATAATTAAATAAGGTAAATTTGACTGGAAAATAAATTTAATTATTTAAGTGTTATATTTAAATATATTTATTGAGGAGTCAAGTCAGGAGTACGATTAAATGCTTTCATTAAGGCGGTAACGTTAAAAAAAAAAAATCTTAAATAAATAAGGAGTTACGAGAGGCGGTAATACAGCATTAAAATTTAAAATTGTGTCCAAACTGTCAAAGGGGGTTCTTGGGCAAAATTAGCCACAAGCATCCCAAGCATGGCGAAAACGAAGGATGTTCGAGCAATGTCATCTCCACTAACAACACGACACGAACACAAACCGAGCGCCAAGGAAGAAATAGAAAGAAGGAATAGCTTGTACACTTCACCTGCAATCTTTTGCTCTTTTTCACGCCGTGATTGCAGTTGGTTTACTCTGAATTTTTGTAATTTTGATCGAATATTGGAGTCAATTCCCTCTGAATTGCTTCACCAGAAGAAATTTCATCTGATAGGCTCCGTTGAGAATCGGAATGGTATATTAATTTGTATAATTCTATTCTCTTAGCTTTAAAGTAGGCGTTGTCATGTAATTTCAAATTAATCTAGGGCTTGTATTTATATTATTGTAGTGATTGCAGTTGGTTTCGTCAGAATTTATGTTATTTTGATGGAAGATTGGAGTCGGTTCCCTCTGAATTGCTTCAAAAGAAGAAAGTCCATCTGATCGGCTTCGTTGAGAATCAGAATGGTATATTAATTTGTATAATTCTATTCTCTTAGCTTTAAAGTAGGCGTCGTCATGTAATTTCAAGTTAATCTTGCCTTTGCATTTATATTATTGTTCTAAGCTGTTAAGATCCAGCAACTTAATTAGATGACCAATAAGAGATGATTTATTGTCTCTTGATTATGTAGTTCTAGCACAGATAATAATAACCAAAGCTATAAGAGTATTACCTGAACTGACATCTTGGTTAAAACCGTGATTTTGATGTGGTTCCATACCCTAGTAAGTTTGGGTTCTCTTCAACTTAACTAAATAAGTACCAATGTTATGTTCAATATGTTGTTAGTATTGAAGATATTGATGATCTTGATTGTTAGATGTTTTGATTTTTTCAAACAATAGATTAATAGATTGTAGACCATTTAATGTTTTTGCCATAAGCTTTATGGTAGCAAGCTTGTGAATATTGTCCACATGGAGTCTTTGTTTTAAATATCTTGGAGCTAACACGTTTGAATTTAGAGGCTCTAAGACTAGTATCAATACTTCTGCAGGTGAGAACTAATACAAGTAACTTGAATGCATAGAAATAAGTTCCTTTCTTTTCTTGATATTATCATCATTGTATGTTCATTATGTCAGATGAAGCATTGAGTTCTGGTATTTCTAAGACTTTGAATGTCTCAGGAGACTCAAGAAAACATTGTTGCTGGAACTCATATCTGGGTTGAAGATCAAGAATTGGCTTTTATAGATGGAATTGTTGTCGACGTTGTAGAACAGGAAGTTGAGATTCAAACAAGTGATGCGAGGACGGTAAGTTTAATTCTTATTGTGCTAAAACTTCATTCCTTTAAATCTAATGAGCTCTTTCCCTTTTTTTTTTTTGGTTTACCTGTCTTTCAATCCAATTTTCTCTTTTCAACCTGTTATCTTGTTGGTGCCTGGCTTGAAGGATTGGAAATAAATGAACTTCTTATCCTTCGGATTTGAACTACAAGGTTTTGGCAGTTGAATCCAATATTAACCCATGCTTCATGGGGCACTTGAACCAAGTTGGAGCTCCACTTATGTGCAATAGGGATTGAGAAACTGCTGGCACGCTATCTTGGTTACATGTTTTATGGTCCTGAATTTTGCTTTATCTGGGTGTCATTTGTGATGCCTCATTTCTTTAGCCCTTTTGGCTAGTTGGTGAGAGTTAGAGGAAGAGCAGGAATGCTGTTGCTTGAGTGTGGTCTTATTTTGAAGACCAATTCAAGAAAATTGTTAATTCAAAGCAGTTTTTCTTCAGACTTTGTTTTCCAAGCTCTATCTTCACTTTCTTTTCTGATTCTTGTTCCTTCTTTTCTTTCTTTTGGAATTTTTGGTACTTTTTGAATCTGAGTACAGTTTCTGTGGTGCTTTGTTTGTTTTCTTCCTCCGAAGTTGTAGCATTACCTCTTCTGGATTCTTAAGTTCCAATATTATTTATATGAGAAATCATCACATTCATATTAGTACTCATTGTGAAATCTGATTAGTTGTTTTATAGTTTTATTATTGCTATGGTGTTGCTAGATTTTTGCAAACTTATCAAAAGTATACCCAAAGGATGTAGAAGCTCCCGCTGGTGGTGTTGATGACATGACTAAGATATCATATTTGCATGAACCTGGAGTCCTGCACAATTTAGCAACCAGATATGAAATCAATGAAATTTATGTGAGATTGACTTTACCTTCACTGTCACTATTGTTTTTCCTTCTGAGAGCAGATGACTTATTACCACAATTATGGGCTGCTCTGTTATAATATTTTTAAAATCATGCAGACCTACACAGGAAACATTCTGATTGCAGTCAATCCTTTTCAAGGACTCTCAAATTTGTATGATGCTTATATGATGGAACAGTACAAGGGAGCACCATTTGGGAAGCTAAGACCTCATGTATTTGCAATTGCTGATTTTGCATATAGGTGATAATATAACTGCTTTTACTTTCTTATTAGTTATTTTTAAATATCAAGGAGATAGGTTGCTATATTTTATAGCTTTGAGCAGGACAATGTTTAATGAAAAAAAAAGCAACTCTATACTGGTCAGTGGTGAGAGTGGGTCTGGTAAGACTGAGACCACCAAAATGCTCATGCGATACCTTGCATATTTTGGTGGCCGTGCTTCCGCTGAAGGACGGACTGTTGAACAGCAAGTTTTAGAAGTAAGTTGGACAATCTATCTTTCTTATAAATTTATCAAGTTTCATCTGCAGTGTACTTTAGGACAAGAATAAAGCAATGTCTTCAGTTATAGTATTTAAGGCTTGAAAATTCTCAGTTTGACTAGCTCCTTGTACATATCTGACTAGGACAGAGTTACCCTTGTGGTAACTGATGTTATTCACTGTGCTGTTGTAGCGGATGGCATATATGTCAGAGTTTGATATTGCTAATAAACCTATGTTGGTGTTTTCTTGTTATGTGGTTTGAGTATTGAGGTGTGAGGTGCGGCTGAGACACCCATGCCTTGATGTTATGCATTTGCTTTGTTTATAAAAATAGGCATTTACTACAAGATTTAAGTACACCTCATGCTTGCTAGATTGTAAATTTCTTTAAGACATTCTCAACTTCCATAACTGGAATCTAGAATGAAATTTTCAATACATACTTGTCTGCTTTAAATTCTTCAAGTCACTCCTTTTCTACATAAAGAATTTGGTATTGAATAGGAACTCATTGTCAGCTTCATATAAGTTGGTTTAATTTGGTTTTAGCCTGGACCCATCTGAGGTTGTGTACTAATCGGTATGATGCAGTCAAATCCAGTTCTCGAAGCATTTGGCAACGCAAAAACTGTTAAAAACAACAATTCCAGGTATTAAACATTGATTTCTGCTTCAAATTTAATGTTTTCATTAAATAATGATTAGTAACTCCTTGTGATTGTCACTTTGCTAATTAATTGTATGTATAACTTTGAAGGGAAAATGCTATATATAGAACTTCTCCATCTATAAGAAGCACATTGTCTGAAGGTTGTGCTAATTATACCTATGAACTTTTAGTTATATTGAGGAAAATTAAAGTAGCTATAAGTAAACATTTCATGGTATCTCTGGCCACTTCTGTTAGGAATTTTTTTTTTTTTTTTTTTTTTTTGATGATTCAGGAAATGAATTGACTGCATTAACCATTCTTTCTCATTTATGTAGTAAGAATAGTGTTTTTTTTTTTTTTTTTTGGCTCAATTTTACAGCAGTTTGTGACTAATGATTGTTTGTTAAATACATTGGCACAGTCGTTTTGGGAAATTTGTTGAGATTCAGTTTGATAAGCAAGGAAAAATATCAGGGGCAGCCATCAGAACTTATCTTTTGGAGAGATCTCGTGTTTGCCAAATTTCAGATCCTGAGCGTAACTATCACTGTTTTTACCTTCTCTGTGCAGCACCACCAGAGGTAGGTGTCTTGATTGAAATTAAACTTCTTTTACTGGATATTTTCCTAGAGTAATTGTGGAAAATTTGTCATATCATTCCAGCTAATAGTTTTTAAGCCTTATCAGGAGATTGAGAGATATAAGCTGGGAAATCCCAAGTCATTTCACTATCTTAATCAATCCAAGTGCTATGAATTGGTTGGTGTGAGTGATGCTAATGATTATCTTGCAACAAGGAGAGCTATGGATATTCTTGGAATGAGTAAGAAAGAACAGGTATGGCTACAATAGTGCATTTTAATATATGTATAATGGAAGTGCTAAACATTTTTTTCTTTTCAAGTTGGAATAATCTCTCTGCCTTCCTCTCTCTCTCTTTCTGTTTCTCAGGATGCAATATTTAGAGTTGTGGCTGCTATTCTTCATCTTGGTAACATTGATTTTGCCAAGGGGGATGAAGATTCATCAGTTATAAAAGATGATGAGTCAAAATTCCATCTTAAAATGACAGCAGAGCTTCTCATGTAAGAACAGAACCTTGACAATATTGTGATTTAGTACTTCTTTTTCTTGTTTGAATTGTTACATTATTTGATGTCATCCTCAATTCAGGTGTGATCCTCATGCACTGGAAGATGCATTGTGTAAACGTGTAATGATTACTAGAGAAGAAATTATCAAAAAAAGTCTTGATCCACTTGGTGCGACAGTTAGCAGGGATGGCCTGGCCAAGACTATATATGCTCGCTTGTTTGACTGGTAAATGCTAACTTCTGATATTCTTTCCAGGTTTCATACTCATTGTACATCCGTGTTCATTCTTACTCCAGGGAAGGAATCCATGTAAAGGTGCCTCATTTTTGTATTATGTCCAGGTTGGTTGACAAAATTAACATCTCCATTGGCCAAGATCCTCGTTCAAATTGCTTGATTGGGATCCTTGATATTTATGGTTTTGAAAGCTTTGAAACTAACAGGTAATAATTGCTTACATATATTCCTTTCTCTCTCTCACCCCACACATGAATACACACGTACTATAAATTTTTTATATGTTTGGCTGCACAAAAGTCCATTTCTCAGACCCAATACTATCTCTTTGTCCTAACCTGTCAAAGGGTGCCTTGAGATGCTAACCTCAAATACTGAGATAACTTGGGAAGCCAAGCTGGTACCAAGGTTAGGTCTCTTGTAAATAGTTAAATGGTCTTGAGATTGAATCTTGCTTGGACTAGGCTTGGGTTAACTTTGAAAGATGGGGATGCCGGTGGAAAAATAAACAAATTAAAATACAGACACCCACTTGAAGCCCCAACAATACCACTGTATCAATGTTCAACAATTTTGAGAAAAGAGTGGTACATTTTCCAATTAATCTTAAAATGTACAAAGTAGTTGTAACCCTGCGGGAACCCTAATATTGAATTCTTATTTGCTTCAAAATTTCCCTCAAGTAGACAAATTGCTATATATGCTCCTCACATCTTCCCCTTCCATCTTTTGATCGGTGATGATGATCTCAAGCTAGCAGTAAGTATTGATCCTCTACCTTAACTGTGTTTACATTACCTTACCTGCCAGCTCTAACTTTTGATTATTATAATGTTCTTAAGATGACCCACCAAGGCTTCCCACACATTTTTTGTGCCATCATTCACGGCAATGTTGGTTGTGTCATTTGGTTCACAAAGCATAACCTACATGTGGCAATAATATTTGGCAACAAAGAGACCCAAGAAACCCTTTTTTTTTGGTTTGTTTGAAGAGAGAGAGAGAAATCATTTTTATTATGTTTTTAGAGAGAGCATTTTTATTATGTTGCTATGTCATTGATGGGAGAGGGAAAGTGGATAGAGAATCATTAACCCAATTCTTCTTTCTTAAACATAGTAAGATATGGGAGGCAATAGTATAGCAGTATTGCGTCTCAACAAAACCCATTCTCCACTCCTGTGAATTTCAATTATTGGACAATTGCAGTTTAGACCATGAAAGGGCGTGCTAGACCAAAAAAGAAAGGTAGTGCTGCAAAGCTTCAGCTGGAAAAATTTCTTCACTTTGGTTGTCTAGACTTGTAACCATTTTCTGGGTTTTCTGGATTGATGAACTAAATGTGTATTTTTTCTTCTGCTCTTTCTTTTTCTGCCCTTAACCGAACTTATAAAATATGAAGTAACATGTGTGTGGAATTATCTATATCTAAGTTGCACATGTACTCACACTTGAATTCAAATATATTATTCTTTGCAGTTTTGAGCAGTTCTGTATTAACCTTACAAACGAAAAGCTACAACAACATTTCAACCAGGTATGAGGTTAGTCATATTTGACAACTTTAAACTTAACTTAGTTTTTCAAGCTATAATGTGGATGTTAATGTTGCCATTCAGCATGTGTTCAAGATGGAGCAGAATGAATACTCAAAAGAGGAAATTGATTGGAGCTATGTAGAGTTCATTGATAACCAAGATGTGCTAGATCTTATTGAGAAGGTTATCATGCACTTTATCTTTTCTTTACCAGTTCTTAGGAAACCTGGTGGTATTATCTGTTCTTACTTTGCTGTGGACCTTCTTTCTATTTTTCTTCATTCCCATGAAGACTTGCTCTAAAGGTAAAGCGGGTCCTCTCCCATTTGAATACCAAATGGAAGGTATTGGTGTAAGCTCCACCTTACATTTCCTGAAATGTGATAGAATTTTAAATTGTCGAAATGAATCATGCTCTTGATCTTATTGAGAAGGTTTTCATGCTCTTATTTTTTATTTACCAGTCCTTATGAAACTTTTTGGTCTTATCTGTTCCTACTTTGCTGTGGACCTTCTTTCTATTGTTCTTCATCACCATGAAGACTTGGTCTAAAGGTAAAGCATGTCCTCTCCCATTTGAATACCAAATGGAAGGTATTGGTGTAAGCGCCACCTTATGCATTTCCTGAAATGTGATAGATTTCTAAATTGTTGAAGTCTCAAAGCATAAATATTTTGATGAAAAAGTCTAACACTATTGTTTAGTATCTCTTACTCTTGGAAGTGTAACCTTTACATGGTGGAACCTTGTATCTTTTATCCAACCCAAATATGGAGGACAGATTGTTGGTATTTTTTTAATGGTGTTGGGAGGGAGGGGATTGAAAAGGCACTGGCTTTACATGTACTTTACAAGGAGGTTTTCCTCATGTTGTATTACGTACAGTTCCTTTGGACCTTGACTGAGCTGATGGAATAAAAATAGAGTTATCCAATTGGCGCATAACATTACTTCTGGAATGATACTATTTATTTGATATTGTTTAATGGTATACATGTTTTTTTATTTGGTCCATGAAGTCTCGAATAATTTTATGTAAGCTATGACAATGGTCCACGAATAACTGGATGATGTCTAATTACAATGCCCCATATCTTGATATCTTGTATTTTATCATTTAGCTCTGTTGTTAACTCAGTAATTTAACTGTTAGTAGATGACCTGCTACATTAGATTTCATGATCAGGTTCCTAATTTATAGTGTTTCTGCAGAAGCCAGGAGGAATCATTGCTTTACTTGATGAAGCATGGTATGAGAAAACTTCTTTGCTCTTGCTGTGATCTTAGAGACATTGTTCTTGCTGAATTTGTGTTTTTGAAAAAATAAGTTTTCCACTCCATGCAAACTCACAATCAAACAAACAAAGAAGGCCAATATCAAGTTGAAACTGAATGTTATGCTCTTCTTTTATAAGGTCATCCTGTATTTCTAACCTGCTGACGAGGAATAATTTTTATTTATAGTATGTTTCCTAAGTCAAGTCATGAAACATTTGCACAAAAGCTTTACCAGACATTCAAAGATCACAAACGCTTCATAAAGCCAAAATTGACTCGCTCGGACTTTACTATCGTTCATTACGCGGGAGAGGTGAGTTATGGTCCGGGTATGTAGCTGTTTAAATTATTGTTTAGTTATGTGAGGGGCCATGCATTTTAGTAAATATTGTTCTGGTGCACTTGTTTTCAGGTTCAGTATCAGTCAGATCTCTTTTTAGACAAAAACAAAGACTATGTTGTTCCTGAACATCAGAATTTGTTGAGTGCTTCCAACTGTTCTTTTGTGGCAGCCCTTTTTCCTCCGCTTTCTGTGGAGACAACTAAGTCTTCTAAGTTTTCATCTATAGGTTCTCGTTTTAAGGTATCTTCTTTTCTATCATCTTGTATGTAATTGTGGTTTTTAATTATTTCTCAAGCTGTATCATACATCATCTACTTTTTATGCGCATACTATAAAAAGGTGAGACCTTATGTTATGACGTACTGCTGCAGCTACAACTACAACAATTGATGGATACACTAAATTCTACAGAGCCTCTTTACATTAGATGTGTGAAGCCAAACAATTTGCTGAAACCTGCCTTATTTGATAATATTAGTGTCATGCAACAGCTACGTTCTGGTGTAAGTACTAGTTGGCTTGTGTTTTACTATTATCTGTTGTTATTGGAATGTTTGTGTATTTTATTCTCATGATTGTTTTTGTAGGGTGTTCTAGAGGCCATTAGAATCAAATGTGCTGGATATCCTGCACATAGAACTTTCTCTGAATTTCTAGATCGATTTAGTATTCTTGCACCAGAGATTCTGAAACAGAAGTATGCTTTTTTTATGTTTCAAACAAATTGCGTCTTTTTTCTTGGTTAACTTGAAGTTGTTTTGGTTTGCTGGTCCCACATGACTGATTTTTCATTTTTTAAATTTGTTGCATTAATGAGCAGCTATGAAGAAAAAGATGCTTGCAAATGGATATTGGCAAAGATGGAACTTACAGGGTATCAGGTAATTGCTGGAAATAATGTTTTGTTTTTCCTTTTTGCAATATTAATACAGCATCTGATGATTTAAGAATTCAAATATGCATATTTGTGTCAATCATATATTATTGAAGTGCCTCAAAAAATGTGTATGATTTGACTACTCATGTTTTAATATACCTCCCATGGATGATAGATATTATATTCTATGGCAACAAATGGTTTTGCAGATTGGGAAAACAAAGGTTTTCCTAAGAGCTGGTCAGTTGGCTGAGTTAGATGCACGGAGAACAGTAGTACTTGGTGGTTCAGCTAAGGTTATTCAAAGTCAAGTTAGAACTCTTATTACTCAAAAACATTACAATGCTATTTGCTGCGCTTCTGTTCATATACAATCTTTTTGTCGAGGTGAGTTAATTGGTTGCTTGGTGACATCCTACTGTGTCTGACTGACAAAATGTTTTTGCTTCAGAATGCATGTTATCTAAGGAAATTAAATAATGAAGTGACAACTCATTATTTCAATTTTGTTTTGAAATCTTGACAAGCGTTAGCATGCGTAAAGTAGAAACTTTTGCTTTGACTTTCAATATAGTAGGCAAACATTGTTCGCCAACTGAAAATTTGTATGATAAGCCTATATTTTCTCATCTGATGCATATTGTTGGAAGGATCTGATAAGAATTAGATACCATTACTTCATTTATTTTGTTCTCAATCCCTATAGTTGGGCTTGAATCTGTTGCTCATATTAGTGGATCTTCTATGTCTTTTCGTGTTTATCTTTTGGTATCATAAACAGGGGAATTGGCTCGCCAATACTATACATACCTGAAGAGAGCAACAGCTGCTGTTAAAATTCAGAAGAATTTGCGAAGACTAGTATCAAGAAAAGACTATTTTAATGTAAAGGCTGCTGCAATTCTATTGCAGACATGCTTACGGACAATGGCTGCTCAGCGTGAATTCAGATATAGACGGCATGCTAGGGCTGCAGTTATTATTCAGGTTACTCCTCACCTGCATATGTAATGTTTGAAGGATATTCTGTGTTCTCCAAAAAAAGGTTTATCATTTTGGTAATTTCTTGCAGGCCCGTTGGGGCAGCCACAGAGCTTCTTCATACTATAAGAAACTCAGAACAGCATTGGTTTTTACACAAAGCAGATGGAGAGGAATAACAGCCCAGAGAGAGGTTAGGAAACTAAAAATGGTAAGTGTTAATTTAATTTTACTGATGAATAATTGATAAGAAATTTTTATTTCCACAATTTTATTAATCCAATGGGATCAGCTGAATGGTGTGCCCTTGATTCCCAATCAGCTGAATGGTCTGACCCTTGATATCTATTTAAAATCGGAGGTTTAAATACCCCAGCCTCCTGGGGCCACTTACCTGGGCTGGAGTATTTAATTTCATTTCTTCCATGACAACCAAGGTTGCAAGATACAGTAGTACTTCTTAGTTTCAAATTTGGTGGCCATTTGGCTTGGAAAAGAAAAACAACAAATCAATCATTTTATCATTTCCCAAAAAAAAAAAAAAAAAAAAAAAAAAAAAAAAAAAAAAACGACCTATTAGTTTTTAGCTTTGAGATTTTAATGCGAAATTTATCAACTGTAATCACCTTTATTATATTCTATTAACAACTAGATTCAAAAGCCTGTCTTATAGGTAAGAGCCTAGTATTAGTATTAAACTCTCTAACAGACCCTTTCATTTGTAACATGAACCAAACTCAAATTTAGAGCAATGTTTAATGTGCACCAAGCCCAAATTCAGATAGGACAGACACACCCAACTACAAATACTGCCACATGATACATGAGGATTTGAACTTAGGATCTTATCACTTTATCCAAAACTTTAAGTTTACGATAAAAGGGCCCAAAAATAGTATAAAGCTCTCTAACGAGGTCAGCCTTTGTACGCTATATTTAGGAATTCATGACAATGTCTAAAGGAATAGATATCACTTTATCCAAAAGTTAAGTTTACAATAAAAGGGCCCAACAATAGTATAAAGCTCTCTAACAAGGTCAACCTTTGTAATATATTTAGGAATTCATGACAATGTCTACAAGAATAGAGCTCTAGTAATCATCATGTAGGGAGGCAGATGTGGAATAAACCAGTGCAGAGCCCAGCTAACAGCAAAAAAATAAAACAATGAGACTGGTTATTTTTTATTTACTTATTTGTAGAAGACATGTTAATATAAGAAATGCATCGNGTAAGCCTTTGTACGCTATATTTAGGAATTCATGACAATGTCTAAAGGAATAGATATCACTTTATCCAAAAGTTAAGTTTACGATAAAAGGGCCCAACAATAGTATAAAGCTCTCTAACAAGGTCAACCTTTGTAATATATTTAGGAATTCATGACAATGTCTACAAGAATAGAGCTCTAGTAATCATCATGTAGGGAGGCAGATGTGGAATAAACCACTGCAGAGCCCAGCTAACAGCAAAAAAATAAAACAATGAGACTGGTTATTTTTTATTTACTTATTTGTAGAAGACATGTTAATATAAGAAATGCATCGCATGATGGAGCCAGAGGCTAACTGTTTACATCAGTAAAGCCTAATTAATACTGTGCAGTTTTTGGGGTCAATGATGGGTAGTAACGGTAACAATGGATGCCTTGGTTTTAGATTACCATAAAGATGGTTTGAGACAAATTACATACTGGACTGAGAGTTAGATGTTGCCCAAAGTCTTCAAACTCAGTGTTGGTGAGTTGTATCTGGCCTGTTCTTATCATGACAAATAAATAGTTAACACCATCAGAAGCAAGATTTTTGACTTCTCCTTCTAAGACATTGTTCCTATGACTTCCCTTTATCCTTATCTTTCTCCATCCCTCTGTCCTCTCTTCTATTTCTTTCTTTCTGTCTCTCTCCGCTCGCTCTAGATTTATATTAGTAGAATTGATGCCTAAAAAGTCCTTAGCAAGATGTGTTATTTTTTCCCCTCTTAGAGTTTGGAGCCATGTACACATTTAGAAGTTCTTGACCACTGCTTCACATAAATGTTGTCAATTTGGATTGTGATGATATAACCCTTTGCTCAGCTGATTGAATGATGATGAGATATCCATAGAAAAATTTTTACTTGACAATGTTCTTTGTTATTTATGGCTAAATGAAGTCAAAATCATATTTACAGACTGATACAAAAGAAGCGAAAGGAGAAGAGATATCAGATTTGTGGGATTCTCACCAAGCTGTGCAGTGTGAAGTAGATGAACTAAATGCATTGCATATCAAGGAACGTGAGGCTGCACAGGAAGCAAATGAACCATGCACTATGACCAGCAAAACCTTGATCGATGTCCAAGAGGCTGAGGTGGAGAATCATTCTAATCAAACTGAATTTCAGTTATCTGTGAAGGAAAGTGAGGGTACACCAGATGCAAATGAACCATGCTCAACCTACAAAACCTCGATTTCTGTTGAAGAGGCCGAAAAGATTGAAACTCTCATGACAGAAGTTGAGAAGATGAAGGTATCGATGATATGTTTTATATCTGTGCAATTATTTCATCATTCTTCTCAAACTGAATTTCAATTATCTGTCAAGGAATGTGAGGTTACACTGAAAGAAAATGAACCATGCTATATGACCAATAAAGCCATGTTTTCTGGCCAGGAGGCTGAAAAGATTGGGACCCTCACTGAAGAAGTGGAGAAGTTGAAGGTATTGCTGATATATTCAGTATCTCTACAATTCTTTCATTATTCTTCTCTAACAGAATTTCAGTTCTGTCAAACTAAACTTTAGGATTAAAAAAAAAGTACAAGAAACTTGGGAAAGAAATCTCTTTGCTGTGGTTTTACCAATCAGCTTCTTTTTTAAGTTTGCATCTTTCTCAAATTTTTGTTTGGATTTGGTAGTCAATCCTGTTCATCTTTCTTCTCTGTGCGACATTCGAAGCATGTATTTATATCCACCTTAATCTCTTCAATTATTTGTCTATGTGCGCACACAAATACACATCTTTGTTTAAACTGTGAGAGGTAAAGATACAGATCATTACGGACCACAATGTTAGAGGTTTATTAATGTATTTTACATGTTATGAGAACTTGGAAAGGTTAGCGTCCTTTCCCCAGCTTGTTATTTGAGTTGGAATGCCACATCATTTTCTTTGGTTTAAAAATTTACTTCTTCAGGCTCAGACTAGAAAATTTTAACCTTGTTATATTTCACAGGCCTTGTTGCGGGCAGAAACGCGAAGATCCGAGTATGCTGAAAGGCAATGTCTTGAAGCCTGGGAAGTAAGTGAGAAAAGACTTAAGAAATTAGAAGAAACTGAAAGAAGAGTTTATCAACTTCAAGACTCATTGAACAGGTATTGCCAATGTTGAACCCTTTCCTGTACAACCTTAATATTTTCCATTTCTGAATGTCTAATTTTAATATGTCATAGAATCCAACAGACTCTGTTCTCAACACAATAAAATCAGTCTTTATTGTTTGTCCGACAAAATGGCCTTGTTTGTGATCCTGATTCGCATGAATTCTGTTATATAGATTACATGTTGTTTGACTGATACTTATCTTATCTAGCATGTCTCAGGCTGTTATTTTGCATGTCAGAGCAATTTTCACAGCTGAAGACGATCTTACGTTCTTCATTAACATCGACTTCATCTTCTCGACCCATTATTCGGGAGGAGCATTCTGATACTTCGGATAACTCTGATGCTTCATCATCTGACTCTGATTTCACTTTTCCAGCTCCAGTTCTTACCTCTGCTAACTTCTCTTCATATAAACCCAATGCCCTTCAGCTGATAGTGCAGGACCTTTCAGCCACTGAAATTACAGGTCAGTTTTTCTTTCTTTATGTGAATGTAACTCAAATTTGGATTCTGCTGCAACTAGCCACGTGGTAGGGTGAACTTGTTGACAGCTTTGGCTTGACATAGGAGAGCTCTTGGGAACTCTTACTCTTGTTGACAGCTTTGTCTGGAACTCTTACTCTTGGGAAGAAAAATCGCCCTATTTAGCAATTATACTCTTGCATCTGTTGTAATTTTGGTCCATTGCTGTTATACGTTAAAGTTAGTTGTCAATCTTGGTTGAATAGGATGTGCTGATGGCAACTGTCTTATACCTCTTTGTCTTGCTGGTTACATTCTGCAGGATGTGAGAAGTGGGACAAAGGCAAAGAAGCAGCGTTTGATGATTACTTCTGATGGAACGGATTGTTATATTCATTTCTGTTCTTTCTAACTTAGATGTTAATATAGTCATGTGTCTGTTGGCATCTTAGACTAGGCACCTTTTACTCAAATGATTTGTTATATAGACTTCATACAAGATCTTAGATGGACCATTTCTCTCGGGGTGCTGTAGATTAACTAGTCAGGTACTTCTATCAAACTATCAATTCAGGAAAAAATAGATTAGTATTAGCAGTTTGCAAATATTCATATGTTCATTGGTTATTTTAATAAGGAGTGAAAGTGCAGGACTGCCGTATGCTAAAAAATTATTCAGAATGAATCTACTCTGCCCCACATTGTGTCTTTACTTTTATATGATTTATGAATCATGAAGTGGTAATCAATTCTGCATCATGCTTTGTCAAACTCAAGGGATCATTCAGCGATAAAGAGAGGACTGCATCAATGAATTTAGGAGATACAGCAAGAGAGCACTGAAGGGCACACATTTTGTTGCCTGTCTGATTTGCTGCCTTGCAGAAAGCAGATGATCTGAAACAAGCAGACCAGACAAGCATCTCTGACTGAATAATTTAAAACATAGGCTACACTGTTGAGGTTTGATTTGCTCAATCCTGTGTTCTGAGTATAATGCGGCTCATCACTTTTTAATATGGCAGGTCTCTTTTAAAATTTGAGAATTATTTTGTAAAGTAAACGTAGAACAATATTTTAACCTGTTAGAAGCTATCACATGTATCATCATCTCCTTTGCTCTTAAAGAATATTTTTTTTTTTTTTGGAGGCGTCGATTACTACTACATCGGTGACCAAACTACTCTTAAGAAAAATTAAAGCTATTTCTCTATATGAAATTCATGTTTTCATCGGTAAAATTCTATGTTGAACTTAAATTTTGTTTTATGTTTGTANTAGGCTACACTGTTGAGGTTTGATTTGCTCAATCCTGTGTTCTGAGTATAATGCGGCTCATCACTTTTTAATATGGCAGGTCTCTTTTAAAATTTGAGAATTATTTTGTAAAGTAAACGTAGAACAATATTTTAACCTGTTAGAAGCTATCACATGTATCATCATCTCCTTTGCTCTTAAAGAATATTTTTTTTTTTTTTGGAGGCGTCGATTACTACTACATCGGTGACCAAACTACTCTTAAGAAAAATTAAAGCTATTTCTCTATATGAAATTCATGTTTTCTTTCATTGGTAAAATTCTATGTTGAACTTAAATTTTGTTTTATGTTTGTACTTTGTACGCTCAAGTTTTCAAGGGACTCAATTGTAAATTGAAGGCATATAGCTGTCTAATTTGGTCCCCTACCCTTACCTTACCCTATAATTGATTTCACTCAACTACTAAACTGTCTGCCATGTTAGTGTATTTTTACTGTATTGCGAGTTCTCATCGCTTATTTATGTTCTTTCCTGCTTACACTTATAGCTAATACAATGGTTAGAGATGAATTGTTGAAGACGTTAAATCTAAACCTACAAGATGTTCCTACTATCGCAGCAAATTGTACTTACCTAAGATATACCCGAATATGATTAAGAATCTCACAAGGTTTAAAAAGTGATACTTACACCCCTTAAACTGATAGACATAAGTGAGATTTAACACAAGGCAAAAGAATCTCAAGTACAATGACATTTTCACTCTCCGTTGCAGTTACTTGATTTTGAGGTGTTGAGAACTTGAGATAAACTAGGGTGTGGGAAATTGATTTTGATGTTACAGAAAATGACCAAAGAAAGAGCCCTGGCATCTCTCATCTTCACATAACTGCTGTTGAATTCAGGGGTGTAAGTATGAGTTTTCAAAATAAAAGGGGTTCTATAGTTTAATAAACTTGAGAAGTGTCAATGTGATGATCCCTCATATCAAACCACTTTTAGATACAGGCGGTCTATGTCACAGTAGTTGAGCAAACCACCTCTTCATGTCCCATAGGAAAATACATGATGGGATCCATCAAATTCAATGTTTGCCATGCAGACAAATAGAGTAAATAAGTTTTTATATTTATTTTTGAATTATCTTTTCACAGCAAAGAGACATTTCATATGTGGAATTTAACAATCTCCAACCTTCTGTCCTTGAAAACATCATGACATTCTTTAATGCATGCCTGAAAAGAGAATATATACCTTCGTTATAAGAATAGTTCAACCGCATAAGGCCACTGTATCTGATCTTCCATTTTATAAAATCTCATCACCAAATCACAGCTTTGATCAACATAATTAAACCCCTTTGTTCATTTTCATTAATCTGAGTCTCATAGAATCTGGGATTTTTTGATATAACAAAATTAAAAAAAAAAGTACGCAGAAACTCTGAAACGGATTCTTTTACATTTCAAAAATCAAAAGTAAAATTGATTTTTAGCCATTGAGATATCTCCCACATTAAATTAGCAGTTGCTTTTAATTTCGATTCAGAAAAATGAAAGTGAAACAGAAATATTATGTGTGATCCAAAAACAGACTGCATATCGTCCGTAAATAACGAAAAGACATAGTGGATGATATGTCATCATTGTGAAAGAAATACAATCCATATCTCAAAATAATACGATGTGTCTTCCCAAATTGCAGACGGCATATCGTGAATACGAGATAAAAGTGAACAACATGTCGTACACTTGTTGCAACAATATTGTTAAGAGCAATTATAATAACCCCAAAACGTCAAACTATCTAATTAACACTCTCCTATATATGGTTCTTAATTTCTTAAATCTTTATTGTTAGTAGATGTTTTTCAAAAGTTACTCGCCGGTACAATACAACACAAAGGAAGGACTGCACACCCTCTTGTCGTTGTTTCATATTGCATTATTTACTTTTATCAAAAAAAAAAAAAAAAAATCAAACTGTTTTAAAAAGTTGTAAAACGTTAAAAACATTTATTGATTGCAAGGAAGTTCTGCAAGATTTCTACTAGATTTGGCTTAAAGGAACATATCGCTGCCAAATTAAGCTTCTACATTACATGAAGCAATATCCAGAAATAGTATCAGACATCTGCAACAGGTAAGTCAAACTATTGTGATTTACATCAGAGTTTCTAATCTACTGGCTTACAATTTTAATTTATTAAAGACTTCATCTTGTCTATATGAATATATCAATCCTAGCTTCTTAATTACTCACTTATTCCTCACTTCCTCTGACCTCACCATATATAAATTTAGCTATTAGGTTTCACCACTGTATATGTTTCAGCTGATCATCTCAGTGAGTCCTCTCTCTCTCTCTCTCAACTTGTGTTCTTTAGTTATTTTTTTTTTTTTTTTTTAATTTGGAGTCTGATCTTTCGTTTTTTCTTGTTTGTTTGGATCTTTTTTAGGGTGGAGTTCTGAACGTACCATGGAGAAGAGTACTTATCTGCGGTGTAACAAGTTTTTTTTTTTTTTTTTTTAATTTGGAGTCTGATCTTTCGTTTTTTCTTGTTTGTTTGGATCTTTTTTAGGGTGGAGTTCTGAACGTACCATGGAGAAGAGTACTTATCTGCGGTGTAACAAGGTTAAAGACAAATGGGAGTGTGAGAAATTTAGTTTTCAAGGTGATAATTCATTTGGGTTAACATGGCCTCCAAGAAACTATAACTGCAGCTTTTGCAAGAGAGAATTCAGGTCTGCTCAAGCTCTTGGTGGTCATATGAACGTTCATAGAAGAGATAGAGCCAGGTTGAGACAGTTACCTTCACCTGTTGTTGAATTTCAGAACCCTAAATTTAACTCTAACTCTAACCCTAACCCTAGTTTTTCTTCTTCATCATCTCCTTCATCTAAGTTCTTACCATTCCCTTACTCAACTAAGTCCTTGCTTTCTCCCTCTCTCACTTCTTTCTCTTCATCATCCTCAGCCTCTACAAATGAGGAAAAGAAACGATTACTTGAGTGTACTGGGCGAGATGCTTTGACCCCTCGATGGGGAGATGTATCTAAGAAGAAGAACATGAAGGCTGAATGGGCCGGGAAATTGAAGGGTTGTGCACACAAAGTTTCCAGGAAAGAGGAAGTTATTAGCTTGGACTTAGAGATGGGGTTAAAAGATCCCAAAGAAGTTTTAGATTTGGAGCTTCGGCTTGGGCATGTTTAAGTGCAATCTTCACCAATTCTCTGTGCCATAATCAAAATATTTGGCTTTGAATTTGGTTCTCTTGGTGCAATCTTTTGTTTACCTTAGCTCGATTAATGTTTCCGTACACTAGTATTATGCAAAGGGTATGTCAAAAGGCATTGAGAAGAAAGAAAATTAAAACCACGTCCCTTTACATATTCCATTTTGCTTCTCTTCAGTCTTAAATCTCAGTACTAGATTATGTATGTATCGGAAGATTAATTAAGATCCAATTTATGTTTACATTGTGGCTTAACTAGAAGAGTTATGTTGTCTTGCCACCGAGCTGGCATTTCCTTTCTTCACTGTTGCTTTAAATAGCTAATTAATTGGTTGATGTCCATATGTTTTTCGTGAATGGTAGCTATCATAACAGCTTAATCTTGAATTTTCATCTTAATTTAAATGCTACCATTATGATTAGTACTATAGGTGGGACTGTCTTTGTTAATTAGGTTAACTGTAACATAGTGAAGATAGAGTTGTTGAGATATCATCACTCCTCATTATTCATTGTTCCTAAGTGAGATGAGGATGCTATGTTTATGGAAGATATGTATGTTTCTTCTCGAGACTGTTCTCCAGGTTATGCAAAGTATATTCCTTCTTCTAAAGCTCATTCTTTCACTCCCTTTCCTGGAAACAAGATTAAAGAGATACAAAAATCAAAAACAAAAATTTGGATAAAATGGGAAGAGAGGTTGTATGTGATGTTTCTTTTTATTAATATTATTATCGCTTTATTTATTTGATATCTTTTTCAGAAGTCAACCCTTGTGCTTCGTTTATATCTATAAGCCTGAATCTTAATACACACAGGTCAAATAGTGCTTATGTTATATATGTATAGTTTTTCTTCTTCTTCTTCAAATTGTTATACTGTTATACATTATTGCTTTATTAGATGACATTGTTTCATTTAGTAATATATCAACATTTATTGAAGATGAACGATCCATTATCTGACTCAAACGAGTCTAATTTATTTTGCCCAGTTTCATTATTAGTTCATTTTGTAGCCATGTATACAAATGTATATATAGGGTCAACATACAATTTATTAGCATGCATTCTGATGGAGCATCCACAACTCTTTAAGACTAATAATTCGTAAGGTGTAGAGACTTCAGCCAAATTGGGTGTGAAAATTAAGAATGAATATCAATTACAAATTATCTCGCTCTAATTAAGCATTTCACCTTATTAAAAATATTATAAATCAAATATATAGTTTAATTAAATCACCCCTTTAAACCACAGACGTAGGGACTACTACTTCTATTTCCAAGCACCAAGAACAGTGTGAACGTACAAAAAAATTAAATACCATGATGATTACATGGGAGGGAATTAAGTAATTAGAATTCACAAAATCAATGTACTATCAAGAATTGAATTGAGTGAGGGATATAAAAGGACAAATATTAAATTCCACAAAGGATGTCAGGTGAGGGTATTTAAGAATACAAGTTCATCAGTTGATGGCAGTAGCTGATCATGATCTCTCTCAATTCTCAAAGATGAGATTGCCAAATTAATGCAGAGGGGGATTTGAATTGAATTAAATTTGCGTAGTCCAATGATTCTAAAGTGGTGTTATATTGTTTTGATATTGTATTTTCCAACATCTGGGCATTTGCATGTTCCCCACAATGTCTGGTGTCAGTAACATGATGAGCTTTCCATCTTAAGAAAGAGACAGATTTTTGTGTGTGGAAACCAAAACAAGAAGACTTCAAAACAATACTCACTCACTCACTTTAGTATTACTGTAAAAAGAAGGGGGAATGAGTGGACTGTGAAATGGCAGTAATGGGTCAAAATGAGGTCACCAAAGGTAATAAAAAGATGGTAAAGCGAATAGACATCTGCCTTCACAACAGTACACTATGTCTTTGTGAAAGACAACTGAGCATGCCATAAAGGAACCTAGTCGGCGCACGTCACCATCTTCATCCATTCATTCTCTCACATTGCTCTTGTTCTTCATTTGCTTTTGAGTTTTCTTTTTTCACATTTTCAAAGAAAAAGTGCCACTATTACTGATAAGAGCTTGTAACTTTTCTTTTTTAGATGCAGGGGGCATATATGCAAGAGGGATGGACCCAAGTCCAATGAAAAGTTGAAGTCTAGCCCAATTGTATCAGACCACCTTGGGACCCAGGTCCCAGTCCACCGTATGGCTAAAACAATTACCTTACTTACAAATACAAAGAATTGACTAGAAAAACTGAAAATGACCACCCCACATCCACAAGTCGTTTAAGTTTTGCATCGGCAGCGTTCAGCATGCTGTACAATTTTTACTATATATCCGAGTTTACTTGATTGATTGGTTCAGGAAATGAAGTCCATACTTCTCGGTCTTTCTTCCTAAGGAGAGCAGACTTCTTTACAAATCTTAAACGTAGTCAGCCTACAATAGTTATTTGATTAATTTTTTTTCTATATGCTTTGAGCAATTGTGAACTATAACATGATCCCATTTCATTAAAATAAGGAATTCATTTGATTGCCAAGCGTGTACAGTACAAACGTGGAAAACCAATCCCTTTTTTCCTTCTCTTTTCGAATTTTCAGTGGTTGATCAATTTAGTTAGTGATGGAAATCATGCTTAATCGCCAAANTTCTTCTCGAGACTGTTCTCCAGGTTATGCAAAGTATATTCCTTCTTCTAAAGCTCATTCTTTCACTCCCTTTCCTGGAAACAAGATTAAAAAGATACAAAAATCAAAAATAAAAATTTGGATAAAATGGGAAGAGAGGTTGTATGTGATGTTTCTTTTTATTAATATTATTATTGTTTTCTTTATTTGATATCTTTTTCAGAAGTCAACCCTTGTACTTCGTTTATATCTATAAGCCTGAATCTTAATACACACGGGTCAAATAGTGCATATGTTATATATATATAGTTCTTCTTCTTCTTCTTCAAATTGTTATACTGTTATACATTATTCGATAATATATATCTACATGGTGACATTGTTTCATTCAGTAATATATCAACATTTATTGAAGATGAACGATCCATTATCTGACTCAACCGAGTCTAATTTATTTTGTCAAGTTTCATTATTAGTTCATTTTGTAGCCATGTATACAAATGTATATATAGGGTCAACATACAATTTATTAGCATGCATTCTGATGGAGCATCCACAACTCTTTAAGACTAATAATTCGTAAGGTGTAGAGACTTCAGCCAAATTGGGTGTGAAAATTAAGAATGAATATCAATTACAAATTATCTCGCTCTAATTAAGCATTTCACCTTATTAAAAATATTATAAATCAAATATATAGTTTAATTAAATCACCCCTTTAAACCACAGACGTAGGGACTACTACTTCTATTTCCAAGCACCAAGAACAGTGTGAACGTACAAAAAAATTAAATACCATGATGATTACATGGGAGGGAATTAAGTAATTAGAATTCACAAAATCAATGTACTATCAAGAATTGAATTGAGTGAGGGATATAAAAGGACAAATATTAAATTCCACAAAGGATGTCAGGTGAGGGTATTTAAGAATACAAGTTCATCAGTTGATGGCAGTAGCTGATCATGATCTCTCTCAATTCTCAAAGATGAGATTGCCAAATTAATGCAGAGGGGGATTTGAATTGAATTAAATTTGCGTAGTCCAATGATTCTAAAGTGGTGTTATATTGTTTTGATATTGTATTTTCCAACATCTGGGCATTTGCATGTTCCCCACAATGTCTGGTGTCAGTAACATGATGAGCTTTCCATCTTAAGAAAGAGACAGATTTTTGTGTGTGGAAACCAAAACAAGAAGACTTCAAAACAATACTCACTCACTCACTTTAGTATTACTGTAAAAAGAAGGGGGAATGAGTGGACTGTGAAATGGCAGTAATGGGTCAAAATGAGGTCACCAAAGGTAATAAAAAGATGGTAAAGCGAATAGACATCTGCCTTCACAACAGTACACTATGTCTTTGTGAAAGACAACTGAGCATGCCATAAAGGAACCTAGTCGGCGCACGTCACCATCTTCATCCATTCATTCTCTCACATTGCTCTTGTTCTTCATTTGCTTTTGAGTTTTCTTTTTTCACATTTTCAAAGAAAAAGTGCCACTATTACTGATAAGAGCTTGTAACTTTTCTTTTTTAGATGCAGGGGGCATATATGCAAGAGGGATGGACCCAAGTCCAATGAAAAGTTGAAGTCTAGCCCAATTGTATCAGACCACCTTGGGACCCAGGTCCCAGTCCACCGTATGGCTAAAACAATTACCTTACTTACAAATACAAAGAATTGACTAGAAAAACTGAAAATGACCACCCCACATCCACAATTCGTTTAAGTTTTGCATCGGCAGCGTTTAGCATGCAGTACAATTTTTACTATATATCCGAGTTTACCTGATTGATTGGTTCAGGAAATTAAGTCCATACTTCTCAGTCTTTCTTCCTAAGGAGAGCAGACTTCTTTACAAACCTTAAACGTATTCAGCCTACAATAGTTATTTGATTAATTTTTTTTCTATATGCTTTGACCAATTGTGAACTATAACATGATCCCATTTCATTAAAATAAGGAATTCATTTGATTGCCAAGCGTGTACAGTACAAACCTGGGAAACCAATCCCTTTTTTCCTTCTCTTTTCGAATTTTCAGTGGTTGATCAATTTAGTTAGTGATGGAAATCATGCTTAATCGCCAAAATACACAGTGCCTCTTCAACCTAGCCAAAGGCCTAAAGCATAATATTAGATTTGAAGGTAATCAAGGTAGAATATAAATTACATAATGGTGAACTTCTCGTCCTGAGAGTGATAAAACATATAAAAATATCTTAATAAATATATATAACTTGCTGGCTCTACCTAAACTATTTTTAAAAAAAAAAAGGATTCCGAATTTCTCGTCTAATTTATAATTCACAGGAACCAAACATATCTAAGAAAAAGCTAAGAAGAAACCTAAAACTATTAATTATGAATAACAAGGGCAAAGGAACAAGAGTTGGCAGCACTTTAACAAAAACTGGTTAATAAGGTAAAAGACAAGTGATTTGGTTGAGAATTAAAAGTAGTTGCAGCACTCACGTTGTTGTCGTCCTTGTTCTTGCGATTGTCCATGTCTCTTCCTCTTACAATTTTCTTGCAGACTCAGTCAAATCCAACATCTTATGATACCTTAAACCCATTTCTTATACATATACATACATGAACCCAGGACAAAATCCTACAACAATGAATTTGATCTAATCAATGATCATCATTTATAAATATAAGTTAATTCTGTCCGTTCATTCTTTTAAACCACTATGCTTCTTTTTGTCTCCCTCATCAGAAAAGGGAAATTAAATATTTTATGGGCAAACAGAAAAGGCTGAAATATTACCATGTTTTTGTCCATGATATAACTTAAACAGGACATATATATGATGCTATATAACGTTAATTTAAGTTTGGTTTAAAATTTTGAGGGTGGAGGTATTTATTAAAATTGGGGTTAATTAGCCGTGGTACAGTTCAGTCAACATACGCTGATTTTTAAGAAAGGGTTAGATTGATAATATATTTTTTTAGTATTAATTCTATCATTCTCAAAGATGAATAAGTCGTCTGACCCAAAAAAGAAAAAGGAAAACGTTTAGAAAGAGCTGGAGATTGGCAGGCACAAATCATAAAAAAATGTATTGGTGGCACCTGTCTTAGTGCTGCCATTTTCCATGCAGACTCATTTCTACACGAAAACCAACTGCTTAATATCCCTGCCCTACTCTTTAATAAAAAAAAAATTCGGCCTGCAGNCATGTTTTTGTCCATGATATAACTTAAACAGGACATATATATGATGCTATATAACGTTAATTTAAGTTTGGTTTAAAATTTTGAGGGTGGAGGTATTTATTAAAATTGGGGTTAATTAGCCGTGGTACAGTTCAGTCAACATACGCTGATTTTTAAGAAAGGGTTAGATTGATAATATATTTTTTTAGTATTAATTCTATCATTCTCAAAGATGAATAAGTCGTCCGACCAAAAAAAGAAAAAGGAAAACGTTTAGAAAGAGCTGGAGATTGGCAGGCACAAATCATAAAAAAATGTATTGGTGGCACCTGTCTTAGTGCTGCCATTTTCCATGCAGACTCATTTCTACACGAAAACCAACTGCTTAATATCCCTGCCCTACTCTTTAATAAAAAAAAAAAAAAATTCGGCCTGCAGAATATAAATATGTGTATGCGAGAGACAGTGAGAGAGAGATAGAAGAAGCTGCACCAGAATTAAAGGATTTGTATATGAGACTAAACACGTACACGTTATATTTATCAATTAGTTTTTATCTCGAATAGCAACAAAATGTTGCTTCTTGAGATCAATCAAATTAAGCTTTTGCACATCTAAGATAACAGCCAGCTCTAATCTCTATTTGATATATAAGTGGAGTTGGTAGCTTTCAGATTAAATTTCTAATATCTATTTCAATGTCGTAGGCGACCAAGAAAGACAATAATATAATAGCTTTTTCTATTATATATAATTGATATATAGGTCACATAATCAAAACTCTCAATTAATTTAACATAATTATATATTCAATATATATCAGTAAATAGTAAAGTTTATGAAATTAAGTGATTTTGATTGTGATGAGTGATGACTAGATGGAAGATGACGGTTGTTTTCCGTTAACATGGTGCAGGAATAGCTTTTAGTTAAAAGACAAGTATAAAGTACAAAAATACACTGTTTCTTGATTTCTCATAGGAAGGTTCCTGCATCTTTCCTACCCAATCTAATAAGCAGGGCCTAATCTTAGCACCATCAATTCATGGTTATGTACTTGCAAATTTATATTTCTGCCATGGGTGTGTACTTTTTAATGAATTTCTTTGATTATATTCCACATTTACTTGGTTTAATAGTACTAATTTGGCTCTAACATCAATATGTGATGTTGTCGATTAATGAGCAATGAATTAATACCTGTATTCATTTGGTTAAAAACATGCAAATTTCTCAGTAATGTTGGAAATTGGACGTTCTTTATGTAGTATCAGCAAAGAACTTTAATTCTGTTTTACTATATATATACACACTAAAAAATTAAGATGCATCATGATATGTGGTTATGGAAATTTGGGAGTATATAATTATAATCTGTTATATTTATCAGTTATCTGTAAAAAAAAAAAAAAATTCAAAATTTATGAATATACACATCACCAGATTGATATACAAATGGCAGGCATAGATAATATATAAATGATGTGATAACTGTGTCTTATCAAAGCCTTATTTCAACTAATTCAAAAAAGTTTTACCCATAGTATTAAGAAATGTCTTAACGTACGTGTTTATAAGTAGAGATATTGACAGAAGAGAGAGATGAGATGAGATGAGAGATATATAAATGACAAATGAAAGAGCGCGTTAAGGAAAACATTAGATGATGATGAAAGCAACAAGAGCACTATTACGGACGGAGACAAATTATTCAAAGAAAATATTAAAAATACTGTAATTGTATCCTAAATATATAACTGCTGCCGGCTAACAGAGAAGTACTTTTCTTAGCAAACATCTAAGACTTCTCTCTCTCAAAATTCACATAGGTAATGACTATGTCGTTTATTTGTCTCTACTTGTCTCACCTAAGCATCCTTCTCATCTCTTTCTCATCGCTATAACATCCTCTCTCTCTTTCAATTCCTTCCTCCAGAAGAAACGTACGTTTTGAGTGAAATTTATAATTTAAGTCTTGTGTCATGGAATCCAACCCTCAAGAAGATTCAAAAAGCTCAAGCGAAGAAACTGATCGACCAGAGCAAGCAAACGATGATATGGGCACTGGCCGATCCTACGAGTGTGTCTTTTGCAAGAGAGGTTTCACTACGGCTCAGGCCTTGGGTGGGCACATGAATATTCATAGAAAAGATAGAGCAAAGAACAGGCCTACGTCACTTCCTTCTTCAATTTCGGGTAAAGCGGATCATGAGAGTTATGCAAATTCTATATCCTATGCGACTGTCCAAAGCTACCCACCTCATTATGCTATGGCTCCTGAGGTACACTATCAAACATTTTTTCCGGCATCATCGTGGGCTGAGAGACCGCTCCCTACGCATCATAGCAATGACTACTCTTATGGAAGAAATCCACAACATATGAATCCATTTGGAGATGATATTTCGCGAGGAAATCTCGGCTTGAGAGTCGGCCCTTCCCATGTAGCTGATGAGAAAGATAAGAGAGTAGGCACAAGTGAAGAAGATGAACTAGATTTGGAGCTTCGACTTGGTCATGATCCGTAGTATTTTATTACATATATATAATATCTATGAGTTATATATATGTAGTGGTATTTGTCATCTTGTACAGATGTGAATTGCTTAAGAAATTCGATGTTTCTTATGTGGGAAAGATTCAAGATTGTGAATAAGTTCGTATATTTTTCGCCTCAATAAGTATGTTTAAGCAAATCTTTATGCAATTTCAGTTGGTTGAGGACATGGAAGGAGAAGTGATAAGATGAATGCTTTCACAGATGCGATTTCCCGGAAGGAAGACATGGGAACTGATTCTATATCAACTACCAGCTACAGATTTTGAAGGTAGCTTTTGTTTCCTCCGTCTATTGTACGCATTAAAGCCTTATTTCATTAGGGTTTTGTTTGATGTTCTTCTTTTGTTATGCACTCGCTAGTATCTTTTTTCCCCTACTTTGATCTGGTTCATACTAGACTAAGAAGAATTTTGTATAATTTCAAGTTTGATGAAGTTCGATTCTCTTATGATCGATATGATAGCAATACCGATAATCAGAATTTTCTCTTTCATGCTGATAGAATAGAGAATTGCTCAAATAACCCACAACATAATTTGCAGTACTTATGTCGCAGTTTTGATTTCTTAGTAGCCCTAATTAATTGCTTGTTTAGAAAAGGGAGGAAACGCTATGATAAAAGATTAACCACCATCCACGGGATACCCCTGTCCATTATTCATGATTGCCCCATAAATAATCATGTAATGAAGCTTGTAATTAATTTCACGTACAATCTTAGTTACATTGTGTCTAGTAGCTTTACATTAAATGAATTGAAACCATTTGCATCCCGATAGCTTTATTTTGTTGTTTAATCCAGCTCAACCATCACATCATGTACCATTAATTACGAGCTGAGATACATTAGTAATTAAATTTCACACTTCTCTAAAGAGAGTACTACCGTAGTGTCTCTGTGCGCGTGCAAAAGGCTTACGAATATATCGATGAATTGGGTTTGAATTCCTTATTAATATTGTCTTATTGTTAATATGTTTTTTCGTCGTTAATCTCTTAGGATCGGAAACTTTACACTTGATGTATTGCATGACTAGAGTCATGTTTTCACCCCAAATCATGGATCCTGTATTATATTTGAGGGGAAAAAAGAAACTGCGGGCGCATGAAATAAAAGAGCACATATAGTTACTTGAACTAGGTTTAATAAATAGAAGAATGAAAAGAAAATCAGATTTCTAAGTAGTATAAGACCAAGAAGAAATTAAGTTCTGATAGAATTTAAGGTGGGTCTTGACTCCTCATCCAATAAAGCTTTGTTGAATGGGAGGATTACCCCCTCTTATAACACAATAGGGTTGAGTGTGCCTAATCGGTGTAAGACTCTAACACTTTCCCTCACGGTCAAGCCCATATGGTGGGTTATGCTTATTGATGGAGGTAGTTGCTGGCTCTAACTTCTTACCCGCTGGTCAAGCGCTCAGCTCAATTGAATTTGTCTCTGATACCATGATAGAATTTGAGGTGGGTCTGATTTCTCATCTAATAAGGTCTTGTTGAATGGAAGGATTATCTCCCCTTATAACCCAATAAGCTTGAGCGTGCTTAGTTGGTGTGAGACTCCAACAAGTTCTTTATGCTTACTCTTTATTAAAATTCAAATGGAAGATTAGATGATTACAAACCTCTAGATTCTTGGTAGCTAAAATATTTCCCATTCAATATTTTGATTTATCCATTGTGGCTCACTGGCTTGTATTTTCTGATGACATGCCTGTAATTTTAGATGCACAGCATCGCTTGATCTTTTCAACAAAAGTTAATGTAATGGATTTTCTGGTAAGGTTATATTGATTTGTTGTTAGATAGATATATATATATATATATGCATGCTGAATGGCTCTAAATCCGCTTGGTTCTTTCTTGCCTCTACGTTAGTGTTAATTAATTAGGTTTCAAAATATTAATCTCGGTAGAAATAGAATTCAATGTTTTGGTTGCTTTTATTTCAATTAAAATCTCTCTCTCTATATACAACCGGAGCAAGGAGATGAAACTATGTATTTATTAGTTAATTTAGAAAATTGATCTATAGATTAATATACTTTTGAGAGATTTAGTACTGTAAGTTCAGCCAACCAGGTAGCTAGAAAGGGTTATATTAACAATAAACAAGAGCTTCATATCCATAATTCTCCGTCATCAATCTGGTTCTAATTAAAAGTCATCAGTTTCCTAGCTAGCTATCATCGCCTTATAAAAGTGGAGAAGCTCAATTAGGTCTCAGACAAGTGTTGTTGTGTTTTTGGATTTGATGAACACAAAGTTTACCATTTCTGTATATTCATATGCATGTATTGTTGGATGTGGGATGTGGGATGAGGGATTTGTGAGATGCAGAATGAGGAAGTGCTAGTAATATAGAGTAGTGCATGCATACATGATCATGCATGAGTTGACAATTAAGAAGGTGATTTCCATAATAGGTTTTGCATTAATTTGGGCAGCCTAATCATTCAGCGATATCTATTTGCATGATAACTAAACTTTACCAAAACTTAAAGCCATGGACTCTACCTCTTGCTTCTGAATCAAGTATATAGATGAATTAGATATACTCTGGTCTGGCCGGCCTTCACAATTAACATAAACACTAGTATATTTATTATGACACGTAATTTTCCATTTGTAACTATAAATTAATTCAAGAGCCGACTTCCTAATCATATTTAGTTGCACTAGTAATTCAAGGGGCAGAATTCATTCATCAACAATTTTGTTACATATACTGCATGTTGAAGTATTTTGTAGAATTAAAATAAATAAATAAAATACTTGTTTATCAAACATCTCTCCTGAAAAAATATTAAATAATTGTTGAAAGAAGGTTATAGGTGGGTAGGTAGCCAAGAATCATACATAAAAGAGAAATTTCTGGGAAGGTGTCACGGGTACAGGAAGAGATCCTTTAATTTCACGAATATATTGTTGTCGACGTCGTGATGGGAAATGGATGGATGTCTGATGTCTCCAAGGAGAGAATGCCAAACTTTATACATAGAGTCTATCGACTACACAGTCGAACACAATTGTGCTACTTTAATAAAATTTCATCGATTTCCATGTTAATCATAATTCTTTGAATTTTGACAACCTTATCCAATATATAGTTCTTTAGACAGTGAAATAGGAAACATATCTACAATTTTTTTAAAGTATTATATGCCTCTAATAAGGAGGTAAATGATAATATAAGAGATCTACAATATTTTTCAAAATTCATGTGTGTAATATTTTACATTTCACTTATCTCTCAAGGGTAAGAAAATAAGAGTAAACAACTTTTCTCCACCCAAATAATGGTTTAATGACACTTTCTAATCTATGGACTTTTAAAATACTATTTTACTATCCAAAACACAATTCTATTAGTAAATTTCATTGTAAATATGGGCAGAATGATCAAAAGTCCGTTATAGAAAAGGGTAGAATGGTTAAGTGCTGATTTCCTGTGACACACACCCACCACGCGGCCATCATTTTCAGGCCATTGTCAGCCTGAATCCTGCCCTGTGGAGCCCTCCCTCCACCACCACAACATTCTCCACCACCCCCAACAACAAAACCCCACCCTTTTTCCCCTGCCAGCAGTCGTCATTCGCCAACCACAACATCCACGTCGCATGACTGTCCTTCGTTGGATTCTGGCAAAATGCAATGGTGATAATCCCTCCCTCCTCGACCTCTAACTCACCAGCTTCTCCCCTTCAAAAGCCCCACACTCCCCCACCCCAATCGAACTTTGATCACTGCTGCCCCCTCTTTAGAGTTTTTTGCGATTTTCTTCAATTTTGGTTGAAATACTCATCGAAAATCCCTCTTGTCATCACCTATCGCACAACCAATGTCCCCCTTTAAGAAACCCCTATACTCCCGACCCGGTTGCTTGCTGATTGTCATCCACCACACACTTGCAATCAATCAATAATTAATGATGGAGATATTTTTGTCTTCATAATAAATATAACTGTATTTAATGAAGATTATTAATGAAATATAACATTTGGTTCTATGGGTGGAAAAGTATTATTAGACCATTATTTGGATGAGAAAAAGCCGTTTACTCTATAAAATAATAATATTGTGAATAAGTGTATTAAATATATTGTTAAAAACTGGACTGTCTTTAATGTATTTTATTTTAGAATACGTGTCAAGAATACCAGCGAAACAAAACTTAGATGATATCAATGCATCCAAAAATGATTTTTTTCCAATAAATAAATTAAAATATCTATTATTTTTTTAATGGTCTTAAAATGTGCTTTAAGGCGTATGTTAAATTTGCATTTTGCAAGGATTAGTTTATTGTAACAAAATTATTATTTATTAATACAAAAAAATCTAATAATTTGTGAATAGAAGTTAGATCTATTCATTAATTCTTTTTAATATTGAGAAATTTTAAAGTTAGACTTAAAAGTTAAAATAATGGAAGTTGAAACAAAACGAAAAGCACCAGTGGTCTAGTGGTAGAATAGTACCCTGCCACGGTACAGACCCGGGTTCGATTCCCGGCTGGTGCATTTGTTTTTTTTTTTTTCCTAAATTTCATTTTATAATTTATTTGTCCATTTTGATACCATTTTATTTATCAAAAGGCAAATGACAATTTTGATTAGGCTAAAGCTATAAACGGAAAACAGATTTTTGAATTTGGGTTTTCCAAGTTTGATTATTTAAACCAATATGCTACTTCAAATATGCTTCATGTTCTTGCGAAGATATGAGAAAATTTATCTCAGGACCAGCAACACCAGCCAGACTATCTATTTCTTATTCTTGACCCCTAACATTATAAGTCCATTCCGGTTTAAATTGCATGCATATCAAATTAATATTTTGACACTTTCTGCTTGAACCAACCGTTGAAAATACGTAAAGGAAGTATACTATCGTTGTGAGTAAACAATGCGGGGTCCTTAAGTTAGTACTGGATTAGTTTAAAGGTTCACTGGACATTCAAAGAGCAGTACTGTTCAGCTACTTCAACAAAAGCTTCCACAGGCTGGGTTAGCCACAGACGAGTAGATAGTACCTCAGGGAACAGAAGGGGTTATTTCACACTTCATAAAGTTGGTATAATGCAGGAGCCCAAAACAACCTCTATCCATTTTAATAACTGTTTTATAGAATAAAATCTCTTTATACAACCACACCATAATTCCTTACATGCAACAGGTACATTGATTACAGTAAAAAGGTCATCCCAGTTCTAACATAAAGCTGCCAGCTGCATCAAATACATCATAAGTTGTTTACCTAGTGAGATAGTATACAATCAGGAAAATGACCAGAAATGATGCAACAAGGGTAAACATTCTCCTGCTTGATTTGGTCTCGAACACCTGTTACAGTAAATCAAGATAATCATAATTATGTAATCGGATGTGATAATAATAAAGGATAACAAAAGCACAGTTTTCATTTGCACAAGAAGGTCACATAGTCTGCATACCATTTTAAACTTATCCATGGTTCCTGACAAGATTCCTCTTGATGAATCCATATCATTGCCCTGAAACCCAATTCACATATGTAAACAAAAATAAATAAATATCAAAGCAACAAAATACAAAAGAGAGATAAACTGCAGTATACATACCATTCGATCCAGCATGCGGTTGTGGGTCTCCACCTCCTCATTTATATCACCCGACAGCTGTTTTGAACAAACATAATCAGGAAACTCTTGGGAAATTTCAAGATTATAAAGCTAGATACTGTACAAAATCTCGTTCATATATACATATAATTTCCTGTTTTTCAGAGATGGGTATCATAATTTCAAATAACAAGCCCTATGCTTAAACTTCTTCTAAAAATGAACTTTTGAGGGAGCTCTGGCTCAAATATTGTAATTCTGACATCATCAAATAAAAGGGTAATGCTTCATATGAAAACTTTAGGAGCATAACAGCTTTCATCTACTGAAAAAGAAGAATTTGAAGAAGCTCCCGTTGCTGGGAAAACAAAGAAAACAACAGGTATTCAGGAAAGATATAAATGTTATTCCAACCAAGATACCTATAAAATTCTAAATACTCATTTAATTCCTCCATTCACCTTCTGTCATTTTCTTTATCCCATCCACCTTCGAAACAGTCAAAAGGAGCATAACTGAATCAAGTGAAAACACCAAGAAGACCTTATAATTTTGTGACTTGATAGAGAGTATGTCTTACAATTGTACCAAAGTTTAGTGGACAAGATATAACTTACTCTCTTCAGAAGAATGACTCTATCTTGCAATCCTTCCATAGCTCTTTCATTATCATGCTCATCAATTTCATGGGAGTAAGAAGAAGAGGCTCTAATGCCACCCTCCTCAATGTCATCAAAAAGTGAAACTTTATTATTACGGTAATCCCTGCAAAAGGAAAAAAAAAATAGATAAATCGAAATAAACCAAAATGGCCAGAAGATATATCACAAACAAAAGGAGTTTCATCAAGATGAGATGTGGTCAGACTAAGCACAAAACAACTTTAACTCGATGAGGATGACAAATGGTTGGTGTGAGAAGCAATTATCGAGATTTGAGGCCACAAGCCAGGAAAAATTGCAACCTAGATCTGAAGACAGACAATGACAAAGTGTCTTATACAGAGAGGGTAATCTTTAACCTTAAAAGTTATATGATATCATAACGTCAATGGGCTACAACTGTATAGGTATACCAAGAGTATAACCTGAACCCACAGAATACATATAATTCATGATCATTTAACAATGGTCCATCAAGAGGAAATAAAGATAGTGATGGCCACATTGTACATTGTAGGGTATATATGTGAATACAATGCCCAAGATAGTAAGTTGATTTCAACTGTTTAAGAAAACAACAAAAATATAATCATATGGTTTTAGGAATCCTATAGTGTGTTTGGACCCTTTTTTACACTATTAAAAGTGCATCACAAATAGTTAAGTGTTTTTGTGCCACTTTATAGTTTTAAGCTTAAGTGCTTTTTGAGATTTTTAAATTTTTTGTAGAAAGCTTGAACCAATTGCATTATTAGAGTCAGTATACAAGTGGTTAAAATTCTGCCTAATTCAGAGTTGCTTGATAGGATTCGAGTGTGTTCATCAAAAACTTGTGAATTTCCCTATCTTCTACTTTCTTCTCATAGATGAGTAAACTTCTTTTGAACTATAATTTCTTCATTTTCCAAATAGCTCAAATCAAGAAACAACCATTCATATTATCATAAGTAACACTGCCAACGAGAATGCAGCAACCAACCTCTACATACTCATTCCAGAGTGAAACAGCATCATAACATAAGAGTAGCAAGAAACTGACCAAATCCGACCAAAAACATAATTAACGATTTAGGTATAAACCTCATAAGAAACAAACAGATCTCGGTAGACGGTAAGTATCAACAAGAAATAAATCCGATACACCAGATATCCATAGAAGAAAGGAAGCAAGTAATAGAACTTTGATTTAACTAACCTTCTGGAATTCATGGCTCAAAGATCAAAGAATCTGCTCACTTCTCTGCCTCTAGATTCCGCTTTTGAATGCTCTAAAGCGTGTTCCTATAAAAAAAATTCAAAAAATTAAACAAAAACAATCGCACGAGTAATCAAATGAAGAGATATTAACGCATGAAGAAATCCAAATAATTCAGAAAAATGTTGAGAAACATTTAAAATTTGGATCTAAATTTATCTCGTAAATAAAATTACAGTAATAGAAACCATATAAGATTTTTAACCAAAAAATCAGATCTGAGAGCGGAGACAATTAAACCTGGAAGAGAGATTGAGAGTGAAGAGGCGTTACCCTTGGAGGGGAGGTGAAATTCCCGTGCGGTAGTAGAGAACCTCAACTGCTCAAGAGAGAAAATGGGTGAGTTTTTTTTTTTTTTTTCTTATATATATATATATATATATATATATAAAGCGAGGCAGAGGTATGAATTGTAATGTAATAGTAATGGAGGTAAAACATGCATTGCAACATCTTAATCTTAACCTCTACCGTGTTTGGGGGTATAGAATGTACTTCACCTTTCGTGGGGTCTACGTATAATGTCATCTTCATCGTCTATTTCTTGATTTTTGAAATTTTGGACTACCGGATAAGAACTGAACCACTTAGCCACGTCAGAATGTTTTTCACTCAATTGAAGCAGCTTGTGTTAGTTAAGAAATAAGCAATGTTACTCAATTCCAATCACTTCTCCAAAATTCACATATAACTCCTATGTTATCTTATTCCTCATTGATGTGTAAATAATAAGTTGTTATCACATTAAATGATATGTAACTTTAAATATGAATTTAAAGCATTGTTTGAAATTTACCGCATTAACTTTAATATAAAGTTTGTAACTCACTTTTAGTCCCAACTAATGTAACATGATTATTCATTATATTATTTTATCATCTATATAAAATTTTACACGAGATATAAATTTAAGGATATATATATTAAATAATATAACTCTAATATTAATGCTAAATCTATAAACTCTTTGCTAGTTATACGTAAAATAGAAATGTTAGTATGCTTTTCTAATTGTAATTGATTCGCTAATAGTCTTATTTTAGCTCATTCATATAAAATTAGATTGATTATTGATGTCATGTTTATATTTTCATTTCAATTTTTTTTTTTTTCATTTCAATTTGTTAATCCATAAAATAATGAGGTCATTTTTGACATTATGTCTAAATAAAGGGGTGCTGGAAACTAACTAGAACATTAGAGTTTAAATTCTGCTCGCGAGAACTACCCTTCAGAAATCGGGAATCCGATTCTGTCGTCAACCCTAAGCTGATAGTGATACGGGTAGTCGGGGTTTATTATTGACCCGTATACTACCATCCTTGCACCGCAAGCTCGTCAATGGGTTCATTGGACAACATGACCAAGCCATTCGAATCCTCACCCGACATGGAGAAGTTCCTTTGCGAACGGTTGCTTGACCCGACGCAACCAATATCGGAGCGGTTCCGAGCACTTTTCTCTCTTCGCAACCTCAAAGGTCCCGGCCCTCGCAATGCCCTTATAAGTGGTTCGTTCACTCTCTTAACTTTTTTTTTTTTTCCTCGGTTGATTTTCGTTCACTCGCTAAGCTGTGTTCTTTTCCGCCGGGTTGCAGCTACAAAGGATTCTTCAAATTTGTTGGCGCATGAGGCTGCATTTGCGCTGGGTCAAATGCAAGATATTGAAGCTATCCCTGCTTTGGAAGCAGTTTTGAATGATTTTTCTTTGCATCCAATCGTTCGTCATGAGGCAAGTTGCTATCTTTCTTTTGAATACTTTGTTTTTTGTTTTTTTTTTTTTTTTGTTACATTAGTTGTTTATATTATTTATATTGTTAATAATAGGCAGCGGAAGCGCTGGGTGCAATTGGTTTAGATGGCAATATTCCTATGTTGAAGAATAGTTTAGTTTTAGATCCAGCTGAGGAGGTTCGAGAGACATGTGAACTGGCACTTAAGCGAATTGAGGAATTAAAGACGTCCGGTGATGACAATGAATCATCTGTGGTAGAAAAATCTCCTTTCATGTCTGTTGACCCGGCTGCACCAACTTCATCATGTTCTTCTGTTGATGAGTTAAGGTCTGTTTTGTCTTAAGAAATTGATAGATTCATTTTGAAAACCTTGTTTAATGGTTAATTTGCTGACTGATGTTATTTGGTGTTAAGAGAAGTTCTTCTGGATGAAGCAAAAGGCATGTATGAACGATATGCAGCACTTTTTGCTCTTCGCAACAATGGTGGAGATGAAGCTGTTTCTGCTATAGTTGATTCTTTGGGCGCCAAAAGTGCCCTGCTGAAGCATGAGGTTTGTCAAGTTTAATCTAATCATTATATGCTACTTTGAGCCAGTGCCAGGGTTCCTGTGGGCGGATGTCAAATTGTAATTATTGATATCTACTCATTCATTGAATGTGGATGAAGATTTATTGGTGTAGCAATCTTTAGGAATTTGGCTGGAATTATTTTATTAACAAAGGACCTTTTGGTGAAGGTTAACTAGAGAGTGTTAATTTGAAACATGCCTTGCTTGATGTGGTTCCTTCCTCTAAATTTTCTGATCTTTAGATGTTCATGTTTGTGGTGACATGCAGGTTGCTTATGTTTTGGGCCAATTGCAAAACAAGGCTGCTTCGGCTGCACTTAGCAATATACTTGGGGATGCAAATGAGCATCCCATGGTCAGACATGAAGCTGCTGAAGCTCTTGGTTCCATTGCAGGTATTATTACTTTGCAATTTTTTTTTTTGGCTGAGTGCCTGATGCCTTCTTAGAACTTGATGATCAGACGAATTGTTGGTTGTGTGGAAGATACAGTTAGTACTAGTGTTCTATTCAGCAAAAGTTCCATGGCCCTTGACATCAAATATTATCAAGGCAAATACTTGATTGTCATTTAGTTTGATGAGATGTCTGGTTACGATGATTGACATCACATGCTTATAACTATTAGACTGAAGTTTGATGTCCAATCGAGCAGGATACTCAGTGGTACTCTGTTCTAGGAAAATAACATATTGATATTTGAAGTAAATCAGAGGTCATTATTGAGATTATATAACCCAACTGTGACAACTTATATTAATAACTATCTTACTGCATGCGTAATATGAATTACAGTTTTCTTACATTATTTTCACGACACTTTTTATGTTGAATGAAACTTGTAGTAGCAGATGTAAAATTTTTGTGTCTTTAATAAATTGTCCTTCCTAGTAATATTACATTCTCCTTCACTGAACCTTTCTCTTTTCTTGGGGTCAGTTTTTTATGCGCACATGCTTTAAAAACTTGTGCTTCTTATTGAACATTAGCTGTTTCCTTGTTTCGTTATCTAATTAAATTTTCATATGGGGCACTCTTATAGATGACCACAGTGTAGCACTTCTGGAGGAGTTTGCCAGGGATCCTGAACCTATTGTTTCACAGAGCTGTGAAGTTGCTCTGAGCATGTTGGAATATGAACGATTGGGAAAGTCATTCGAGGTATGGTCTTGAGATCCAAATTTAAAATTCACATTCATTGAATAAAAAACATATCTTCAGATTAATGACTTATTATTATATTTTTCTGCAGTACCTCTTCATGCAGGCTCCTGTAATGCAAGTGTGATCTATGTGGCATTTATTGAATATAGAAATTAAATGAAAGAAAAATATATTTGATAATGTATAATCATGAAATTGCGAGAGATGGATTGTAGAAGTATACTTGAACACTTGGTTTCTTACAATTTTGTTCCAGTAATTTATGCCTCAAACGGATAAGTTTACTGGAGGCAAAAGAGGATTATGGTGGTCATCTTAAATCGAAAAAAATAATTATCTTCTTCAGGTTTATGTATTACTCCTTGACTTTTTGTATGCAATTATAATTTTGGAAGATACTGATATTTTTCTTTTATCCTGATTATTGCCTGTTTATACCTTCTGTTTTTCGTTATTTTATAAATATTTTTCCAGCTCATGTTTGACCATATTATTATCATTTCCTATTTCTAAACTCAGACCTGCAAAGGAAGATGAATGTCTAAATTTGCTTCAGTTATCCTGTTCAAGAACCAACAAGAAGTTTGAAGAGATGAATTCGATATGAATTTCCAGTGTGTTAACATCTCTCTCCCAAACCTTTTCACTAGACCAGTTGACGAAGGAGCGTATATTAAGTTTTTCGCTGTAAATAAATCCTGACGAGTAAAATACTCACCAGCATATTGATCAGCCTCTTTGTAGCATTTACCTTGCCTATCTTGTCAGAATTGATGTTGTAGAATATTAATGCTCCCTAGAGTTGGAGAGTTTGCAGACCTAATATTATAGTAGAATGAAGACTTTTGTTGAGTAGATAAAACCCGCCCTCCCTTGATTTGGACATTTCTTGAGCACGAGAATTGTTAAATATGTTGTTGTGCTTTGGACAACTTGAAGAATTGAAGTTTCGGCTGCTCAACTTGATTTTTTTTTTTTTTTTTTTTTTTTTTTAAGCATCTTTCAGCTGTTTCATTCACCTAACTAAATTGCTTAACAAGCTCAGCTCAGGCGGGCAAGATTCAAGATTTCATATAGCACGATTGTACCTTCATTACCACGAGTTAGGCCTGCAATCGAATTGAACATGAACGAACATGTCCGTTCGAAAATCGTTTGATAAATATGTTCGATTGTTCGTGTTTGAACTCGAACGAATACAGGATGTGTGTTCATGTTTGTTAGATTAACAAAAAGCTCATTCATGTTCGTTTGACTAACTTGTAAATATCTGTTCGAATAACTCGTTCGATAATTTGTAAATACCTGTTCGAATAAAAAATATACACCAACTTTCCAATTCATGCTATAAAAAACAACTATACAATAATTTATAATTCATACCCATTTAATTCAATATTTAAAAATAAACCAGCTCTCTATCTATATTTATATTTTAAATAAATCAATAAAAACTCAGGAAATTAAAATAACTAACCATTATAAATAATAAAACTTCAAAATAAATTCAATAAAGCAATAAATTGTTCAAAACAAATTATGGGTTTGGACTTTGGATTTTTAAAATTTGGGCCGAGAAAATGTGGTGAACTTTGGATTTTCAAAACATATATATATATAATTTTGTGTATGTACAAAATTATTATTATACATATATTAATTATAAATTAAATATGTTTAATATGTTATGAAATTACCAAAATTATAGGTTATCATATATTTATTATCATTACATAAATTATCATAAATATTTTAAATGTTTACATATATATTTTGTATCAACACCCATAAATTCATAGTGAAATGATGGTTTATTATAATAAATTATCAATATATATGTGTGATTAATTTGTTATATATAATATGTAATTGTGTATATACAAAATTATTATCATACATATATTAATCATAGGTTACATATGTTATAAAATTATCAAAATTATAAGTTATCATATATTTATTATCTTTACATAAATTATCATAAATATTTTAAATGTTTATATATATATTTTGTATCAACACCCATAAATTTATAGTGGAATGAAAGTCTATTGTAATATATGATCAATATATATATATATATATATAATATTATTATTATTATCTACATATATATTTTGTATCAATACCTATAAATTCATAGAGATATGAAGGTTTATTGTAATATATGATCAATACAAATGTGTGATTAATTTAGGTTTAATTAAACTATTATATTATTAAATTTGTTATACTATACATCATTTGATTAATAATATGTTATAGTTATCATTTTACCATGTTATATTTATTATTTTATAATTGAAATGCTATCTTATAATATTTAATTATTGATTATTTGGAAAAAACGAAGTTATTATGTTATTGGATTTACTATATTATATATCACTTGATTATACAATCTATTATATTATTAAATTGTGATGCTATGTACATAATAATTTATTACTTTTTAATTAAAATGATATATACTTATATATTTAATTATTGATGACATTTAGAAAAAAAAAATCTAAACATATTATATATATAAGAAAACAAAAGTATCATAATATTTTATTATTGATTACCATTAAATTTTTTTTTTATCCACCTAAATTAAACATAATATAAAATGAAATAAAAAATTAAATATAATAATGCATAACATGTTTTTCGACCATAATCGAAGGATTGTTCACGAACGGATGGATCAGTCGAACGTATAATGTTCGCGAACATTATCGAACGAATAACCCCTTTCGAACTCGATCGAATGAATATCAAACTTTTCGTGAACATTATCGAACAGTAATTGAACAAACAACGAGTTTTCGTGAACTTTTCGGTTTGTTTTTAGCTCTACCACGATTGCCGATGGCATTGGTGTGAGAGAGTAAACTGAAAAATATAAAATTAAGACTTCTTAATAACTGTCTAAGAGTCATTGAAAAACAGGCAGGGGAATTAAACTTGACCGACATTGAATAATCAATAATTAAATAGTAAATTCATATAATTTTATAATCTATACATTTAAAGATTCTATACTAAAAATCAAATTAATAAATGTCCATTAAATGATATGACAATTCACAAATGCTAGTTTGCTACTCATTAGTATTTTATATGAATGAATTTATATAGTCTTTGTAAAAATCAATATTACTCTCCCAATTTTATCCTATATTTTCATCTCAAAAACGTGTTACTTGATAGACATTGTTTGTATCATTCAATTCAATTCATTACCGTTTTATCTATAATTCAATGACTATGTAATAACATATCACTTGATATATAAAAATATATGATAAATTTGAGAAAAAGTAATATTATTGCCTTGTAAATGTAATATTAGTATTGATATTTATGCATAAGGCACACACGTTCTTGCAGCAATTTCTTATTTTTTTTTTTTTTTGCACGTATATTTGTTTCAAAACCTGTTTCAATGAGCTCAAATTGTTTCATTGTCAATCAATTAACAATTGATATCTATTTTTTCAACACTTAAATTGACTTAAAAAAATGTGACTACGATAATAAAGACTTGAAATTTATATTTATAAAAAAAAAGACTTTTAAAATAAATAATTTTATGAATTACATATAATAATCCAAGAGGTGGATGTGAAAACCTAAACCAGTGAAGTAAAATAAGACAGTAAATATCGAATCAAGGGAAGGGGCGAGGCAAAGCGTATAAGAGAAGCCATTATAATCAAGATTCAAATAGGGGATCCCTTAACCCACACCTATATATGTACTAACGCGCGAGCCACCAGCCAATAAACGCAGAGTTTTAGTGAGAAGACTCATAATGGCGAACCCGCCAAAGCCCTGGAAGGTGGAGTATGCAAAATCAGCGCGGTCCTCTTGCAGAACTTGCAAGAGCAACATTGAGAAGGAGGCTTTTAGGCTTGGCAAAATGGTCCAGTCCTCCCATTTCGACGGCTTCATGCCTGTATATTCTTCTTTTCCCTATTTTGCCCTTCTTTTCACATTTCCCTCTTCTTCCATGCATTTTGTGTTTCTTTGCTTTCACTGCTTATTATATTCGTGTTCACTAGTTTTACATTATTGCAATGTTCGGTTTTAGGTATTTTGTTTTGTTTATTAATTCATAGTAACCAGTAAGTTTTTGTTGGTCGTTGAATGAAGAATTTTTGTATATTTCTCTGAAGGAAGTTGGCCCTAATATGAAGTAAAAATCAGTTTTTTTTTTTTTTTATATATATATATATTTTTGGTTTTTATGCCAAAAAAAAAAAAAAAAAAAGTCTGCGTGCTGAGTTATTTATCTAATTTACATTTAGTTAATCTGTGTGAAATGGGATTTTCTGTTGGCATTGTGCAAGAACTTTTTTTTTTCTTTGCTCTTGTATTACTTTATTCTTTTGTTTGTGGAGTATGATGAATGTTTTGATCTTCCTCACTCGCAGATGTGGAACCATGCCAATTGTGTATTGAAGAAAGCAAATCAGATAAAATCGTAAGTATCCCTTACTACTATAATTTTCCAATATATAATCCCAAGAGATGCCTCGAATAACTTTTGTTTCTTATTTGTGCTTTTAGCCTAGACGATGTTGAAGGGTTAGAATCACTTCGATGGGAAGACCAGCAAAAAATTAGAAAATATGTGGAGGGTGGTGGACCTTCAAATAAGACTGCTGTCACTACTATCGAATATGGTATTGAAGTTTCACAAACCTCTCGTGCTACTTGCAAGGACTGCAACCAAAAAATTATGAAAGGAGAGGTGGGTTTTATTTTTTCTTTTTTATTAAATGATAATTCATCTATCCCATTTTAAGGAAATTATTATTCTGTAGATGGATTGATGTCCATATCTTGGATTTTGCAATTTGATAACAATTCTATAAACTTAGCTATATCTTGCAGAAGTTGATTGTGGAATCAAAATGTTTTCTAGTTTCTGTACTTGCATTAGCACATGGAAATGTATATTATCAAACAATTAGAATGGGTAATTGATATAGTTTGTTTATATCACGTTAATGTTTGAGTAATGCAAAAATTACTTGAAGATTTCTTTTATTGTGTTGTAAGGTTCGTGTATCTTCCAAGCCCAATGGTCAAGGGGCTAGAGGTCTAGCATGGCATCATGCCAATTGTTTATTGAAAGTGTCTCCATCTGTCCAATTGGAAAAACTGTCTGGATGGGAAAGCCTATCAGTTTCTGATCAGGCAGCTGTTTGTGCCCTGGTTAAGAAGGTTCCATCTACTGCTAAGAGTGGTATGAAGTTCATGTGTTATATTTTTTGATGATGTTGTAGTGCCGCCTGATATATAGTTTTACTGGTTTTTGTCCCTTTATCTTTGTACTTGTTTGTTTAGGCACAAAAGCTGAGGAACAACAGGATAAAGATATGCCCCAACAATCAACATCAAAAGCTGGTACAAAACGTAAAAATATTGGTATTGATCAGAGGTCAAAGGTTGCTAAGGCTGAAGGAGATGTGTCAACAGGCAAGGCTGCATCCATGAAGAATTCTAACAACAGGCTGGATGAACACACGTCTGATTTGACAAGTAAGCTGGAAGTCCAGAGTAAAGAACTGTGGGCTCTAAAAGATGATCTTAAGAAACATGTGACTACAAAGGAGCTAAAGGACATGCTTGACATCAATGATCAAGAATCCACAGGATCTGAACTTGATTTGCGTGACCGTTGGTAATTTCTTGGTGCTGCATTTTATTGGCATGTACTTTCAGAAGTCCTTTTGTTGAATTCCCATTTTAATCTATCATCTGGTATGAGCTTTCTTGTCAATGTTTCTTTAATTTTTATGATCAAGTGGATTTTTCTATGGTTGCTATAACTGTAGTGAGTTAGGCACTGTTACATACACACATACGCCTCTTGATTTTACACAAATTATGACACGAGCAGCTCCGTTTGATTTTAGCCCTATATGTATTATCTAAGAGTGGAAAATTGATTGGCTAACCAGTCATTAGTTGTTATACAGCACTACAACGCCAGCATTGATATCTAAAACTTAAAATTTGAAAGTTGACAAAGTTTGTATTATTATGATTCTTGTTTAGTGCTGATGGGATGATGTTTGGAGCACTTGGTCACTGCCCACTTTGTTCAAGTTCTCTTCGTTATTCTGGAGGCATGTATCGGTGCAATGGCTACCAGTCTGCATGGAGCAAGTGTTCTTACTCTACTTGTGAACCAGAACGTTTTAAAGGGAAGTGGAAAGTACCAGAAGGGACAGATAATGAATATCTTAGCAAGGTATTCAACTTAGATTTACGTGAGATTTTAATCTAAGCAAACTTTGACTTCAGTTTACCATGTTGGTTGCAGTGGTTTAAAACACAAAAGAGTAAAAAACCTGTCCGAGTCCTGCCTCCTCCGACATCAAACAATCCTTCTGCAAGCCAAGCTACTAATGCCACATCTCAGCCTTTTAAGGGTGAAACTTTGGGGGATCTTAAAGTTTCTATTTCTAGATTACCTAAGGAATCCACGGTCTGGTCTTTTTATCCTTTTTTATATGTCAATGATTAAATTTTAGTTGAAAGTATCTGATTACTATGGTTTCAGAATATCACATGATAAAATTTATGGTTTGAGTTCAATTCATGGAGGGGTTTCTCTGCAGGAAGAATGGAAGAGAAAAATTGAGGAAGCTGGTGGACAGGTTCATGCAAAGATTAAGAAAGGTTTGTTCCTGTTACCTTGGATTTTGAATCAAACTTGTCCCTCTTCATATATAGTTTGTTGCTGTAGATATAGACATGTTGTTAGTTGTTACTTAAAAAGGCATATTGCAGATACTAATTGCTTAATTGTGGGTGGAGAGCTGGAGGATCAAGATGCTGAGATGAGGAAGGCAAGGTAAAACTTCTTTTTGTAGTTCTTGCTTTAGTATATTTTTTCTTTAGTTTATTTAAGTCTGACTGGGAATGATTTCGCTGGCAGGAGGATGAAAATACCAATTGTTAGGGAGGATTACTTGGTTGAATGTTTTAAAAAACAAAAGAAGCTTTCGTTTGATCTTTACAAAGTTGAAGCCATTGGCGAGAGTTCTAGTATGGTCACAATCAAAGTAAAAGGTCGAAGTGCTGTGCATGAAGCTTCAGGTCTGCAGGATACGGGTCACATTCTTGAGGATGGGAAAAGTGTCTATAACACAACTTTGAACATGTCTGATTTATCTACTGGTGTTAACAGGTGGGCCAATTTTATCCCATCTATCTTCTTGGTTTTATAGTATTTTTGTTCTTTTACTTGAAATTATGTCACATAAAAATTTCAGTTATGAACTGCAACAACTTCTACTTTTCAGAACTAAGCTCTAGATCTGAACAATGCTTTCCCCTATATATCTTTATCTTGTCTTTGGCTTAAGGCATATATTTAATGCCAGAGTGCACTGGATTTGTGCTGCTTTGCCTTTTTAAATTCCTATATTGCTGTCTTTTTCCTCTTAAGTTTCCTTTTGAATGAATGCTGACTTGTATCTGATTGATATGTCAAGTTACTATATCCTGCAAATTATCCAAGATGATAGAGGGTCGGACTGTTATGTGTTTCGTAAATGGGGCCGAGTGGGAAATGAGAAGATTGGTGGGAGCAAACTGGAAGAGTTTTCAAAATCAGATGCAATCTGTGATTTCAAACGTTTGTTTCTTGAGAAGACTGGGAATCCATGGGAAGCGTGGGAACAAAAACAAAACTTCGAGAAGAAACCTGGCAGATTCTTCCCATTGGATATTGTATTGCATAACTCTCTCTCTCTCTCTCCCTAACCACCCCCCCTTCTCCTCTTCACACACACAAAAGAAAAAGCACATCCCCAGATGCGACTGCTCCTGGTTTAGGTGCTTGTTGCTAGTTTCTTATTTTCATTATGAATTTCTTATATTTGCAGGATTATGGAGTTAACAAACAGGTGTCAAAGAGGAAACAGACTGATGCTGACAGCAAACTTGCACCTCCTTTAGTAGAGTTAATGAAGATGCTCTTTAATGTCGAAACATATAGGTCAAAAAAATTTTTTTGACGTCTGGTTTCTTATTTTGTATTCTTTTATATAATTTATATTTCTCAAAGAGCAAATTTTAAGTTTTGCAGAGCTGCTATGTTGGAGTTTGAGATTAACATGTCAGAAATGCCACTGGGGAAACTGAGCAAAAATAATATCCAAAAGGGTATTTACCTGTAAAAATTACATTTATTTGAGTTTTTAAAATTAATTTATTGCATTAACTAAATAGAATTTGGTGGCCTGTTTACTGATGCCTTGTATGTTTTCTCTTTTTCCAGGTTTTGAGGCATTAACGGAGATTCAAAATTTACTAAATAACAATGCATTTGATCCTTCTGTCAAAGAAAGCCTGATAGTTGATGCCAGCAATAGATTCTTTACTGTGATCCCTTCTATTCATCCACATGTTATACGGCATGAAGATGATTTTAAGTCAAAGGTACTGATTTGCTACTCTTGGATACTTTTTTGATATATTTGCAATGAGGTGATAGCAGTTGCATTAAGGAGGCTCATAAGAGAAAATTGGGTTGTAAGCCAATTAGAACTGATTGAATTAGATATTGCCTAAATCACTTCGCTGGCAGTCCTTTAAATTACTGTTTTACAAAGAAATTTCTTTAGGATCTGAAAATTTATCAATTTCTTCATCTGTCATAAACAATTTCTGCACGGGGCGCATTCTAGAAAGTTGGGTTGTAAGCTTGTCTAAACCTCTTTTCTCTGGAAGTTCTATAAATGACTTTTGCAAAAAAATTTCTTTAGAATCTGAAAATTTATCAATCTCTTTATCTTTCATAAGCATTTCCTGCTAAGGGGATTGATACTGATTTCTTTCTGACTGATATGAAAATTACTGAAGTTGAATTGTTTTTGGCTGCTTTCCAAGGATGCCTTTGGGAACTTGACGTCATATTATCCAAGTTGTATGGTTTTTGTTTTGGTTTCCAGTTTTTACGACTTTGCTAGTCAATAGAACTTCTGTTAACTGGCTGCTGCATCCGTTTGTCATGTGATTGTAGCATTAATATTCTAAAGATTGACAACTCAACTATATGTGCTTGTGATTTTTGAACTCCCAAATTAAGCATTGTATTGGACAAGCTCAAGAGTTGCTTGTTTTAAACAATAAAGGAAAGGTTCATTAAGTCATATTCTAGAAACAATAAAAGGTTTGTGCACAAAGTGAGATGTCTATATTGCCCAAGAATATACTTGAGAGCACAAAATAAAGTCTGAAAGTAATAGCCATGCCTTCTGGTTCTTATGTCAAACTTTGTAGCCACAAATGGGAACTTGTTAGAGATTAATTTTGCTGTTCTATGACACTGTGTACAGAGGTCAGGATTTTGGATTATATATACTTGGATACTTTTTCTGTCATACTATGGGATTTATATTAGGCCGTAACTGAACTATGCAGATCTCTACTTCTTCTGCCTCATGCAGTTTTTTCTTTGACCAACAATATTTTGTTTGTGCTTCTATGGTAGGTGAAAATGCTGGAAGCTCTCCAGGACATTGAAATAGCTTCAAGATTAGTAGGTTTTGATGTTGATAGTGATGACTCCCTTGATGAGAAATATCAGAAGCTTTGTTGTGATATTGCTCCTCTTCCTCATGATGGTGAAGATTATCAGTTGATTGAGAAGTATCTTCTTACAACTCATGCTCCTACACATACGGTGGGTTTAGTCTTAGATTATCTTGAACCCTGAGAACTTACTTTGCTGGTGATGACTTTTTGTTGGTTGGTTTACATATATGACATTCTGGACTTTTATGATATCCTCAGGATTGGTCTCTTGAACTTGAAGACGTTTTTTCACTTGAAAGGGAAGGAGAATTTGATAAGTTTTCTCCTTATCGACAAAAGCTTAACAATAGAATGCTCCTCTGGCATGGTAAGTTGCAATTAATTTACAGAAAATTAAAGAGAAAACACTTCTGCAGTTAAGTGTGATGTGTTATATTCTACTTTGTCTGCTGTAAAATTTTCCCACTCTGCAGGTTCTCGGTTGACTAATTTTGTGGGAATACTTAGCCAAGGACTGAGAATAGCGCCTCCTGAAGCACCAGCAACTGGCTATATGGTTTTCTCACTCTCCCACTGTTTGTGTGTGTGTGTGTGTGTGTGTGTTCATGTGCACGTGTTTGTGTGTGTGTTTTTGTGTTCAGGTGTATCTGCACATCTGAATCTGGTTTATCTACCGACCATACTGCAAGACTAACTTTTGAATAATCTTTCAAAATAGTTTGGCAAGGGGATATACTTTGCTGACCTGGTCAGTAAAAGTGCTCAGTATTGCTACACTGATAAGAAAAATCCTGTGGGCCTAATGCTTCTAGTGAAGTAGCTTTGGGAGAGGTCCACACACTCAAGAAGGCAGAAGTGAGTTATCCTAATTCTTAATGTTTCCCTGCATTGTTATGTGGAGTCTATTGGGTGGTTGTGTGTGTGTTTTTTTTTTTTTTTTTTAAATTTTTTTATTGTGTCACATTTGTCTATTGAGATATTTACTTTCAATTAGGAGTTTTAGTGCTCACAGTCTTACCGGTTTCATGTTATATCCACATGGGTATTTCCAAATGGTCTGTTAATTTAGCTTGTGCTTGATAACATTGTTTGTGCACTCATTTATTGTGTTCCTATAACAATTATAACTTATGTATGCAACTATATCATTTTGTGTGTTATTCTGTATTATAATGAACACATTTTATTTAATCAGAAGTTTGGCCCAGTATGATGTGTAGCGTGTGAGAGAAATAATTTCGCAATGCTTATGTTTCCATACCAGCTCTTCTTCATAGTAATTTCTTTCTGCTCTGTGATTCAGTATATGGATAAACCTCCTGAAGGAAAGCACTGTACCAAAGGACTAGGGAAGAAAGTACCGCAGGAATCGGAATATGTGAAGTGGAGAGATGATGTAACTGTTCCTTGTGGCAAACCAGTTCCATCCAGAATCAAGGCCTCTGAGCTTATGTACAATGAGTATATTGTTTATAATACAGCTCAAGTAAGTTCAAGTTTCAATTTTTCTTCTCATTTTATTTCTTATAACTTTAGTATGGTAAAATTTTGCTATTTAGTCTTTTGATTTGTCTATTATTAAATATAATTAAATAGTCATGTATAAGTAGTACTAACAGTAAAATATGGAAGGATATTTTTTTCTGCTGCAGTGGGCATTAGCAGATATTCTTACCGTGCATCGTCCAAGTTATTTTTGGGTTGTTACCCGGTCACATAATCAATTTTCAAAAGTGATCAACCGTTTATTTATTTTTTGTTTATGTATTTGACAGGTTAAGATGCAGTTCTTATTGAAGGTGAGGTTCCATCACAAGAGATGAGAACAGTAAATGATGTTTAACTACATTATGGGAAAGGGTTATGACTTATGACAGTAAGTTTTCGAGGATTTAATGTGTATTGATGCAGTATGTGTTGATAAGATCTCAGTTTTGGGGTTGGCTTAGGATATTTCCAACCTCTAGTTTTGAATATTATGTAAATAGTGCTGCAATGGAGTAAATGTTCTTTTTTGGGTTTGAACTTTGAAGAGAGTGCCCTCTTGTTTAATCAGTTGGCTTACTTCTGCTCCTCTAATATGAAGGTCCTTAACCTTGTTAATACAGTTCTACTTTTACACACTCATACTCTGTTAGAACTTATTTCCGTCTTACAGCTACAGCTGCCCATACTGATCATGTAATCAGTTGGCTAAGCTTTTATAGGGTTTTCAAATTAATTACAGTTTTATACTAATTTTAATCTTTAGTGTTAAGTCGAATTGAACCAAGTTTGCTATTGCTCCAACAGTGTGGGTGAGGGATTTACCTTTATTTGTTTGAACTTGGTAATGATAAGAAGAAATAGTAATGTGTGGAAGTTAGGGGCATTACCACGAAGGATATTTTTTCTAGAATTTAGACCACCGTAGTTGAGTTGAAGAGAGAATGACTTGTGCAATCAATGAGAAAACGTGTAATGATACATTGGAATAGATATAAGCACAATTGAATACATAATAGTCCATACATTGAAGAAAAAAAATGCAAANTCATCCAAGTTATTTTTGGGTTGTTACCCGGTCACATAATCAATTTTCAAAAGTGATCAACCGTTTATTTATTCTTTGTTTATGTATTTGACAGGTTAAGATGCAGTTCTTATTGAAGGTGAGGTTCCATCACAAGAGATGAGAACAGTAAATGATGTTTAACTACATTATGGGAAAGGGTTATGACAGTAAGTTTTTGAGGATTTAATGTGTATTGATGCAGTATGTGTTGATAAGATCTCAGTTTTGGGGTTGGCTTAGGATATTTCCAACCTCTAGTTTTGAATATTATGTAAATAGTGTTGCAATGGAGTAAATGTTCTTTTTTGTGTTTGAACTTTGAAGAGAGTGCCCTCTTGTTTAATCAGTTGGCTTACTTCTGCTCCTCTAATATGAAGGTCCTTAACCTTGTTAATACAGTTCTACTTTTACACACTCATACTCTGTTAGAACTTATTTCCGTCTTACAGCTACAGCTGCCCATACTGATCATGTAATCAGTTGGCTAAGCTTTTATAGGGTTTTCAAATTAATTACAGTTTTATACTAATTTTAATCTTTAGTGTTAAGTCGAATTGAACCAAGTTTGCTATTGCTCCAACAGTGTGGGTGAGGGATTTACCTTTATTTGTTTGAACTTTGTAATGATAAGAAGAAATAGTAATGTGTGGAAGTTTGGGGCATTACCACGAAGGATATTTTTTCTAGAATGTAGACCACCGTAGTTGAGTTGAAGAGAGAATGACTTGTGCAATCAATGAGAAAACGTGTAATGATACATTGGAATAGATATAAGCACAATTGAATACATAATAGTCCATACAGTGAAGAAAAAAATGCAAAATAAAACAAATGAGAGAAAAAATAACAATATGTAAACTAACATATTAGGATAAGTTGGTAGCATATTCAATTTAGGGCAATGATCAAATGTACTCCATGATAGGAATAAGCTTGCTTTTACAATTAAATCAACATAACATACGATACGATTGGAGGGCTGGTGTGTTATTATCAACCTAGTAGTACTTGCAGATTTGAATACATGTGTATGTGGTAACTAGTGCATTTAAATATCTGACTACCAATGAGACATGTTTTATTCAAACTTCAACTGTGGAGACATAATTTACCTTTATAAAATTAATGCACCCCAAAAGTTATGCCAGTGAGATAATGATGCCGGCGTGGTGGGTAAAAACTTTAATTCTGATGTAGAAAAATGAAAAATCTTGTGGGCAGGCTGCATGTGTGCCATGTGCATGGATGATGGTGTATATTGACTTGAAAATAAATGGAGGTTATGTCATGGAAACTTGGAGTTTTTGGCAGAGAATTGGAGTTATATGATGAAGAAGTAGAGCATATGAGTATGACATGGGAACGTGCTTTTTGGTGCAAAAACAGCCATTTTCCTTTGTTAAAGATGACGATCCCCACTCATGCTGTTTACCCTACCCTTTCGCCTTTTTAACATGATGAAATCAGATGCATTACACTTGAAGCTTCTTTTTTGAAGATACGTGGCTTCTCTGTTTCTTCTTAGCTTCAACATCTTTCACGTGTGCTGATGCAAACATCATAATTAATACTTCTAATTCTCTTCTTTGAGTTGCATTTTCTCTGTTATCAATCATTCTTCTATTCAAGACTGAGTTTAGTATAGGCTAAGTTCAAGGTTCTAAAGATAATTGAATTTGAATGGTTTCCAAATAAACTTCCCCACCACATACATAATTATAATAAGTGACAAAAGAGGTTTTAAGGGTCGGCATTAGGCATCCCAACACAAAAATCGCGAGAGAAGACTTTTATAGCTAATCCCTGAAAAGCTTTCATGTGTAATCTATCCCTAAACCCCCAACAGCAGAAGTCTGTGTTTTGATTGTAGTAGGTAGGCGGGGGGGTGGAGTGGGCAACGAGGGCCTCACTTCATAATAGCCTTTTGCCATTGCTACACTTGAGTTGGCTTTTGTCTCATCTGAAAAATTGACGCAATCCACACGAGGGCAACACAAATCAATGCACCAACATTACTGGTATTCAAGAAAAGACCCGGCACAGTTAGAATTAAGACTTAGAACCACAACCACTGTTTATTTGTCTATTTCAATGTCACCATCATCATCGAGTGGCCCAGATCCCAAGCTCAATATAAGACACAAAACCCAAAATTAGCTAAGTTGAGTATCTCCTTTGCTTCATCAGGCTTCTAACCTCTAAAGTAACGGACATGGTGTCAGTGTCATGGCAGATAAATTAATATAATTATTCCCCTGATGAAAATTAGTTATTTCACTTGTCACTGGATCGTGATAAATCAATCGTTGAAAAACAAACACGCTTCTTGAATCTTTAAATTTGTTCAAAGATGTAGCTGGTTACCATTATTCTTTTTATTAATAAAATAATTTAAACGTGTTTCTTCTTCAATAAATTAATAAAATGCCGCTGATGTATAATTATACTTAAAATAAGTAGAGTGGTTGTCGGTAGGCCTTCACCGGCAGGTGGCAGTGAAGAAGAAGAAGAAGAAGAAGAAACTAATACAATAGCATCCATAAAGCGACAAACAGCAGCAGTTCCCAGGTGCGGCGTTCGGCGGAAAAAGATTAACATATCAAAACCCCAAAATCAAACTTGGACTATAAAAAATTAAAATGAAACAAAGTTAGAAATAATAAAACCATATGATAAACCATAAAAAATGGTCTAACACATTTAAATAAACAACCCATATTGCATAAACCATCAATACATGCTTCCCTAAAAGCCTACAAATAGGCCCTCAATGTCCCCCATTCACACTCCTTATAAGAAGAACCCAACTCTCAAAAGCCCCACTCTCCCCTACCACCCTTACCTTAAAGTCTTTCATTTATTTGCACCATTTCCTAGTGTGCTCGTGTGCCCTTAAATTATTTTCCATTTTTAAGATTCTCTTCTTCTAGTTCTGTCTTAATTACCATGGCATCATCTGGGAATGGCAGTGGCTCTCCTTGCGGTGCATGCAAGTTTCTCAGGCGAAAATGTGCATCAGATTGTATTTTTGCGCCTTATTTTTGCTCAGAACAAGGCCCTGCAAGGTTTGCTGCCATTCATAAAGTTTTTGGTGCCAGTAATGTGTCTAAATTGTTGTTGCATGTTCCTGTTGCTGATCGTTGTGAGGCCGTTGTTACAATTGCCTATGAAGCTCAAGCTCGGATCAGAGATCCTGTTTATGGTTGTGTTGCACACATCTTCGCCTTGCAACAGCAGGTAATTAATCACTAAGATTTTCAACCAAATCTTGTCATATCTCTAAAAGTAGTATGATATGTTACCAGTAATCCTTTTCAGCCGTGAGTTCTTCTGTATATTATTTGTATTGTTTCAAGCAGTCCCCTCTTAAACTTTCTTTTATACATTTTTTTTTTTTTTTGACAAATTATGCTCTCTACTTCTGTTCTTGCCAGTGAACCTAGCTTTAAAATTTCCCAGAAGTTTTCATTTTAGAAAAATTAAGTAAATTATAAATTTTTCATGAACTGTGTTTAATGTTTTTATAGGTGGCAATGTTGCAAGCTCAATTGATGCAAGTGAAGGCTCAACTAGCTCAAAATATAATGGATCCAAGGAATATGGAGAATCAATATTGGCCAGGCAACGCAGGTGGGGCATCATCGTTTCCAACTAATTATCCAACTTACATGAATTCAATATCGCCACAAAGCTCATTCGAATCAGCAGACCATAACAACGATGGGATGAATATGCAAGAAATAGAGAGCTGTAGAGAGGAATTTTCATTTCAAGCTTGTCCAAACAAGAAGAGACCATGTAATACTACTGAGTTGGGTGAGCTTCAAGCACTTGCCCTTAGAATGATGAGAAATTGATTTCAATCATGTTTCTTTATGAAAACAGATCATCATCATCCCTGCTCAAATTCTGTATATACTCAGACTATCCAAAACTTTAGTATAATTTGATAAAGCCTAACAATGGCATTTCCTTTTTTCCAAATTAATTAAACTTGGAAATGAGCTACCTGTCTCTCTCTCTGCGACTTTGAATAAATTACTAGCTAGGGTGGTTAACTTTCTTGAAGTAGATAATTTTGTATATACTGGGTTACAATAATTTACCATGTAAATAATTAATCTGGGTAGGGTTGTTAGCTTACCTTTTGAAGATAAATTCTTATAGAATTTACTGAAGAACAATAATAGAGACACCCCATAAACATTTTAAAATAAAAAGCTATGGAATTTGAATTGTTTTTATATTCTTTATCTGTCAAGTTCAATGATAACTCAAATACATACAAAATTGAACCCTCTTGTGTCTTTTCCTACGTGGGGATAATTAATTAAACATATAAGAGATGATCATATGGGAATCCCCAGGGCAAATTTTCGGTTTAATCAATTAAGAATATATCAGTCCTATAATCTCTTGATTAAAGATGATTTAATTAAGCTTTGGCCCTTAAGTTGCTTCTTAGCTTCCAACAAAGTCTAGATCCAAATGCATGCAAGGGGGCACTTGGGATGAGAGTAAGATTGTGAGATTTGGTAATTAAGCATTAATTTTGATGAGTTCGATGGTGTGCTATCATTGAAATTAAAGGCAAACGCATCGATATATGGTTTGAGGTGAGTATTTTAGCTAGGGTTTATATGTTCTAATAATAAGTAGGTTCACCTAACATCAATAGTCTTGCTAATTTTAATAACAATGCCCCAATAAAATTGTACTCATTTATATAGACAAAGTGTCCCCTTGATTGAATGCAATGGGCTACATCATGAGTTAGTAGCTAGCTTTCGCAACTTTATTAAACAAATTAATTAACCCAAATATAATTTTGTTTGGTTCTCCAAATCCTATAATGAGACGCTTATATATGTTATGAAATTAATATATGTTTCATCTGAATTGGGTATATTTTATTATTTAGAAGCATCTACCAAATAGGATAAACCCTTGTATCCTATATATATATATATGTTTTTGAAAGCCTAGCTAGTATTCATATTTTATAATTCACTAATCCTTGTAGATCACACATATGATTGAGTTGGCATGACTAAAGATTGGATTCAGATTTTAGATGGAGAAAGTTTAGCATACGCAATCTCATCACTAGAGAAATCGATGATAAAAAGAAAAGAAAGAACCAGAATGTGTTTTATATTGTAAGGGTTATAGAAGTGAAGAGGGTGAGCTGAATAGTAGTTGATGACAAATAAATTAATATTTATACAATTTAGTGAATTGAGATTGGATTAATATTGAATAGCAAAGTAAGTTCTTCGAGCCCAAGACTGTTGCATATAAAAGGTAGTCAAGAGACAGTAACCCACTTTCTTATATGCTAAATTATATCTAAAAAGTAATAATAATTATTATTATTATAAATGGGATCCTCCATTAATTGAACTTGGAAAGTAATTATTCCACAGAAACATTAAATAAATATTCATAAAATGGAAAAAGCTGTCAACAAAAGTGAAAAAAAAAAAAAAAAAAAAAAAAGGGGAAGACAAGAAAGAAGTCTACTTTATTTCAAATTATTAAAAATAATTACAAAGAGTTTGTATTCATTCATTCCCATGGCTGTTGAGAGCAGCACCGTATGTTATGTCTCTCTATCTCTATCTCTATCTCTATCTTCTTAATTTCTTCAATAAATTCCATAGCTTTGCAATTGGTGTTTAATTAAAACATAAATTAAAGAAGAAGAAGAAGAAGAAGAAGAAAACAAAAGTGAAAAGAAACGGTTGGACTAAGTTTAGGAAAAGCGTGAAAGGGTTTGAATATTCTAACAAATTAAGTTTGACCATTGACTTTACCTATACATATACGTCTCCATCATAGCCGCTCGATTGTGGGACCATCCATGTATTCGAGACAAGTAACTGTCCTTCTTTAATCTTTTATTAATTACAAGTTTGGTCCGTGCGGCCTTGTTTATTAAACTAAGGTGTGACCATTCAAACTTTTGGCTCACTTTGAAAGCTATAATAAAACCAAACATCCTTCAGCTTTTCCAGTTTCTGCTGGTATGCAAAGTTATGCTTTGTAAATTACCAAGAGTTAATTCAGAATATGTGTGAAAGTTACCTGGTAAATATTACTCTGTCGATCAATTCAATTGGGCCGGAGTGAGTTGGGTTGGGTCTAGTATAGAATAATGGCTACTTTTACCTTGTAAATGTTAATTGAGAACATGACAACCATACAACTCTGTTTTTTCTGGGTACATGTCCTGATAAAGTATTTTGTTTTTATATAATGGAATTAATTAAGTAGCTCTGAACGGAGTAATCTTTACAAAATATATTTGGGAATCCTACAAAGATGGTCCATCCTCAAAAAGCTGTTCATACAGCAAACGATTTGCCTTATTTTTTTTTTCCTTTCAATCCAAAGGGATCATCAATGGTAAAGCTTAAATAAAGTATTGATACATGTAAAGTTTCACTACTAGCAAAAGCAAATAGCTTTTTATAGTAATTAATGAAATACAAGACATGGGACTGCTGGCATTTGAATACAGAGAGCAGAGGGTATGGTCAAATAACAGTCAAATAATCCTTCACTTTGTAATGTATATGTGATAAATAATCAAGAATGCAAGAAATATATAATAGTTTATCTGTGAAGATCCTTAATAGAATAAAGCATATATTAATAAGATAATAAAATGTGGAAGTTTTTAAGCAAGACTGTTCCATTTTGAATGTCGAATTTGAAGCAGTAGTGAGTGGGTCTTAAATGTCATCCAATCACAGAGAATATATATTTGCTCCAATAAATCTTATTAATATTGTTATCTGTCTACATATGGACTGTTCAATGCGAAAGAAATTAAAAGGGTTTCTTCCATATATATTCTTTAATGGAGAATTTTCAATCCAAAAAGCAATTACATGCACCACCAACGCATCATACACATTTATATATGTATGGAATCCTTCCAGATTTTATTTTTCAAACTTGAAAAGATAAATAAGATATTGCAAATTTTGTCCAAATGTTTCATATTGCATAGACATGAAATATGCACTGTGTTGCACTACATAGATTCTTCACAAAAGTTTTCCATTTTACAGGATAACCAATTTCATCAACATTAACCCTTCGACTCACCTGGGTTGCTAACAAGAGTAACCATTGAGGGTATTTATCCGGCTGTCAACTTCAAGACCCTAAAAGATTAGTTGAAGTATAGCACAAGTTGGTCCGTACACCATTGGTCGCAAAAAAGGAAAAAGAAAAAAACCCTTCGTATTCATATATCTTTAAGAGTGGAAAGAAGTGAAGCATGAATATATATAGCTATGCAATTTTATTCTTGTAAATTTCTGAAGAACTTCGAAATTTACCAAAAAGATTCCCGAACTTACAAACTGATAAATTTTAATCAGCAAGAAAAACATAATCATAGAGATGCCCACGATTCTAGTGCTACTGTTTTCAAGACCGGTAAAAAAATAATAATAGAAGTTTCTTTGTGGCTAAAGCCGGATCATACAGCCTAAATTAGATTCAACGAATAAGTTACAACAAATTACATATATTTTTATATATATTGTGAAGAAAGATTCAAGAATAACTGCATGCATTGGTGTCAATAATGTTGATAGTACCTCAGCCAAATCACCTTGAACTGAAGATCACTCTACCATGAAAGATGCAGATAAACATCTGAAAGAAGCAGTATCTTAATTCACAATCAAAGGTATGAACTATGGTGAAGAGAGATTTTGATTAAGCTCAAATATATTAAACTATTGTGAAGAGAGATTTTGATTTTAAAAATATAAGGTATGAACTAGAATGGGATTTTTCTTTTTGGACAGTGTGCTTTCAGACTTCGGTTACAATAAACAAAAAGCAATCAACAAACCTTGGAAACAGAAGCAGTACTGTTAAAATTATAAGCAACCAAACTCGTGGAAGAATAAGCCAACAATACATTGGGTTTTCCCCCGTGTGAACTAGCTAATTGGTTATTAAAGAAACCTCTTCTGTCTTCTAGGGATCTCTCACACTCACAATTATAAATATATATTCATGAAGCTGATCGAGGTTGTACGAATCATATATTTTTGGTCCATACATGAACAGAAACTGGTGGATTGTACTTGATAAGACTAACTTCTTGGTATCTAGATTCCACGATTTGTAATCCATTGATCAGGTAGAGAACGATTTAATATGCGCAATGACCTTGACTATACAACCACAAGCAAAGCTGCAGAACAAAATATAAAGTCATGCATGCTACCAATATAAAAACCTCATTATTCAAAGCAAAAGAGATCGAATTGCACCATAAATTCTCATGAACATATCATTATCTTCTCAGAGAAAAAGGAAGTTTTCAGATTACTTGATCAAGCTTATGAATAAAATGATAAAGTTGTAAATTTATGGATCTTGTGCTTTAATACTTGATGTCAATATTCAGTTAGACCAAATCACATGATTTTGCAAACCCAGCCTATTGGATTTTTGAAGGGAAATTAAGTATCAAAAGCAAACTTGGTAACTGTATCAATTAGGTCAAAATTTTTAGGTACTCATGACTAGATCCATAAACAAATAAAATTAGCTTGAATAAAACCAGATTTTTATCTAGCTTTGATAGAAAACTACACTATTATTCTACCAATATCCAAGGTTACACTAGATTAAAGAAAACGAGAATAGGGTGGATTTTAGGGTTTCTGAATTATGAACATTTCTAGGCTTCCAACTTCCTAGCTTTTATTTATGGCAACAGAAGTGCATGTCTCAAAGGATGCAGCAGCAATTTCAAAATTGACAGAGTGGTCTTCACCAATTATATGTTTCTGGCGCTGAAGCCCATCTCCTTAAGAATTCTGAATATAACCAAAGGCCACAGATTGAAGATCATCAGTGTCTTGGAAAGTCCATTGCCGGTTGTCTGTTTGCATGTCAAGTGTACTCATGGAATGAAAACCCTCTCCGAAGCTAGCAAATGAGACATCTTCTCCTGAAATGACTGAATTTTCATAATTTCCGAAAGAGTTTGGATTCATATTGAATCTATTTTCACAGTATGGATTTGTTGTGGAATGATTGTTGGGGTTCGGATTAAATTGCGTCTCCACGTTTGAATTTCCTTGGTGAAACCAACTGTGAATATCTTGTGGGCGAGAGGGAAGCTTTCCACAATATTTGTCATTAGGGTTTGCAGGAGCAGAGCCATTAAGAAAGCTTTGAGCTGCTTGTTCCTTTAGAGAAGCGAGTTGTGCCTGTAGATTCACAACCTACAAGATTTAAAATAAAAAAGGGATATCAATAAATTTAAAGTTAATGAATTAGGGTTTCAATCAACAGTAAAAAATTACAAGATAAAAGGGAAATAAACCTGCTGTTGGAGAGCGAAAATATGCGAAACGCAGCCGTAAATGGGATCTTGAAGCCTAGCTTGAGCTTCATAAGAGATTGTGACTGCAGCTTCACAACGGTCATTGACAGGGAGATGAGCAAGCAGCTTTGAAACATTGCTTGCACCAAAAACCTTGTGGATGGCTGCAAAATGGGTAGCGCCTTGTTCATGGCAAAAATAAGGTGCGAAAACACAACCTCTCACACATTTTCTCCTCAAGAATTTGCAGGCTCCACAAGGAGAACCAGAACCTGTCATTTTGATAGATATCTTTTTGGGATATTGGTGGGTTTTGCTCTCTCAGGGTTGTGCAATAGCATTATCTCCAAGTTTATAAACACCAAAGGAAGAGGGAGGTGGATCATATAATAATGAATTGTTAATTCCCTTAGGTCCCCTTAATGGGCTACAAATTTCATTGTTTATTTCTTTAAAAAACCCTCTTCCACCCCTTCATAGTTCATCCTAAATTTTTATACACTCATATAAGATTCCATTTAGCATCCTTATACGACAAAAGAGCTAAGCATAAACCAAACCCATTTATGTTTGCTTGATGGTGGGGTCTATTTTAACTCATATTTTGAGTGTGTTAACTGATTCTTACTGATCATAACTGCAACTACATCTAATATAGTTAGTTCGTCTTACTATCCAAAACGTACAAGTTTAAACAAGTGAAACAGAGGCTGAAAAGTTTAAACTAATGTTAGGGCAAAAAATCGTCCTTGGCCCAAATAGAGAAACAGGACCACTAGTGAAGAATGACCAGGCCCAGTCTTGCAGAGGCCTAATTCGGATTAGTCCTATTTGATACGAGGTATAGCCGGCCTAAAGCACATGGGCGCGAGCCTCTTAATCCCAGTCCACTTCCTGGGTCCATGGGCGAGTCCAGAGCCCATAGCCCCTTCAATATTTTTCCATTCTTGATCAATCCCCTATTCAAGGTCGCCTTCCCCTTTCCTGATGACTTTCCCACTTGAGAGTTATTCTCCTAATCAGAATTAACTTCCTATCCGGACACTGATAAGACAGCTGATTACGGCCTTGATTCTAGGGTTAGCATCAGAGTCATACTAGGACTCCTGCTCCCACCAGGATTGGGAGACCAGACGACCACTATATAAGCAGAGGCCAGCCCTCTCACAAAGGACATCGACATTACACCTTCACACCCTAAGCTCTTGCTTGAGAGCTTCGCTTCACCGCCGTAGTCACAGTCCCCGACTAGACTTCCAGTAACCTTTTATTCCCTAGCCCTCACTATATTAGCCTTTCAGCCTTGCTGACTTGAGCGTCGGAGTGCCTACGGCAAACACCACCCTGGTGTTTCCCGTTCGCTTCACGCGTGTGTTTCTCTACGTGTGCAGGTACAGCAGATCGCTAGTGGCCTTAACCTCACGGGATCAGACCTCCCTTTCCGTACAGGTAGGTTTTTACGTTTACAGTTTCGCGCCCACCGTGGGGCCTCTAGTAATCATTCGGCGTGACGAACCTTGCTACGTGGAGGAATATTCCATGGCTGACAATCCAGACGACGTTAACTCAGGCCTCGAGGCCAGACTGGAGGCTTTGACCGCCCTCATGCAACAAAACTTGGACAAGGTGGCCACACTGGAAGCCGAAAACACATCCATCAGGGTCGAGAACCAGTCGCTAAAGGAGAAAGTAAGCCGATTCTATGAACTCGAGTTTCTGCCTGACCAAGCACCCCCCAATCGGTTCCGCACCACTATCCCATCCATGCAACCCCTCTCCACACCAGAGCATCGACCCTCGGATTCTGGTAAAGGGTCGGGTCAGTTTAACNGTCGTGCCTCAAGTTTAGCAGATATCGGCCCTTCTCCTTATCATTCTCCTTCAGGAAGTACGAGTACAGCAGCTCGTGCAACCTGAACACAATTTGGTGCCGAACACACAGATCCTCCAGGGCCATCAGCAATCCCCAGGCGTTCGGCATAAGTTGGGAAGGGGCGATAATGAAGTGATTCAGCACCTCCCAGACGAGGCGAGGCACAGGCAACCTCAACCCATCATGAAACCATTTCTTGTACACACAGACCCAACCTTCAGCTTCCCAATCAACCCGCTCGTCCGACCGCGGGTCCGGACTTTGATAGAACCAGGGATATGATACAGTGTACGGATACGCCACACGTCACTATCCTTCAGCACGGGCGGATAATCTCTGGTCAAAATCCCACTGCCCTGCTGGCTCAGCTCTTCCTCAGAGCTACTACCGGATGAAGAGGGACTGTCAGCCCCTCCGGAGTCTTCCCCACTCCTACCATACAGATCCGAGCCACTCAGCCTAGCTCCACTCGACCCTGGAGCAGCAACACTAACTGCGGTCGGCATGCCGACCGGAACGCTCCCCTCAGGCATCATCACCATAGTCGGGGCACGCTCATAGTCGTCCCCAACATCCACCACATCTCGACTCGACTCTGTTGATGTATCGTCTGACATAGCGGATGACTCGCCCGTACGAACCGATCGACTCGTTCCTTGTTATGGAACCAAACTACAAGAAACGCTCAAGTGTCAACCTAGCTACCAGTCGTCCTTCAACACCGACCGACACCCGCGAAAGTCACTCTTCAATCTCAGTCGCCTCGCCTAATTGGCCGAATGAAGAGGCACGCTACTAGCCGACCTGTCCGATAACTAGACGTCACCCTACCCTTGGTCGACCCCTCCAACCGACCGACCTTAGAACCAGGTTCAGTAGAGTAGTTCGCTCGCCCCAGACGACCAACCCACCTCCAAGCTCAAACCGAGTCACCTACTAACCTCGCTCACTTTCCCACGAACCTAAAAACTCCCACTCGCCCTGGATGACCGACTGACCCTTCAGTCCGCTCCACGCCCCCTTCTCCACCCTATTCGGTCAGGCGGACCGACCGAACGACCTCTTACTAAGCACGACTTAACCCAGAAAATGCCCGAAATTATCGGATTCTTCCCGGATATCCACCGAAAAATTCAAATCTATACCTTATCTCCGAGTCCTAACACGAAAACACTTGAAAACCCAGTGTAAACCCCCTCAAAAGTTCAAAAAAAGCCTTCATCCTACCTCCCAAAGTTTCAACCACCAAAAAAACAAAAAAAACCCACAAACAGAACAGCAAATCGGCCAAAAAAAGAAAAATGGTTACCTTGTTGCAGAAAAGACCACCGTCGCTCAAAGAAACTGAGAACAAAAAAGAACAAAAGAAAACCAAAAACGAGAGATTTTTCTTTTGATGAAAACACAAAACGAACGCGGATAGAAGATGAACAGTCTACTCCCCAGATTTGTAAAGAAAATACAGACACGTGGCAGTTCGTGGTTGGCCAGTTGTCAGGGGGTCTCTTCGTTTTCCCGCTCTCGAAACGACGGATCGATCGCCACCATACACGTGGCAGCGATCCAGACCACCTGGGAAATCGTGGCCCTGTACGGATTCTGCATCTCGATCGCCCGACCCTTCCGGCTGACTCAGCTTGTACCTCCAGAAGTATGTTCGACGCGCATCCAACCTTAGTATGTTCGACGCGCATCCAACCTTCACCCCAACAGCACACTTGGCCACTCAATCCGTCCGACCGACTCAGCTTTTCAGGTCAGGAGCCCTCCCAAGCATCCCATACTCAGCCAGCCCAGAAGGCCCGGTCGATCGACGCATGAGCTTGGAGTAGCCTGGGTTAAGCCCTCTTCAGAACAACGCCATCAAGCCTCGCCCATTCGTCCGTCCGTGGCGAACGAGTGGTCAACGTGTACGGTTACCTCACCTACCTGGTCGTCCCAACACCCTGACCGAATGAAGCTCCTTGGTGAATTTCCTGAACTCGTCCGTTCCGGCATGACGAATGACTGCCCCTTGCACGGTTTCCTTGCTAGTCACGCGGACGTACCGAGCGACCATACCTAGTTCTCTGCTCTTCGGCTCGTCGAACCGATCAAGCACATCGCAATGGTGGCATGCTCTTGTTCAGGAGTGGATACCGAACGACGTCCAATCAAGGATCACCTGCAACGGTCAGAGCATTCATTTCAATGATCGTTCGTCCATGAGGGAAGACCGAGCTCGCCTTGAGCGTAACCTACTCTCTGACTTAAGTTACTCTCAACTTAGAGAGTGGGGGACAAACTGTTAGGGCCAAAAATCGTCCTTGGCCCAAATAGGGAAACAGGACTACTAGTGAAGAATGACCAGGCCCAGTCTTACAGAGGCCCAATTCGGATTAGTCCTATTTGATACGAGGTATAGCTAGCCCAAACCACATGGGCGCGAGCCTCTTAATCCCAGTCCACTTCCTGGGTCCATGGGCGAGTCCAGAGCCCATAGCCCCTTCAATATTTTCCCATTCTTGATCAATCCCCTATTCAAGGTCGCCTTCCCCTTTCCTGATGACTTTCCCACTTGGGAGTTATTCTCCTAATCAGAATTAACTTCCTATCCGGACACTGATAAGACAGCTGATTACGGCCNTGAACTGAAGATCACTCTACCATGAAAGATGCAGATAAACATCTGAAAGAAGCAGTATCTTAATTCACAATCAAAGGTATGAACTATGGTGAAGAGAGATTTTGATTAAGCTCAAATATATTAAACTATTGTGAAGAGAGATTTTGATTTTAAAAATATAAGGTATGAACTAGAATGGGATTTTTCTTTTTGGACAGTGTGCTTTCAGACTTCGGTTACAATAAACAAAAAGCAATCAACAAACCTTGGAAACAGAAGCAGTACTGTCAAAATTATAAGCAACCAAACTCGTGGAAGAATAAGCCAACAATACATTGGGTTTTCCCCCGTGTGAACTAGCTAATTGGTTATTAAAGAAACCTCTTCTGTCTTCTAGGGATCTCTCACACTCACAATTATAAATATATATTCATGAAGCTGATCGAGGTTGTACGAATCATATATTTTTGGTCCATACATGAACAGAAACTGGTGGATTGTACTTGATAAGACTAACTTCTTGGTATCTAGATTCCACGATTTGTAATCCATTGATCAGGTAGAGAACGATTTAATATGCGCAATGACCTTGACTATACAACCACAAGCAAAGCTGCAGAACAAAATATAAAGTCATGCATGCTACCAATATAAAAACCTCATTATTCAAAGCAAAAGAGATCGAATTGCACCATAAATTCTCATGAACATATCATTATCTTCTCAGAGAAAAAGGAAGTTTTCAGATTACTTGATCAAGCTTATGAATAAAATGATAAAGTTGTAAATTTATGGATCTTGTGCTTTAATACTTGATGTCAATATTCAGTTAGACCAAATCACATGATTTTGCAAACCCAGCCTATTGGATTTTTGAAGGGAAATTAAGTATCAAAAGCAAACTTGGTAACTGTATCAATTAGGTCAAAATTTTTAGGTACTCATGACTAGATCCATAAACAAATAAAATTAGCTTGAATAAAACCAGATTTTTATCTAGCTTTGATAGAAAACTACACTATTATTCTACCAATATCCAAGGTTACACTAGATTAAAGAAAACGAGAATAGGGTGGATTTTAGGGTTTCTGAATTATGAACATTTCTAGGCTTCCAACTTCCTAGCTTTTATTTATGGCAACAGAAGTGCATGTCTCAAAGGATGCAGCAGCAATTTCAAAATTGACAGAGTGGTCTTCACCAATTATATGTTTCTGGCGCTGAAGCCCATCTCCTTAAGAATTCTGAATATAACCAAAGGCCACAGATTGAAGATCATCAGTGTCTTGGAAAGTCCATTGCCGGTTGTCTGTTTGCATGTCAAGTGTACTCATGGAATGAAAACCCTCTCCGAAGCTAGCAAATGAGACATCTTCTCCTGAAATGACTGAATTTTCATAATTTCCGAAAGAGTTTGGATTCATATTGAATCTATTTTCACAGTATGGATTTGTTGTGGAATGATTGTTGGGGTTCGGATTAAATTGCGTCTCCACGTTTGAATTTCCTTGGTGAAACCAACTGTGAATATCTTGTGGGCGAGAGGGAAGCTTTCCACAATATTTGTCATTAGGGTTTGCAGGAGCAGAGCCATTAAGAAAGCTTTGAGCTGCTTGTTCCTTTAGAGAAGCGAGTTGTGCCTGTAGATTCACAACCTACAAGATTTAAAATAAAAAAGGGATATCAATAAATTTAAAGTTAATGAATTAGGGTTTCAATCAACAGTAAAAAATTACAAGATAAAAGGGAAATAAACCTGCTGTTGGAGAGCGAAAATATGCGAAACGCAGCCGTAAATGGGATCTTGAAGCCTAGCTTGAGCTTCATAAGAGATTGTGACTGCAGCTTCACAACGGTCATTGACAGGGAGATGAGCAAGCAGCTTTGAAACATTGCTTGCACCAAAAACCTTGTGGATGGCTGCAAAATGGGTAGCGCCTTGTTCATGGCAAAAATAAGGTGCAAAAACACAACCTCTCACACATTTTCTCCTCAAGAATTTGCAGGCTCCACAAGGAGAACCAGAACCTGTCATTTTGATATATATCTTTTTGGGATATTGGTGGGTTTTGCTCTCTCAGGGTTGTGCAATAGCATTATCGCCAAGTTTATAAACACCAGAGGAGGAGGGAGGTGGATCATATAATAATGAATTGTTAATTCCCTTAGGTCCCCTTAATGGGCTACAAATTTAATTGTTTATTTCTTTAAAAAACCCTCTTCCACCCCTTCATAGTTCATCCTAAATTTTTATACACTCATATAAGATTCCATTTAGCATCCTTATACGACAAAAGAGCTAAGCATAAACCAAACCCATTTATGTTTGCTTGATGACTGGGTCTATTTTAACTCATATTTTGAGTGTGTTAACTGATTCTTACTGATCATAACTGCAACTACATCTGATATAGTTAGTTCGTCTTACTATCCAAAACGTACAAGTTTAAACAAGTGAAACAGAGGCTGAAAAGTTTAAACTAACTATTCAAATTTCTCTCTTGAAGACATATGTTTTCTAAATGGATTTAATTAATCGGGGTTAATTGAGATAAAGGTATAACACCACATTAAGATCCAGGATAATTATGAGACAAAAAAGAGCCGAGATTTATAAACTTTTCTGTATACATTAATTCATGTAACTTAAATGTTTTTGGATTAAAGATAAGGATTATTATACATTTTGCACCACCTGTTCCGGTCATGATTGAAAGAAATTTGGATTTTGGATTACTCCCAACTTCGGTTGGAAGTGTTGATATTTTTTTTCTTTCTTGATTAATTTGACTTCTCTTTTAGGCTTATTAAGTGAACAAATATAAGACACATATATCTACGAGAGAGACATAATTGTCGCGTGTATATATGAATATTAAGCAGCTGGGTATGCGTCAGATGCAACTGAGCGTTGAAGAAACACATTCTAATCATCTGATTTGACCATTCTCCGCATAGATCACTATACTTTACATCTTGATGTAACGTTAGCGATTATATTTGACATACTTACGCTATAGCAAAACTTGAATTTGAATAGACAAGAAACGAATATCATGCACCCAATGTGTCATCTTGTCTTCTTCAATTTTAATTTTTTTTTTTGGAAAAAGCTTGAATTTCATATGTTGAACACTGTTCATTACGTTCCCATTAAAACGGTTATATGCTCTTAATTTTTTGTAGAAAATGTTATATGTTCTTCTGAAGACCCTCCTGGAGGTTAAAGTCCCTTTTTAATTAGTTATATGTATAATCATAAAAAGCACTTGTAGTGAATGCGATTTGCTTGGGCTCTACAATCGGCAGAAAATCCCGGCGAGCTCTTGTGTGGAGCTTAAATATCTTCATGAATCAAAGAGCTATTACAAATAAAATTGTAGAAAAGTTTTATAGGTTGTCTTTCGATTGTAATTGTCCTGTAAAGATCCAAAACTTGGCAAAATCATTGATATACATTTGAACTTACGAATTATCACGATTGGATCAATTGACACTTGTTACACGTGAATTTTTTGTTAATTTATAATGTGTCACTGCAGAAGAGATTCGCTTAGTTGTTAAACAAATTCGTTCTTCGAGGAAATCAATGAATAACAGAGAATCACATCGCGATTGTTAAAAAATGAGAAACCCATAACGATAGGTGATCTAACAGAACCTTCCAACATGTTACATGTGAAGAACACTTTTACACGAGCAGGTTGGAAAATCCCAACATGTGCCTCTTTCATTACTTAAATATATACCAATCGAGCAAAGGCTGCAGGTTCAGGTAGACCAGTTAGTTAAAAGTAGCTGACTGTTTCATGGCACCTCATCTTTTAATCTTATAAAAAACAGTCAAATTCATTTAATTAACAACTCACACACTTCTTCATCAACCACGCATTACATAAATATATTTATGCACGCATTCAAAACTACATTTACACAGACAAGATATATATAGTAATCAATTATTAACACAGCGAAGAAATCAGATCGATCAAAACCAGTTGATGAGACAAGCTCAAACCCATTTATTTATGTCGTGTAGATCCAAAGCCAGTTAAAATTGACATGTCGTTAATGGCCCCAGGCAAGATTTCACATGTACATCTCATCGATGATCAAGTTAATGACGCCCTTGAATGTTTAATTAATTTCAATAAAATCAAAATGAATTGTAAATGTACAACATGTAACATGAGATGGTGGAGTACTGTTGTTGTGGATATATCATATTTATATTTATATATAATAAACTGATATATAGTACAATGAACAGATGTTGAGAGTGCAAGGAAACAAAAAACAAGAAGCAAAAAGAAGAAGCATATATTCGAAAATTGAATGAAACAAAAGATAGTGACACTGGAATAGAACACTTGATAAAGAGAAGCACAATATAGAAGACACAGAGAGGATTTTTGCTGAATGCTCTTAGAATTGTTTAAGTACAGCAGGTCATGGTTTGTCGAGCAATACAGTAGAATTAAGATTAATTAAATCTTTAATTATAATCATTAAACACTTTCAACCACTTTCTTCTGTCACACATAGGCACCAACATGTAGACCTCTCTCAAATGTGCACTTAGGACCCACATCCAACCATAATAATGACACCCCAACTTAACATCTCCCGATGCCCCCCAAAATTAAATTAAAAGATTAATTAATTATAAAATTAATCTTCTGATTAATGCGGAAAGATGTTTAGGTTTGGCTGTAACTTTTTGATTATCTCTTCTATTTTATACAGCAGCTGATGATTTGTGGAAGCAGCTAATAATACTTAATAAATTTACGGCACATTTGATTTGAAAATGGGATTGAACTATTGACGATTTGATGGGCTACTTAATTAAGAAAGTGGGCATAGAATGAAACAAAATTCTACTAATCATAGTCAAATATTTTAACTATGGGGTGGTTAAAAGTGGGGCAAATTGCATTGATAATTAACATTAGTATATTAATTAATTAAAATGATGAGTGATGACAAGGCTAATCTAATTGGAGAACACAGTTGGAGTTGGACGTATCAACAGGGATCTTTGCATGGCATCGACCTAATTGGCAGCCATTAATATTAATCCATTATCCCACCATGAGAAATTGCTTTATATATCATGTGTACTTGTTGGCCACTTAAGCTTTGAAAAGGAAAGAGTGTTCTTGGGACAAGAAGGCATGTTAATTAATTTAAGGAGACTATTAAATTTAATTAATACCAATCACACACACCTTTAGACAATAATGTAGGAGGGGTTCAACTAATCTTAAAAGGAGCACACCGTAAACTAATTTGCATATGTAAAATATATATATAAAAACTCCAAGCAGCCCTTCCTTCTTATCGATCGATGAGACTTAACAATAAGCCCTTTTGGTGTTCCAAGGGACTTTTACTTTAATTTATTACATTTCTTTTCAGAACTAGACCTACCTGAATAATTCTTCTTCATCTGCATATACAATTCACATCATCATCTCTCCTATCACCAATATCCAAACCACACAGAAGTTCTCTAGATTTGGAATGAATCAAAATCGATAGTTTACATCCTCATTTATTGATATAAAGTATCACAAAGATGAGCACTATTTTTTTTTTTTTTTCTTTTTGATGCTGTTCCTGACAACCCTCTTACATAGTTAAAACACTGAATTATAATTTGAATAATCGACGTTGGTAAAGACTTGGTCATGTTCATACCTTAACCGTATGATCCATATTAATTAGTTCATCACCCTTAATTTAGGTATTGTTATGTTTGGATGTTGTGAACAAAATAAAATATAATTACTTTCGAATGATGTTAAGAGGAAGAGGCAGATGAATAGAAGATATACTTTTGAAGTGTCGTGTTGTGAGTTCTTTCCCATATATGAAGTATGAACATCTCCACTATAGCAAGTGCAAGCTCACATGACCTCGAGTGGATCACCAATGGGACGGACCACTTTAATATTAATTTTTTTGTGGTTTAATTAAAGGATATATATCAAACATTTTCATCCATCATTTGAACAATTATAGACGAAATTAAAAATCAACTGCAGGTTGCCTTTTAGATAACAATTATTTGGGACGAACCAGCTAACCTAATTAAATCCAATAAATATTTTTTTCTGGTTATAATTCTCAAATTTGTTAAATGCGTCTTCCACAACGCAAGCATATACTTAAATAGTTTCTATGACTATGACGATAATAATTGTTCAAAGTGGTAAGCATGTTCACATATGAAATAATGTAGAGACAGTATCTGCAACCTAAATATTCATGCAAGAGAAGATCACACTCTTCTTCCTTTGTTTTTGCGATCTCTCAACTTTGAACTCTTAATTTATCTATAAGGTTAATAAAATATATTATATATATATATATATCTATATATATATATATATATATTCATCAACTATAATATTAACTTAATTAATTTCTGTTTATTTTCATTAAAAAATGAATACATTGGAATATTAATTAAATGTGAATAATGTTTTGTCTAAATTATTAACATATGTATTTTATAATTACTTTTACCGTTGAATGATTGTTTGGGATTGATTTCAATATAATAATTAAGTGGGAAGATGGCAGACGAATTAGAGAAGAAGAAGATCCCCCAATAATTAATGGCCTTTTATAGCAGTGTCGAATTTGTTTTACCTTAATATTTAATGATCCTCCAATTATATAGTTAATGTTTTCTAAATTTTATGTTTCATATCCTCTGCTAAAGTGAGTTATTTAATATTAATTATATCATTTGTCAGTAAAACGAATCAAACACTTAATTACAGCTAGGGTTTCATAAATTAGTGAAGAATCAACAGTAGGATTAGGATTAGGATCAGGAGGTTCAATTGTGGAAGCAATAACAAAATTAAACAAAGGCCAAATATAAATTAATAACAAAAGGTATTGTTCAAATTCCTCGGGATTGCGGTGCACGTGCCCAATAAAAAGACAAGTCAGTGACGCCACGCCGCACGAGTGGCACTATTTATTTACACGTTGGGGTCCCATGAGAGCCGATGTCCACGTCACTACCAGCTATCAACTTGTACTTTAATCTCTTAATACAACACGATAAAATAAGAGTCATAGTTTTGGTTTCTTTTAAGTTTAATTGTTTTTAGGGTTTCGGATTAGATACAGCCAAAAAATGTCTCTCACAAAATTACTAACAAACTTACAAGACTGTGGTCAAGTAATCTTGTCTTCCAATTTACTATAATTTTTTTTTTTTTTTTTAGTATAAAGTTTATTGGCCAATTATGAAGCTATATGACACATTTACGGTCTTACTTCAAATTCAAGAGTGTGTCTAATCGGTCGGTTTAAGGCACCATTTGCTGGGACAAATTCATTCAAATTCAAGCCCTATAATATAGACATGCTTAATTTTGAAAATTTCTATATATAGATACAAGAATTATGCACCGTTTCTGGGAAAAGGAAAGCATGCCTTAATTGTCTTTGCTAGGTTAACACGTACGCATGTTAATTTTGGAGAGAAAGAGTTAAATTAATTAAGCTTGACTATGGAGTTAATTAAATGAATGATGGTAGCATGTATAAGACCAGTCAAGCCGACACCAAAGTTGCATATGGGGCCATTGCACGTGTATGGATGATTGTAGATATCTAGGGTTGGTTTCTTTATACGTACATATTATTAATTTGTTCGATCTCACAATCTAGAAAAAAACCTAGTTTAATCACAGAATTCTGTTTTCTTAAGGTATCTAACAATTCAATTAATACTAATTATAATCTCTAGAAAGAGTAAATAAAATGATAAAAACATCTATAGTTTTGATAACATAAAGAATGATGAAAACATGCATACTTGAATTAATATATATATATATATATATATATATTTCATGACGAAAGACAAGTCCTTATCAAAGTTTTATATTAAGTATGTTGATGCCAACTTATTAGCGACTCACACGACAGATGTTCAAAGATCAACTTCAATCCCGACAACAGATATAAGTATGAAAATGGAGTTGCTTCATGATTGAGAAACATTAGCAGAAAGGTTCACTGTCAACAGTGTGTTAATTGATAAATATTCTTTTCTTTAATCTAAATTATATTAGTGTAATTAGTTGAAACTACTTTTTATAAATGCTGAATGTATTTTGAATAGGGGGCAAGTTTTCAAAGTTCAAACCATAATATTGGGACTCAATACAATCTGACAATATGCTTGTCATTGATTTCAAGAAGATATATAGTGATTATTGAGAGACGTTTTGTCTTTCTTGTAACCAATTCTTTACATGACTTGTAAGACTGGTTTAAACTTCAATTATTTATATTAATCACAGGTGGAGACAACCTGGGAAATAATGAAATCAAGTTAATTAATCACTTGATAATTTGACTAAGGGAGCTTAACCCGATTTCTGGTCTATATACATATATGGTCCTACAACTTCGTCTTCATGTGTATAATCACAGTGGATTAAGTTAATAATTTAGGTTAAATTTTTCTTTGCTTACTTGCAAATTACAACACAAAAATCTAAATTCTAATTCATTGAGAAATTAATGGACATAACAGCCCCACCACCACGTGTATGAATGCATAAATTCACACATACAGACATTTTATGAATTGTCTGGCACTGCATTACTTTTGTTTACCACTTTGCTTTTAAAGTACATTACTTTCCTCCGACCAAACAAACTTGTGCATTATATTAATTATTTTCTTAATTACCAAAAAGATTAGACAAACTTTGGGGGATAATTCATAATGGGTTGGCAATGTTTTCAAAAGTCAAGTCTATCACAAACTCAATATTCTATAAAAATGTTGTATGTATTCCTTCATAATAAGAACCTTTTTTTATTTTTAATGACCGGGGTGTTCGATCTAATTTACGTGCACCTCAACTAATAATAAACCTCCAATGACCATCCTTATTAGCAATTGAGATGAATCAAACTTATGATCACTTAAGTAATATCCTAAGAGTCTCTATTCAACCACTCGGCCACTCAAGAGTGGTTATCAGAACCCATTTTACTTGCATAAACATTCAAAATTATGCAAACCCTTTGGGTTATTATAACTTGTTTTCTATCTTATTGATCATGAAAGGAAACTCTCAGCTTAACCAAAACCTATTCATAGATGAGGTCAAGCCAGCCCAGCCCAATGCAAGCGACAGATATATTATCTAAAGAGCTCTGAAACGAACTTGTCATTTTGGAGCGACTTTGCTTGTGCTAAGTTTCCACTTTTAACATCTTCTGCCAAACTCTTCCCAAAATATTACTTTGACTACATCAATCAATGGTTATGCTATTTATATTTCATATCAAATATTTTGTTATATCATATTCTAAAATAATACAAATGGGTTAAATTGCTTCCATTTTGTCATTTCAATGCAACAACTTTATTGTGGATTTCACTTTATGAAGAAATATAATTTAAAATGATAAAAAATGCAATGGAATTTACACACGATTAAACCACCAAAGCTTTTTACTCATAAAATTGTTTTGTTATAACCATTTTGTGGAGTGTTGTTATCTACTTTTCCTTGGATGCTATAGAAGCCTAGGGATGGGATGGGCTATAGCTATGGCAAAATCCACAATTAACGAGTACCGCCAATTAATGCTCAGCCATAACTTTTTTTAAGGTCGGTAATGGTGGGGGAGCTCCATCATTATTTTCTCATATATGGGAATTCCATTTGCTTGCAATTTCTATTTTTATATTCTAATATTTTCGACTAACATAACACTACTTGATTTTGGGGCTTATCTAGACTTTTCGAACATTCTGTGTACTCAAAATGGCTGTCCTCTCTCGGTAAAGACGAGAGACCAACAAGGCTGCTGAGGCGGCCATTTGCCAAAAGGCTTCACCAATAATTCAAAATGCTCCATTACTATCAACAGTGAAAATTTGTTGACTGTTTTCTACACATACAAAGAAGAAGTAGCCAAATGCTAACTGGATTCTTTGGAAGACTTAGGGCTTTTGCATGCCGGTGAAGAATAAAAGGTTCATTCAGAACTGGGTTTTACCAGTCATGAAATGAGTCACCAATGTAATGCAAGACGAATGAGATAATACTAAAAAGAAAATTAAGAGCAAGACCACAAGCTTATTAGCAATATTGCTTCTCAAGATTTTCTGAGCAAAAGTTAAATACTACTCTCATATGTTGACCGTGGATCCAAAACTTATTAATTTACGTAATGTTGAATAATAATGTTGAACAATTTGGATTTCGGCTATCTGAATATCCATTCATCACTTGACCCTGGCAAGCCTTTTAGTACATCTCGTAGAGCATGGAAATGGTTGTCACATTTGTGGTCAGAAATTATGTTGCCTGAGAGCACTATCCTCTGGAAATGTTCACCAGGATGTCTTTTCCAGAGTGTGAAAAATTCCCTACCTTCCTTGTCACTGCCACTGGTCTGAGTGTCGAAATCTCTCTTTAGACAGTACACAGTCCCTGGTACAAGTAGCTCCTCAGGTACTGTACCGGCAGATTCTTCATTCTTAAGGACAGCGGCATTCTCTGTAGTTGATTTTGACGTTGAAGAGTCGAAAGGAAAAGTAGAGGATTCCTTTCTGATGAGAACATCTGCAAAAGAAAAATAGAAGTAACATGAACAATCCAAATTCTAATCCACCTAGAGTGAATCCATTCTCTGTGATGAATGCTATAAGCAAAATATAGAAATCTCTTTTACATGGTGTTGAATAAAAAGAAAATGTATTCCTAATTGCAGAACAGGCAACTCTTCTACAGCCTATGCGGACTCAACAGCATAACTGCTTATATTGCCAAAAAGAATTAAGTAAAAGTAAAACGCAAAGTGGGATGGTACTAAATAATGACAGAGGAAATCCAGCCTCAGATCATTTTAAAATCTAAATTCAAAACAATATCCAACTTCAAAAGAACAGAAATCGATTGTAAAGCAACATCAGATCCTCAACAATACTCAAAGAAAACAAAAATTCACGAGGATTAGAATTAAAGATGCAATTAACTAAGCTTTTTACAACATAACACTCGGCAAAGTTGAGAGCAGGTGGGCCTACCAGAAGAATCATTCTTGCATCTGAACTTTGCATAATCTGCAAGTTTTCGAGCTACATCTTGCACTGAAGACACCATCTGCTTTGCGTTTGTAACCATATCTAAGACATTTTTCCAGTCTTCCCTCTCAATGACACTTAGCCTGTACCAAAATGGCAAAACCAACGATGATGTTCCAAAAAATCTTCCACTTTATCAACAAACTCTATATGAGAACAAAAATTTAATGCTCAAACCATTCACAAGTGATTAACAAATTCCACTATGTGAAGGGTGGTCAGGCATAAGAAGGTATAACTTTTGTTCTATGATTTTGATGTAAAAATCAAATGCAATGCTGAAATTATCTTCTTTCTCAATCAACTTCCAAGATATGATATTTTATGATGTGTATTCCCAAGTACAAAAAATGTTGGCCTCTTTTTCCGTCCTTTTTTCTTTCTCCTTCATTTTTATCGCTTTTAATTTTTATTTTTGCAGAGTCAGAGTTTAGTTGTTTGGCTGAACAATTACAATCAAAGTTCTGCAGATGCCCTTTCTTATAAATATAAGAATTCATGATGCAGCTGCTATAATGACATCTTAAAATTCATAATATCAATACTGCTTATAAGAGCCTAAAAGGTGTCTCAAACCCAATAGAACTAGAGGGTACCGATTGATTAGGTAGGTTGCAGAAGTAACTGCTTCTCCCAAAAGGATAACGACATGTGAGCTTCTATTAATGAGACATGAACGACCTCCAATAAGTGCCGATTTTTTCGCTCAGCACACCTTTTTGTTGGGGTGTGTTGGGACAAGTAGTTTGATGAATATACCATGTGTTGCCAGTTTGTTGAAGATCCGAACTTTGATATCCTCCTCCATTGTCACTTTGAAGACCTGAACCTGTGCATTAACTGCGTACGAACCATTTTGTCAAATTCTAAAAGATCAAATTAACCTCCCCTTTGATTTCATTAGACATACCCAAGTCATCCTGTACAGTCATCAATAATAACAAACCAACGGATCCACCTAAATAGCAACTTGTAATGGCCCCCAGACACTGAATGTATAAGCATAAAATGATTTGGACTTTTATTGAATGTTGTTAGAAATGCGACTCGATGACTTTTTGATAGTTCACAAACATCACAACGAAAGTTACTGATATCATTTTTTTCAAACAAACTTGGAAAAAGTTTCTTTAAGTAACCAAATGAAGCATGTCCAAGGCGCCGATGCCATAACCAAATGCCGGATTCTGTTTATCCCTTTTTGAGTAATCTATTATCAAAGCTTGCTTTAACATGGTAGAATTTTGTGACTCTAAATCCAATTAATACACTGCGCCCTTTTAACACCACAACAAATCGTCTACTTGTTTGATGCTTTTAAACTCACAAAATTCAGGCCAAAAAATCACCACACAAGATAAGACTTTGGTTATTTTGTTATAATTCAAGGATGGAACAACTAACACAGAATCTAAGTGTAAAGTGTTTTTGAGAGTTAATGATCCTTCCCCAATGACCCAAGTGGACTCACCATTGGCAGTTGAAACACAATTTTTGTGAGGATGTTGTAAAGTTAGAAACATGCCTAGAATCAAATGTCATATGATCGGTAGCACCAGATCAACTATCCATGCACTATTAGAAAACATGTACACTATTTAAAGACTTACAATCATTCCAGCGGTGGCTACAAATGGTGAAGATTGTATGACATCTTCTTCCTTTTTCACAACAGCAACAATAGAACTTTTTCTTGTTGGGTTTCGTCTGTGCATGTTGACGCTCATTCTGAGCTATCATGGCTGAAGTTTCAGTGAAGTTTAGAAAATTTAGAAGCGGGTTTTCTGCAAAGATTTTTACCACACATCCTTTTTTTTTTTTTTTTTTTTTTACAAAAACTCACTCACTTGCGTCTCTTCTTAGCAATGGACAACTAGCGTTGATTGGAAGATGGCAATAGATCGGTGCAGTAATCGGCAGTAGGATCAGATTGGCTTGGGATACCGGCAGAGGCGTCTCTTCTCAGAAGTGGCCAATCGATGTCGTCGATGGCAGATCAGTGACGGCGAGTTCTTTCGCAGCTGAGTTGGCAACGACACGTTACTAGGCTTGGTTTGTATTGATTATATTTATTTTCTCTCTGGCACGGATCTGGACTTGATTGATGGAGGGATATTTTTTTTCGATTGATCGTGGTGTTTGTAGTGGCCAAAGTTGGTGGTTGTGATTGGTTTTGATTGGAGGTGTTTGATATGGGAGATTTGTGTTGGTGGGTTTGATTGATTTTGCTGATATGGTGGTTTGATTTGGGTTGATTTCGACTTTAGATGTGATATGGTGATTGATTTGTTCGTGTTTGTATTGAGTGGGTTGCTTGGTTGGTGGGGGTTGCTTGATGGTGGTGTAGATTGGGTAACTTGGTGATGTGAGTTGCTTGGGTAGATTCGTTGTGGGTTTTTGTAATGTGCGCTGGGTTGAAGACTATTGAGAGTGTTTGGAAAAAATTTCTGGGTATTTTTGTTGTTTACAACTAAAGATGGTGGTTGGGTTTGATTGGATTTGGTGTTTGGGTTGCAGTCGTTTTCTCCTTCTCGGATTGACGACGATTGGGGGATGATTACACGCCGATGTATTTCCTAGCGGATTTGTGTATAAAAAAAAAAAAAAAACAATTCTTTAGATCAGAGAACTTGGCTCTGATACATGTTTGTTTGAAGAATTATTTTTTAATTCATTAATTTTCAATACATAGTTACAATCCTTATATAGGTAGAATACAATCTATTAATCTCCTAATTATGTCAGTTACAGTACACAATATACTGACATAATTAGGAGATTACATAATATCAAGAGTATCCTAATACTGACAAAAGTAGGAATTACAAAATATTCTAAAAAACCTCAACAAAATATTACTTTGACTACATCAATCAATGGTTATGCTATTTATATTTCATATCAAATATTTATATTATTTGTTATTGTTTGTTTGAAGAATTGGTTTTTTAATTCATTAATTTTCAATACATAGTTACAATCCTTATATAGGTAGAATACAATCCATTGAATATCCTAATTATGTCAGTTACAGATTACACAATATTGTGACACAATTAGGAGATTACATTATATCAAGAGTATCTTAATACTAACAAAAGTAGGAGATTACAAAATATTCTAGAAAATCTCAACACTCCCCCTCAAGTTGGTGCGTAGATGTCACACATGCCCAACTTGTCTAAAACTTGTGAGAATATATGTTTACAGACAGCCTTGGTAAGAATGTCAGCCAATTGATATTTTGATCGAATCTTCGACAATTCAATAATATTTTCATCCAGTTTTTCTTTGATGAAAAATCTATCCACTTCAACATGTTTCGTACGATCATGTTGAACTGGATTGTGAGCAATATCACATGCTACTTTATTGTCACAATATAACTGGATTGGTTGATTAGGTTGATAGCCCAAATCTTGCAAGAGAAATCGTAGCCACAAAGCTTCACAAATCCCAAGTGCCATTCCCCTAAATTCTGCTTCAGCGATTGAGCGTGCCATAACATTCTGTTTTTTGCTTCTCCATGTGACTAGATTACCTCCTACAAAAGTGAAATAACCCAAAGTAGATTGCCTATCATCCACTACTCCAGCCCAATCAACATCAGTATATGCATTCACATTTTGGTAATTCATATTCTTAGTAAATAGGATTCCTTTCCCAGGAGCATGTTTTAAGTATCTCAAAATGCACGTGACAGCATTCATATGTTGTTCTCCTGGGTTATGCATGAACTGACTGATTATACTTAATGCATAGGCAAGATTTGGCCTAGTGTGTGACAAGTACATCAATCTTCCCACAAGTCTCTGATATCTCCCTTTGTCAATTGGTACTTGATCAGTCTTGATACAAAATTTCAAACCTTCTTCAATTGGTGTATCTGTTGGTTGACATGTTGACATACCGGTTTCCTGCAAAACATCTAAGGCATACTTTCTTTGTAATAGAAAGATACCTTTGTTAGATCGAGACACTTTGATTCCAAGAAAATATTTCAAAGAACCTAGGTCTTTCATTTTGAATTCTTCTGACAAGTACTTTTGCAAAGCCTTTCTTTCTTCTTGATCATTTCCAGTGACTACCATATCATCCACATATACAATAAATGTAGTGATCTTCCCTTGCTATTTTTTTAGGAACAATGTGTGATCTGAATTGCTCTGATGGTAGCCAAAAGACTTCATAGCTTTTGTAAACCTCCCAAACCATGCCCTCGGAGATTGCTTCAACCCATATAGAGATTTCTTCAACTTACATACCTTTTGGTTGTGCTTTTCTGGTGAAATACACCCTGGTGGAGGATCCATATATATCTCTTCTGATAATTCTCCATGTGGGAAAGCATTCTTCACATCGAATTGTTGTAATGGCCAATCAAGGTTTGCAACTAAAGATAATAAAACACGTACCGTGTTGATTTTAGCTACAAGTGCAAATGTCTCTGTATAGTCTATCCCATGGGTTTGAGTGTACCATTTTGCTACTAGTCTAGCTTTGAATCTCTCAATTGTACCATCAGCTTTATACTTCACAATGTAAACCCATCGACATCCAACAGTCTTCTTTCCCGGTGGACGATCAACAAGTTCCCAAGTCTCATTCTTCTATAACGATTTCATTTCCTCATTCATAACAGCTTTCCATTTTGGATCAGATAAGGCTTCTTGCACACTGTTAGGAATAGATACAGTAGATAATTGATTCACAAATGACATATTTGATTCTAACAAACGATTGGTAGACACATAATGACTCATGTGGTATTTGACCTTACTAGATAGCTTTGGTTCATATGCTGGTTTGGGAATCCCTCTACTACTATGCGGTGGTAACTGTTTCCTAATTGGTTCAGACTCAATTGGTTCAAAGTCTAAATCAGGAACATTCTCAACAAATGATGGTTGTGACATACCAGGAATGAGAGACTGGAATTGAGAAGGTTCTACGGACGGGTGTGATACCACCTCCACATTTTCATCATCCATTTCATCTTCTTGTCGAACAACAGGTCTAATTTGTGACTCACAGTCTCCCATATCTTAAATACCATCTTGAACAACATAGTCAAGAGTCTGAATTTCTTCTTGACAATACTCCCCCTGAAGTTCAGACTCAGAAGAAAAATACATCAATTCTTTATGGAAAACAACATCCATCGTTACAAACATTTGTTGAGTTAGTGGATGATAACATCGATACCCCTTTTGATGAACATCATACCCAATGAAAACATATTTCAATGCACGAGGGACAACTTGTTGCGTTGATGTTTATGGAGGTGAACAAAACTGATATAGCCAAAAACACGAGGCGGTAAGTTCGGGACCATTGGAGCATTCACTGCTTTACTAAGAGCCTAAAAAGGTGTCTCAAACCCAATAGAACTAGAGGGTACTCGATTGATTAGGTAGGTTGCAGAAGTAACTGCTTCTCCCCAAAAGGATAACGACATGTGAGCTTCTATTAATGAGACATGAACGACCTCCAATAAGTGCCGATTTTTTCGCTCAGCAACACCATTTTGTTGGGGTGTGTTGGGACAAGTAGTTTGATGAATGATACCATGTGTTGCCAAGTATTGTTGAAGATCCGAACTTTGATATTCTCCTCCATTGTCACTTTGAAGGACCTGAACCTGTGCATTATACTGCGTACGAACCATTTTGTCAAATTTCTAAAAGATCAAATTAACCTCCCCTTTAGATTTCATTAGACATACCCAAGTCATCCTTGTACAGTCATCAATAAAAGTAACAAACCAACGGGATCCACCTAAAATAGCAACTTGTAATGGCCCCCAGACATCTGAATGTATAAGCATAAAATGATTTGGACTTTTATTGAATGTTGTTAGAAATGCGACTCGATGACTTTTTGATAGTTCACAAACATCACAACGAAAGTTACTGATATCATTTTTTTCAAACAAACTTGGAAAAAGTTTCTTTAAGTAACCAAATGAAGCATGTCCAAGGCGCCGATGCCATAACCAAATGCCGGATTCTGTTTATCCCTTTTTGAGTAATCTATTATCAAAGCTTGCTTTAACATGGTAGAATTTTGTGACTCTAAATCCAAGTAATACAACTGCGCCCTTTTAACACCACAACAAATCGTCTACTTTGTTTGAATGCTTTTAAACTCACAAAATTCAGGCCAAAAAATCACCACACAAGATAAGACTTTGGTTATTTTGTTATAATTCAAGGATGGAACAACTAACACAGAATCTAAGTGTAAAGTGTTTTTGAGAGTTAATGATCCTTCCCCAATGACCCAAGTGGACTCACCATTGGCAGTTGAAACAAATTTTTGTGAGGATGTTGTAAAGTTAGAAACATGCCTAGAATCAAATGTCATATGATCGGTAGCACCAGAATCAACTATCCATGCACTATTAGAAACAGATGTACACATATTTAAAGACTTACAATCATTTCCAGCGGTGGCTACAAATGGTGAAGATTGTATGACATCTTCTTCCTTTTTCACAACAGCAACAATAGAACTTCTTTTCTTGTTGGGTTTCGTCTGTGCATGTTGACGCTCATTCTGAGCTATCATGGCTGAAGTTTCAGTGAAGTTTAGAAAATTTAGAAGCGGGTTTCTGCAAAGATTTTTACCACACATCCTTTTTTTTTTTTTTTTTTTTTTTAACAAAAACTTCACTCACTTGCGTCTCTTCTTAGCAATGGACAACTAGCGTTGATTGGAAGATGGCAATAGATCGGTGCAGTAATCGGCAGTAGGATCAGATTGGCTTGGGATACCGGCAGAGGCGTCTCTTCTCAGAAGTGGCCAATCGATGTCGTCGATGGCAGATCAGTGACGGCGAGTTCTTTCGCAGCTGAGTTGGCAACGACAACGGTTACTAGGCTTGGTTGTGTATTGATGATTATTTATTTTCTTCTCTGGCACGGATCTGGACTTGATTGATGGAGGGATATTTTTTTTCGATTGATCGTGGTGTTTGTAGTGGCCAAAGTTGGTGGTTGGGTGATTGGTTTTGATTGGAGGTGTTTGATATGGGAGATTTGTGTATGGTGGGTTTGATTGATTGTTGCTGATATGGTGGTTTGATTTGGGTTGATTTCCGACTTTAGATGTGATATGGTGATTGATTTGTTCGTGTTTGTATTGAGTGGGTTGCTTGGTTGGTGGGGGTTGCTTGATGGTGGTGTAGATTGGGTAACTTGGTGATGTGAGTTGCTTGGGTAGATTCGTTGTGGGTTGTTTGGTAATGTGCGGCTGGGGTTGAAGACTATTGAGAGTGTTTGGAAAAAATTTCTGGGTATTTTTGTTGTTTACAACTAAAGATGGTGGTTGGGTTTGATTGGATTTGGTGTTTGGGTTGCAGTCGTTTTCTCCTTCTCGGATTGACGACGATTGGAGGGATGATTACACGCCGATGTATTTCCTAGCGGATTTGGTGTATAAAAAAAAAAAAAAAAACAATTCTTTAGATCAGAGAACTTGGCTCTGATACCATGTTTGTTTGAAGAATTAATTTTTTAATTCATTAATTTTCAATACATAGTTACAATCCTTATATAGGTAGAATACAATCTATTGAATCTCCTAATTATGTCAGTTACAGATTACACAATATACTGACATAATTAGGAGATTACATAATATCAAGAGTATCCTAATACTGACAAAAGTAGGAGATTACAAAAATATTCTAAAAAACCTCAACAGTTATATCATATTCTAAAATAATACAAGTGGGTTAAATTGCTTCCATTTGCCATTTCAATGCAACAACTTTATTGTGGATTTCACTTTATGAAGAAATATAATTTGAAATGATAAAAAATGCAATGGAATTTACACATGATTAAACCACCAAAGCTTTTTACTCATAAAATTGTTTTGTTATAACCATTTTGTGGAGTGTTGTTATCTACTTTTCCTTGGATGCTTTAGAAGCCTAGGGATGGGATGGGCTATAGCTATGGCAAAATCCACAATTAACGAGTACCGCCAATTAATGCTCAGCCATAACTTTTTTTAAGGTCGGTAATGGTGGGGGAGCTCCATCATCATTTACTCATATATGGGAATTCCATTTGCTTGCAATTTCTATTTTTATATTCTAATATTTTCGACTAACATAACACTACTTGATTTTGGGGCTTATCTAAACTTTTCGAACATTCTGTGTACTCAAAATGGCAGTCCTCTTTGGGTAAAGACAAGAGACCAAGAAGAAGGCTGAGGCGGCCATTTGCCAAAAGGCTTCACCAATAATTGAAAATGCTCCATTACTAAATTTGTTGATTGTTTTCTACACATACAAAGAAGAAGTAGCCAAATGCTAACTGGATTCTTTGGAAGACTTAGGGCTTTTGCATGCCGGTGAAGAATAAAAGGTTCATTCAGAACTGGGTTTTACCAGTCATGAAATGAGTCACCAATGTAATGCAAGACGAATGAGATAATACTAAAAAGAAAATTAAGAGCAAGACCACAAGCTTATTAGCAATATTGCTTCTCAAGATTTTCTGAGCAAAAGTTAAATACTACTCTCATATGTTGACCGTGGATCCAAAACTTATTAATTTACGTAATGTTGAATAATAATGTTGAACAATTTGGATTTCGGCTATCTGAATATCCATTCATCACTTGACCCTGGCAAGCCTTTTAGTACATCTCGTAGAGCATGGAAATGGTTGTCACATTTGTGGTCAGAAATTATGTTGCCTGAGAGCACTATCCTCTGGAAATGTTCACCAGGATGTCTTTTCCAGAGTGTGAAAAATTCCCTACCTTCCTTGTCACTGCCACTGGTCTGAGTGTCGAAATCTCTCTTTAGACAGTACACAGTCCCTGGTACAAGTAGCTCCTCAGGTACTGTACCGGCAGATTCTTCATTCTTAAGGACAGCGGCATTCTCTGTAGTTGATTTTGATGTTGAAGAGTCGAAAGGAAAAGTAGAGGATTCCTTTCTGATGAGAACATCTGCAAAAGAAAAATAGAAGTAACATGAACAATCCAAATTCTAATCCACCTAGAGTGAATCCATTCTCTGTGATGAATGCTATAACCACAATATAGAAATCTCTTTTACATGGTGTTGAATAAAAAGAAAACGTATTCCTAATTGCAGAACAGGCAACTCTTCTACAGCCTATGCGGACTCTAAAGCACAACTGCTTATATTGCCAAAAAGAGTTATGTAAAAGCAAAACGCAAAGTGGGATGGTACTAAATAATGACAGAGGAAATCCAGCCTCAGATCATTTTAAAATCTAAATTCAAAACAATATCCAACTTCAAAAGAACAGAAATCGATTGTAAAGCAACATCAGATCCTCAACAATACTCAAAGAAAACAAAAATTCACGAGGATTAGAATTAAAGATGCAATTAACTAAGCTTTTTACAACATAACACTCGGCAAAGTTGAGAGCAGGTGGGCCTACCAGAAGAATCATTCTTGCATCTGAACTTTGCATAATCTGCAAGTTTTCGAGCTACATCTTGCACTGAAGACACCATCTGCTTTGCGTTTGTAACCATATCTAAGACATTTTTCCAGTCTTCCCTCTCAATGACACTTAGCCTGTACCAAAATGGCAAAACCAACGATGATGTTCCAAAAAATCTTCCACTTTATCAACAAACTCTATATGAGAACAAAAATTTAATGCTCAAACCATTCACAAGTGATTAATAAATTCCACTATGTGAAGGGTGGTCAGGCATAAGAAGGTATAACTTTTGTTCTATGATTTTGATGTAAAAATCAAATGCAATGCTGAAATTATCTTCTTTCTCAATCAACTTCCAAGATATGATATTTTATGATGTGTATTCCCAAGTACAAAAAATGTTGGCCTCTTTTTCCGTCCTTTTTTCTTTCTCCTTCATTTTTATCGCTTTTAATTTTTATTTTTGCAGAGTCAGAGTTTAGTTGTTTGGCTGAACAATTACAATCAAAGTTCTGCAGATGCCCTTTCTTATAAATATAAGAATTCATGATGCAGCTGCTATAATGACATCTTAAAATTCATAATATCAATCATTCTAAAGTATGGCCAAAAGAAAAAAGAAAAAAGAAAAAAAAAAAAAGGGAAACAGGGCATTTTAGCCATTTAAAAACTAAAAATTAATCTGAATATTATGTATTTATCCAGGACGAGATTCAAAGTAAAATTTAACAATAAAATAAGCTAAAATAACTTTTATGGCCAAATTCATATCTTTCTCATTATTATATGAAAACCTCAAAATCTATTTGAAATAGGGGGTGGGCATATATACATATCCAAGTTTAGTATTGCAATATGCATTCTTCATTTTATCGATATACAATATTATAATACCTAGTTGCAGATTCCGTAATTGAAATTTCAATAATTGAAACCCTAAATTAGCAACTTCTGACAGCCTAAAATCTAAGGAAACCAAAATGCAAAATTTGGCACCTAAATCCTCAACATCAATGCTAAATATGTTGCCAGTTACTTCTAGAAGCTTAATTGCTTATTCACAAAATATTTATGTTTGTTTTCACCATGTCCTAAATGAAAGGTATTGTCTAAAACAGATGACTTTGTACTTACCAATCAGTTTGCAGAATCTCGTTCCTCAGCCTTGACAGGGAAGTTATACTTAGTCTAGGTATTATATCATCCTGCAAAGTTAAAAAAGGAAGCCACAGGAAAAAGTGACAACAAATCAAACAAGACAAAACTACAACATTGGAAAGCATTTTACAAACATAGAGTTCAAAAGAGTTGCTTCTCTCCAATAGACACAACAAACAGATAATGAGATGCACAGCATTTACCCACCTGCATCACCACAGTGGTCACAAAATCTGAACAACTTTCAGCAACTTCTCTGGAGACACAAGGTGGAGTTGCATATCCAACAGCAGAAACAATGTCAGGGCTAAACCCCAGCTCTTTGAACGACTTTTTACGGAGCATTATCGCGAGTAAAGAAGCAGTAGCACCACCAAGCGAATGACCTACTAGCCTTAACCTATATCCCTGTAGATGAATTAGACTCACTAAAAGAATAAAAACAAACTTCTAATTTCTTTTATCCTCTTTAGACATCCACAAACAGACAAAGCAAATTATATAACACCTTATGATTCTCCAAGCACTGCTTTATGGTTCCAATCTCATGTCTAAGAAACCAGCGAGCAGCTTCAGCTGTACCAAAGTGAGTTGAATAACCTTCAAATGTGACTTCTTCATCATTTGAAGAAACAATGTCAGTGATGAGATCGTACACAGTATGAGTTCCACGGATTCCAAAAATTACAAGCTTCTTACGAGGATCAATTCCTATAAAATATCCAGGCCTCATCACACTGGAATTTTTTTCAAATTTCAAAATATTGCTCTGTCGAAGCATGCTATGTCTTGCAAGCCCTGACACACCACCCTTATAAGAGCCTTTTGCCAACTCGACATGGTATATGAGATCTTGGACCTAAATTACAAAGCCATTGCCTAATGAGAATTCTGAGTTGTAATAGACTGAAAATTGAATTCAAGAAAAATTAAATATATTTAGAAAACTATGAATATTTTGTAGCTCAGATATATCCTCAATAAAAAGTTTTCAATGATTACAATTGCTTCCGATGTAATTTGGACACCCTTAACATCCTCAAATGGATTTAAAGATGCTTGACGGAGATAAATGAGATATAGGCCGATTGTGAGATCACTCAGACTCCAATCTTCAATCCCAATCTTACTCCGTTGAATGGTTGCAAGGATCTCTGATACAGATCGACTGCTTGGTGGGGATTTATGGCTAGCTCCGTTTCCTGCATGTCAGAGTTTTGAATCAGCCTCCATAACCACAGGCAACTGGAAAGTGTAGTAGTGGTGTTGAGGACCCCTGAACACTCCCACAAGGATGTTAACCAAATTACAGCGACTGTATAAGTTTCAGGTAGGATTTGCTTAAAGGCTTGTTCTTAATTTTCAAATTAGACGACCCTATGTGATCATCCTTGCAAATTAGATGACACACAGAACATAACCAACATACACAGACCTGATGGAACAGCCCACCCACACAATTGCAGAGCTGGTTCAACAGCTTTGGTGAGCCAAGCAAGCTCTAATTTCCATTTTCTATCACTGACATCATCATCACCAGAGCTGTATTTGGCAAGCTCAGAGTCATTTTCTGTCTTCTTCTCCACTGTAGGTCTTGAAGAAACTTGAGGTGCATCCTTGGCCTTTTTCAACACATCACCTTCTACCTTATCTGCTTCTGACGAATGTGATCGAGAACAATCAAGAACACTATACACAGACCTTGTAAGCACTTCTGGTGTCTTCAACTTATTTTTAGTATAATCTACAACATAACAAGATAATAACAAATAAGCCTCTTTCAGATGAACAAATGAAACCTAAACCGAAGAAATTCTAAATTTTACTCAATTCCAGTTTCTAAAAGCATCATCAATGCCAGATAATCTTCACATCAGTAGCACTTAACGAGTTCCACTTGAAATGAATTGCACACATATCAGATAGTTCTTACACAGCGCACTTAAACTTCCTACTCTCTAAACACTACCGTAAATCATCATAATATCCAATAAAGTAGTGATAATCATTAAGGTAAACTGTTATTATCTACAATTAAGTGTATATATGATAAATACAAGATATTAAGAAACGAAAAAATAACAATAAAAAAATTTAAAAAAAGAAAAGCTTACAAATGTTGCGAAATAATCGTTTCACGAATTGATTAGCCATTTCTGAGTGACACAAAAATAACTTGCTGAGTTCCTTGGGGTTATATATGGCAGCTGACGAAGTCGAACTCTGTTATGGCGGCTTGAGGAAGAGGAGGTGGTTGTATTGTATCGGGCTGGGTTATGTTATCTACAGTTACAAATTTGAACTCAGTCTGTATCCATTGTTTAATTTAATATTATCATATTTTTATTACTAAAATATCCTTATTTCAAAATGGGTAATTAATCAAGATATTAAAGTGTCTTTGCAGAAGCCAACATGATTAACATAGTGAAATAATCGTGGTTTAGTACAAAAGTAAGTTTTGAACGGTGAACATTTTCCAACAAGGATAATGATTAAAGCAGAAGGCCAGGATAATGCAAGCACTTTACAGCATTTATATAATATTTTAATCATAGTGGACCCTCAACAGCTTTTGATATTTAGTTTAAATTGCAATTCACTACCCTATACAAATACAAATCGGTAGAAATTAGAAAACAAAAATCAACGTCTCTGCATTTAATATACGTTCTCTTTAAAGAAGATAGAATAATAAAATTAAAGGTATATATTTATGGAGTAAACAGAAATTTATTAGTTAATGTAACTAAAAAAACTTGTGTCGGTGGATAATTCCCAATCAATAGTAGGCTTAGCTGAGCAAAAAATTATACACTCCCTTTTGGGCTGGGCTGTTCCCTCCATGGTCCATGGAGTTAGAAGCGGGTCTCTATGTAATTTTATGTTTCGTAGGGGATGTAAGGTATTACTAGAAAAATAAAGGACTTACAGAAAATTCACGCGGAACGCGACTCTCTACTCTATAAATACATCCAGTTAGGGCTTCGGTCTCAGTTCACCGCCGCTGTCCCTCTTCTTCTCACTCGTTCAATCAAAACTTTTAGATTGGTCACTGAAGATGATGTATTGTTTTCAAAACATGTGATTTGAATTCTATAAATGAATGTGGAGAATGAAATGATGATTATATGATTCCCTATTGGTTTGATAGCCGGGATGATGGCATCGACCTTTGTATTAGCTCTATCTGATCATTCTCTTCACTTCACTGCACATTTTGTTTATGTTTTTATTTTCATTTTAGTTTTATTTAGGGGAGAATGAAAGGATGATTGAATATGTTTCCCTATTGGTTTGATTGCCGTGATGATGGCGTATTTTTATTAGCTCTATCTGATCATTCTCTTCTTTATGCAACCGTTTCAATCTCTGTTTTTTGCACTAGGCACATTTCGAAGGTTTTTCAGGTTAATTTTGATTGAAGCCTGTTGAGCTCAAAGTATGTGCTAGATTTTGATAACGTCATTCTGTTAAACATCCTGTACTTTTATGCTGGACGATTTATCAGATTTTGACCAATATTATCATTTATCATCGTTACTCTTCTAGGTTAAATTAAATTCGTGCTGAATTTTTTTTTTTTTCTTGCTTATAACAAGCATGTTATACGGATAAATGATTTTGAATGTAAAAGAGCTGTTTAATGAAGTCTTAAGCATCTATTTGTATTACACTTTTCAATGGAAAATTGAAGACACGAAAAGGTTCTCTCTCTCTTTCCCCATTGGCTGATATTCAACTGGTTTGTAGTAGTAGGTATAGACCACTCAAAATAGCTAATGTTTAAGTAGATAACTATGTACTTTTTAAGGCAATTATGATTAAACCTATATACCTTTAGCCCAGCATGTAAAGTTCAGTTTCACATCGGCTGAAACCATGAATAATCACTATATATATGCCTTAGCATTTGTTTGACCTACATCACCACAAAGAGCCCTGAACTGAAAAAATAAATAAAAAAGTATATTATCCTACGAACATTACAACAGAAAACAATGCAAGCTTCTGCTTCACTGCCGCAAGCAATAGACAGAGATCCATGTATCGTAACAGAAACATGCTCAATCCCATAAAGTTATAAGTTTACTGTACATCACAAAAGTCAACAATTTCCTGCCAAAGTACAGACCCCACTCTGGTAACATACACTGTTAACTTACCAGACACTGTAAATTACATAAGATGCATGGTGAGATGGATAAGACGCTGCAAACTGATAAATATGGCCAGCCAGATTTTGATGGCCTCACCACATCAAACTTTATACCCACCCAACAAGACACCCCTGTTAATTTACCTGCTAGAAATTTGATGCTTCTTGAGACTTGTCAGTTCCGGTGCCATCTTCAAGAAATTCATTTGATCAACCAAGAACCAACAGTGTTTAAACTTGATCAAAAGATACGGAATATTGGTCAGAGACCTCCATCAGCCTTGTTCGACAAACTTTAAATGAGTGCTTGCACTTAGACCACTAGTAGAACGAAACGCCATCTGGCTTTTGATCTTTTCTGCTCTCCATTTTGCCGAGATCGCAACTATTTCATTGGCAAGACCTTTAATTGCACCTATCTAGATTCCACACTCAGCATGCATATCACGTACTGCAGACTCTGCATAAACATCAATATGAAATCCATTTATCACACAACATGTTCCTTTAACTAAATCAAGCACTCCAACTTCAATACCTGCAGAGACTGATATTATAGTAGCTATTTTAACTTTATCAGAGCAGAGTCCCATTCATCTTATGTCATCAAACATAGCCAATAATTTGCAAAATTGCTAGTTCCTAGAATATTGAGTTCGTGCGTTAATCAAATAAATTATATACGTAGCCCTTATTTCATCAAGTTAAACTATGGTTCAGCAACTATTGGCTATGAGCAACTATTATACCATTCACAATTAATAAAATTTATCTCTATTGTTTCTCATGACATCCCTCAGCGTCAGCGGAAGACATCTGTATAAGAACTATACTAAATTTATTTCACGCTTATCATATGCAGAAAGCATCAACAACCTAGCTATGTTTTTTTCTGCAATCATCTTCATGTATCACTGACTGTCAGACCACAGGAAATTCAAGGCCTCAATCATGCAAGAAAAGAAAAACCTGGATTCAGTGCAGGTAATTGCTATAATATAGACCCGAGGTCTGGTACATAACCAGCTAGCTTCAGTTGTCCATCTAATTCAACCAACAACAAGTAAATCCTATCAGAGGCTAGGTGAGATTTATCAGATGCAGCGAACTGATATATTTTCCTTTCAATTTCAATCCAGCTTGAACCAGGACATCTCTTTTCGACCCCTAGTTCCTGCATGGCCAACCTTATTTTCATGACCTCAGCCCATCTATTCAATTCAGCATACATGTTAAGCAAAAGCATGTAATACCCACTATTGTTTGGCTCCAGAATTGTTAATTCCTTAACAGCAAGATGAGCAATCTCCAAGTTCCTATGAAGCTTGCACCCACCCAACAGGGCACCCCAGATAACTGCATTTGGTTGAAATTTCATGCTTCTTATTAGTTCTAATGCCTCTTCAAGCAAGCCAGCTTTGCCCAACAGACCAACCATGCATCCATAGTGCTCAGCTTCAGGAGCTATGGAATATTCATTGATCATGCTCTGAAACCTCCGACGGCCTTCTTCAACAAGCCCAGCATGAGTACAAGCACTTAAAACACTAATAAAAGTAACACCATTCGGTTTTATTTTTTCCCTCTCCATCCTACCAAGCATTGCCAGTGCTTCATTTGCAAAACCATGGACCGCAAGACCTTCTATTACTGAACTCCAACAGAAGAGATTTTTCTCTTTCAATTTGAAGAACACTAAAAGGGACCTATCTAAGCTCCCACACTTTGCATACATATCAATCAATGCGGACCCTATATAAGCGTCAACATCAAGTCCATTCTGCAATAAATAAAGATGAATTTCCTTCCCTAAGTCAAGCGCTCCAAGATGGGCGCAAGCCGATATAACAGTAGTCATAGTAACTCCGTCAGGACTAATCCCACTCTTTTTCATCTTATTAAACATATCTAAAGCTTCTCTAAACTGCTTGTTCTGAGAATAACAAGTGATCATAATCGTCCATGAAATTCTATCCCTCGCAGGCATTTCATTAAATAGCAATTCAGCTGCCTCCACATTTCCCAGTCTTGCATACCCATCAATCATTGTATTCCAGGTGCGAATGTTCCTTTCAGACATCTCATCAAACAATCTCCTTGCAGAGCACAAATCCCCAACCTGCAGATGAGCTGAAACCATCGTAGTCCATGCGAAAACATCTCTCTCAGGCATTTCATCAAACACTCTTCTCGAATTAGAGATTTTATTCGAATTCGAGTAAAAATCAATCAAAGCAGTCTGGACAAACACATGAGAATCGAACCCATTCTTCCAGATTTGCCCATGCACAGCTTCTCCAATACAGAGACCCAATAATGAAGTACAAGCTTTTATCAACGATGGAAAAGTATAACTTGTGGGAAAAACTTTAGCCCTTAACATATGAATATAAACTTCTAGAGCTTGAACTGGGCAGCCACAATGAACGAAGCCTCTGATAACTGCATTGTACACAAAAACATTGGGTTCCTGCATCTGGGTAAAGGCTAAAACTGCAAGATCTGTTCGGTGAAACACAGAAGTACAACAACTGATAAATTGGTTTATGAGGAAACAGTCTTGGCTTGCGTTGGTCTTAAGCATGGTGGCATAAACACATTCTAGTTCTTTTACACCGGAACATTTCTTTACTTGATTGGCTATGGTGTGTATTTGAGCGAAAGATTCAGGTTTTTGAAGAGGTTTTGGTGTTAACAAGCGGTTAAAATTCGTTACTGTTTTCGTATATACAGTCATTTGCTTTATTGCGGCAACTGGAAAATAACAGGATGATATCGTGATCGTCTAATAGCACCAAAACTTAAAGGGTCATTGTAACTTGATTAATAGTTTTATGCATGGTTTTGAAATCGCGTATTGCATCTTGTATCGAAAACCTAATTTTTTGAATCGTGTATCACGTATTATATTTATTATATTATAGGATACGCCCTTTTCAAAAAAAAAAAAAAAAAATTCAAAATTTTCTAAAAGTTATTATCATTTCTAAGATTAATTAAAGAATTTTGTGATATTATTCACTTTAAATTATGATATTACATAATTAAAATTAATCACAAAATTAAGAATTTATATTATTTTATCTCAACCATTCATATCATTTCCAAGATCAATGTCAACATCTATATCTCCACTTGTATTATTATTATCATGCAAAATGGGCAACACATGTTCCTCTTCACTTTGTTCATGCAAAATGAGTAAATTTGAGTAGGTTTTAGTGAACCGGGTTGGGTTACTTGGTTTCGACCTGAATTATTTTTGGGCCTTTGGCCCAAATTAATAAAATCGTATAGATTTATATCGATATTTTTAAGGATACGAAAGGATACGTATTGTATCGTAGAATACATATCAACGTATCGAAAGGTTTATGATACATTCTTTGATATGTATTGTTGACGATCTGTATCGAATCGTATTATATGATACGTATATCGTAGGATAATAATAACCATGGTTTTATGTGCCTTGAATTCTGTAATGTGGACCCATCGTTGATAAGGGTTGTGATTAAAAAAAAATTTATGATGAGTTAAATATTTTTAATCTTTATGAGAATAAGCTATTTATGATATATTTATTTTGAATATTTATGACCCCAAAAGAAAAATAAATCATTTAGGGAGAACTAAGGGGAAAATAGCAATTACTCCAGAAAATTACCCAGAATCACAGCAGGGCATTTACTTATGAAGCACGCTCCAAGCTGAAGATCCTATACAGAGACACGGATTAGGTTACTACTACTAATAGATATTGTTTCTTTAACACCTAAACGAAGTCCAAATTTAGTAATTTACAAAAACAGAGTCTCTCAAATGCTTTAAGCTAGTACAAAGTACAAACCATAGCCAGTGCCAAAAGGTTTCAACTTGAAATCTATGTGGCACGGCCATAAGTTTTATTAATCTTTGTGATGAGACCCCGCTGGTGCGCTTTTTCAGCAGAAGGAAAAAGAGTGGACAGAGAGGATAAAATGGCACTTTTCTACACAACAAGCAAGGGACAGGTGGCTACAATTTCAGAATGTTTGGTTGAGAGTGTTTTGTGTTGCGACAGTGGATCTGTTGCTGGAAATTGTAGTGCATGTGAGTTTCTGCAGGTGGAAATAACAGCAGAGATTTAACGAAACAGCAGGTTCCTAACACTTTGCTTTAAATTCCATCTCGGGAATCAGAGCTTGAAACCATTCAGGGTTGAGGTAACATCATGGCCTTTTGATTTAAAATGGGCAATATATTCAGAATAGCTTATTTCCCTGTATATGGGAGGATTGACTTCAGATAGCAGCTCTTTCACTGGTCCAAATGTGTTGTCGCTGTTACTAGTAACTGGAAGGAAGAAACATGAAGCTGGATCCGGCCACCACTCTATGCATCACACTTTTGAATTTATCATTGCTGATCAGCTACAAAAACACATACCAAAGTAATTAACAACACTTTTAGGCTTCAATTTTAGAATATCATATACTTACTTGCTATGCTATTTCATTAATAATAAAGCATACCTGCAAAATGTCTCCTACGTTTGCTAGCAGAGATCCCTGCAAATGGGGCACATCAACCCAGTGGTTATCATGAAAAGTTTGAAGGCCACCAATATTGTCCTGCAAAAGTATGGTTAAAAAGGAAGGATCTGAATGGTTGGCGACTCCTAGAGTTAAGTTTGGCTCAGGGCATATGGGGTAATAGTTACACCAAAGAGACGCAGTTTTCATGCACTCAATGCTTTCTAGATACTCACTGCTTATACCTAGAGCCTCAGATAGTAACTCATATAATGTCTTCTTTAGTTGAAACATGAACTTCATGAACTCACCGATTGGCTCTCTGCAAAAACAAAGTTCCATAAACTGGGTTGCATGTCCTGGATTAATTAGGTTCTTTTATTCATTTTTTAATATAAATCTCTATAATTACCTGCAAACAATAGGCAAGGCTTCTGTGTCCAATTGTTCATCAAAATACACACATAATAAGGTGTCCCTCCAGTTCCCTGGTTTTGATTTGTTGAGAAATTCATTACTGTAACATCTCACTGGTTGGCTCCTATCATGTGACTAATACTTGAACTTCACTTCATATGGTTGCTCATGGAACTAATGCATACAGGCTAACAGCATATCCATAACTTCATCTGGAACTCCATGATTTATCATCTGAAAGAAACCCCATGTTTTCGCTGCATCATGTATGGCTTTCACAATCTAAGGTCTTCGATCACTTCTTTCAAAGCATTTTAGATCGACCACTGGAACATGAGCTTTGGATGATGACTTTGGCACGTCGTCCGGCGGATGGATGAAGATTCTTGGCAGCTTGACCACTCCAGAGTCAACAAGGCCTTTCACTCCAGCTTTTGTTTCATTGAAGTCATCCATTTCTTTGACATGATCATATTCTAAGCCATCATTGACAACAGTTTTTTCAGCGTGAGAAATGACTTCCATCTTGCCAATACCCGGGGTCGTTGTTCAGAGACGAAGAAGCATAAGAAACAGAGTGGCTTGGTGAAAACTCATGTTAGTTGGCGACTGGATTAATCATGAAACAAGAGTCAGATCATTTGGAGACCAGCAAATTAATAAAATCAGGTTAAATTTGGATTAGGTGAGCAATGGTTTACTGTTTATAGACTCCAATAAGCTTTTTGGTCTGATCTTTGTAGTCAATACCATCCAGGATTTACATAGATTTGGTCCAACAGCGAGAGCCGAGTTATCACGCGTGGCACTGGAAGGATATGCAAGTAGACTGAAGACTTTTTTGAACATTTAGTTTACTGAACTGGGGTTTTGATATGTTATATTTCTAACATATTAACACTCTACAGTAAAACCTAGCCAATTTACAAAGCCTTTAATAGATGTTTGTCAAAATGAGAACGCGTTGACGTTGTCAACTGAAAATTTTTTTCCCCTAAAAACGAGTGCAGAAAATTAGTTTTTTATTTAACTACTTTAAACAGTAATTAATACTATACAAAATAATAATAATAATGGATGACCAAGTGATAACTCATGCCTTGCTCGGTTTGGCCATCCACCGATACACAGAGGAACCCATTTTGCTGAATATATTGCCTATTTTAGGTCCAAAGGACTAAATGGCAACTCATGCCTTGCTCATTTCCTATAAACAGTCGAGATAAACCGAACTTAAGACTTCTTTAATAATATATCTAAAAATCTTAGTTGACCACTCGACCACCTAACGGTAGTTCAGGTCTTCAATTTTTGCTACCAATGATTCCTTCAAATTGGGCACATCAACCCGGCCCGGTGATTATCGTGAAGAATTTGGAGCTCATCAATTATCCTACAACACTTTCAAAATATGAATACACTTTGGGGAATAATAAATATATTAAAATGAATATAAAAAATTAATCTCAAGGTGTCCCTCCCATTCCCTAACATAAGAACTCGAAACCATTGGAGCTCAATGTCTTTTGATGTATAATACGAAAAACATCTACGATGGTTTACTTCTCTGTATAATTGGAAGGGAGAAACACGGAGCAGAAACTCAATTTCCAACACTTACGGCTGCCAAGCACTCTATGCATCATACTTTTGAACTTGTCATTTTCGATAACCTACCCAATACAAGGCTTCAATTTAAATGATTAAGTAACAATGCCTGCATAAAGTATTTAATGTTCGATACCAAAAGATCACACCAACCTATTGATTATTGCCTTGAGGAACATCTCGTAAATGTTTGGGGACTTCTACAATCAAGTGAGGTTCAGAAAACCCTAGACACACTGGAGCCTTGGATGTAACTCATATATATTGCGCCTGGCCCCCCCATCTACTTCATTGACTCACTGATTAGCTCTCAACCTACATAAAACTGGGTTACATATTCGTGATTTCAAATATGAAACTATGATAACTTTTTATGAATTTCACCAGATACTGGTATAATGACATATTATTGCTTATGTTTGATATAACTGTTGTTCCTGAATTTCTTGATGCATCCTTAGCATCAAATGAAGGCTAATAAAGCCTTGAATACTATCCACAAAACCAAGTATGGTGGCAGTTGGGAGATATGTGTCTCATAAATAAGGAATTTTACTTATGTTAACGTGAATGATATCTTTTTGGAAACATGTGACGGGCAACCTGATAGGCTTGCGACTTGAAACTGGCAACCAGATGAGCTAGATGAGTAATGCTACAATGTGAAGCAAACGTTCTCTAAGCGTGTGTTGTAATATAGGAAAGTGTCCAAGCGACCTAACGAGATTGTGATCAGAAGCATGCAGTGACATGTCAGAAGGAAGGTCAGAGCTATCATTGTTGAATGTCAGAGGACGGTCGATTTCCTTATAGGGTTCAGCTGTTATTATGGATAAGACTGCTAGATGTCAAACTAGTTAAGAATGTTTGACTCAATATCCTGACAACGTGTAAATGTGGCTTAGCGTGTTAAATATATCTAAAACCTAGGGATGACATTTAATGCTCTGTAGAATAGGCGTGTTGTTTGAATTAATGAAAAAAGAAGAACTTTTTAGTGCATTTTTTTCTTTGTATTCTTCAGCTTGTAATCCAACAGTTGGTATCAAAGCTGTAATTCTCTTCACCAAGATCAATCTATCCTTAAACAGTTCATCTTCTTCCCTAAAAAGAGTCAGGACTAATCCCACTCTTTTTCATCGTATTAAACACATCTAAAGCTTCTCTAAACTGTTTGTTTTGAGAATAACAAGTGATCATAATCATCCATGAAATTCTATCCCTCGCAGGCATTTCATTAAATAGCAATTCAGTAGCCCCCACATTTCCCAGTCTTGCATACCCATCAATCATTGTATTCCACGTGGGAATGTTCCTTTTAGACATCTCATCAAACAATCTCCTTACAGAGCACAAATCCCCAACCTGCAGATGAGCTGAAACCATCGTAGTCCATGCGAAACATCTCTCTCAGACATTTCATCAAATACTCTTCTCGAATCAGAGATTTTATTCGAATTCGAGTAAAAATCAATCATAGTCTGGACAAACACATGAGAATCAAACCCATTCTTCCAAATTTGCCCATGCACAGCTTCTCCAATATAGAAACCCAACAACGACGTACAAGCTTTTATCAATGATGGAAAAGTATAACTTATGGGAAAAACTTTAGCCTTTAACATATGAACATAAACTTCTAGAGCTTGAAGTGGGTAGCCACAATGAACAAAGCCCCTGATAACTGCATTGTACACAAAAACATTGGGTTTCTGTATTTGGGTAAAGGCTAAAACTGCAAGATCTGTTCGGTGAAACATAGAAGTACAACAGCCGATAAATTGGTTTATGAGGAAACAGTCTTGGCTTGCGTTGGTCTTGAGCATGGTGGCATAAACACATTCTAGTTCTTTTACACTGGAACAGTTCTTTACTTGATTGGCTATGGTGTGTATTTGAGCGACAGAGTCCAGTTTTTGAAGAGGTTTCGAGTTTAACAAACGAGTTAATGACTTTTTCCCACTCGAAAAATGGTGTAATTACACTTTCTTACTCTCAGACTTTTAAGATACCACATTAATACCCAAACAACATATTTCGTTAATAGATTCTGTTAAAAACAATGACATTCACTGTAAAGACGAAAATACCCTTAACCGTTTGATTTTAAAGTTTTATTATTATTATATGTCAAGTCAATAAAATCAATTACCTATATACCCCACTTTTTAATTATGAAATTACTGTCATATCCCCAACAATGTGTGAAAATTAAATGGTGAATTTACCCCTAATGTTTGTAATGAATAACCGTTGAGAATTTGAAATTTTGACAAATGAAATTACTATTTTGTCCCTGCAAGTGTTGCAAACTAAGATAATATTTATATTATATTACATTAATTCTGTCAATTTAAATCCAATAACAATCCAGATTGCAAAATCACAATGTATTTTACTCAATAGAACGCAAATGAAATTTGAGAATTCAATACAAATCTCTTTAATAATGCACAATTAAAATAAACAGTTTTGAAAAGGGATATAACAAAAAGTTGGGGGAAAAACATCATTGTCATTGTCATAATTTTGATTAAATATACATAGAGCAAAATTTGATCAGTATGAGAGTTGTCCTTGGTGACCAAGATGGTACATTGTTGCTTCCTGTAATGCAAAAAAGTTAAGGATCTCCAAGATGTTGAACCCTCATCTCTGGAATTGCTATGACCTGAAATAGAATTTTACAATAACCTTCAACCAAATTATAAACTAATCAATGTCAAGACCCAAACAGATTAGTCCACAAAGAACTTGGGACAATGAAAATGATGAAGAAATAAAAAGTGTAGGGTTGAGCCACCATGAGAGCTAATCAATACACAAACAGAGTAAAATTTCTAAAATTTCCACAAACCACTTAGGACAATGACAAAGAAGAAGAAAAAACTAGTTAGTTTAAGGAACACCTTTAATTTCAAACGTTTTTTTTTTAAAGAAAACTCAAATCAACTAATTTTCCAAAGGTATTCCAATTCGACTGTAAGCAACTCTAGTATCCAACACAACATTGTAATAAAAAAAAATTGAATTCAAACATGTTCCAATGTATTGTCCAACCAATTACAAGCATATATAATGAATTTCAACAACCCTTTGCAATTAACAAAATTGTCTCCCGGTTCAGCCAAAACTTAACTTCATCCTATGGAACAATTTCAACTAAAAATAAGCCTTTTCACCATTAGTTGAATCCACATGAAAACTATATATATAACATGCAGCATGTAATCACATTTCTTAAAAGCAAAGCTAGTGCAATATCCAAGAATCAATTTAGCCGGCACATGCAGGACATATTCATCACAATATTGAACCAAAATTTTCAGAATCAAAGTATTTCACCGAAATTAGAACTAAACATGCAAGCTTAAGGAATGGTTCGACCTTTTCTAATATGTGTCAAACTCAAAACTCAATTACACATTATATTCAACAAGATAAACCAAAAAAAAAAAAAAAAAGATTGTAAACTAATGAACTAAATATTGATATGCAACTTATGATTCCATAGTATATTGGAAAGTTACTCAATCAAATTGTATGAACATGTAAAACTTAAAAGAAATTCGGCCTTTTTTTAACATGTGTTAAGTTTGCTTACATCACTTTTCTAGCAAAACAATATTAATTCATTTCTCATGTAGGCGGATTTTTAAAGCAACCAGGTCAACCAAAATTTCAAGAAATTGAAACAATTAGCTTAAGGAAAAGGACATGCATGCTAGAATTTCAATTATACCGAAAGATTTTCATTCATTTTCCATTCACTCCTCAACTATCACATGCATCTCCAAATTAAACCAGCAACCCATTTTCTTAATGAGCAACACACACACACACACACACACACACACACAGTTCAATTACCTTGTCATACGTTGCCATTACAAGTTCAGAGTTCCATGGTCTTAAAGACGTTGTGACCCTGCATATTAAATTATAACATGAAGGTTAGAACTTATGGAGTCATGGTCGTTTAAAAATGAACTAATCCAAAGTAGAATGTATAAGTATTGTTGCCTGTGTTGTGAGATTGTGGAGCATTGTGTTAACTTGAAGAAGATGCATTTGTTGTCGAAGCTGCAAACCTAGCTCTTAAGGATGATGTGGTCATTATTGTTACAAATGTTTTCTAAAACGTAAAAAATGGGGAACAATATTAGTTAGCAAATCATCAACGTAAAAATAGATAAAATGAAGAAATTAATAATAACCTAAGGTTTCTCCTTTCATTTACTGTAGTTGGATTATCCTTGCAAGATCTTTTGTTATGTTCCAATGCATTGCAAAAATTGTATCTATGTGTAGAAACTCGTTTATTCTTGGGTTCCTCAGTTGGGTCTCTCTTTCTTGCTTTTGCTGGTCTACCCGACTTGGCATGCTTGTATGGGGGCCATAATTTTTCATCATTGACATCTAGCCAAGTGCACTTGTCTGGAACATGATGGATCATATATGCATATGTTTGCATGTACATCAGAATTCGTAGCTTCTCATCCACATGCTCTTTAAAATTTTTCACATTCATGTGTAACAGACAACTAACAGCATGCACACATGGAACACCAGAGATCTGCCATACGCCACAATCACAAACTTGGTTCCACAAAACTAGTGTATGTTTTCTACCTTTTTTTGACATTTTTGTCAATTACCTCAAACTCATTAGATCTAGAGTAAACAACCTCAACACACCTTACTGACTCAGTCAACCTGTTTATTTTTTTATGCACCACTGGTGGAAGAGGAGTTACCCAATTAGTACCAGCCTGGAACCTACATTGCATCCTTTTCATTACCCTCATCTTGTACATCTCCAATAAACTCAAAATCGGAAGCTCTTTATTGTCACCTAACCACGCATTGAAAACCTTACTCATATTGTTCGTAACATGGTCTGACTTTGCTATTGGGTCAAAGGCATGCATGGACCATTTGTCAGGTTCATTCTCTATCATTCACTTGTATGCATTTTCATCAACTTCCCTTACCTTGCCCATGGCTGCAACAAAATCAACCCTATTTGAAGCTTTACTCATTGCCCAAAACAAATTTCTTAAGTGGATACCCGAAATTTTTTGTATGAAATTAGCATACACATGCCTAACACAGTACCTCGTCCTTGCATTCGGCCAATGCTTCTCTAATGCATTTAAAATATCTTTCTGCTTGTCACTCATGAATATGACGAGATCAACATCTTCGAGAAAATCACGAAGTAAGCTCAAAAAAAACCCCAATGACTCATTGTTCTTTATCTCACAAATGCATAAGGCCAAAGGGTAAATCCTGCTGTTGGCATCAATTGACACTGCAGATAGAAGAACCCCACCCAAGTGACCCTTCAAATGGCACCCATCAATCCCAATGAAATGTCGACATCCCTCTAAAAATCCCCTCATTTGAGCCACAAAACTTAGAAAAAAAAAATTGAACCTTGGACTCTCTGGAACATTCTCTCTAATCACCCTTAGCTCTGAAAAACCATGAAGAGGTGGTGGAAAAATGATGGAAAGCATGTAAACAAGACATGCAAGCCAATATATGGATTATAGGATTCAAAACTTTAAATAAAACATAAATTAACATTATACTTTCTCCTTAAAGCTCAGGTTTGATGAAGCCAAGATTCAAAGTTATGAACCCTTTACACTTTAACACCACCTTGAGAGAAAGAGAGGGTGACCGAACCTAAGAGAGAGCTTGTGTTTTTTCTTTTGAGTGAACAATGAATAACTTGACCTAAAATGCAACAATTTGCATTTATATATACATAAGTCATTTTGTAATTCCTTCTTTTCACTTGTATGCCCTAATAAAATCTTATTCTAAAAGGAGCGCAAGCATTTATTAATTTGGCCTTTGAACAATCAATATTATTCAAGGGCCCATGTAAACTACACTAGTTTACATTAACAACTCGTAAGTTTACCCTTTTGCCCTTTAACTATTAAAAGGTTATTTTAGTTCATCTAATTTATCTTAACGCTTTAAGATATAATAATTAAATACAATTAATTATTGCTTGACCATTTTAACCTTTAAAATGTCACGAATAATTTTCAATGTAACAATTACCATAGAAATTTCGTCATTACCCTTGGAAGATGCTAGCCCTCTTCGAGAAATCATTTCTCTCTTTTATCCTTCTCTAACTTCTCAAGGCTATTGGTGTGACCATGTAGGTCCACCGTGGATTAGCCGTGAGCCGGTTTCGGATGAATCTAAAAACTTGTCCGAAGGCCCAACGACTATGGTAAACATTTAGCAATGTGCCATAGTCCCTAAATCATGATGAAAAATTACTTCATCAAACCCTTTTCAGATCATATGTACTATACAGGTAAAGTTCCTCCATTGAAATATCTTAATCGAGTACGGATTCATGGAACGTCAAAATCCTAAACTCAATCTTCTACCGAATCGTCGATCAATATATTCGGAACTTGTCATCATGAACTTACTTTTGTATGACTAATAATAGACTCTGACCAGAGATTTTGATTTTCGACATTTATCGACGTTCCTCCAGGAACCCGAATCCGAATGGAGTCAATGGTACTCCTGATCCTATATTTCCGAGTCAATGGATCTCGTCTTAACCATCATTCGTTTCCACATATGAACAACGCATGACTAAATAGGCTTTATCATACGAAACATGACTAGTCTCGTACTTATACACTGTATGAACCATATGCATCCGTATCAGATCTGATCACAATGTCTCAGGTCAAATGACTACATTATGCACTGATATAACCAAACGATAAATCATTGACTACATGTTTTTTCAAGTGATTTGTCGTTATTCGGTCACGTTCGAAAAACAGTTCACCAACCACTAATCCATACTAATGCCTCAGTGACATGATTATCATCGTCATCTGTACTTATATCAACTCATGATATCTTTTGGAAGCATCTAGTGTGTCTACTATGCAATATAGTTGGCCAAATTATATTGCTTATGTGGGGAATCTTTTGATAAATTCATTTATCAATTAGATGAATCATCTGGACAACTCATATACATACATTATTTTAAATGCATGATTGAATAAAGGAAGCAATTTATATATATGAATTGAAGAACTCTTTCTTCTATTATTTATGATATATTGATACAAGATAAAATGCTTTGAAACCGACAATACGAATGGTTTCTAGGGCATACACTAACATTTACTAACAAGCTCTGAAATTGACCTAGGATTGGTGACCCTAATAATATGGGAGCACTTGAACAACCACATAAATGACTCAGCATGTTCTTTCACAGTCATACCAGTTGCAATTTTCCTAGCCCTATACAGCTTATGATTAGAGGCCTCCATAAAATGTGTCCTTCCTAGTTCATCATGTAATGGCTTCACAAAACCCCCCTCATGTGACCTAATAAAGTCCCACATTTTTTCAGCATTCCATGGGGCAGTGGCATCAAGGTTGTTGTAGACTCTGAGGTACATGTGAGTGTGTTCATATATTCTAATTTGATATGATCTCTTATCCACCATTAATGTGGCATAAATCTGGAATTGACATCCCTCTTTTTTTGTAAATGGCGTTAATCCTCCTTTTCTCATTATACACTTTCTTCATGGCAAAGCCTCTTTGAATTATGTAATCCTTAAATTTTTTTCTAAAATGGCCGACACTCATAAACACTTGCCCAATGTTCGAGTGAATCTTCTCATCAACCCCATTCTTAAACTCATATTGCTTCACATGCCTACTCATCTTACTTACATTATCATCCTCCCCAATTTCATCCCCTTCCTCAATGTTATGCCCATGATCAGACAAAAGGCCCCCACTGTCAGCCCTATCCTCATCCCCATTATCACCATCTACCTCACCTTGAACATTCTCCCCAGCATCTACATCACCACTTACATTGCCAACACCATCTACATAACCTTGTACATTCTCCCCACCATTACCATCATCTTCGTCAGACACATCACTCCAATGGAACTTATCTTCAAAAGAATTTTGTTCGAGAATTTGTGGCTGCGTATCAGTAGTTTTCGGGCCTATGTTAGCTTCTAGAAAAGCTGGTAAGGATTCTATTATTTGTGCAGGCAAAGCTTCGACAAACAACTTAATGTCAACTACCCCTTTCAACCCATACTCCTAAAAAATAAACATTACATCATCGTCACTGTTTAATAAGCATCTCTCCCTAGACATAGGTAACATAGCTTCTACCCTAAACTTCTTATCAGGGAAAAGGTTTACTTCCTTATTCTCCTCGGCCACACATTTCTTCATGTCCTTAATCAACACAATGTAATTAAATTCTTTAGGGTCCACATTCCGAATCTCACTGTCAACTCCGAACAAATTGAATTTGAAATTGAACTTTTGTTGCTTCATCTTGCAAAACACAAATACATAATCATTATGCTAAGTTATACATTAAGTTCAAAGTTGCACAATGCATGTCATTCATTACATATCAAGCAGAAGAAAGTTTTAAGGAATTCATTCCATTCAATAACTCTTATTTGGACTTCATGTTATTCCTTATTATTCCATGTTTTTTGGAATTCAATCAACAATTTTTTTTTTTCAACAAAAACCATAGAAAAAAAAAATTAATGGAGTGTTGGTAAAATTTAACCATTCCGTAAGTTGTTTATATCATATAAATAGACAAACATATCATGCATAAGAAGTAAGTATAAAAAAGAAATGATGCTACTGAAGCTATCCCATATTCTAACATTTTATTAAATATTAAAGCAAAAGCAGGCAAAACCTTATATATTAAACTTTATTTTTCCTGGCTGTTGGTGCAAGTAAACAAAACCTTATATTGTTAAATATTTCTCAAAATAATAAATTACATTACCAAATTCATTCAGACAAACAATCAGACACAAGAAAATTAAAACTTATGCAACCACCAAGAACTTCCATGTATTAATTGATAGTGATGTCATCACATAATGAAATACTATAAAAGGACATATACTGCAAAATTCATGGGGAAAATAACCACACTGATATAATGTTGTGAAAAAAATTGCCAACTGTTAATGCCCCACTGCTAATTTTATCAAACAAATTTTTTTGACCAACCTCAAAATTTTTTTGACCTGTAATTTATAACTAAGTGACTGATATTTCTATAATAGGCAGGTAAATTAAACAGAGGGATGTGTATCTAGAAGCTAATTTCACTTAAATATAAAACACAATTTGCATGCCTTAGTAAAATATAATATCATCACATGACCTATGGCTATGACTACAATTATAAGATTTAAGTCTCCCAACACAAAATAAGTTCAGACAATTTCTCAACTTCATCAATTCAGATTCACCATCAGGTGGCACAAAACTCACAATTTTCTCCGAATCAAACCTCGTCAAGTTCACGCATTGATGGAAAGTAAAATCATCAAGCTCAATTGTTTGACTAGTACAACAAATAGCAATTTCAATTAACCATATGAAAAGGAACATAAATTGCAGTTCTTTATTTAAATATGTATAATCTCAAACAAAATGCAACACTCAATATACTGACTATATATATATACACATTAAAAGAACAAAGCAAACCTTGCATCTCTCATTCAAATTCAAATAAAATCCAAACGTGACTATGATTTGAAACTAATTTTATAAACCCAACTATATCTTGATTTATATTAGACAAGCAATTTATACACGTATATAAATAATTTGAACCAAGAAAACTAATAGCCTTCATACATCAGCAAAGGTTTGCACATAGTCATAGGCATTAAGAATCTAAAAAGTTGTGCAAAGCTATGGGTAAAGAATGAAAACCATATTATCATGGCTTTATTTAATCCCTAGAAGCAAAAAATTAAAATAGTGTATTACAACTCCATTAAAAGAGTATCACAAACACAACAACAGATGGCTCATGGCTTTATTTTGCATGTCGTATGTAAACATAAACCACAAAAAACTAAAAGAAGACAACCTCCAGAAGTCTGAATGGTCGCTAACGTTAACCCTATCTTTAGCAATCTAGAAGCAAGCCAAAATTCGCACTTAGCCGTCCAATCGTGACTCAAACTTGCTTCAAACCCTTGTTGTTCGCCAAAGAAACTCCACCACCACAACCCAAAACCTTTAATCGAGCCAAAACTCCAAACTCTCCAACCACTAGTCTAACCCTTCAATGCAAGTGATCGTTAACACTCAAACGTCGTAAAAAACAACTGCCAGAATCAGTAGAAACTAGTGGAAGTTTGGCAGCAAAAAACGCACACCTTGCCTCCTCCAGACACACAACAAGTGATAGATTTTGCCTTTTTGTTTTCTTTACTAGAGTCAACTTCTAGGCCACATGTCACTTATAACTGCCTTTTTTAAAATTTGATTTTGCCTTTTTTAAAATAAGTGATATAATGGCTTTATTTTTAAAATTAGATTTCATATGGAAAATGTTTAATGACAATTCTGCCCTCACTTATAACTGCCTTTTTACTATCTTGCCCTTTCTCACAACTTAAATTACTAACAGATTTTTGCTTTGAGTGGGAAAGTGTCATTTTTTGGGTGGAAAAAAGTCATTAACTCCCAATTTAGTTAGGTGAATGAAACAGCTGAAAGATAAAAATAAAAAAGAAAAATTAAGTTGAGCAGTCGAAACTTCAGGGTCCATTTGGTTCGCTATTTTGACAATTTTTAAAATAGTCTTTTGGAAAAAGTTGAGTTGAGTAGTATTCTCAGAAGTTTTTTGTACATTTTTTAATAGCATTTTTTGAAAATAACTATTTTAACCCCCTAGGTTTGTTAATTTAACTAAACACCCCCAACAATAAAAGTTTATAAATTAACAAAAAAAACCCCCACCCACCCACATTTGCTAAATTTCGGCCACCATTATTGGAATTTGGTGTAATAATATACTATCGACTAGATCTGGCTGGTAGTACGTCGATCTGGCCTTTTCTAGCCAGATCCATGGTGGATTTGGCTAGAAAAGGCCAAATCTACAGCCATAGATCTGGCTGTCAAACGATGGTCAAGATATGACCGTCGTCAAATGTAGATGTGGCTAAATGTGACCGTCAACGGCCACATCTTGGTTGTAAATCTGGCTGAAAAAGGTCAAATCGATGTACTACCGGCCAAATCCAGTCAGTAATGTGCTATTACGGCAAATTTCGACCACCATCTGACAGTGGTGGCTGGAATCTGGTAAATGTGGGTGGGTTGGGATGTTTTTGTCAATTTATTAACTTTTATTGTTGGGGGTGTTTAGTTAAATTAACAAACTTAAGGGTTAAAAAATCTAAATATTTTGAGTTGAATATAATATGATTGAATTTTGAGAATATTAAAACAAATGTATTTTTGGGTTTTTAGGATAAGATAGTGGGAAAGTATTGAAACAAACGAGCCTCAATTCTTTAAGCTTAGTTCAAGTTGTCCAAAGCACAACAACATATTTAACAATCCTCGTGGGCAAGAAATGTCCAAGTCAAAGGAGGGTGGGTCTTCTCTACTCAACAAAAGTCTTTTATTCTATTATAAAAACATTTCTAAAATATGTTTTATATGATCTAACTCTTTATTATAAAAAGTCTATCCATAAAAATAATAAAGAGTCGAATTTCACTCTTCACATCTAGAGAGTCGAATTTCACTCTCTATTTTAATTTTAATTAATAAACTATAAATTTTTATACATTTTATTTATTAATTCTCTCTTTTATTAATCTTTTTCTTAAAATTAAAAAATATTTTTATTAAATTTAATATATCCATTAGATTTGAATAAAAAATTTATTTTTTATATTTAGAAATGAATGAAAGATGTCGTTAATTTATATAAAAGATGTTTTAATATTACTTCTGCAAACTCTCCAACTCTAGGCAGCATTATTTTGTTATAATATTCTACAACTTTAATTCTGACAAGATAGGTAAGGTAAATGCAATAAAGAGGCTGATCAATATGCTGGTGAGTATTTTACTCGTCAGGATTTATTTACAGTGAAAAACTTAATATACGCTCCTTCGTCAACTGGTCTAGTGAAAAGGTTTGGGAGAGAGATGTTAACACACTGGAAATTCATATCGAATTCATCTCTTCAAACTTCTTGTTGGTTCTTGAACAGGATAACTGAAGCAAATTTAGACATTCATCTTCCTTTGCAAGTCTGAGTTTAGAAATAGGAAATGATAATAATATGGTCAAACATGACCTGGAAAAATATTTATAAAATAACGAAAAAAAGAAGGTATAATCAGGCAATATTCAGGATAAAAGAAAAATATCAGTGTATCTTCCAAAATTATAATTGCATACAAAAAGTCAAGGAGTAATACATAAACCTGAAGAAGATAATTATTTTTTTTCGATTTAAAATGACCACCATAATCCTCTTTTGCCTCCAGTAAACTTATCTGTTTGAGGCATAAATTACTGGAACAAAATTGTAAGAAACCAAGTGTTCAAGTATACTTCTACAATCCATCTCTCGCAATTTCATGATTATACATTATCAAATATATTTTTCTTTCATTTAATTTCTATATTCAATAAATGCCACATAGATCACACTTGCATTACAGGAGCCTGCATGAAGAGGTACTGCAGAAAAATATAATAATAAGTCATTAATCTGAATATATGTTTTTTATTCAATGAATGTGAATTTTAAATTTGGATCTCAAGACCATACCTCGAATGACTTTCCCAATCGTTCATATTCCAACATGCTCAGAGCAACTTCACAGCTCTGTGAAACAATAGGTTCAGGATCCCTGGCAAACTCCTCCAGAAGTGCTACACTGTGGTCATCTATAAGAGTGCCCCATATGAAAATTTACTTAGATAACGAAACAAGGAAATGGCTGATGTTCAATAAGAAGCACAAGTTTTTAAAGCACATGTGCATAAAAAACTGACCCCAAGGAAAGAGAAAGGTTCAGTGAAGGAGAATGTATTATTACTGGGAAGGACAATTTATTAAAGACGCGAAAATTTTACATCTGCTAGTACAAGCTTCATTCAACATAAAAAGTGTCCTGAAAATAATGCAAGAAAACTGTAATTCATATTAAGCATGCAGTAAGATAGTTATTAATTTAAGTTGTCACAATTGGGTTATATAATCTCAATAATGACCTCTGATTTACTTCAAATATCAATATGTTATTTTCCTAGAACAGAGCACCACCGAGCATCCTGCTCGATTGGACGTCAAACTTCAGTGTAATAGTTAGTGAGAAATGCTACTCTTACAAAGAAGAATACAAAGACAAACATACAAAGATAAATTATACCCTTAAAAGAAGGGAAAAGAGAGAGAGAGAAAGACAATCATGAAGATTAAGGGTAGGATTCATNAAAAACTCAGATTTTTGGGAATACTACTCCCAATATTATTCAACTTTTTTTAAACCCCTTAAATTTGATAATTTAATTAAATACCCCTAAATATTTTTTTAAAAATTACAAAAACACCCAAATAATCCACATTTACCAGATTCCGGCCACCACCACCGGAAAATGGTCGGAATCTGGTAGGATGGCGCACTACCGGCTGAATCTGGCCGGTAGTGCACCGATCTAGCCTTTTCCGGCCAGATCTAAGGCCAAAGATCTGGCCGTTTGGCCGTAACACTCGGTCACGACGGCCAGCAAACGGTGGTCGTTGACCATCAACGACGACCGTTTGTTGGCCGTCGTTGAGAGCAAATATGGCCAGACTCTGGCGCGTCGTCTCCAACGGCTCAGAGCTGACCGTAGATGCTCTCTCCCCCCCTTTTTCTCTTTTTTTCTTCCTTTTCCCCTCCTCCCCCCCCCCCTTCTTTTCTTTTCCCCTTCTTTGTTCCTTCCCTCCCCCCCTCCTTTTCCCCTCTCTTCCCTCTTTTGTTCTCCTCCTCTTCTTTTTCTCTCCCTCTTTTTTTTTTTTTTTTTTTTTCACCCCCTCCTTTCTGCCCCCCCCCCCCGTCTTCTTTCCCCGTTCTCCTTTTTTCCTCCCCCCCTTTTCTCCTTTCTTTTTTTCCCTTTTTTTTCTTTCTTCCTTCCCCTTTTTTCCCCCCCCTTTTCCCCGTTTTTTCTTTTTTTTCCCCTTTTTTTCCCTTTCTTTCTTTTTTTTTTTTTTTTGTCTCTTTTTCTTTTTTTTTTTCTTCTTCTTTCTTTCTTTTTTTTTTTTCTCCTTCTTTTTTCCTTCCCTTTTTCCCTTCCTCCCTTTTTTTTTTCCTTTTCCCCCCTTTCTCCTCCCCCCCTTCCCTTTTTTTTTTCCGTCCCCTCTTCCCTCCCTTTTCCCTTTTTCCTTTCCCCCCTTTCCTCTTTTTTCCTTTTTTTTTGTCCCCTGTTTTTTTCTTCCTTTTCCTTTTTTTTTTTCTTCATTCCCCCCCCCTCCCCTTCCCCACTTTCCTCCCTTTTTTTTCCCTTTTTTTTTTTTTTCTTTTCCCTTTTTCCCTTTCTTTCTTCACTTTTCCGGGACAGATCCACCGTTGGCTCTGGTCGGAAAATGGATCTTCATAGCGACTGCCCCATGACCGGAATAGATCCAACCCCCCCTGTCCCCTCGGTTGTCATGCTGTCCAACGGCTGACTCCGGCGCTACACTCTCGGTCCCGGTGGTAGCCGGCTGGGGGTGTTTGGGGTTTGGGTTAGGGGGATGTTTTGGAACTTTTAATTGTTTTTTATGAGCAGGGTGGTATTTGAAAAAAACATATCGAGTAAAGGGTATTTTAGGATTGATAAACCCTCTTACATCGTAACTCACACCCAACTTTCAAACTTTTTTAACGTTTGTGCAAAAAATCTTTTCCAAATAAATTAACAAAATTCAAAATTTAAACAGAACCAAAACCAAAAAACTCAAACAAAAAAAACCCAAATAACAACCCAATAACCTTCCACCATTAAAAATTATAAAAAAAAAAAAAATACAATTCCACCCTTTTAAAAAACCCAAATTTGAACCAAACGGAGCCCTGAGTTTCTGAGTTTTATTTACGTTTAACTTTTGAGAATATAAAAGTAGTTTCCAAAACTGAAACAAACGCAGCCATAAGATGCATGGTGAGATGGATAAGACGCTGCAAATGATAAATGTGTGCCACAGCAGATTTTGATGGCTCCTACCACATCAAACTTTATACCCAGTTACCGACCAACAAGACACCCCTGTAATTTACCTGCTAGAAATTTGATGGCTCTGAGACTGTCAGACGTAGTTCGGTGCAATCTTCAAGAAATTCATTAGATCAACGAGAGCCAACGTGTCTAAACTGACAATGAAAAGATACGGAATATTGGTCAGAGACCCCATCAGCCTTGTTCGACAAACTTTAAATAGTGCTTGCTATGACCACTAGTGAGACGAAACGCATTGGCTTTTGATCTTTTCTGCTCTCCTTTGCCGAGATCGCCACTATTCTTGGCAAGAGCTTAATTGCACTCTAGATTCCACACTCAGCACATACATCACGCACAGCAGACCTCCGCATAAACGTCAATATGAAATCCATTTATCACACAACATGTTCCTTTAACTAAATCAAGCACTCCAACTTCAATACCTGCAGAGATGTATTATAGTAGCTATTATTTAAATATCAGAGCAGAGTCCCATTATCTTATGTCATCAAACATAGCCAATAATTTGCAAATTGCTAGTTCCAAGATATGAGTTCGTGCGTTAATAAATAATATATACGTTGCCCTTATTTCATCAAGTTAAACTATGGTTCAGCAACTATTGGCTATGAGCAACTATTATACCATTCAATTAATAAATTTATCTCTGATGTTCTCATGACATCCTCAGCGTCAGCGGAAGACATCTGTATAAGAAACATACTAAATTTATTCACGCGTATCATAGCAGAAAGCATCAACAACCTAGCTATGTTTTTTCTGCAATCATCTTCATGTATTCTGACTGTCAGACACAGGAAATCAAGGCCTCAATCATGCAAGAAAAGAAAAACCTGGATTCAGTGCAGGTAATGCTATAATATAGACCCGAGGTCGGTACATAACAGCTAGCTTCAGTGTCCATCTATTCAACCAACAACGAGAAAATCCTATAGAGGCTAGGTGAGATTGATCAGATGCAGCGAACTGATTATTTTCCTTCAATTTCAACCCAGCTTGAACCAGGACATCTTTTGCCCTAGTTCCTTCATGGCCACCTTATTTTCATGACCTCAGCCCATCTATTCAATCAGCATACATGTTAAGCAAAAGCATGTAATACCCACTATTGTTTGGCTCCAGAATTGTTAATTCCTAACCGCAAGATGAGACATCTCCAGTGTCCTATGAAGCTTGCACCCACCCAACAGGGCACCCCAGATACTGCATTTGTTGAAATTTCATGTCTTATTAGTTCTAATGCCTCTTCTCAGCAACCAGCTTTGCCCACAGACCAACCATGCATCCATAGTGCTCAGCTTCAGGAGCTATGGAATATTCATTGATCATGTCTGAAACCTCGACGGCCTTCTTCAACAAGCCAGCATGAGTACAAGCACTTAAAACACTAATAAAAGTAAACACATTCGGTTTATTTTTCCCTCTCCATCCTACCAAGCATTGCAGTGCTTCATTTGAAAAAACATGGACCGCAAGACCTCTATTACTGAACTCCAACAGAAGAGATTTTTCTCTTTCAATTTGAAGAACACTAAAAGGGACCTATCTAAGCTCCACACTTTGATACATATCAATCAATGCGGACCCTATATAAGCGTCAACATCAAACATTCTGCAATAAATAAGATCTTCCTTTAAGTCAAGCGCTCAAGATGGGCGCAAGCCGATATAACAGTAGTATAGTAACTCCGTCAGGACTAATCCACTCTCTTTACTTATTAAAACTATCTAAAGCTTCTCTAAACTGCTGTTTGAGAATACAAGTGATCATAATCGTCCATGAAATGTATCCCTCGCAGGCATTTCATTAAATAGCAATAGCTGCCCCCACATTTCCCAGTCTTGCATACATCAATCATGTGATTCACGTGGGAATGTGTCCGATTTATAACATTCATCAAACATTCCTTCAGAGCACAAATCTCCACACCGCAGATGACTGAAACCATCGTAGTGCGCATAACATCTCTCTCACAGGCCATATTCATCAAATCACTCTTCTGAATTAGGATTGTATTCGAAGTCGAGTAAAAATCAATCAAAGCAGTCTGGACAAACACATGAGAATCGAACCCATTCTTCCAGATTTGCCCATGCACAGCTTCTCCAATACAGAGACCCAACAATGAAGTACAAGCTTTTATCAACGATGGAAAAGTATAACTTGTGGGAAAAACTTTAGCCCTTAACATATGAATATAAACTTCTAGAGCTTGAACTGGGCAGCCACAATGAACGAAGCCTCTGATAACTGCATTGTACACAAAAACATTGGGTTCCTGCATCTGGGTAAAGGCTAAAACTGCAAGATCTGTTCGGTGAAACACAGAAGTACAACAACTGATAAATTGGTTTATGAGGAAACAGTCTTGGCTTGCGTTGGTCTTAAGCATGGTGGCATAAACACATTCTAGTTCTTTTACACCGGAACATTTCTTTACTTGATTGGCTATGGTGTGTATTTGAGCGAAAGATTCAGGTTTTTGAAGAGGTTTTGGTGTTAACAAACGGTTAAAATTCGTTATTGTTCTCGTATATACAGTCATTTGCTTTATTGCGGCAACTGGCAAATAACAGGATGATATCGTGATCGTCTAATAGCACCAAAACTTAAAGGGTCATTGTAACTTGATTAATAGTTTTATGCATGGTTGTCAAATGGCTTAATCTATCGTGTATCGAAAACCTAATTTTTTTGAACTGTATATCACATATCATATCGTAAGATATATCTTTTTCAAAAAATAAATAAAATAATTAAAATTTTCTAAAAATTAATATCATCATAAGATTAATTAAAGAATTTTGTGATATTATAGACTTTAAATTATGATATTACATAATCAAAATTAATCACAAAATTAAGAATCTATATTATTTTATCTCAATCATTCATATCATTTCCAAGATCAATGTCAATATCTATATCTCCACTTGTATTATTATTATTATCATGCAAAACGGGCAACACATGTTCCTCTTCACTTTTTTCATTCAAAATGAATAAATTTGGGTAGGTTTTAGTGAACCAGGTTGGGTGACTTGGTTCCGACCCGAAATTTTTGTTAGGCCTTTGGCCCAAATTAATAAAATCGTATCGATATTTTTAAGGATACGAACGAATACGTATTATATTGTATAATACATATCAACATATCGAAAGGTTTATGATACATTCTCTGATACGTATTGTTGGTGACCTGTATCGAATCGTATCATATGATACCAGGGGCGGATCCAGCCCATTTCTGGGTGGGCCATGGCCCACTCTCAATTTTTTCTTAAAATATTAATATATATAATTTTTGGATTTTGGCCCATCCTAACAAAAATATTAATGGACAAAAATATTAATATATAATTATTTTTTATTTTGGCCCACCCTAAAAAAATTTTCTAGATCTGTCACTGATGATACGTATCAGGTATCATAGGATACTGATAACCATGGTTTTATGTGCCTTGAATTCTGTAATGTGGACCCATCGTTGATAAGGGTTGTAATTAAAAAAATTTTATGATGATTTGAATATTTTTAATCTTTATGAGAATAAGCTATTTATGATATATTTATTTTGAATATTTATGACCACAAAAGAAAAACAAATCATTTAGGGAGAACTAAGGGGAAAATAGCAATTACTCCAGAAATTACCCAGAATCATAGCAGGGCATTTACTTATGAAGCACGCTCTAAGCTGAAGATCCTATACAGAGACACGGATTAGGTTACTACTACTAATAGATATTGTTTCTTTAACACTTAAACAAAGACCAAATTTAGAAATTTACAAAAACAGAGTCTCTCAAATGCTTGAAGCTAGTACAAAGTACAAACCATAGCCAGTGCCAAAAGGTTTCAACTTGAAATCTATGTGGCACGGTCATAAGTTTTATTAATCTTTGCTTTAAATTCCATCTCGGGAATCAGAGCTGGAAACCATTCAGGGTTGAGGTAACATCATGGCCTTTTGATTTAAAATGGGCAATATATTCAGAATAGCTTATTTCCCTGTATATGGGAGGATTGACTTCAGATAGCAGCTCTTTCACTGGTCCAAATGTTTTGTCTCTGTTACTAGTAACTGGAAGGAAGAAACATGAAGCTGAAACCCGATTTCCAACGCTTCCGGCCACCACTCTATGCATCACACTTTTGAACTTATCATTGCTGATCAGCTACAAAAACACATACCAAAGTAATTAACAACACTTTTAGGCTTCAATTTTAGAATATCATATGCTTACTTGCTATGCTATTTCATTAATAATAAAGCGTACCTGCAAAATGTCTCCTACGTTTGCTAGCAGAGATCCCTGCAAATGGGGCGCATCAACCCAGTGATTATAACGAAGAATTTGAAGGCCACCAATATTGTCCTGCAAAAGTATGGTTAAAAAGGAAGGATCTGAATGGTTGGCGACTCCTAGAGTTAAGTTTGGCTCAGGGCATACGTGGTAATAGTTACACCCAAGAGACGCAGTTTTTATGCACTCAATGCTTTCTAGATACTCACTGCTTATACCTAGAGCCTCAGATAGTAACTCATATAATGTCTTCTTTAGTTGAAACATGAACTCCATGAACTCACCGATTGGCTCTCTGCAAAAACAAAGCTCCATAAACTGGGTTGCATATCCTGGATTAATTAGGTTCTTTTATTCATTTTTTAATATAAATCTCTATAATTACCTGCAAACAATAGGCAAGGCTTCTGTGTCCAACTGTTCATCAAAATACACACATAATAAGGTGTCTCTTCAGTTCCCTGGTTTTGATTTGTTGAGAAATTCATTACTGTAACATCTCACTGGTTGGCTCCTATCATGTGTGTAATACTTGAACTTCACTTCATATGGTTGCTCGTGGAACTCATATATACAGGCTAACAGCTTATCCATAACTTCATCTGGAACTCCATGGTTTATCATCTGAAAGAAACCCCATGTTTTCGCTGCATCATGTATGGCTTTCACAATCTCAGGTCTTCGATCACTTCTTTCAAAGCATTTTAGATCGACCACTGGAGCATGAGCGTTGGATGATGACTTTGGCACGTTGTCCGGCGGATGGATGAAGACTCTTGGCAGCTTGACCACGCCAGAGTCAACAAGGCCTTTCACTCCAGCTTTTGTTTCATTGAAGTCATCCACTTCTTTGACATGATCATATTCTAAGCCATCATTGACAGCAGTTTTTTCAGCGTGAGAAATGACTTCCATCTTGCCAATACCCGGGGTGGTTGTTCAGAGACGAAGAAGCATAAGCAACAGAGTGGCTTGATGAAAACTCAGGTTAGTTGGCGATTGGATTAATCATGAAACAAGAGTCAGATCATTTGGAGACCAGCAAATTAATAAAATTATGTCAAATTTGGATTAGGGGAGCAATGGTTTACTGTTTATAGACTCCAATAAGCTTTTTGGTCTGATCTTTGTAGTCATTATCATCCAGGATTTACATAGATTTGGTCCAACAGCGAGAGTCGAGTTATCACGCGTGGCACTGGCAGGATATGAAAGTAGACTGAAGACTTTTTTGAACATTTAGTTTACTGAACTGGGGTTTTGATAGGTTATATTTCTAACATATTAACACTCTACAGTAAAACCTAGCCAATTTACAAAGCCTTTAATAGATGTTTGTCAAAATGAGAACGCGTTGACGTTGTCAACTGAAAAAAATTTTCCCCTAAAAACGAGTGCAGAAAATTAGTTTTTTATTTAACTACTTTAAACAGTAATTAATACTATACAAAATAATAATAATAATGGATGACCATGTGATTAACTCATGCTTTGCTCAGTTTGGCCATCCACCGATACACAGAGGAACCCATTTTGCTGAATATATTGCCTATTTTAGGTCCAAAGGACTAAATGGCAACTCATGCCTTGCTCATTTCCTATAAACAGTCGAGATAAACCGAACTTAAGACTTCTTTAATAATATATCTAAAAATCTTAGTTGACCACTCGACCACCTAACGGTAGTTCAGGTCTTCAATTTTTGCTACCAATGATTCCTTCAAATTGGGCACATCAACCCGGCCCGGTGATTATCGTGAAGAATTTGGAGCTCATCAATTATCCTACAACACTTTCAAAATATGAATACACTTTGGGGAATAATAAATATATTAAAATGAATATAAAAAATTAATCTCAAGGTGTCCCTCCCATTCCCTAACATAAGAACTCGAAACCATTGGAGCTCAATGTCTTTTGATGTATAATACGAAAAACATCTACGATGGTTTACTTCTCTGTATAATTGGAAGGGAGAAACACGGAGCATAAACTCAATTTCCAACACTTATGACTACCAAGCGCTCTATGCATCACACTTTTGAACTCGTCATTTTCGATAACCTACCCAATACAAGGCTTCAATTTAAATGATTAAGTAACAATGCCTGCATAAAGTATTTAATGTTCGATACCAAAAGATCACACCAACCTATTGATTATTGCCTTGAGGAACATCTCGTAAATGTTTGGGGACTTCTACAATCAAGTGAGGTTCAGAAAACCCTAGACACTAGAGCCTTAGATGTAACTCATATATACTGCCTCCCCCCAGTTGAAACATCTACTTCATTGACTCACTGATTAGCTCTCAACCCACATAAAACTGAGTTACATATGTGTGATTTCAAATATGAAACTATGATAACTTTTTATGAATTTCACCAGATACTGGTATAATGACATATTATTGCTTATGTTTGATATAACCGTTATTCCTGAATTTCTTGACGCATCCTTAGCATCAAATGAAGGCTAATAAAGCCTTGAATACTATCCACAAAACCAAGTATGGTGGCAATCGGGAGATACGTGTCTCATAAATAAGGAATTTTGCTTATGTTAACGTGAATGATATCTTTCTGGAAACATGTGACGAGCAACTTGATAGGCTTGCGACTTGAAACTAGCAACCAGATGAGCTAGATGAGTAAAGCTACAATGTGAAGCAAACGTTCTCTAAGCGTGTGTTGTAATATAGGAAAGTGTCCAAGCGACCTAACGAGATTGTGATCAGAAGCATGCAATGACTTGTCAGAAGGAAGGTCAGAACCATCATTGTTGAATGTCAGAGGACGGTCAATTTCCCTATAGGGTTCAGCTGTCATTATGGATAAGACTGTTAGATGTCAAAGTGGTTAAGAATGTTTGACTCAATATCCTGACAACGTGTAAATGTGGTTTAGCGTGTTAAATATGTTTACAACCTAGGGATAACATTTAATGCTCTGTAGAATAAGCATGTTAAAAGGCACAATCAATGATGTGTCTAGGTTGTATATAATCAATGTTTGAATTAATGAAAAAAGAAGAACTTTTTCGTGCATTTTTTCTTTGTATTCTCCGGCTTGTAATCCAACAGTTGGTATCAGAGCCGTAATTCTCTTCACCGAGATCAATCTATCCTTAAATAGTTCATCTTCTTCCCTAAAAAGAGTCAGGACTAATCCCACTCTTTTTCATCTTATTAAACATATCTAAAGCTTCTCTAAACTGCTTGTTCTAAGAATAACAAGTGATCATAATCGTCCATGAAATTCTATCCCTCGGCGGCATTTCATTAAATAGGAATTCAGCAACCCCCACATTTCCCAGTCTTACATACCCATCAATCATTGTATTCCACGTGGGAATGTTCCTTTCAGACATCTTATCAAACAATCTCCTTGCAGAGCACAAATCCCCAACCTGTAGATGAACTGAAACCATCGTAGTCCATGCGAAGACATCTCTCTCAGGAATTTCATCAAACACTCTTCTCGAATCAGAGATTTTATTCGAATTCGAGTAAAAATCAATCAAAGCAGTCTGGACAAACACATGAGAATTGAACCCATTCTTCCAGATTTGCCCATGCACAACTTCTCTAATACAGAAACCCAACAACGACGTACACGCTTTTATCAACAATGGAAAAGTATAACTTGTGGGGAAAACTTTAGCCCTTAACATATGAACATAAACTTCTAGAGCTTGAACTGGGTAGCCACAATGAACGAAGCCCCTGATAACTGCATTGTACACAAAAATTTTGGGTTCTTGCATCTGGGTAAAGGCTAAAACTGCAAGATCTATTCGGTGAAACACAGAAGTACAACATCCGATAAATTGGTTTATGAGGAAACAGTCTTGGCTTGCATTGGTCTTGAGCATGGTGGCATAAACACATTCTAGTTCTTTTACACTGGAACATTTCTTTACTTGATGGGCTATGGTGTGTATTTGAGTGACAGAGTCCAGTTTTTGAAGAGGTTTAGAGTTTAACATACGAGTTAATGACTTTTCCCACTCGAAAAATGGTGTAATTACGCTTTCTTACCCTCATACTTTTAAGATATTACATTAATATCCAAACAACATATTCCATTAATAGATTCTGTTAAAAACAATGACATTCATTGTAAATACGAAAATACCCTTGATCGTTTGATTTTAAATTTTTTTTATTATTATATGTCAAGTCAATAAAATCAATTACCTATATACCCCACTTTTTAATTATGAAATTATTGTCATATCCCCAACAATGTGTGAAAATTAAATGGCGAATTTACCCGTAATGTTTGTAATGAATTAACCGTTGAGAATTTGAAATTTTGACAAATGAAATTACCATTTTGTCCCTGCAAGTGTTGCAAACTAAAGTAATATTTATATTATATTACATTAATCCTGTCAATTTAAATCCAATAACAATCCAGATTGCAAAATCACAATGTATTTTACTCAATAGAACGCAAAAGAAATTTGGGAATTCAATACAAATCTCTTCAATAATGCACAATTAAAATAAACAGCTTTGAAAAGGGATATAACAAAAGGTTGGGGGAAAAACATCATTGTCATTGTCATAATTTTGATTAAATATACATAGAGCAAAATTTGATCAGTATGGGAGTTGTCCTTGGTGACCAAGATGGTATATTGTTGCTTCCTGTAATGCAAAAAAAGTTGAGGATCTCCAAGATGTTGACCCTCATCTTTGGAATTGCTATGACTTGAAATAGAATTTTACATTAACCTTCAACCAAATTATAAACTAATGAATGTCAGACCCAAACAGATTAGTCCACAAAGAACTTGGGACAATGAAAATGATGAAGAAATCAAAAGTGTATGGTTGAGCCACCATGAGAGCTAATCAATACACAAACAGAGTAAAATTTCTAAAATTTCCACAAACCACTTGGGACAATGACAAAGAAGAAGAAAAAATCAGTTTAAGGAACACCTTTAATTTCAAACATTTTTTTTAAAAGAAAACTCAAATCAGCTAATTTTCCAAAGGTAGTCCAATCCAACTATAAGCAACTCTAGTATCCAACACAACATTGTAATAAAAAAAAAAAAAAGGAATTCAAACATGTTCCAGTGTATTGTCCAACCAATTACAAGCATATATAATGAATTTCAACAACCCTTTTTAATTAACAAAATTGTCTCCTGGTTCAGCCAAAACTTAACTTCATCCTATGGAACAATTTCAACTAAAAATAAGTCTTTTCACCATCAGTTGAATCCACATGAAAACCATATATATATGGTTTTCATGTGGATATATATATATATATATATCCAACATGTAATCACATTTCTTAAAAACAAAGCTAGTGCAATATCCAAGAATCAATTTAGCCGGCACATGCAGGACAGATTCATCACAACATTGAACCAAAATTTCCAGAATCAAAGTATTTCATCGTAAATTAGAACTAAACATGCAAGCTTAAGGACGTGTTCGACCTTTTCTAACATGTGTCAAACTCAAAACTCAATTACACATTATATTCAACAAGATAAACCAAAAAAAAAAAAAAAAGATTGTAAACTAATGAACTAAATATTGATATGCAACTTATGATTCCATAGTATATCGGAAAGTTACTCAATCAAATTGTATGAGCATGTAAAACTTAAAAGAAATTCGGCCTTTTTTTAACCTGTGTCAAGTTTCCTTACATCACTTTTCAAGCAAAACAATATTAATTCATCTCTCATGTAGCCAGACTTTTTAAAGCAACTAGGTCAACCAAAATTTCAAGAAATTGAAACAATTAGCTTACGGAAAAGGACGTGCACGCTAGAATTCCAATTATATTGAAAGATTTTCATTCATTTTCCATTCAGTCCTCAACTATCAAAGGCATCTCCAAATTAAACCAGCAACCCATTTTCTTAATGAGCAACACACACACACACACACACAGAGTTTAATTACCTTCTCATATGTTGCCATTACAAGTTCAGAGTTCCATGGTCTTAAAGACGTTATGACCTTGCATATTAAATTATAACATGAAGGTTAGAAGTTATGGAGTCATGGTTGTTTAAAAATGAACTAATCCAAAGTAGAATGTGTAAATATTGTTGCCTATGTTGTGAGATTGTGGAGCATTGTGTTGACTTGAAGAATATGCATTTGTTGTCGAAGCTGCAAACCTAGTTCTTAAGGATGATGTGGTCATTGTTGCTACGTATGTTTTATAGAATATAAAAAATGGGGAAAAATATTAGTTAGCAAATCATCAACGTAAAAATAGATAAAACGAAGAAATTAATAATACCCTCTGGTTTCTCCTTTTATTTACTGTAGCTGGATTATCCTTGCAAGATCTTTTGTTATGTTCCAGGACATCGCAAAAGTTGCATCTATGTGTAGAAACTCGTTTATTCTTGGGTTCCTCAGTTGGGTCTCTCTTTCTTGCTTTTGTTGGTTTACCTGACTTGGCATGCTTGTTCGGCGGCCATAATTTTTTGTCACTAACATCTAGCCAAGTGCACTTGTCTGGAACAGGGTGGATCATATATGCATATGTTTGCATGTAAATCGGATTTCGTAGCTTCTCGTCCACGTACTCTTCAAATTTTTTCACGTTCATGTGTAACATGTTAGTGTATGCCCTAGGAACCAATCGTGTCATCGGTTCCGAGGCATTATGTTTTGTATATATATGTGAATGTGTATAGTTTGTATATACATTTTATCTTATCAATAGAAGAAAGTGTTCTTATTTCACATATGGTTTATTGCTTCATTTATATATATGGTTTATTGCTTCATTTATATATATGTATTACATGTGAAATGTCCGGATGATACAAATCTTTAGAAGATCAAAATTATCAAAGTATTCCCTACATAGATAATATTAATTGGGCAATAATATTACATAGTAGGCATGTTGAATGCCTCCGTAGAATATCATATGATGGTATTGGTGTGGGTGATTATAAAAGTTATATCACTAGGGCATTAGCATGGATACGCGGTTAGTGAACTGTTTATCGAATATGGCCATTTATGATGAATCACATGGACATTTAAAATGTAGTCAATGATTTATCATAAGATCGTACTAGGGTATTTTTAATCCTTAGACCTGAGATATCACGGTTGGATTCTGCATAAACGCATATGGTTCATATGGTGTATAAACATGAGGCTAATCATGCCATGTGTTAATAAGCCGATTTGGCCATGTGTTGTTTATGTGTGAGGACAAGTGATAGTCAAGATGGGATCCGTTGACTTGGTATAGATTGATATCAAGTTCCTAGACAAATGTCAAGATACATTGGAAAAGGGAAATCTCCGGCCGGGGTATATAAAATGTTACATGAAAGGTTGTTTCATGGTGACACGTTCCATATGTATTGAATTAAAATTAAGATAAGGATTTTGACATACCATGAATCCATTCTTAATTGGGATTAGACAACGGAAGGATTTGATTATACAACATGTATGATTGTAAAAGGTTCGTTGGAGTATATCTTCATTGTGACTTAGGGGTTATGGAGCATTGCTAGATGCCTACCATAATCAGTGGGAGTTTTGTTCATAAAGAGTTATGACAAAACATATCGAAATAGTCTGTGATATTGGGCCCACGGCTAGGCCACAGTGAACCTAAGAGGTCACACATAAAAACTAAGGAGAATGAAGAAATAGCCAAAGAGAGTTGATTATCTAAGGTTGGCTAGCACCTACCAAAGGTAATAAAGTTATTTATATTAATCATTTTCTTTATATTAAATTGGATTTTACAAGGGGTTGTAATTGTAAACAATTTAAGGGTTAAATTGTTATGTAAACAATTTAAGAGTTAAATTGTTAATTGTGATTAAATGTTAATCCAATGTTATAATTTAAAGAAGTTTAACAACTTCATAACAATTATGGAATTGTTTAAGGAAGTCCAAAACAATTATTGAATTGTTTACAAGGATTCCTATATAAAGAAAATGATATATGAATTTTTGTGTAGAGAAAAAATCTCTAAGAACCCTAAATCTCCCTCTTGGTCAAATCTCTTCTTCCCTTGGTGTGGATACTCTTTTGCTTAATTTCTCTTGAAATTAAGAGTCTCCAAGGTTGCTAAGGACTTAAGATAACATGTTCTACCTTACTTATTTCAATTTGATTGAATTTTTTTTTTAAACTATGACTATACTTGTTATAGCATGATATGCTTGATTCTTCATGCATCCATCTTTCATAACAGACAACTAACAACATGCACACATGGAACACCAGAGATCTGCCATACGCCACAATCACATAGTTGGTTCGAAAAAACTAGTGTATGTTTTCTACCTTCTTTCACATTTTTGTCAATTACCTCAAACTCATTAGATCTAGAATAAACAACCTCAACACACCTTACTGTCTCAATCAATCTGTTTATTTTTTTTTATGCACCACTAGTGGAAGAGGAGTTACCCAATCACTACCAGCTTGGAACCTACATTGCATCCTTTTCATTACCCTCATCCTGTACATCTCCAATAAACTCAAAATTGGAAGCTCTTTATTGTCACCTAATCATGCATTGAAAACCTTACTCATATTGTTGGTAACATGGTCTGACTTTACAATTGGGTCAAAGGCATGCATGGACCATTTGTCAGGTTCATTCTCTAATATCCACTTGTATGCTTTTGCATCAACTTCCCTCACCTTACCCATGGCTGCAACAAAATGAGCGTTATTTGAAGATTTACTCATTGCCCAGAACAAATTTCTTAAGTGGATACCCAAAATTTTTTGTATGAAATTAGCATACACATGCCTAACACAGTACCTCGTCCTTGCGTTCGGCCAATGTTTCTCTAATGCATTTAAAATACATTTCTACTTGTCACTCATGAATATGATGGGATCAACATCTTCAAGAAAATCATGGAGTAAGCTAAAAAAAAACCCCATTGACTCATTGCTCTCTACCTCACAAATGCATATGGCCAAAGGGTAAATCCCACTGTTGGCATCCATTGACACTGCAGATAAAAGAACCCCACCAAAGTGACCCTTCAGATGGCACCCATCAATCCCAATGAAATGTCGACATCCCTCTAAAAATCCCCTCCTCTGAGTCGCGAAACTTAGAAAAAAAAAATTGAACCTTGGACTCTCCGGAACATTCTCTCTAATCACCCTTAGCTCTGAAAAACCATGAAGAGGTGGCGAAAAAATGATGGAAAGCATGTAAACAAGACATGCAAGCCAAGATATGGATTATAGGATTCAAAACTTTAAATAAAGCATAAATTAACATTATACTTTCTCCTTAAAGCTTAGGTTTGATGAAACCAAGATTCAAAGCTATGAACCCTCCACACTTTAACACCACCTTGAGAGAAAGAGAGGGTGACCGAACCTAAGAGAGAGCTTGTGTTTTTCTTTTGAGTGAACAATGAATAACTTGACCTAAAATGCAACAATTTGCATTTATATATACATGAGTCATTTTGTAATTCCTTCTTTTCACTTGTATGCCCTAATACAATTTTATTCTAAAAGGAGCCCAAGCATTTATTATTCAAGGGCCCATGTAAACTACACTAGTTTACATTAACAATCTGTAAGTTTACGCTTTTGCCCTTTAACTATTAAAAAGTTATTTTAATTCATCTAATTTATCTTAACGCTTTAAGATATAATAATTAAATACAATTAATTATTGCTTGACCATTTTAACCTTTAAAATGTCACGAATAATTTTCTATGTAACAATTACCATGAAATTTCGTCATTACCCTCGGAAGATGCTAGCCCTCTTCGGATAATCATTTCTCTCTCTTATCCTTCTCTAACTTCTCAAGGCTATTGGTGTGATCATGTAGGTCCACTGTGGATTAATTAGCCGTGAGTTGGTTTCAGATGAATCTGAAAACTTGTTCGAAGGCCCAACGACTATGGTAAACATCTAGCAATGTGCCATAGTCCCTAAACCATGATGAAGAAATACTTCATTGAACCCTTTCTAGATCATATGTACCTGTAGGTAAAGTCCTTCCATTGAAATATCTTGATCGAGTATGGATTCATGGAACGTCAAAATCATAAACTCAATCTTCTACCGAATCGTCGATCGATATGTTCGGAACTTGTCATCATGAACTTACGTTCGTATGACTAATAATAGACTCTGACCAGAGATTTTGATTTCCGACATTTATTGACGTTCCTCCAGGAACCCAGATTTGGATCCAGATTCGGATGGATTCAGTGGTACTCCTGATCATATATTTCCGAGTCAATGGATCCCGTCTTAACCATCGTTCGTTTCCACATATGAACAATGCATGACCAAATAGGCTTTATCATACGAAACATGACTAGTCTCGTACTTATACTCCGTATGAATCATATGTATCGGTATTAGATCCAACCACAATATCTCAGGTCAAAGGACTACATCGTACACTGATATAACTAAACGATAAATCATTGACTACATACTTTTCTAAGTGATTTGTCGTTATTTGGTCACGTTCGAAAAACAGTTCACCAACCACTAATCCATACTAATGCACTAGTGACATGACGATCATCGTCATCCGTACTTATATCAAGTCATGATATCTTTCAGAAGCATCTAGTATGCCTACTATGCAATATAGTTGCCCAAATTATATTGCTTCCGTGGGAAACTTTTGATAAATTCATTTATCAATTAAATGAATCATCTGGACAATTCATATACATATATTATTTTAAATGCATGACTGAATAAAGAAAGCAATTTATATATATAAATTGAAGAACTCTTTCTTCTATTATTTATGATATATTGATACAAGTTAAAATGCCCTGAAACCGACAACACGAATGGTTTCTAGGGCATACACTAACATTTACTAACAAGCTTTGACATTGACCCAGGATTGGTGACCCTCGGAATATGGTAGCACTTGAACAACCACATAAATGACTCAGCATGTTCTTTCACAATCATACCAATTGCAATTTTCCTAGCCCTATATAGCTTACGATTAAAGGCCTCCAGAAAATGTGTCCTTCCTAGTTCATCATGTAATGGCTTCACAAAACCCCCCTCATGTGACCTAATAAAGCCCCACATTTTTTTTGGTAATCCATGGGGTAGTGGTATTAAGATTGTTGTAGACTCTGAGGTACATGTAAGTGTGTTCATATATTCTAATTTGATACGATCTCTTATCCATCATTAATGTGGCCTAAATGTGGAATAGACATCCCTCTTTTTTGCAAATGGTGTTAATCCTCCTCTTCTCATTATACACTAACTTCATGGCAAAGCCTCTTTGAATTATGTAATCCTTAAAAACCTTTCTAAAATGGCCGACACTCATAAACACTTGCCCAACCTTTGAGTGCATCTTCTTATCAACCCCATTCTTAAACTCATATTGCTTCCAATGCCTACTCATCTTACTTACAATATCATCCTCCCCAATTTCATCCCCTTTCTCAATGTTATGCCCATGATCAGACAAAAGACCCCCACTGTCAACCCTAACCTCATCCCTATTATCACCATCTACCTCACCTTGAACATTCTCCCCAGCATCTTCATCACCACTTACATTGACAACACCATGGACATAACCTTGTACATTCTCCCCACCATCACCATCATCTTCGTCAGACACATCACTCCAATGAAACTCATCCTCAAAAGAATTTTGTTCGAGAATTTGTGGCTATGCATCAATAGTTTTCGGGCATGTGTTAGCTTCTAGAAAAGCTGGTAAGGATTCTATTATTTGTACAGGCAAAGCTTCGACAAACAACTTAATGTCAACTACCCCTTTCAACCCATACTCCTGAAAAATAAACATTACATCGTCGTCACTGTTTAATAAGTATCTCTCCCTAGACCTAGGTAACATAACTTCTACCCTAAACTTCTCATCAGGGAAAAGGTTTACTTCCTCATTCTCCTTAGCCACACATTTCTTCATGTCCTTAATCAACACAATGTAACTAAATTCATTAGGGTCCACATTCCGAATCTCACTGTCAACTCCGAACAAATTGAATTTGAAATTGAACTTTTATTGCTTCATCTTGCAAAACACAAATACATAATCATTATGCCAAGTTATACATTAAGTTCAAAGTTGCACAATGCATGCCGTTCATTACATATCAAGCAAAAGAAACTTTTAAGGAATTCATTCCATTCAATGACTCTTATGGAATTCATTCCATTCAATGACTCTTATTTGGACTTCATGTTATTCCTTATTATCCCATGTTATTTGGAATTCAATCAACAATTTTTTTTTTTCAACAAAAACCACAGAAAAAAAAAATTAATGGAGTGTTGGTAAAATTTAACCATTCCATAAGGTGTTTATATCATATTAATAGATAAACATATCATGCATAAGAAGTGAGTATAAAAAAGAAGATGATATAAAAAAGAAATGATGCTACTGAAGTTGTCCCATATTTTAACATTTTATTAAATATTAAAGCAAAAGCAGGCAAAACCTTATATATTAAACTTTATTTTTCCTGGCTGTTGGTGCAAGTAAACAAAACCTTATATTGTTAAATATTTCTCAAAATAATAAATTACATTACCAAATTCATTCAGACAAACAATCAGACACAAGAAAATTAAAACTTACGCAACCACCAAGAACTTCCATGTATTAATTGATAGTGATGTCATCACATAATGAAATACTATAAAAGGATATATACTGCAAAATACATGGGGAAAACAACTACACTGATATAATGTTGTAAAAAAAAAAATTGCCAACTGTTAATGCCCCACTGCTAATTTTATCAAACAAATTTTTTTGACCAACCTCAAAAATTCTTTGACCTATAATTTATGGCTAATTGACTGATATTTCTATAATAGGCAGGTAAATTAAACAAAGGGATGTGTATCTGGAAGCTAATTTCACTTGAATATAAAACACAATTTGCATGCCTTAGTAAAATATAATATCATCACATGGCCTATGACTACGATTATAAGATTTAAGTCTCCCAACACAACATAAGTTTAGACAATTTCTCAACTTCATCAATTCAGATTCACCATCAGGTGGCACAAAACTCACAATTTTCTCCGAATCAAACCTCGTCAAGTTCACACATTGATGGAAAGTAAAATCATCAAGCTCAATTGTTTGACTAGTACAACAAATAGCAATTTCAATTAACCACATGAAAAGGAACATAAATTGCAGTTCTTTATGTTAAATATGTATAATCTCAAACAAAATGCAACACTCAATATACTGACTCATATATATATATATATATACAGTTCTTTATTTAAATATGTATAATCTCAAACAAAATGCAACACTCAATATACTGACTCATATATATATATATATATATATATATATATATATATATATACACACACACATTAAAAGAACAAAGCAAACCTTGCATCTCTCATTCAAATTCAAATAAAATCCAAACATGACTATGATTTGAAACTAATTTCATAAACCCAACTATATCTTGATTTCTATTAGACAAGCAATTTATACACATATATAAATAATTTGGACCAAGAAAACTAATAGCCTTCATACATCAGCAAAGGTTTGCACATAGTCATAGACATTAAGAATCTAAAAAGTTGTGCAAAGCTATGGGTAAAGAATGAAAACCATATTATCATGGCTTTATTTAATCCATAGAAGCAAAAAATTATAATAGTGTATTACAACTCCATTAAAAGAGTATCACAGACACAACAATAGATGGCTCATGGCTTTATTTTGCATGTCGTATGTAAACATAAACCACAAAAAACTAAAAGAAGACTACCTCCAAAAGTCTGAATGGTCGCTAACATTAACCCTATCTTTAGCAATCTAGAAGCAAGCCAAATTCGCACTTAGCCGTCCAATCATGACTCAAACTTGCTTCAAACCCTTGTTGTTCGCCAAAGAAACTCCACTACCACAACCCAAAACCTTGTCGACAACACCTTTAACCGAGCCAAAACTCCAAACTCTCCAACCACCAGTCTAACCCTTCAATGCAAGTGACCGTTAAAACTCAAACGTCGTCAAAAACAACTGCCAGAATCACTAGAAACTAGTGGAAGTTTGGTAGCAGAAAACGTACACCTTGCCTCTTCCAGAACACACAAGAAGTGATAGATTTTGCCTTTTTGTTTTCCTTACTTGAGTCAACTTCTAGGCCACATGTCACTTATAACTGCCTTTTTTAAAATTTGATTTTGCCTTTTTTAAAAGCAAGTGATATACTGGCTTTATTTTTAAAATTAGATTTCACATAGAAAATATTTAATGACGATTCTGCCCTCACTTATAACTGCCTTTTTATTATCTTGCCCTTTCTCACAACTTAAATTACTAACAGATTTTTGCTTTGAGTGTGAAAGTGTCGTTACGCTATTTTTCGGGTGGGAAAAAGTCATTAACTCGCAATTTAGTTAGGTGAATGAAACAACTGAAAGATAAAAACAAAAGAGAAAAATCAAGTTGAGCAGTTGAAACTTTAGGGTCCGTTTGGTTCACTATTTTGTACTTTTTAAAATAGTTTTTGGAAAAAGTTGAATTGAGTAGTATTTTGAGAAGTTTTTTGTACATTTTTTAATCACTTTTTTTAACCCCCTAAGTTTGTTAATTTAACTAAACACCCATAATAATAAAAATTTATAAATTGACAAAAAAAAAAAAAGCCCCACAGACCCACCCACATTTACCAGATTTCGGCCACCATTGCTGAAATTTGCTGTAATAAAGTATTATTGACTAGATCTGATTGGTAGTGCGCCGATTTGACCTTTTCTGACCAGATACATGGTGGATTTGGCTAGAAAACGTCAAATTTACAGCCATAGATCTGGCCGTCAAATGATGGCCAAGATATGACCGTCGTCAAATGCTAGATGTGGCCAAATGTGGCCATCAACAGCCACATCTTTAGTTGTAGATCTGGTCAAAAAAGACCAGATCAACGTACTACTGACCAAATCCAGTCAGTAAACATGTGATGTCAATTATCGTAACCACTCATCTCATGAAACTAAATGACAATCAAGTATTTGCCTTGATACTTAACAAAAAAAAAAAAAAAAAAGTATTTGCCTTGATAATATTTGTTGTCAAGGGCCATGGAACTTTTGCTGAATAGATCACTAGTACTAACTATATCTTCCATACAACCAACAATTCGTCTAATCATCAAGTTCTAAGAAGGCATCAGGCACTCAGCAAACATAAAAAATAAAAATAAGCAACCTGCATGTCACCACAAACATGAACATATAAAGATCAGTAAATTTAGTGGGATGCTCGTTTGCATCCCTAAGTATATTGCTTCAGCAGCTTCATGTCTGACCATGGGATGCTCGTTTGCATCCCTAAGTATATTGCTAAGTGCAGCTAAAGCAGTCTTGTTTTGCAATTGGCCCAACACATAAGCAACCTGCATGTCACCACAAACATGAACATCTATAGATCAGTAAATTTAGTGGACAGAAACCACATCAAGCAAGGCATGTTTCAAATTAACACTCTCTAGTTAACCTTCACCAAAAGGTCCTTTCTTAATAAAATAATTCCAGCCAAATTTCCTAAAGATTGCTACACCTATAAATCTCATCCACATTCAGTGAATCAGCAGATATCAATAATTACAATTTGACATCCATCCACAGGAACCCTGGCACAGGCTCGACGTAGCATAGAATAATTAGATTAAACTTGACAAACCTCATGCTTCAGCAGGGCACTTTTGGGGCCTAAAGAATCAATTATAGCAGAAACAGCCATTTTCACCGGAACATCTCTTTACTTGATTGGCTATGGTATGTATTTGAGCGACAGAGTCCGGTTTTTGAAGAGGTTTCGGGGTTAACAAACGGTTATAATTCGTTATTCTTCTCGTATACCTTACAGTCATTTTCTTTATTGCGGCAACTGAAAAATAACAAGATAATAAGATGATGTCGTTTAATAGCACCAAAACTTAAGGGTTATTGTAACTTGATTAATTGTTTTATGTGCCTTGAATTCTGTGATGTGGACCAATCGTTGATATCGGTTGTGATTAAAAGAATTTTATGATATATTTATTTGGAATATTTATGACCACAAAAGAAAAATAAATCATTTAGGGACAACTCAGGGGAAAATACCAATTACTCCAGAAAATTACCCAGAATCACGGCAAGGCATTTACTTATGGAGCACGCTCTAAGCTAAAGATCCCACACACAGACACGGCTTAGGTTACTACTACTAATAGATATTGTTTCTTTAACACCCAAACAAAGACCAAATTTAGTAATTTACAAAAACAGAGTCTCTCAAATGCTTTTAAGCAAGTACAAACCATAGCCAGTGCCAAAGGGTTTCAACTTGAAATCTATGTGGCACGGCCATAAGTTTTATTAATCTTTGCTTTAAATTCCATGTCGGGCATCAGAGCTTGAAACCATTCAGGGTTGAAGTACCATCATGGCTTTTTGATAGATAATGGGCAAAATATTCAGAATAGCTTATTTCCCTGTATATGGGAGGATTTGACTTCAGATAGCAGCTCTTTCACTGGTCCAAATGTTTTGTCTCTTTTACTGGTAAATGGAAGGAAGAAACATGAAGCTGAAACCTGATTTCCAACACTTCCAGCCACCACTCTATGCATCACACTTTTGAACTTATCATTGCTGATCAGCTACAAAAACACGTACCAAAGTAATTAACAACAGTTTTAGGCTTCAATTTTAGAATATCATAAACTTACTTGCTATGCTATTTCATTAATAATATAACATACCAACAAAAAGTTTCACTACGTTTGCTAGCAGAGATCCCTGCAAATGGGGCACATCAACCTATTGATTATCATGAAGAATTTGAAGGCCACCAGTATTGTCCTGCAAAAGTATGGTTAAAAAGGAAGGATCTGAATGGTTGGCGACTCCTGGAGTTAAGTTTGGTTCAGGGCATATGGGGTAATAGTTACACCCAAGAGACGCAGTTTTCATGCACTCAATGCTTTCTAGATACTCACTGCTTAGACCTAGAGCCTCAGTAACTCATATAATGTCTTCTTTAGTTGAAACATGTACTTCATGAACTCACCGATTGGCTCTCTGCAAAAACAAAGCTCCATAAACTGGGTTGCATATCCTGGATTAGGTTCTTTTATTCATTTTTTAATATAAATCTCTATAATTACCTGCAAACAATAGGCAAGGCTTCTGTGTCCAACTGTTCATCAAAATACAAACATTTTAAGGTGTCCCTCCAGTTCCCTGGTTTTGATTTGTTGATATATTCATTACTGTAAAATCTCACTGGTTGGCTCCTATCATGTGAGTAATACTTGAACTTCACTTCATAGGGTTGCTCATGGAACTCATGTAAACAGGCTAAAAGCTTATCCATAATCTCATCTGGAACTCCATGATTTATCCTCTGAAAGAAACCCCACGTTTTCGCTGCACCATGCATGGCTTTCACAATCTCAGGTCTTCGATCACTACTTTCAAAGCGTTTTAGATCGATCACTGGAACATGAGCGTTGGATGATGACTTTGGCACGTTGTCCGGCGGATGGATGAAGATTCTTGGCAGCTTGACCACGCCAGAGTCAACAAGGCCTTTCACTCCAGCTTTTGTTTCATTGAAGTCATCCATTTCTTTGACATGATCATATTCCAAGCCATCATTGACAACAGTTTTTTCAGCGTGAGAAATGACTTCCATCTGGCAAATACCGGAGGTGGAAAATGAGTGGCTTAATGAAAACTCAGGTTAGTTGGCTTAAATTCGGATTAAAATGAGTGGCGTGATGAAAACTCTGGTTAGTTGGCTTAAATTTGGATTAAAATGAGTGGCTTAATGAAAACTCAGCTTGATAAAATGGGGTTAAATTTGGATTAGGTGAGCAGTGGTTTACTGTTTATACTTTATAGACTCCAATAAGCTTTTTGGTCTGATCTTGTAGTCATTATCATCCAGGATTTCCATAGATTTGGTCCAACAGCGAGGGCCGAGTTATAACGTGTGGCACTGGAAGGATATAAAAGTAGTCTGTAAGACTTTTTTTAACATATAGTTTACTGAACTGGGGTTTTGATAGGTTATATTTCTAACATATTAACATTCTACAGTAAAAGCTAACAAATTTACAAAGGTTTAGTTTAATTATTGAAAGTCAGATGAATTTTTCTTTTTCATCACACTCATTGAACAACAAGGCTCAACAGCCTCCATTAATTAATCGGTGATGCAGATGACATTGGGTATTGATAGCGATGCCTATGTATTATTGTTTCAGCTTAAGCCTTTAGCAGATGTTTGTCAAAATGAACGCGTTGAATTGTCAACTGAAAATCTTTTTCCCATTAAAAACAAGTGCAGAAAATTAGTTTTCTATTTAACTACTTTAAACAGTAATTATTACTATACAAAATAATAATAGTGGATGACTTATGCCTTGCTCAGTTTGACCATCAATTGATATACAGAGGAACCCGTTTTGCTATATATATATATAGATCCAAAGGACTAGACGATAACACATGCAATTGAAATGAATCGAATTTAAGACATTTTTAATAATATACTTTAAAATCCTAATTAACCACTTGACTATGAATCATCTAAGTAGTTGTTTAAGTCTTCGATTTTTGCTACCAAAAATTCCTTCAAATTTGGCACATCAACCCGGCCCGATGATTATCGTGAAGAATTTGGAGCTCATCAGTTATCCTAAAACACTTAAAAAAATATGAATACACTTTTGGGGAATAATAAATATAAAAAATTAATCTGAAGGTGTGCCTCCAGTTCCCTAACATAAGAACTCGAAACCACTGGAGCTCAATGTCTTTTGATTAATAATACGGAAAACATCTACGATAGTTTACTTCCCTGTATAATTGGAAGGGAGAAAACACGGAGCAGAAACTCAATTTCCAACGCTTACGGCTACCAAGCACTCTATGCATCACACCTTTGAACTCGCATTGTTGATAACCTACCCAATACAATTTAAATGATTTAAGTAACAATACCTACATAAAGTATTCAATGTTCGATACCAAAGATCACATCAGCCCACTGATTATTGTCCTGCGAAAGATCTAGTAAATGTTGGGGGACTTCTGCAGTCAAGTGAGGTTCAGAAAACCCAAGACACACTGGAGCCTCGGTGGATGTATCTCATATATACTGCCTCCCTCCGGTTGAAACATCTACTTCATTGACTCAATGACTAGCTCTCAACCTACATAAAACTGAGTTTCATATGCGTGATTTCAAATATGTTAAACTATGATAATTTTTTTATGAATTTCACTAGATACTGTTATAATTGTTCCTGAGTTTCTTGACGCATCAAATGAAGGCTAATTCAGCCTTGAATAATATCCACAGAACCAATTATGGTATCAATCGGAGGAATTTGCTTAACACTGAAACTGTGGGCATCCAGTGATAAATAAAATTTAAATATCTCCCCTCCGAAAAGATGCTTTGTTGGTTTCTGCAATTACAAAATTTCTACTTTTACGTTTCAGATACATCCAAAGGTGGACACTAAACTAGAAATTCCACTTGCACGATTATAAATTTTGTCTACGTCTCATAGCTGGCTTCACGATACAAGTCCAGCTGTCTCAATTTAATCACAGTTTGTTTTGGATGGAATGGAAATGGAAATGCAACCCAATTTACGATCACTTACATTACATGCAGCCAACATTTCTCATGGTATTACATATCTCTGTCTCATCAATCAATGCGTGTGGTGGGCATTTAGAATTATACAAAATTAATAAATTTGTCAAGAGATGAACCCAAATCAGAAAGAATATATATTGGGATTCAATTCTTCTGTCCAGTACTTGTTGGGACATGCCCTTAAATTTAATTTCCTTTTGTTTACCAGGCCATCCCGGTTCCGAGTGCAGACAAAGCATCATTTTTAAGACTGGAGAATTGAGATCGATGTGACATATACATCATTTCGAGAAATAGAAGCCAACAATTTGAGAAAGTGAAATTTAGCCTTTGTCATTGTGCTGACAAAATTCTGTGGGAGCCTCTCAAGATTGTGAGGGTTAGAGAAAATCCAAAAAGTGGGGTATCAGACTATCTTGGCCTTTAATTTACAATAATCAAATGCATATGGCTTACCAGATTCTTTCATTCAGCATAAGAATCTTTCTACTCTTTTCTTGTGCTTGAGCGGTCATATTCATTTAGCATAAGCATCTTTGAAGTTCTTCACACTTTCCTGTAGTCTTCTTGAAAGTTCATCACCAACGTCTTAAATTTGGCTCTAATCACTGCAACTTATCATCCATCACATACCATTCCTAAAATGGAATTCATTTCTAGTGCTGAGAATTCTGTTTTAGAAGATTGTTCATCTTATGACAAAGCTAAGGAAGTGAAGGAGTTTGATGAGACCAAAGCTGGAGTTAAAGGACTAGTTGACTCCGGTGTTATCAAGATTCCTAGATTTTTCGTCCATTCCCAAGAAAACCTCCCAAAATCATCGGATACCTGTAATTTTTGTCTCCAAATTCCACTGATAGATCTTCAAGGCTTTGAAGGGTGTCGACGAACCGAGATAGTAAATAAAATTCGTGAAGCATCAGAAACATGGGGTTTCTTTCAAGTGATTAACCACACAGTTCCAGTCAGTGTTATGGAAGAGATGATAGAAGGGGTGAGAGGATTCCATGAGCAACCCAAAGAGGTGAAGATGGAGATGTACTCTCGTGACACCAAGAATCTTGTAAGATACTTTTGCAATGGAGATCTACTAGTGACAAAAGCGGCAGCCAATTGGCGGGATTCAATAGCATTTGATTTCCTGGATGGTCAACTGGAACCTCAACTCTTTCCTGAAATATGCAGGTATATATATATTAAGTTGTAAAAACACTACCTAACTTGACCTTGAGGGAACTTAATTTGTAATTGCTCCCGACTCTTACTGTTTCACAGAAAAGCAGTGAGTGAGTACATAAAACATATGATCAAACTGAGAACAATACTAGCAGCTCTAATATCAGAGGCTTTGGGGCTATCAAGTGACCACCTTGCAAGCATGGAATGCATGGAAACGGAATCCTTGGTGTGTCACTACTACCCGTCTTGTCCTGAGCCAGATTTGACACTTGGTACCGCCAAGCATACGGACCCATCATTTCTCACTATTCTTTTGCAAGACAATATCGGTGGCCTCCAGGTTCTACATCAAAATCACTGGATTGATGTGCCCTTTGTACAGGGAACTTTAGTCATCAACATAGGTGATTTGATTCAGGTGGGATAATTAACTTCATGTGTACGCATGCACTCCTTTGATGTATTTCAATTTTCTAGCCTAATAATTAATTTCTCTCCATTTTGTGTAGCTTATCACCAATGACAAATTTAGAAGCGTGGAACATAGGGTACTGGCGGGAAGAGTTGGACCCAGAATATCAGTTGCTTGCCTTTTCTATCCAAGTAGGATGAATAAATTTAAACCCTATGAACCAATAAGAGAGCTTCTATCTCAGTCTGACCATCCCCCGATTTACAGAGGAACTCCTTTTGCTGAATTTGTGGCCCATTTCAGGTCCAAAGGTCTAGACGGTAACTCAACCCTTGCTCATTTTAAATTAGAGTGACCCTGTGCGATGCCAACAATTACATAATTAGATCTATGGTTGACATAAATTAGCCAATCATGATAATACTATATTAACTGTTGTACTTTGTTTCACTTTATGTAATTTTTACTTTTTAACCATCGTAGCTTATGAATGTAAATCCTCAATAACCATAAAGACCTGAAATAAATGAAAGACCATCAAAGAAGTTGGCAACCATTACAATTACAGAGATTGGATTTCTAAGGCACTCTTATCATTACAATTATCAAGCTTTCAAAATTCAAACAAATGGACTAAATGGTATCTCCACACACAAGAAAAAAGCAAAAATGATCCTTGAAATCACCTTTTTTTTTTTTTTTTTTTTTTAAAATCTCCCCTCTATCTTCCTCTTTTGGTTACAAAAAAGAATTCAGGGGCCAAATGCCACAAAGATCAGAAATGTTTCACTATATATTACAGAGGGGCCAATTTGGTTGTCTCCCAAGAGATGACCAGCCACTTGTTAGCTGCACATAGTCTTTGATTGCAATATTTGCACAAGAGACCACAAGACATCCATTCTGCGCATGATTCTGTTTTCCTGTCCCTGTATTGATCAAAAGTTCAAGATTAGTTTCAAGATTAAGCAATATTTTTACACTGGTGAAAGGATTGACGTAATCAGGTTATTCGTTGCCTGCACAGGCCATGTATGCATAGATGTTAAAAGTACAGTATGGGTTGTAATCGAAGACTTGAACATCTAATTGAAACCTCAAGAGTTGAAGATTTAGATTTCATAAAGACAAACAGGTGTGGGTCATGTTTTAAAGTAAGTGATACATTTTACAATTCGCCGCTTTCTAAATGGTTTCCATAAGTCCATGAACATGAGATGTGAAGGTTGGCATGTTTCATTCGCATGCCACAGATATCTTTCAAGCAAAAATCTAATCAACCCAATCATCAGTAAGATTATGGCCTGTGATTAAATAGAAAAAAAAAGGGTAATTGTAATGCACATAACATAAGTATACAATATAACATCAGGATTCATCATGTTTCAAACATACCATTTTTTAAAATTTTTGAATAATGACACAAGTTACAACTTTTCATCAGTTAATGCATGATTAAAGAAGTTGAGGCATACAGGTGAAGAAGTGCTGCATATTGAATATACTCTTGAGAAAATAAAACCTGGAAAAGATATGCAGCTGTATAGAGAACACAACCAGTAGGCTTTGTGCTTTTTCCAGAAAATTTAAAACATAATTCATCCAGAAGAAAAGGATCCACCTCAACCACAAAAAATATCCATGTCTTATCACCATGCGCTTCTGTAACTCCTTTTAAGATTGTCAGACCCAAGCTTCTGATGCTTCTGCTATCTCAAGAAAGTGACTGCATTCCTCGACACAGCATCTGAACAAATCAACCAGCACACTTCTAAAACTTCCGCTTTCTCTTTATAAGACTTTTTTTTTCATTTATTAACTTCTGGATTATTTTACTTATAGAAACACTTGTGCTTCCACCAAAACAATGAATATTCACTTGCAAAAGTACATCGTGATATACATACCTCAACAAGCATCTGCCCATTTTTGTTTAGGTCTACTACAATTGAACAAACTTTCAGATGGCTTCCACCTCCACAGCCCAGCTTGAACCCTGTTCATAATTGGATGAATCTTGAATGCCTGTTGCTTTTTGCTGCATCTGCAAAAACCGCAGCAAGATGTCACACGAAGAACAACTGTGGAACACACCTAAGAAACGAAGTAATTTTGATAGCTCTTCCTACAGGCCATAGAATTTGGAATGCCCTGAGTGCCGAATATATCTAACAAAGCCAAACATCATCAGGTAGATATACTTGAAGAGACAATCACAGACACTTGTTTTCCTGTTCCTAAAAAATATTTCTCTTCTTTAAGAGAAAAAAACAACCTGATTTTCAGAACACTTGTACAAAGTTTGCAGAAACTGTTCTCAAACAACTAACAGCTAGCACAATTATGATAACCAGTAAGAAATGATTAATAGTACACATATTTGTATTTAGAATTCGAAGCCTTTGGGTAGAAACACCAGAAAGAAAATAAACCCCAAAAAAACCAAATTAGGTCATTAAACGGATTATTCCATATATATGGAGGCTTCCTGGTTCTTTATTTACCAAACCAGGGGATCAAGATAATCTACAAGCCAAATGCCTGAGCCTTTTACCTCGATTCAGCACATTTGCTGAGCTTGTCAGCATGCTTAGTGAGCTTTGCAGAAATAGCATGTGCTGATTGTTCGCTCCAGCAAGGAATCAATACTACACTGCAATTTCTGAATTTTTCAGCACATATCATGGAACATTTTTAACGAAAAGGAATTGCAAATATCACAATGGAAAAGTTAGATACCTTTGATCCATTTGGCACAAGCTCTCTCAGCTCCTTGATACGATCTGAATCAGTTGTCTGTCCCTGGCCTAGGCCTACAATTTTCACCAGGTTAGCCCTCTTTTATTGTTCTTAGCAGGTCTGAAGACCTGTCCAACTGTTCACTACAAGTGCTTGGGCAAGTTGATGAAAACCCTTTTGAAGACATTGCACCACACACCTCTGATGAACTCAAGCACTTCTTTATGTCTTCTTCTACAAGAGAGGATTGATTATAGATAATCATGAATTAACAGTATGCTTAGTCTGGCTAGAAGGCTCGGGCATTTTTTCGGCTGTCAATAGTGACTGCCTGATTTACGAAAGATCTACCACTTTTAACATCACTGCCACTTTGGCAAACATTAGCACTACAGCTTCTAGAAGACTCTCTGAGCCAGAGTCAAATGGCAAGTGACTGCTGCTCATCACCTCTGGCATCTCCAGTTTCAGCTCAGATTTTTGATTCCATTTCATTATAGATACCTTTCTTCAGAAAAGCAGGTCCTAGAGCTTCATGCAGTCAGAACCAGCAGAGACTTCAGATGCATCTGATGGGTTTAATGACTGAATTCAGTTTGATTCCCTAACTTCTCAAGATCTTTATGGAATTGCAAATCTGAAGATTCAGATACATACAACATCCCATTTTGTAAGAATCCATGCATTCCAACTAACTCTGTCATTAAGAGTGGAGTCAAGCGGGTTTGAAGGGAAATATGCGTGATCAACAACAAAAATTTCAGCTGGAAATGCAACACTACTAAATTTATGCTATTGATAACAGAATTGATTGAAAATGGAGGGACATTTTCTGATACTATGCCTATCTTTCCAGCCACTAGTCTCCCCTCTCTCATCTGGTCCCAATCAAATCTACCCATTTGATTCTGATTCTGAAATTGATAATATTTGTTTTTGGCTGAAGTAATTTGTCACTTCACACTACCTGGTGTGGAAAATGAATCTCTCCATGCTTATTCACCATTTCAACAGCTGTTTTAGGCTGAGTACCAGACACTGGGTAAATATAAGAACTATCACGTGTTTCTCAACATATGGGAACATAGAAACTGAACATTTGGTCTCATTGTTGACAACTTTGTCTAAATTGCTCAAGCAATTAGGAATAGTTTTTGAAGTTAAACTCTTGTAGGAAAATCTGGCTGAAAAGAGAGAGAAACAAAGATATTATTATCTCCCATCAATTTATATTTACTTTTTATGCTAAACAACTGTACATGCAGATCTGTGCTAAAAAACACAATGCCAGAAAGAAAGAAAGAAAGATACCAGGGGAATGTATTCTTCATACTACATTGTATGGACTAGAAACATGCCCTACTGAAAAACTTTAAGGGCGAAAAAAATATCTCTGATATGAGTCACCAGCTTCATATCTCATCCACTGCTCCACCAATAAATAAATAAGCAATTATATACACATAAAAAAAAAAGGTATATGCATAGGTCTAAATACAGGTAGATCATGAGTTGTGGTCAATTTAAAGCAATATGTGACATATTTAACTTCAAACAGTGAATGCTGAATACAAAAAGCCCAGGAGTCTTTGACAACCATAGTGGTGTATCCAGCACATACTATCACAGGGAGATCCATATAGTCAAGCCAAAAACATACCCTTTTTTTTCTTTGCTGGTAAGCAAAAAATACACTGATGAACCACCAACTATGTATAAGAAAAGAAGAAAAGAAAAAGAAAAGATACTTCAAACACAAATACAAGGCCTGAGTGAAGCAGGTAAGCATGTATTAATATGCAATTCATTACGAAATATACGTACAAGTGATTAAGGTTTTCTGTGCTTTACTACTCAATACAGGGAGATTAAGTTATCATTTCGTTGACCAAAATCCAACTTGGCATTGGGGCCAATCTTCATGCCATATCTGGTATGCATACTGCCTCACTTTAGTAGGTCACCATTCCATTCCTAAATTTCACAAAGAAACTTCTCCACTTCTGCTTCTCACAATAGATAACATAGAAATTTGGAATTCATTAACACATTTATATCTTTCAATAAAATGTTGTCATCTTAAGAACATATTAAACAAAGTAAAGCATTTTGTAAACCATTAATTTTTCGAATATCGATAATGTATAAATATCCCACCCTCAAACTCCATCGGAAAACTACATAGACATCAATTTAAAAAAAAAATATATCGACAACATGGATAACTCTTGATGGTGGACCAACAGGATAGAACTCATCTTACTTTATTCAAAGAACCAGCTGTCAAACTCCATGTGGACCAACAGCGACCACACAATGGTCTACAGATCAGAACACAAATTTTTGTTAGGAAGAAGCTTGATGAGCTATAAGGTAGCAGAAAGGACAACCTGCTTTTAAATAAAATGTTCCATGACTCAAGAATGATGCCTTTCACTGTGCAGATGCCAATCTACAATCACTAAATTTGTGCAGAGTTTTTATTTATTAATCTTTTATTTTTAAGAAACAACTAAAATGTGAAGTTTAACCAAAGAGATTATGAAAGGAAATAAGAAATTTCATGTAATAGAAAAAAATGTAAATGCGCTGCCATTTTCATCTAAATTACTAAAACAAAGCAAGCAAATCACAACAAGAGTAATTGTTAGACAAGACGATTTATGGTGAGAGAGTCAAATCCATTACTTCAAGATGGGTGTATTTGAGGATTAACATGGTAAAAAGAAAAGAGCAGCAATCATGAATATGGCCTATGGCATTGCTGATACAAAGCCAAGAACACAGTGATCAAATAAGTGTGTCAGTGCCTAAAAAAGTGAGGATTCCTAATTCCACATATTATGCTAAATTCTTGCTTCATCAATATAAAACAAATTACCTTCAAAACATAAAAATAATATATAATAAAGGAAAATACTGCAAGCATACCTGATCCCAGCAAAAACTGGCTTTGCCACCCATCACAAAACTGAAAAATACCCAATTAAAGATTAGTGTTAAGAATGATTCGAAAACACAATAAATATCAAAACAACTATAGATTATGATTCAATACTATTGCATAATAACTACCAAACCTCAATAGATGAGAAAGAATTAGTAACAGTTGATCTGCGAAGATCCACTGATGCTTTCCAGTAACTGCTACCTGCCCAACAATCCTGTAAAACAAAGGAGAAAAGCGATGAGTTTGGGCAATCTTTATGACGTTCATTCACTCATCAAATTTTATGTTCTCAACAATGAGCACTTAGCATGGAATCAACGTCATAATTGGAATGAATTGGACTAGAGGTCAATTTATAAAGTCTCACATATTCGCCAATTCCATACTAACAAACACGAATTAGCAGTTTTGCAACATATTAGACAAATGCAAAAATTGAGTAGCCTATTCATACTCATGAGTAAGAAAGGCATACCCTTCCCCCAAAGAATAAACATGATAAGACATTTTTGCCAGCCAACCCAAGGGGATCATGTGAATAATGCCCACCATGCAAATTTTAAGTGTTCATTGAACGCTTATTCCCTAAAGAATAAGTTGTTCACAATTGTCATAGTAACCATCTTCCCAGGTCAAACCCTGCAACGAATTCAAGAACAAGAAATAAAATCAAACCCACACCCTTCTTACTTTGCCAAATACCATTTTTATTAACAAACCAAACATCGCTTATTGAACTCACATGCGGGCCCGATGTTTGAGCTTCCAAAAGACGGCGTACTCCATTCCGTATTGAAACAGAGGGTTTTCAGTACTCCGTGAGCTCGGAGTACCAGTATCCATCTTTTCCTCATGAAAAACAGAAATCGTGAAAAACAAAAACACACGGAGTTGTCACTTCACTTAGCTCTCGAAACAAGAAAAAGAAATACAAAAAACAACGCCTGGGCCCTGTCTCGTTGATTGTGTTCAGCCTCAAGCTGAGCCTAGCTGCCTCTGTAAGAGCCTCTTCCAGCTTGTTTCTCCGCAATCCGGCCCGCGGCTTTATCGGTGGTCCTACCGTTGCCAGGAAAAGCCAACCCCTACCCATCCCTCCTCTCCTCAACCAACCTCACTCAACCGCTAACTACTTTTTAGAAACCCTAACGTACTCACTCACTCACAATTCTCCTCAGTCAATAACTAACGAATAGTAAGAGACAATCAAATTTCCGGACAACAAGGAGGTTTTGTCAACTGTGAGGACGATTCGCCATCAAATTATACGGAATTATTCTTTGAAATTTATAAAGAAAAAAGACGAAAAAAAAACTATCGACTGTTTGACGAAAAACAGAGTAGAGTATGTGTGGGGAGACTAGACTAGCTTATATCCGACGACATGATCAATCAACAAATCGAATCACAGAATCAATTTGAAAATAAAAAATATCGAAGTAACTGAAATCGAAAATAGAAAATCTTTATAACTCTGGAGGAAACAGAAATTGGAAGGTTTAAGCTAGTACATTAATTGACATATAATAATAAAATAAATTTTGTTTTGAAAGGGAAAGCAGAAGAGAAGCTGAACTGGAAGGTTTCTTTTTTTTTTTTGTTGAGAGTGAAAACAAAGACTAACCGAGAAAGAATGTTTTTGCTGCAACAATGACAAACGTTTTTCGCTTTGTTTTTGTTTGACACAACGACAACGTCGCTTTTTATACACCAGCAGCTATTTTAAGACCCCGTTCATTTTAGCTTTTTTGACAAAAGATAACAAAGCGTCGCTTTCTATCATGCGCTGAATGTGGCAGTACGCACCCTATGCTTATCGTACGCATCATGCGCACCCTCCTCCTCGAACATAGGTAAGAGGAAAATATAAAGAGAAGAATAGATATGAGATATTTCATTTATTTAATTAAAGAAAAAGGAGGAAAATGGGTTATGAGTAGTGTGAATTTATGGCGAACAAAATGATGCAGAAGCAAGGAATATTGCTTCTTATCTTACCATTCATTTGAACTTACCATTCACTATCTCTACTCCCTTTTTCAACAATCATTTTATTGCTAACATTGTCCCCATTTCATCCTGTTCTCATTGATGTTTGCCAGCGATAGCGATAATTGGGAAAAGTATGGCACAAGATGATGGTGTAGATTGTTCAAATTTTTTTATCTTTACATGCATTTCATGACATATTTATTAAGTTATGTGTGGTTGCAGGGCACCAAGTGAACACCCATTTTGGAATCCCATGATTTGTTTTTTTTTTACAGCAGGATCTTTTTGTGATTATTGAGATTGATTATCAATCATTCTACTGTATTAATTTCTTTTGTGTGAGGAGCTGAATTTACTGCCCATCAAGACCAACAATACAAAATTAAGGTGAATGATTATATGATCAACAATCACCTACCAAGTAAGTAGTGCCTTCTTTTTTTTTCTTTGAAAAACATTCAATTTGTCGGAAGTAAATTACTAGGCATAATCATGTTTTATTCATTACTATTTTCATCTCTCTCTTCATTCATTTTCTTACTCTAGGCTTCCATAATCATGGATCAGCTCTAAATTTGACAGCAACAACACAGACCCTGCTGTTTCAAAACTGGTCAAAACATCAACTTGTTATTCATATCATATCGCGTAAAAAAAAAAGATTTAAAATTCCATTAAAAACTTTGAGCAGCTTTTTTTTATTATGAGAGAATAAAGTGAACTAGTTTATTCATGAAGGAGAAGAGGTAGTGATGCAAATGATAAGTCATTCTCTCATGTATTAAAAAAAAAAAAAAAAATAGAGAAAGAAATGAGTACAAAGAGACAAAGTACAATCATATCTTCTCTTTCTTTCTGAATTCTCTCTCATTTTCAAACCTTTCGTTGATTAAATCCATTACACAGAAATACTCTCATTATTCCCATATGAGGTAAGTATTATGTAACGCAGCAATTAATTTAATTTTTGCTTTTATCATTTACTATTATCTCTTCTTTATTCTTGCTTTTCTTTCTATAGGGGGGAAGTTGGGAACCAAAATCATCCTAATCAGATCTTCTAGTTTAGCTTTTTACAAACATGTAATCTGGGAAGGTGACTCCTTAGTCTCCATTGTAATGAGTAATGCTTTGATCTGCCACCAAGTCAATATAGATGGGCGTGAAAATGGAAGACCCATTTGAATTTCTATGTTAATATGTGATGTATATGTGACACTAGTGTCCATTACACATTTAATTAATTATATCTTATAGTTGGGTATCCTTTTTTCTTTTAAGTTAAACAGAAAAGAGAAGCTCATGTTTTAACATGCACAAGTTTAATGAGAAATAAAGCTCATAACCCTAGTACTAGTACTACTCATCCTGGCCCAACAAAATCTAGCTATAGGGATTCTAATGATGATTAGCATTTTGCATTAAAACCTCTCTAGTGTATTATTTTAATCAAAGTTGAGTCAGATTCATGATTAGTTTGATTGAATATAGTTTTTTTTACAAGTCACCACTCACGTAGAAATTTATGGACCAAGGAAAAAGATAATTTTTTATCAAGCGAGATTTCATTTTAAGGAAGATAGGGACAATCACTGAAAAGTTTTGAGTTCGAAACTTTGAGGAATGTAAAATCAGAAGAATGGAGTACTTTCGTTAATAACAGTGGATTCATTTGAATATTATGTGATCAGAAATGAGGTTACGTCAAAGGTGATGTGTGTAAGGAATAAAATTTTATGCTAAAAAGTTATTTCTACCCACCATGGAAGGTACACATTGCTTTCTAACCACGACTCATTCTGGTAAGATTAGGTGCTTAATCCAATATGAACACTTGGAAGATAAGGTGGCGTTAGTGGCAATTCTCAATTCAACACACTACTTATGGATAACTAACCTCTCTTGTTTCATCCATTTTAATTCTAGTTTTTTCCTCTTCCGATCCCCCAACTAAATGAAACATATTCATGATTTATAAGAATTTATTGACATAACACTGTAAGTTGTTAGTGACTTGAAGTAATCCACAGTTGCAGCACTTGATTTTTCAGATTAAGGAGGCCATTTGGGGCTAACCAATTTCGATAACAGTTGTGCATTGTTATGCCCGGGAAATAAAGGGTTGACATGGAGTCACATGACGAGACGTGGCCTGCTCCCGTCAGAATGGTAAACGCACGTCAGGCCTGCCATGCACCCTGGAGCTCCCACGTGTCCGCTTACCTGCTCCAAATCGCGTAAAATCAGCTTGGGAAGTGGGTAATGGGACGTAAAGCCTGATTATGTTCTGACAATCACACCAACCCAAGGATTTAATGATGATTACATGCATTCGGCTGGGTATAAGAAGAAGAAGACCCCTTCATTAAGGGGATTCGATCATTTTGACATTTAATCTCCCTCTCTCAAAAAGGCTCTGTATTTTACTTTTCAATCATTTGTAGATCAGTCCGCTTTAGCGACTTGACCCACCATATTAATACAAATCAGTGGATGTAGGATTTGTTACCTTAGCATCCGAACCACTTTAAAAGCTCTCATTGCATTTATTTCCTTTTTATTCACAATCACGTGTACTTCTTGATCAATCAACGTTGTGCACGTGTCGGTTGGTTGGTGTCTAAAATCACGCATCAACAGTTTGGCGCTAGAAGGAGGGGCTTGATTTAGCGTTTACCGTTCATCAGAAGAATCTTCGACCCACTGGCCCTATAGCAACAAATGGCCCGCCAATTAGAACCTGAGCAAGCTAATCAGCGCCCTGAAGGAGTCTTCTTGACCCAAGGGGATACCCTCTCCAGGGTACTTCCAGTTCCTCAAAATGCTATGGGAGATATCCTGGCAGCTTCGCAACTCGACCCCGCCATTAGAAGTTACCTGGAGAGGTTCGACAATACTCTCCAGACGGTTAACTAGAGGTTGGACCGTTTGGACCAAGGCATGTCATCTACAACAGCTGGGGCGGTGCAACCGCCAAAGACGCCTGCAGGTCGCGCGAAAGTGTGGCAAAGGGCAATAGCCCGAGCCGCGAGCACTGCAGCGCGTAGACGCAAGGGAAAGCAGGTGGCAAAAGGTAAGCCTACAGGCTCCCAAGGAACAGCGAGCACAAATCGTGCCCCTAGCAGGGTGCCGGCAAAGCTGAGACTCGGTGAAAAAATAAATCCCGAGCTGTCCCATGCCACGTCGCAAGCGAACCCAAGCAAAAATGCCAGGCACGATGATTCATATCACCGCCAGCAGAATGATCCCGATCGTTATGCGGGTGGCCCCCACACCTCGCGAGGCGGTTCGTACCACCGCGAGGGTCGTGAAAACGCCCCGCACAACCCATCGCCTTCACACGGCACTAGCCAGCGTGTGTCGAGTGCGACCGAAAATGCCGATCGAGGCAAAGAGGAATCCGGCCTCCAGAATTTCCTGAACTGTAATCGCGAAGGCCGGACTCGTATGGATGAAAACAACCCTCAATTGGGCCCGTTGCCGCAAATTGAGGAGCTACAACGAGCTCTGGACAGGTTAAGGGAGCAGCAAAGCGAACAGGCTCAGGTCACCTCTGCATCCCCATTCTCTCCCGAAGTGCTAGCTGCTCCACTCCCACCAGGGTTCAGAATGCCCGACATGCGACCATTTGATGGGAACCACGACCCGCAGGATCATTTGTACGAGTTCAACGACCTGATGGAGCTCCACCAGGTTTCGGACCTTGCTAAATGCCGCTGTTTGGCAGTGACGCTCACTTCTCACGCCAAGCGGTGGTTAAGGTCGCTCCCAACGGGATCGATCAGTTCGTGGCCTCAGATGAGCACGACGTTCTTACGGCATTTCCAAGCCAACCAAAAATTTTCAATGCCTTTGAGCTATCTCAGCAACATAAAGCAAGAAAGAGACGAACCCCTGCAGTCCTACATCGACCGTTTCCACAGGGAGCTGAACAAGGTGGCTCACGCTCCAGAAGAGTCCATCCGAACACTTATAATAGATGGAGTTCGCCCGCAAACCGACCTGTGGAAAGAACTATAGGCTGAGGACGATGTCTCCCTCACCAGATTTTACAATCTTGCAGAAAAGTATCTCCGGATAGAGAATTCGTTGGCGGCACTCCGCCGCCAAGATCAAGGCGCTTCGAGCAGTATGTCTGGTCGGGGAGGAAGTAGGAGAGCTGATCGCAAAGGAGATATTGATGATCAGCAAAAAGGGAAGAAACCCCGCTACGAACACAAAAAATCCTATGCACCTGTTCCTCGTCGCGATAGGGACAAAGCTTAATACACTCTGCTGAACGTGTCCATATCTGCAATCCTTGACAAATCCGAGGAGGCCAGCCTGCTCGGTGAGCCGGAACCAATGAAAACTCCCGCTATGGCCAGAAACAACAAAAAATACTGCCGTTACCATCGGGATAACGGACATCACACTGATGAATGTCGAGCCCTAAAGCAGGCAATCGAAGAGCTCATTAAAAAGGGGCACTTCAAGGAGTATATTGATGACTCCCCGAAGGATAGCCAAGGGGAGCAAAAGAAAAAGCGTCGTGATTGCAGCAGGTACAGTAGCGTTAATATAATTTTCAGAGGTCCACACCTCGCGGGAAACACGCGAGAAGCACAAGAAAGTTATGCTCGCGAGGCATATCACGACCCGATCAGAGTAATGAACACTTCGCAGCCACCGCAAAAGGCTCGAAAGGAGGAGCCGATCACCTTCTGTGAAAGGGAAACAACTCGCTTGCACCATCCTCACGAGGATGCCCTGGTGATCACGCCCCTGATAGGGTGTCATAATGTCTGCAGAATGCTTGTGGACAACGAAAGTGTTGTGAACATCCTGTTCAAGACTGCTTTCGATAGAATGAACTTAGACGAGGCCGACCTAAAGCCCGCCTGGATACCTTTCTACGGTTTTACAGGGGACCACCTGATCCCCAGAGGAACAATCCAGCTACCAGTCACACTCGGCGACTATGACGAGGTGACTAGGGTTACCGAATTCCTGGTCGTGGACTGCCCATCGGCCTTTAATGGAATCTTGGGGCGACCTCTGTTGAGAAGCTTCAAGGCAGTTACTTCCATTTATCACCTCAAGATGAAGTTCCCCACTCCAACAGGGATAGGGGAAGTAAGCGGATCACAAAGCACATCTCGCGAATGCCATATAAAAGCGGTGCAGATGGCAGATAAAGGAAAGGGCATTTTGCGATGTGTGCCTCGCTAGGCTATGGCGATCAGTCGGATCAAGCCTCAACCCGGTCCAGCGGAGGATAACATAGATCCGTGAGTCTAGGAAATTCCTCCTAGTGGCCCGGTTGAGGATCTAACCGAAGTTTCTGTTGATCCAAAAGAGCCGAGCCGAGTATTAAAAATTGGGAGCTGTCTCAACCCTCAGCTCGCTTCCGAGCTGATAGACTTCTTAAAGGAAAACATTGATGTGTTTGCCTGGTCGTATGCAGATATGGTCGAGATCAGCCCGGACATTATTTGTCATTCATTAAACATTAGCAGTGAGGCTAGACCGGTTCGCCAGAAAAGAAGAGCGATGGATCCAGAGCGGTACGCCGCACTAAAATTGGAAGTGGAAAACCTCCTCCGAAATGGGTTCATCCGAGAGGCACTCTACCCGACCTCGGTCGCTAACCCGGTCTTGGTAAAGAAGCGGAACGGCAAGTGGCGGACCTGTGTTGACTTCAGTGACCTTAACAAGGCTTGCCCGAAAGACAACTTCCCTTTGCCGAGGATCGACCAGCTCGTTGATGCTACCTTAGGGCACGAGCTGCTGAGCTTTATGGATGCGTACTCGGGATACAATCAAATCCCGATGTATGGGCCGGATGAGGAGCATACATCCTTCATTATGGACCGGGGGCTATACTGTTACAAAGTTATGCCTTTCGATCTCAAGAATGCGGGCACGACCTATCAGAGGTTGGTCAACCGAATGTTCTCCGACTAGATCGGGAAGACAATGGAAGTCTATGTGGACAATATGCTGGTCAAATCCCCGGCCGCCTCAGAACACATTACGCATCTCGCTGAGATGTTTGACATTCTCCGACTCTACAGAATGAAGCTAAACCCTCTCAAATGTTCGTTTGGGGTGTCATCGGGAAAGTTCCTGGGGTATATGGTTAATCAGCAGGGCATAGAAATAAACCCCGAGAAGATCCAAGCCCTGCTCGATATGGAGAGCCCGACCAGTAAGAAGCAGGTCATGAGTCTGAATGGGCAGATAGCGACGCTTAGTCGCTTCATATCAAGGCTAATAGACCGCTGCTTACCATTCTTTAATGTTCTGAAGGTGAACAAGAAATTCGAGTGGACTCCCGAATGCGAACAAGCATTCCAGAGTATAAAAGAACACCTGGGGAAACCACCTCTCCTCTCTAAGCCTCTTCCACAGGAAATCCTGCTCATCTACCTGTCCGTCTCTCAGTTCGCGGTCAGTGCAGCTTTACCTTCTAGAGGCTCTAAAGACGCGTCGCTATTGATAAAACCGTACTTTCGCAAGTTTGCAGTAGTCACGAGCTTCCTCGCGTCCCGGCTTTCCTCGAGAAGCACTCCAAAAGATACAAGCCTGTCCGGGTCATCGAGCAAGTCTTGGCTGGTCGTTCTATTAACTGCGAAAGAAGAACACAGGTCATTATCATAAAGCATGCGAACAGATAGTATACCTAACGAGGAAGAACCTACTTGGCATCTGGAAGTGACAGTAGCCGTCATAGCAGAAAAAGAAGAATTTCATCTCGTAGGCCCCCGCGTTGCTGGGATAGCTATGTATCCCCTCGGCAATGGTAGGTCACCGAGACAAGTAATACGAATCCTTGTCCCTACTCTTTTTAAGATAATAGGCGACGCCGAGCTCCACCACCGTTGGCTCGCCCAAACCGCTTTCGCAACACGCAATGTACATCGCGACGGCGATGACATACGCGTTTGGTGTGAGCTGCATCGGTGCGATCCCGAAGTGATCCAGGACCGACCTGATGAAAGGATGGAAGGGAATCATCCCTCCACCCTTGAAGATCTCTTCAGAGATCGCAGCAAGGCCCTCAGCAGGATGTCACGACGACAGGGTGTGGTCGAGGAACACCTCTGCTTAGACGTTATACTGTCTTTTAATCCTATTAAACTCTTCTCAGGAGAGAACCGAGAAGACGTCAAGGGACGCGTCCGCGGGAACTTCCCGCGTGGACGAGCTGGTTCCTTCCTCGGGTCTGGATGTTGACGGTTCCATTCTAGAGTCTGCAACACTGACAGACATGGTAATTTTAGTCTTCATATTTTGTCCCGTGTGACGGCATGGGACAAAATCCTTAAACCCTGACGGTAACCCGAGCCGCCACCCACGGCTCGAGTCCGGCAACAATGGCGCGTCACTGGTGGGACACCAGGGGACTCAACGCCGTTGCCCACCAACCAAACAAACAAAAAGGGGGGAGAAAAAGGATCTTACCTTCTGGGATGCGTAACTAAGGCCGAATCTTATTTCGAACGTCTGAGAAGCGCCAATCGGAAAGGAGTAACCTCTGGTTTGCAAAGGTTTATCACGCGAAGCAAAAGGGATTTTAGTGGCCTCATCTGAAAAATGTGAGTTTTTATATGGACCGCGAATCGACGGTTGCAACCTCTCGGAACCGAAACGATAGCCTTCTTTCTCTCCCCGCATTTAATGCGCCCCACATCGACGTCGAGTCAGCACACCACGCATTTAATGCACCTGACACATTACAGCACGAGCAGAGCGCCCGACAGCGTGGATGCAGGTTCATCGAATCTCTCCAAGGCACAGAAAAGAGCGTCCGACGAACCCAGGTCGTTAGAATTATGGTTGTCAGGTCGTTTGGGCAAAGAATTGCGCGAGGTCGTGTTCGCATAAGGTCCTGTCCCGAGCTTCTTCCATTCAGGTCGAAACAACCAAAACCTCCAATCACGGCATGACTTAGTTTCCAAGGTTCGATCCTCAAACCTTAAAAACTAGGGGACTTCTGTTATGCCCGGGAAATAAAGGGTTGACATGGAGTCACGTGACGAGACGTGGCCTGCTCCCGTCAGAATGGTAAGCGCACATCAGGCCTGCCATGCACCCTGGAGCTCCCACGTGTCCGCTTACCTGCTCCAAATCGCGTAAAATCAGCTTGGGAAGTGGGTAATGGGACGTAAAGCCTGATTATGTTCTGACAATCACACCAACCCCAGGATTTAATGATGATTACACGCATTCGGCTGGGTATAAGAAGAAGAAGACCCCTTCATTAAGGGGATTCGATCATTTTGACATTTAATCTCCCTCTCTCAAAAAGGCTCTGTATTTTATTTTTCAATCATTTGTAGGTCAGTCCGCTTTAGCGACCTGACCCACCATATTAATACAAATCAGTGAATGTAGGATTTGCTACCTTAGCATCCGAACCACTTTAAAAGCTCTCATTGCATTTATTTCCTTTTTATTCACAATCACGTGTACTTCTTGATCAATCAACGTTGTGCACGTGTCGGTTGTTTGGTGTCTAAAATCACGCATCAACATGCATAAACATGCTTAAGATGAAGAATACTGTATTCCAACAGTCGTCAATAGTTACAGCCAATCTAATCTGTAGGAAATATTCAGATACATAAACAGGCTTAAGTTTGGAGCTTAAAACGCTCAATTGGTTGTCGTCCAGAGTGAGTATCAGCTATATAAGCAGTAAGAAAATCTTTTTAAATAAAAGGTTTGTATAGTTGAGGACTGCAACTGTTAACCACATCTTTTGCAGGTTCAATATGGGTATTACTAGAGGGATGAATGAAACTGGCAACAGTTGTTCGTGCTCGACTTGTGTTCGTTACGACTCTACGGTCGGCATTGCTGATAATCTGCACCCACCACAATGACAATTTGAAGGCTAGCTAGATAAAAAATGAAGCATTAATTTATTGTAATTCTTTAATTACTTGACAATTGACAGAATAAATAACAGTATATTCTGGAACCAATCACTTATCAACATATTTTTTTTCACCATACACACGCAACAGAACCTGAAGTTTTGCGAACGTTGTATTGAACTTAAAATAAGATTATATATATATATAAAAGATATATATTAAGTTATTAAAATGAGTTTGTTTTTAAATGAAATGTGAATTCACATTACACCTCAGTCTGCAGGAGTCTACAATATTGTGCCATTCTTGAACCTCTATAATTTCAAATGATTACATGCATTTCTTAATGGCGATAAAGCAATAAGCATTTTAATTACAAGTTGGAGGACACTGATGATCCAGAAATGCACCTTTTCCTTAACACAGTCTATGCTTGTATATAATCTACAACTTTGCTTTGGATCTTCAGAATATAAGCTGGCATTGTCCTCGGCTGGCAGCTCGAAGAACTCTTTGGCCACGGTCAATTCATCACGCATTAGCCTCTCCGGGACTCCATGATTAATCACCTATTACAGTAAAACCATTTCCCAAATAGCCACTTTATATATGTTAGCCTATAATATAAATGATATATTTCAATTTTCGGATTAAAAATTTTGACTATTGACATAAGAAAATAATGAATGTATAGCCAACCTGAAAAAATCCATACTCTTGAGAGGCCTTCATAATTTGCTGAATTTTTGTTGTTCGATCAGCAGTAGTTTCTCCTCCGAGGTCAATTACTGGAATGGTTTCAAATTACGGAACAATAAAAATCCCAGGTCTGGTTTCTGGTGGTAATATATAAGATTCTGGCACGGATTGAATGTTGCACTTGGCTGAAATGAGCTTCTCCATTCCCAAGTTGAATATCAAGCATCAAGAAGATCAAAGGATTGTTTGGAAGCTCACTTTTGTATCAACCATCAGCAACACTTTTGAGGAAGGTCAAACACTGGCACATGAAATGAATTGTTTTAATTGATGTTCCGTATGATCTTAATAACAATAAAATCCTAGTAGATTAATGTCATAGACTGCATGCACAACTACAGAAAAAACAAAGCTCATGAACCTGGGAATCACTACAGTTTGATACTTTGATACGTCTATTTGGGCTTTTGGTTTATGTAGCTCTAATGGAGGAAACTGGGCTGTGTAAGGATCATCCATTAGAAGTTTTATACAGAACAAGCCTTGCCCTTATCCATATAAACGAGGGAAATTGATTTCTCAACTACATCATTGAAATTGATTAGCTCTATTTGAATGCATTTACACAAAACTTTTAAAAATGATTTTGTAGAAAAATCAGTGCTTGGATATGTTTGTAAAATAGCATGTGGAAGTCTGTATTGTGTTGAATACTGTATATATACCGTCTGTACCAATTAAAAAATTATTAAAGTAATGAGTTTATCTTTGAGATAACCCTTTAATTTAAACTCTTAAATTGATGTTACAGATTGGTTAGGTAACGTAAATCATAAACAATGAAGATGTACGGAAAGTAGTGGCGCAAACGATAAGCATAAAACAATTTAATTAGTGTAAAAAGAAAACGTTTTGAACGAAATACAAGAGATATGGTATGTATCAAAATTTCTAAAAATATTTATTAATATTACTACATTTTTTGTTGATACAGAAATCTGCACCAACAAGAGAATTCTGATTGACCCTGTCAGAACCGGAATGGATGTGAGCGTGATTAAAGATAATCAGCGATAAATGTATAAAGATTCAATAAAGTAAAAGACAATGAAAGTTTTTAAAGTGGTTCGGCCAGGTAAACTCTGAAGCATACGTCCACTGTTTTGTATTTGCGGTGAGAGCTTACAATGTAAATTCTATGAAAATTTTGTATCCCCTTTTTCATAATATGAGGGGGTTTATATACAAGATTTGTAGGAAGGAAAGAGCGAAAACAAAGGGATTACAATTAATCTGAAATGTAATTCCAATATTCTCGCGATTAGGCGTTGGGATTGCGTAGAAATTGTTGTTGATCTAATCTTTTCCACAATATCTGAGATCTGAGATAATCCGGGAATTGATTGAATGATTGCTCGAATTATTCGCGACTAGCTTCTGCTGGATCGAGCTACAGCTCGACGAGCTTATGCTGGGTCGATCAAACATCGTCGCCGAGCTGGTTTTGGGTCGAGCTATATCCTCACGGTAGCTTGAGCTTGGTGGAAAAATCACACACAACATCTACCCCCTAGTGTTTGATGCTCGTTTCGGACTTCGAAGACTATTGCTCGATTTGATATCAAGCTCAGTCTTATCATCAGGCATCCGGGTGCAGGTTTGATCAAGCTTCAAGGGTCGACCTTATGTCTGGCCAACGTACTCCACACTTGGGTCTTTATTTCCTGCAATGCCTGACAAAACTCAGAATATAAAAAGTTAGGGCAAACATGTAATTTCAGTGTGGTCGTGTTGCATTAAATCCAGCAACCTTTGTCAATCACGTTTCGTCGCGCATGGGAGACTACAATTGTCCACGGGTGAAGCCGTGGCGACGTGTGGCGATGGTTATCAGTGTAACAGTTTGATGGTTCGTTGCCCCCAGCAGATGGTCAACACGTGGCCACTTCTAAAGGCTGAGGTTGCTTGACAAATGAAGGGTCGAGATTCAATGCAACTCGATGACTATGACTGCGATTAAACCCCGCCCTTTTGTCTCCCATGCAAGCTATTATAAAAGGTGGTGAAGTTGTTAGAATCCTCATTCAGTCCACGAAATTTCTCTGGCGTTCTTGTGCATTCTGCTGTTGTTTTATCGTTATCACGACATTCTTTCCGGCGAGTTTTCTGCACTTCTTATTCCGGTAAGGTTCTTTTCTCTTCTCTTTCCATTTTCCCAACTTTTGCGTCAAATGGTGGCTACCGTAGTGGCCACATTGTATGTTTTAGGGTTTTAGTAGGGTTTTTGGGTGCATCTTCGAGGGTCTCGAATTTAGGGTTTAACGCGGTGGCTACCGATATCCTGGATAGGTCACATACGTTCGTCATATTGCGCAAGCTATCTCAGGTGCCTACATAGGAAACAAGTGTGGAATGATCGTATGTTTGGTTCGCCTGTGGGCTCGACAGTTCTTGGGGACACGACACCTAAGGTTTCCGAAGAATTCGTCGCATGAAGTTCGGACCCTGAAGCCGCAGGCTTGTTCGACGTGCTTCGATTCAGCTAGCTCATTCCTAGCCATCCCTAGCCCATAGGTTGTGCAAAGAACCACAATCCTCGATTACCGTCAGGGATCTCAAACGCATAAGAGTGGTTTATGCGCCGCAATTTAACTTGATGGTCCCAGGGGAATATTTTCGAAAGAACCCCTCGCTCGGATGGGTGGCAATCTCTGAGACCCTCTTGAGGTGCAGGGTATCCATTCCCCCTCATCGTTTTATCGATAATGTGTTGAAGCGGTTCGACATCGTTCCTCTCTAGTTGTCCACAAATTCATATGTCATTCTCATTGGTGTGTACATCGCGTACATGATCGCAGAGTTGGGCAAGCCTTCTGTTGAAGAGTTTGTCCATCTGTATAGGTTCAAGAAAGGGCAAGATCAAACGTACTACCTTTTCAAGGTGAGAAAGGTACGTTTCAACGGGCTAGTCGACGTCCCAAAAAAGGTTCTGTATTGGGATTCTCAATTTTTCCTCTACGAAGCCCGGGAGACCGACGCTTTCGCTTCGGACGCGAGTAAGACATTGATTCCCCGTGTGCGCAAATGTCACTTTCAAGCATTGTATTCGAGCTAACTGAGTTGTTTTGTTTCGCAATTAACGTAGGGTAGAACTATCTTCTATCCGCGAGTTTGTAGAGGCTGCAGCGTTTTAGCGACCTTCCCGATAATCAGTGTAATGTCAACAAGCTTCTCACGCTTCCTCACCTGAAAGCATACGACTTTTGTCGGGACAAGACCAGATTCCTTACAATTTTAGAGAAAGGTTTAAGTTGTCACTTCCTCGTGTTTACTTTCCCGCTCAAATAAGTCACTAGTTCATTTGTTTCTTTTCTTGCAGAGTGTGGATCGAGAAACCCAAGGGCCTCAAGAAGAAAACGGCGACCCTGTCGACTGCCAAGAAGGCACCGACTACTTCAATGACAAAGATACTTGTAGACACTACCAACACGAAGCACACCGATGGCGAGCTTGGGGAAGGCCCAAGTGCGAAGAGGCCTGTGACTGCCTCTAAGGCAGTTGGCAGGAAGAGTGTTCCCAAGCCCCAAAAGGGGCCGATGAAGAAAATGCCCGAGCTGACTAGGAGCTCAGAGAAACAGAAAGCATCCGAGCAACATAATGGCTCGAGAAAGAAGAAAGCAACAGTGCCTCAAGGGGTCTTGGGCAAACAGAATACGGTCGAGCAGTAGATTGGCTCGGGCAAAGAGGTCGTCACGCAGGCTGGCGGCCTTCAGAAAACAGTGGCAAAGGACTTGGCCAAGAAGAAGTCTGCTCCTACGGGCGAGGCATGTGCTGTTGGAAGGAGTAAACTTGGCTCGTCTCAGCCAAAGAGTAAGAAAGCAGATGAAGGGCCAAAGTTGCGGTCGACACGTTGATCGACCAAGGTCGCAATGGCTAGAGATTGTGTAACCCTGCAAACCTTTGCGGCCGTCAGAGACTCGCCTCTCGCCTAAATGTTGGCTTTAAGATGTAGATATGCGGCAAAGGTACCAGTATCTCACCCCTCTTTTATTTGCATGCTATCCTCGCCTCTTGTTGACTTTTCATCTTATCTTTTTAGGTTGCCATGGCGAGCATGCTTTTATACGAGGAGAGCAAACGACGTTAGAGGGCATTCACATGGGGTGGATGTTGGTAGAGACAGTGAAGGAGGATGCTTTGGCCAAGGCCGAGGTTGCAGAGAAAGAGAAAGAGGCTAAGCAAGCTGAGCTCGAACGGCTTAGGTAGGAAGTGGCAGCCTTTGGGGTCAAGGAAAGAGAGTTTCTTGACAAGCTTAATGTGAGCGAGGCTGCTCGAGCAAAGGCTAAAGCTAAGGCAGCAAAAGCCAAGAAGAATTTAGCACAGCAGCGAGGTGCCAACAACAAGCTGAATTCTGAGCTCTCCTCGACTCAAAAGGTTGTCGCGAGCTGGGAGGCCAAGTTCAAGCAATCCTCGCTCGACCTTGTCCAAGAGGCGGTAGGTCAGCAGGAAGCCAAAACCGAAGCCGGGCAACTCAGGCTTCAAATTGAAGAGCTGAATAAGGTCATCACTACTCGGTCTTGGTAGATGTCAGTCTTCCTTGTGCAGAAGCTATGAGAGGCTCACCCTTCGATCGACTTTTCTTTCCTTCTGCGAGCTTATCAAAAGGAAGTCGAAAGGATGAAGGTTGAAGCCTAGGGAATGGCTTACGTGTATTCGGATGACTTCGAGGATAATGGCGAGGGCTAGGAACAGGAAGAGGTCGAGAAAGGTAGAGAGAAGATCGGGCTCAAGCTGGAAGTTGAGGATATGGTTCCCTTGACTACACTTCTCTCGAGCGAGGCTCTCAACCTTGGAGACACTACTGTCATCCCTTCTATCGAGGAACCGTTTCTTCCCCTTGATGGCGAGCTCCTTGGATCAGTCGAGGATGACCCCTCTGCTCCTCCAACAGCCTGGGAGAATGTTTACTTTTTTTTTTTTTGTTGAAACAATGTAATTGAACTTAATTAATATAAGAACATTTTTCATCATTTCCTTTTTCAGCAGTGGCTATTATATTTTTGCGGAGTCATTTCGTTTGTCCTAGTTGGACTTGTAATATAAGATCCGAATTTGCTATAAGTCATGCATAGCTCACTTCTCAAGGAGCTTTTTCAGATTTTTGTGAGGAAATCTTATGCGCCGATTAACTTTGATTTTGAACTTATCGTTCTTTTCGAGCTTTTGGTCACTGGCTTGAGGCCGATTTCCTTTGACGTGTTTTTTCCTTGAATTTTTTCAAGTTTAACTTTGTCAATTTAGGATTTTCCATCCTGATTTATGTGAGGAAATCTTATGCAACGAGTAGACTTTCGAACTTATCTTCCTTTTTGAATTTTGGTTGCCGGCTTGGGGCTGATTTCCTTCGACGCATTTTTTCCTTGAATTTTTTTGAGTTTAACTTTGTCGATTTAGGATATTTCATTCTTAAAGAGTTGGATTTTGGCATGGCTTTTCTAAGATAAGCTGCCTTTCCGGGATTCTTAACTCTGAGTTCTCTTTCGAAATATCATCACTGAGGTTGCGATTTACAAGTCGGTAAATAAACGCTAATGGATTAAAGACATTAACTATGAAAAAGGAAAATCATGAATGACACCTCTTTTATTGATCAAACGCTTTGGCAGCGAGTGGCTTTACAACGAATAAAGAACAAAGAAATAAGTGAAACTCGAGCTGCTTATTGGTAATACCTTCGCAAGTACTCGGCGTCCAAACTCGCATTATTGCTTCGCTGTTAAGGCGTTCCAGGTGGAAAGATCCTAGCGCGAGCTTCTCGGAGATCCTGAAATGACCTTCCCATTTGGGTCCAAGTGCCTCTAGGTTCGGGTTTTGGGTACTTTGAACGACTTTCTTGAGAACTAGATCGCCCACTTCAAAGTCTTTTTTTTTTTTTTTTTTACTTTGGTATTGAAGTATCATTTGGCTCGCTGCTGATATGAGGCGAGCCTTAGCTGGGACTTAGCCCGGTGTTCTTCGATTAGGTCCAGCCTCAGGTGGAGAAGATCTTCATTTGCTTTTCCTCGTCGAAAACTTCTCTTTGGAATGAGCTGATTCCCTGCTTCAACCGAGGTCATTGCTTCACACCCGTATGACAAAGAGAACGGGGTTTCACCTGTCGAACTCCTGGTTGTCATCTTATAGGACCATAAAGCTTTGGGCAGTTCATTGGCCCACCTCTCCTTCAGGGCGTCGAGCTTTTTCTTAATAGTGTGTTTGATTACTTTATTCACAACCTCCACTTGTTCATTGACTTGAGGCTGATAAACAACAGCAAAACTCTTCTTGATGCCGTGTTGCTCGTAGAAGGTCCTGAAGTTTTCACTGTCGAACTATTTTCCGTTGTCGATTATTATTGTGTGAGGAATCCCAAACCGACAAATAATGTTTTTTATAGACGAAGTCCTTCAGCTTGTTTGACGTTATTGTTGCTAGGGGCTCAGCCTTTGCCCACTTGGTGAAGTAGTCCATGACAACTACTGCAAACTTAACGCCCCATTTTCCTTAAGGCAAGGGCCCGATAAGGTCGATGCCCATATTGCAAGTGGCTAGGGGCTTGTCAAAGTGGTCAATTCTTGCAGTGGGGCTCTCGGAATATCTGCAAATCTCTAGCATCTATCACATCTACGAACATAGTCAATTGCATCGTCGAAAACTGTTGGCCAGTAATATCCTTGGCAAAGTACATTGTATGCTAGAGATCTGCCTCCTGCGTGATTTCTACAAATTCCCTCATGGATCTCCCTCAGAACATAATCTGCATCCTCATGGTCAATACATCGTAACAACGATACATTGAACTCGCACTTGTATAGTTTATCATTGATGAGTGTATACCGAGCTACCTTGGTTGTGGACTGTTCTGGGTTCGATTCTCTCCTCTGGTAGTGTATCGTCCCTTAAGTAGGTGGTGATTATGTCTATCCAACTATATCCCCAACCCGTAGTTAAAACTGGACCTTGTGAAGTGGAGATGCTTGGTCCCGAGAGGAACTTAACTGGGATGGAATCGACTTTTTCTTGATTTATTGCAAAAATTAAGCGGGCTAATGCATTTGCCTGCGAGTTTTTCTCCCTTGGGATCTAGAAGATTGTGAAGGATTTGAACTGTTTGAGCTCGGTCTTCGCTAGTTGGAGATAGGACGTTATCTTGTCTTCCCTCGCTTGGTATTCCCCGGTAATTTGATAGACCATGAGTTGTGAGTCACTATAAATCTTAATGGACTCTACCCCCATTTCCTTGGCGAGGTGGATCCCTACGAGCAATGCCTCATACTCAGCCTCATTGTTGGATGCGGCAAACCTGAATCTTACTACGGCTCTGATCGGGTTTCCCTTTGGACTTTCGAGTAAAAGCCTCACTCTTGTTCCTTTCTCATTTGAGAAGCCATATACATATAGAGTCCATTGCCATGAGTCGTCGAACTTCAAATTCTGTTGCTCGATCTCTCCCGAGGTATCTGCCCCCGACGGGCTTGACTCAGCTTCTGGTTGATAGGAGAATTCGGATATAAAATCCACCAAGGCTTGACCTTTGATCATTGTCATCGGTATGTACTTGATGTCATGCTGACTCACCTCCATGGTCCACTGGATTAGTCAACCCGATGTCTCGGGCTTCGCATTATTTTCTTTGGTGGGAAATTTATTAGCACGTGGATTGAGTGTGCTTGAAAACAGGGTCGCAGCTTTCTAGCAGCAGTGACAAGGGCAAAGGCGAGATTCTCCATCTTTGGGTACCTCGTCTCCGCGTCGAGTAGTCTCTTGCTTACATAGTATACCGGCCATTGTACTCCTCCCTTTTCGTGTACCAACATCGCACTAACAGCGGACTTTGATACTGACAAATATAGTAGCAACGGCTCACCCTGGAAGGGCTTTAACAGCAAATGAGGTTGTCCCAAATGTTTTTTCAACTCCTGGAAGGCTCTTTCACACTCATCTGTCCACTTGAAACCTTTCTTCCCCTTCAAGGTCTCAAAAAACGGCAAACATCTGTCCGTGCCTTAGGAAACAAATCTACTAAGTGCGACCACACACCTTGCCAAGCTTTGCACTTGTCTTATGCTGGTCGGGCTTTTCATGTCGAGCAGAGCCTAAATCTTCTCCAAGTTGGCTTCTACACCCCTTTGGCTTACGAGGAAGCCCAAAAATTTCCTCAAGCTCACCTCAAAAGCACATTTCAAAGGATTGAGCGTCATTCGGTACTTTCTAAGGATGTCGAACATTTCCCCTAGGTGCTCAACGTGGCTTTCGACGATCTATGATTTGACGAACATGTCGTCGATGTATACCTTCATGGTATGACCAATTTGGTCAGCGAACATCTTGTTCACTAAGCGTTGGTAGGTCACCTCAGCTTTCTTGAGGCCAAATGGCATAACTCTGTAACAATAAATTCTACGATCAGTAATAAAAGAAGTATGTCCTTCATCAGGCTAGTACATGGGGATTTGGTTATATCTGGAGTATGCATCCATGAAGCTGAGTAGTGCGTTTTCTGCTATCACATCTACTAGTTGGTTGATCCATGGTAGCGGAAAACAATCTTTGAGACAAGCTTTGTTAAGATTCGTGAAGTCGATGTAAGTCCGCCACTTGCCATTCGACTTCTTGACCAGGATTGGGTTGGCGAGCTAGTGCAGGTACTTAACTTCCCTGATGAAGTTGATTTTCAGAAGTTTGTCAACTTCATCCTTGAGCACTTGAGAGCACTCCGCATCTATAGCCCTTTTTTTCTACCTTATGGGCCAAGTTTGAAGGTCGAGGTTCAACCTGTGGCACATTACCTTGGGGCTAATCTTAACCATATCAACATACACCCACGCAAGCACGTCGAGGTTCTTCTTCAGGAACCCTACCAGATTTCTGGCCATTTCTTTAGTCAAACTGCTACCGATTGTCAGCACGCAAGTTGGGTCTTCCTCGCTGACACTTATGGTTGCAAACTTCTTTAATGGTCTTTCTTTTATTTCAGGTCTTTATGGTTATTGAGGATCTACATTCATAAGCTACGATGGTTAAAAAGTAAAAACTACATAAAGTGAAACAATATACAACAGTTAATATAGTATTATCATGATTGGCTAATTTATTTCAACCATAGATCTAATTATGTAATTGTTGGCATGGCACAGGGTCACTCTAATTTAAAATGAGCAAGGGTTGAGTTACCGTCTAGCCCTTTGGACCTGAAATGGGCCACAAATTTAGCAAAATGAGTTCCTCTGTAAATCGGGGGATGGTCAGACTAAGATAGAAGCTCTTTTATTGGTTCATAGGGTTTAAATTTATTCATCCTACTTGGATAGAAAAGGCAAGCAACTGATATTCTGGGTCCAACTCTTCCCGCCAACACCCTATGTTCCACGCTTCTGAATTTGTCATTGGTGATAAGCTACACAAAATGGAGTCCACGTGTCAGCCATCCACGTGAGCTCCAACTCATCCATCCCGCCCGCCCAAAAACCCTAATATCTTCCTCGCCGCTTCGCCTTTCACCCAGAACTCTTCAAACTAACCAGCACTCTTCAAACATCGAATCTCTTCAGTCGGCCCTGTCGCAGGCTCTTCTCTATGGATGCGAGGATCTATAATATCCTCGAGTGGTCCGAGGTTAGGCTTGGATTCTGCTATGACCATTGTTTTCGGGAGCGGCCATTTTTGTGCTGTATGTATGACCCGGTTGTAACATTCCCAAGATTCTTTTCTGCAGCCTCTGATCTTCGCGACTCCTTTAGGAGTCAGAAACCTTATTGCATGGCAGTGCACTAATGTGACTATACTCAAGTCATCCAAGATCGGTCTTTCGAGGATGACATTGTATGTGGTCGGGCAGTCTACCATTAAAAATTCGACCACCATCGTCCTAACCTTAGGCTCTATCCTTAGAGTCACAAGAAGGTCGATCATTCCTTTGGGAACCAGGTTGTCCCCGGTAAACCCATAGAGTGATGAAGGGCATGCCCTTAGGTCTCTTTCTGTGAACCTCATTCCTCGGAAAGCTCCTACAAAAATGATGTTTGTTACACTCCCATTATCAACCATTACCCTTAACACTTGGGCATTGCCGATTCTGGCTGCGATCATGATCGCGTCATGGTTGTGGCGAGGGGATTCTTCGTATTCCTCGATTGTGAATCCCACAACCTCACTATCTTGTCTAGGCAGTTTGGGCGACTTCGGTTCACAGCTCATTATTTAGGGGACCGAGTTTGTTCTAGCCTCTAAAGCATATTGCTTGCGACACACCTTGAGCTCTCCACTATGTCAGGCCCCCCGTAAATCATGCCCACCAGGACGTCATTGGGGTTTAGCAAAGCTTGCTAGACCTGGTTTTGAACTTGGCTCTAGACCTGGTTATTTTGCTCGCCAGTGTTTTCGTGAGCTGGTGCCGACTTAACAAATTCCTTTAGGTGACCCATTCTTATTAGGTCCTCAATGGCGTCCTTCAAAGCTTGACACTCATTTGTGTTGTGTCTAACGTCCTTGTGGTACCAGCAGTACTTTTGCCGATCTCTTCTGCCTGGTGCCCCCCTTATTCTTTTTGGAGCATGCAGTCTCTTCGCCTCATGGGAGACTTCATATATGTGGGCGATGTCTTTAGTGAAGGGGTGTATTCTGCATACCGCAGGAAAGGTTGCCTGTCTCCACGGTTATCTGTTCTTTGTCTTTTTTGGAACCTGTTGCGGTCTATATCGTTGTAGTCTTGGCCCCTACACTTATCCAATGGGCGATCTTGTCGCCTATCCAAGGCTCCTTGCACTGAGCCTTTGGCCAATGTTGCCATCGAGCTTTCTACCCTCTGGTATTTGTAGCCATCTGATAGAATTGGGCCAAGCTTATGTGATCTTCACTTTAGAGCTCTTTTCATAGCTCCGTGTTTGGTCTGATCCCTACAAATAGCAAAGTTCGGATTTACTCCTCGGGCGCATCCGCAACCTTTGCCTGTTCGTTCTGGAACCTCACTAGGTATGAGGTCAGTGTTTCATCTCTCTCCTGACGAATGTTGCTCAAGTAGCTGAGCGGTATTGCGAACCGCCTCTTCGTTTGAAATTATTGTAAGTACCGCGAGGAGAATTGTTACCAAGAGTTGATGGAGTTCGCCTTGAGCCTCTTATACCACCTCTTGGCGTCCCCTACCAATGTGACTGCGAAGCATCGACATTTAGCCAAGTCCCAGACTTGGTGTAGCTCCATCAAGTCATTGAAATTGTTAAGGTGGTCTCTGGGGTCCCCTCTCCCATCAATTTCAATAACCGGATCGCACTATCTAAGCTATCAAAAAACTCGGCCAGCTGCCTATACCTGCCATTTATTTGATTTAAAAAAAAAAACAAATTGAAATTGAGAAAACTATTTTTAGACAAAAAAAATGCTAAATCCAAGTTAGTAAAAAATTAGAGATCATTAGAACGTTACTTTTCCGGCAATTTGTTGGACCCATGAGCTGGTTTTACGGGGGATTGTTTTGTGGACCATGAGCCGATCTGCCCTTTGGCATATTCAATCTCGTCCATCAGATGTGGTTGCGACTGTGTTCGTGTTTGGGCGGCCTTTCGAACTTCTTTGATGGAGAGGGCGACGCCACTATTGCGGGCCCGTCAGAGGAGCGGTGACGGCTTCTCAAGGGTTTTGGTCGTCACCGGATTCGGATTGGTAGTTTCGGCTTTGGGTTTGAAGTGGAGTGGCTTTTTGGATTTGAAGGGAATTGATTGTGAAGACTCTGAAGAGCTCATTGTTGAGAGACTGAGAAGAGATTTGGTAGTTTGGAGAGTGCTTGGTGAAAGACGAAGTGGGGCGAGGAAGATATTAGGGTTTGTTGGCGGGAAGGATGAGCTGGAGCTCACGTGGATGGCTAACACGTCGGACTCCCGCCAAATTAGTCCGTTGCGTCCCGCAGATTTTCTAGGGGGTTGGTTGGATAATGAAATACTAAATGTTGATCTGGATGAGTATAGTTACATATGTTTTATTAAAGATGTGAAACAATGTGTGGCTTCGGAGAATGAGGTTGTCAAAATGAACCCTTATGAGAAGTTTAAGGTAGAGGTTGAGCTACCCTTGTCAGGGGCTAGATACATAGTGGAAGGGGATGATGATATGGAATTCATATTTGAGTAATATAAGAGTTTTGGCAAGCGAGTGATAAGGGTCTATGTAGAAGCCATACTAGTGGACTTTGTTGAACCTAGAACTTTATTAGAAGCCGAACCAGAGGACAATGAGGGTTTTGTGAGGTAGGATAATGAGGAAGCTGAAGAGGGTATTCCAGATGAGTTCTATTGGAGTGTTGAAAGTGATTATGAAGAAGACCATGAGAGTGGGCAGGATGGACAAGGAAGTGGGGTGGTTGAAGGAATAGAAATTGGACAGGAAAGTGGGGTGGTAGAGGGAATTGAAATTGGGCAAGGAAGTGGTGGGGTTAAGGGAAATCAAACTGGGCAAGGTAGTGGTAGGGTAGAGGACATTGAAGTTCAAGGGGAAATGTCTGAATACCATGAGGACAGTTCATATGAAGGGTCTATTGATGATGAAGATGCAGTAACTAGGTTTAGTAAGCACATGAAGGGTCAACAGTTTGCATATGGGGATAATGGGAAAATCCACTTCAAAGTTGGTCAAGTGTTTGAGGGAGTTGATCACTTTAGGAAGGTGTTTCGAGATTATGTAATTCAGAGGGGGTTTTCTATTAGGAAGATTCACAGTGAGAGAAGAAGATTTAAGGCCAAATGTAAGCAAGCAAACTGTCCATTTCATCTATATACTGCTTTGATGCCTGATGATGTGTCTTTTCAGATTAGGAAGTATAGGCACTCACATACATGCACGAGGGTTTATAATAATAGAGAGGCAACAACTGCTTGGGTGGCTGAAAAAATGGGAGACTTCATCATATCCCAAAATGGTTCATCAATTAAGCCATTGGTAGACGTGTTGGGTAGGAAACACTATCTACAGTTGTCTAGATCCAAACTTTATAGAGCTAATCAGCTGGCAAAGGGGAGGTCAGACAAGCTCCATGCAGAGTCCTTTACTGGTTTGTTGAAATATGATCACATTGTCAAACATACCAACCCAGGTTATGTGAAATCTGTTAGTCCAGAAGGGATTCCAAACTTTTAGAGGTGTTTCCTAGGATTTTCAGCACAAAAGAAGGCATGTATAGAGGGTTGTAGGCATTTTATAGGTGTGGATGGTTGCCATCTTAAAGGGCCTTATGGTGGAGTACTATTGTCAGTAGTTTCTATGGATGCTAACAGTGGCATTTTCCCAGTAGCAATTACTATTTGTGAGATAGAAAACAAGGAATCATTGAGATACTTTATGACCTTGTTGAAGGAGTTTATAGGGGACATTGACCCTATCACTATCATGAGTGATAGGCAGAAGGGTTTGGTGGATGCTATACAGACCTGTTGGCCAAATGCTAGTGTTAGACATTGTGCTAGGCATGTTTATGCTAACTTTAGGAAAAAATTCTCTGTGTTGAGGTTAAGGAACTTGTTTTGGGCTGTTAGTAGGGCTGCCAATATCATTGATTTTCAACAAGCCATGGAAAAGTTTGAAGCTGTAGATAGAGAAGCTCATAGGGGGATGATTGAAAATGATGTGAGATCTTGGTCATGCATTCGATCTTGATTCCAAATCTGATCATGTTACAAATAACATGTGTGAAGTCTTTAATAGTTGGTTGGAGAGAATAGAGAATTGCCCATACTAAGCTTGTTAGAGCATTATGGTACAGATGCAAGCTAGGGCAAAGGCTAGGAATGATTGGGTCACAACTGTTCCCCCTGTTGTACATAGGAAAATCAATGGTCTAATTGAGTTTGCTAAGAATGTTGAAGCTATCTGCCCTAGGAGTGATGAGTTTGAAGTGGTGGATAACAACTGCCTTCCTAGTAGACGTTACATATTAAACCTTCAATCTCAAACTTGTGACTTTGGAATGTGACAACTTTCTGGAGTCCCTTGTGTGCATGCAGTCCGTTGTTTGCTTTTTAGGAACATTAGAAATATGGAGGATTATGTGGACTCTTCATTAAGGATCACTTCATACGTAAAAACATATGCTGATCACATTCACCCCATACCTGACCCACTTAGTTGGCCTGACTTGCTTGGGGGTAGGCAGCTGAATCCACCTATCAAACATAACAAGGTTGGGAGACCCAAAAAGGCCAGAAAAAAGGATGCTGATGAAGAACCAAGGATGACCAAAGGTGCTACACTTAGGTGTGGGATCTCTCGAACTTTAGGACATAACAAGAGACATTGCCCACAAAATCATTCAAACAACAAGAATCAAAGGGTATTTTAAAGCTTTTATTTAACATGATTAGTATTGTTTTTGTAATAGAATTTTCTTGCATTAACATTTGTTTACTATGCTTTGTTTAGAGAGGAGAAGCTTCATCAGCCCCAATAAGTTAGATATGTCAACATTAAAGCAACTGTCAAGGGTAGCAGGTTAGTGTAACATCAGTCCTTCAAATTTTAACATTGTGACATTGCTTCAAACTGTCAAGGGCAGCCCCTTAAATTGATTTTATGATTTTTTTCAGGTACTTAAGGAGTGTGGTGTTAAAGCATGCTGTTGTTTTTTGGTGTGATAAAACTATAGAAGCATGATGTTGGTTTTTTTTGGATGTGTGGAGTTGAAGCATGCTATTGTATTTTGGTGAAATTTGGGGAAGTTGTACATAGGACTTTGTTTGTTAGTCTTGGTGTGCAAATATGGTGTTATAATATTATACAGATAGCAACTGATTTAGGTTGTCTATTATGAATGTTGTAATTGATTTAGGACTGCTGCAGTGGGTTTTTTTTATGTAATATGCGGCTTTAATTTTCTGTTTTTGGGCTGTTGATCATCACATTTCAAGGCCAAATTATGTATTTTTCATATATATGTTCAATGCAAAAGTGTTTAACTCAGTATGTATGGTTGTAGTATGATCTTTGATGTTGGTTTTGTGTAGGATGTGTTTGTGTTCAAACTTGAAACTTTTCAGGATGTATGCCAATTTTTAAGAAATATTACTTTGTCATTATACAGTTAAACCCTCAACATTCAAACAATTGTTACTGACCTTTCAAACGGTTTAGGGGCATTAGAGTAATTTCACTATATTTGGAAAATAAACTAAAGATATGGGCATTTTTGGTTTTTTACAGTCTATTTAGTTTTTATTTGTTAAATAATCTAAAGTCAAAGGTTCAAGGGTATTTCAGTCATTGTTAATCATTGTCACTGTGTCAGATCCATCCGTTATTAACAGTGTTAGATTAAGGGTGGCAAAATGGGATAAATTGAACCAACCGTATTAACTTGGGATTTCCCCAAACTTCGGGTGGGATTATGTCGTTTGCTCTTAATAATATTTTGAAACTTTGGTCAATCCGCTCCAAGTTTAAGAGATGACAGGTCAACTTGATGTGACAAATCTAGTTAAAGATCACCTATATTATATTCTTTATTGTTTCAATCAACTACATTACCGAAATTACATCACCCTTTTACCGTCGGTCCACTTTCCCGATCAATGATATTGGAATTTTGAAGTGCATGTTTTGAGATCTTCGTAGAGGGCCAGGAACTATTCCCATTTGGCCATTTCCCACATAGACACTATGGCTCAGGTGTAGTTGTAAATTATTTATGTACCGAAACAAGAGATCTGATTCAAAGAAAAATCCAAATCCAATATTGATGGAGCATGCATGCAACGTACAAGTCTACAAGAATTCATCCTTACATTTCAAGAAAATTAAAGAGAAAATGATAAATATTGTATATGTTTGACATGTCGCTGGCTAATCTTCTCTCAAGACTTCCACTGCCGGCTCTTGAATCTGATGAACTCAACAATTAACACCAACCTTGAGGCCACCTATGACGAGGATCCCATCTGGGGAATAACCATCTCTTTTTCTTCGAATTTGATCCTACGGCAACTTCTCCTTTCTCGTAAGTTTTGAGAAAAATCCTCTACCGCGGCGGCTTGGCGTTGGGGCTGCAAGTTCAGGCTGATGTTTGTTTACATGAGTTTGGGTTAAGTAGTTGAAGTCATCGTCCTCAGCAGGGAAGATCTCATCACGAGTGCGGATTGAGTTCAGCTTTAAATACTTTTGTTCAAGTGACTCTTTGGGTATGTTTCTTGCTAACAAGGGAGAAGCAGCGCCCCAGTGATTGGTGCCCAAAGATGGGTGTTGGGGTGTTCTAAATTCTACTAATTCTCTTTGACTCATTCGTTTAATTTCAATCGCCCCACTGTAGGTTTTTCAAGGCTCTAAAGCAAAGAGAAAGAAGGTTATTTGTGCATAAGAGAGAGCAAAACAGAAGAGAAAGAACTGATGCAAAAACAGTCTGCATTTTTCATTCAAAACAGAGAAATATATGAACCTAATACATCACTGTTACAACTACTTTTCAGTATAAATAATCTTTAAATATACTACAATTTGAACCACNCAGAAGCCAAATCATGTAATTGGGTGGCGCAGGTTGATAGAGTGGGAACTTTGGTGGGTAAGGTTAATTTGTTAGGTTAGGGTTAGGAATGGAGCATAGAAATAGAAGCTCGGTGTCGATTTTTAACAAATAAAAAAAAGGAAGAAAAAGAAAAAGAAAAAGAGAAAGAGAGGGAATATTCCCAAAATAACATGCACCAGACAAAAGGGATATTCAGAAGGAGGAAATAGGAGAATAAAAGGACACGTGTCAGGAAGAGAATCGGTTCAGGCTCTCATTTATCTTTAGCTTTGTTAAGGGAAGGAGTAGAGAGAGAGAGAATCAAGAGAAAAGGCATGGGTTGGAGTCTTGTAGGAGAAGACTGGATTATGGAAACTGGAAAGCGACTAACCTCTCCTCTTCACATTTCATACAAAATTCAGATAAAAGGGAATTCGATGCACTCGTCTTTGTCTTTACTGCATGTTATACTATACTATTACCACTCCAAATTTAATTGCATTACCATTTTCCTATGGTATCCTATGCATAATATTCCACTCCCCAACACACCCTATTTTCTTAGTTATTTGGTAACCGAGGCGTTTGAGCCGGCTTACGAACATCTCAACTAAACTTTAAAGTCTATTGAACACCCTACAAACTTAAAAGATCGGGTAAACCACAATGTTATTGTAATAGATGACCTCAAAGTTTAAATCCAAGAATTCAAGGAAATGGAGGAAACTTCTTTGACAATTAGGCCAACCCTTCGGGATTTATTTCCTTATTTCTCAATTGCTTGCAGCAATTAATCAAGATTATGCTATCTTTTCACATATACACATGTATATATAATCCATTAATCTACAAATAAAATTGCATGGATGATGATGGATCTTCATTACTGTGCAAAGCTTAATTATATAATAAATATATTTAGAGGGAGAATCTGCTTACCTTCCAACCCACTTCATTAAAGTTGGTAGCAGAAGAAGATTCCCGGCTCTTAAGAGTCCTTTATTGTTCTTTTGGGGTGGGATTTTGCCTTTAAGCTTTGAAGGTTGTGTTGTTCCCTTAATTTAGAGTCGTAGAATTGGAACTAAGATATTCTTTCCTTAGGCCCAAATATTTTATTCTTTTATGTTTATAGAGAAAGAGATTAGATTACATATTCCCCTTTCTTCTCTCTCTGAATGCACTCAATTTTAGAACAATTATGCAACTTTTGAAACCAAAAAGAAAGTTGCATGGTGCATTGATACTAAGCACCTCTCTGAATATGTCCTTTTTCTCTCTCTTTCTCTCCATTATATTACTATTACAATTACATTAATTTTTATAAAATGGTATATGCTGCTTTTCAATCCCCTTTTCTTTTTATTAATCATCCCAGAATCATTATTTCTTTATTTTTTTTTTAACCTAATTCGAATACTTTGGTAAATACGCCCACGCCCTCTATCAACCTACACTTGTCCAACGTCTATCATATTCTCACACATGATCGCTTCATCCTAACCGTACAATCCCTTCATTCCTTTTTTTTACCATCTTTAAGATCATCATCATCACCTCCCACAATTTATATATTGTATATATTATTCATCTACTTAATGAACTAATGATTCCTTAATCAGGATAGTGCAAAATTCTATGTGGATATCGAGGATGGTATTAGAAAAACCAGATTAATAAATGAGAAATGAGGCTTTACGTTTTGTGAAAGATGACACACTGTTAAGAGAATGTAAAAGTAGGATGAAGACGCATCTGCATGACAGAGTAATAGGGTTATATAAATTATCAACAAAATGGAAAAAAAGAAAAAAGAAAAAGGAAGATAACAGTGAGAAGAAGAATCATCTTTTCTATTTACAGGTTTTGAATTCGTATAAAGACTATACCAAAGGGGGTTCAAAAACCAGGCCATAAGCACATGACCCCTCAACTGTCAGAGGTTTGATTCCTTCTCTCAAAGAAGAAAGAGAGAACCTCTCTCTGATTTATAGCTTTTTTTTTTTCTGCCTTTGTTCTTTGCAAGAAGTTACCATCCCTCTTTATCCCTTGGCTTTTTCTTTTAATCTATCTCTACTTTATTCTCTTGAACTCACCCCTAAAAAGAAGACGATCCCCCCTCGATCCTCCTTGTGTTCACAAACAACATCTTCTCTCTCTCTCTCTCTCTCTCTTTGAAATCAAACCTAGAAAGCTAGAGGCCATACAAAATCTTTTGCTCTTGTTTGTTCCCACATATCCTATAATTCCTATTTGAGCATGAACATCTTAACCAACAGTGCGTTTTGAGAAGAGAAGAAAGCTTTTGATTGTTGATAATATACCTAGTTAAACCATGTCATCCCCTTCAGAATTAAGTCTGGATTGCAAACCACACAGCTATTCTATGCTATTAAAATCTTTTGGAGACCATGCTGACCAAACCCAAAAGCTTGAAGAGGTCCTTATTCGTCTTGAGGAAGAGAGGTTCAAGATTGATGGTTTGAAGCGTGAGCTTCCTCTTTGCATGCAACTTCTCACCGACGGTTCGTATTTCTATTATGTCTTTTACTTCTTATTTGATGCATATATATATACATCAAACTCACTCATCATCTTATTCTTTAATTGCATTTCGGATGATTATTATTTTTATTTATTTACTTATAGATAAAGAACATACAAGGAATTCAAGCTAGAACCATGAACCTGATTATGATAACATAAAGAAATTGTTTTAATCTGGTTCTAGCTATTGCTGGATATTCATGTTCTTTGCTGCGACGTTTGGCTTCCAAACTTTTCTTTAATTTATCTTTTTCTCATTTTATAGAAACAAGTGATTGCTTTCTGTTAGCCCCATCTCTTTGAATTCAAAAGTAGCTATGTTATTCTACATTTATATCCGTAAAGAACTAAAGCCAGCGTTAAATTTCCAAAAGAAAGTTATATAATAATCAATATTTTTAATTTTCTTTTTCCTCAGCTGTGGAGGTTTCAAGGCAACAACTACAGGCCTATAGAGCAAATCAAGGGCCGCGACCAGTTCTTGAAGAATTCATACCCCTCAAAAATTGCAGCTCCGAAAACTCAGACAAATCCCCAACCATCTCCGATAAGGCAAATTGGATGACAACTGCTCAACTTTGGAGCCAAACAGGCAATGAAACCAAACCACAAGCCAATACTACGTCCCCTAAAGAGACTGATGTAGGATTCAATGTTAGTCCCAAGCTGGCCCTCGATAGCAAACAGAGAAATGGAGGAGCTTTCCTTCCATTCTCAAAAGAACGAAACTCGTGCCCGAGTCCAACTTTAAGGGCTCTGCCCGATTTGGCCCTTGCATCTGCTGATAAAGAGATGGAAGATAAGAAATGCAATGAAAATAATGAAAATGGAATTTCTTGTTCAAGGAGAGAGAATATTGGTAAGGTTGGGAATGTTGGGGTTGCGATTGAACAAGTAAAAGGCACTTGTAATTCAATAGATGGTCAAACAAATTCAAACAATCCTACAAATGCTTCCCAAACTCATAGGAAAGCAAGGAGGTGTTGGTCCCCGGACTTGCACCGCAGATTCGTGAATGCTCTTCAGATGCTTGGTGGTTCTCAAGGTAAGAGAACAAACAGGAACTCAAATCAATAAATCCAGCAAACAAAAAGTGTTTTTTTTTTTTTTTTTGGTCATATAAATTTGTTATTGTTCAAGTTCATAAAGATAGTCAAATTATATATCATTGTCATAATGATTATATTTGATAATCAAAATCCTTTTGGGTCATGCAAACAGTAGCGACTCCAAAGCAAATCCGGGAGTTGATGAAGGTTGACGGTTTGACTAATGATGAAGTTAAAAGCCATCTGCAGGTATCTCTCTCTCTCTCTCCTTCTTTCTACGAGACATGCAGTTGCAGGCAGGAAGGCATGAAACAGATTTTGTCCTATTTTCAGCCCTGACATGCGTACCATACTGTAAAATGTTGGTAAAAGCTAATGATTTTTTTTTTTTACTTGTTTGGTTCAAACAGAAATACAGGCACACAAGACGACCTAGTCCAAGTCCACAAGCACCAGGAGCCCCCCCACCACAGTAGTAGTTTAGGTGGCATTTGGGTACAACCAGAGTATGCCACGGCAGCAGCTGCAGCCCACAACGGAACTCCCACTCTCTATACCATCCTCCCTCATACTCCAACACATTTCTGTGCCGCATCACCGGTACCACAAGATTTTTACACTGCACAACCTCCACCGCAGCCGTCAGTACCACCTTTGCCACCACCCCACCAACAGATGCACCACCACAGCCTCCAAAATCAACTCCACCTCTATAAGGCCAGCTCACAAGGCCACAATTCACCGGATTTGATTTACGGGGAGCTGGAGACCGCTCGGAGAGCATAGAAGATGGAAAGTCCGAGAGCAGCAGCTGGAAGGGAGAGTGGTGAGAATGGCATTGCGGAGAGAAGAGGGTTGGCTGCACTCAGGGAAGATGGTGAAGAGAGCAATGGAAGTGAAATAACTCTCAAGTTTGATGTTATTAGAATAGGGTTAGGGTTTTTTAGATCTCCGAAGTTGCTACCCTATTACTGTTATATTATTATTATTATTCGAAATTCTTATGTTAAATATCTAGAGAGGGTTAAAACGACATATTTAAAAAGTGAACGTTTGTTTTGTACTCTTGAAGTGTTTGATGTCCTTGAAAAAGATTGAAATTGGATTATAGGGTGTTGGCGTTTTCCCTTAGACGGATTTACCCTTACTCATGTATATAGGGCGGCTTCTACCCATTTGGACTGACTTGAACATAAAGCAAAGTCTTTGTTTGTTTGTAAAAACAGAAGGCGACATAGAAATGATGTCATCAATCGATATGTTTGTTTAATTTAGAAGAAATAACCCTTTTTTAATTAAAAAAAAAAAACATATGGTAATCTTTTATGGGGAAAAAAAACAGCTTAAAAATATAATGAAACACATCGGTATTGTTGTAATATGTTCCCCATGAATTAAGGACGTGAAAATAGGTAGCACCGAAAGTGTGGAGGAGGATGTCTTTCAGAAGCTTTGTTAAATTATAATATATCCACCTCTTTTCTTTCTCTTTCTTTTTCCTGCCTTTATTTATTTCCTTGTTTATTTGACTACAGTCAAGCGCAGGTGTACGTATGTTTTTCCATTCAAACCAGGCTTTGGGACACTAGTACCTGCTTTTAACTCATCAAGTTAACTGAACAGTCAAAAAGTGTTTTTAATTTTTCTGAACTCAAGCAACACTATTTCACAAGGGCCAATAATCGAATGGTCGTAAGAAAATATAGTTTAATACATTATCACCCTGAAATTTGGTATAAAATGTTTTCCCCCTCAATTTTGGAAAAAAAAATGCCAATACCCATAATAAATTAGATGTAGGAATAAAAAATAATTTTAAAAACGTTATTTTAATATTCAATAATTCTAACAATATTAAAATGCTCAAGGCTTTGGACAAAGTAAAAATACCAGTGAATGGTAACAACATTAGTGGCCAAGATTTTTGATAAGGTGGCCATTGAGGACTTATTCGTTATTAACTTTAAGATTTTAACAATTAGTTGAGAACACATAAATAGGCTCAAACACCTTGATTAACAAAAAAAAAAAAAAAAAAAAAAAAAAAAAAAATTAATTTGTTACCCAAAATTGGGGGAATTGTTTTGCTGTCCGACCTTTTTTTTTTTTAATCACCAGGGTGTTTAAACCAGCTTACACACACATCAACTAATTTTTCAAAACCCTGAAACTGTCGACTGAATAAGAGTCTCAATGGCTAACCCTAGACCTCTCTTTTACCTCTATGACATTGTAGGACAAGCAACACATACGTTTCTCATGAAATTTTTAGATATCATAGCTGTAATGATAGATACTTTCCATTTACCGAAATCACAATTATTTGCATTTAAGTTGTGGAAACACCGTCAATGAGAGTGAATGCGCAGACCGCAGATGCATACATGTCTCATATCCAAATCGGATTGATAAAGCCTCTGCATATTAACAATGTGTAAAATCGTCCATTTAACTAAAATTTGCACAACCAAATACTATAAAGTATTAAGGAATTGATAGATACAATACAATTATACAAGGAAGTGATTATATTAACACTTCAAATTAGTAGCTCATTAGCCCCCAGTGTAGATATCTACATAAACATATCCACTAAGTAGATTATAAGACAGCTAGAATCTGGAATCAACCCCTCAAAACTACACCACAATATCATTCATTGATGCCGTTTGTCAGGCCTCCTCCATCCTTCAAACCAAGATCATCACCCATGTCACTTTCTATCATTGCAACATCAACCATTGACTGCACAGAAAAGATACATGATTCAGCATTTTAAGTCCTAAAACGGTAACATAGCACAAACCTTTAGTTCATACCTCCTGATTAACATTGTATTTCCATAGTATCAATTGAAGGTTCTCCACATCAGACATGCAGAAACTTTCCTCCCATTCTTTGTTATTATATCAATTATCATGATGTGCCATTGAATATTTTTGTAACATGCAAATTACAGCACATGCTAGATATATAGCCCTACATTGCATCATAAATTCTCTTAAAATTACGTGCAGTGCTTGCACCTCATGCACAACACAATCAGAACAAGCTAAAATTTTGAGGTATTAAGAGAAGATAAGAGTTATGACAAACTCACTCAAAACATATTTCCTTCAGGGGAATGAATAAAATGGTAAGTTCAATTGTGGGACAATAAACTAATTAATATATATAGGACTGCGAGTGTGGTGCACGATCCCAAGTGAAATATGTATTCTAATGTGGTCGCAGGATTTCGATCCACTCTTTGCCTATATGAAAGGACAGAAGAAATTCTCCACTATACTGTTCTTTTTTTTTTTTTTAATCCCTCAACTCTTCTCTAAATACACAAGTTCTAAATTAGAGGCTACTTCCACACTCTACAAGCTTGGCAGCCAGAAAACTAAGAGGATATAATATCCCAAGCAAGTGGCCTCAGGGGATTTGAAGTTTTGAAACCTGGACCTCTTGGTTTAAATCAAAGGCCTTTAACACTCAGTCAATCCTTAGGCTAAACAACAATAAGGGATAACGAGCAGCATCACCAACAAAACTGCACATGTCATGTAGAAGCATACACATTTCATGCTAGAACATGCTTTAACCTAACAGCAGAGCACACCAACAATGATGATTGCATGGTTTCATATTCATACTGACTATATCTATAAGTTGAAGAGACAGACCTGAAGTTCCTGTTCACAGCTCCTAAGTCTTTCGGCACTCTCGTTAACTTGTGTAAAACATCTGTACAGCTGCAGATCAATCACAAAATGTAAGAAGTTATCCAGATAATGTTCCAGCAGAGTTATTTACAGCCAACTGACAAATAAAATAATCACCTTGGTCACCTGTTTCTGACGATGAGAAGACAGCTTCTTTGCATCTATCAACGCATCCTCCAGTTTCTGCATCCACCATCAAATTCCAAGTGGGGAAATGGACGAAAAGGAATAAATTGAAGTAGAGCCAAGTAGATGATTGAACAGCACATAAGCTCAAAAATAGTGCTATGTCCATGGAAAAAAATATACCTTAGATCTTTCCTGTAAATCAGAGACAAGTCGTTCTTTTTCATCTAACCGGTCTAACATCTGAGTAATCTGAGAAAGCAGCAAACTTTAGAATGTGTTTTAGCACAAGCAAAATAATGTGAAAATAACAAAACAATAATAATAAAGAAAGTGAATAGATGGCTATAACAACAAAGGGTTGCTGGGATCAACTTTGCAGGTTCATAAACCCACTAAGTTCAATTCCCTGACACCAATGTCAGCGTAAGTTCAATTGTATGGGGCACACTTTATATACCAAATCGCCTTTAAAATTCATTTAATGACATGAAACATCCAACTGGATGCACGGTTTGAGCAACTACAACATAGAACATATCATATGACTTTGTACAACTACTTCCATCAATTCAAATCCCAGAAAGAGAGCTCACCTCCTTTTTTAGTTCTTGACGCCTTTGAACTGATCTGTCCAGCTGTTCTTTCACCTGATAAGGGAACATGATAAATGAAGGCAAAAAAGCAACAGACACAAGCTGGCCATTAAACAAGCTTAACATGAAAAACTTACCTCATCATTGTAATCATCATCTGAATTTGATGAAAGTTCCCTGGTATGCTGATCGTTAATTGTAGAACTACCATGGAAAAGGAATGGCAAAGTAAAACTTCAATCCAATAAATAAAGATGAAGCGATTCACTATCAACATTTTATGAAAAGACATTAATGATTTAAATCAATACTAGAAAAGATATGTGCCACACCAGTTATATTTATTGGCAAAACATATTAACAATCAGCAGCATTGAGGATATTAACATTTGATCTATTAAGATGAGATGCATACAAAGGAAGTGAACATCTTTCTTGACACGTTAGATTCTTTACTGGAATCATTATAAAAAAGATTAATTGACAATAAACCCTATGATTGTTGGTGTTTAATTTAAAACTCCCTACCAGAACATAACTGATGAGTCAACAATAGACCAAAAGTACCCAAAGCAAGTCCCACAACAAGCTGAGGTAACTCTAGGTAACTTTAAAAGTTGATCCACTTCATGGAAATTTTCTTTATTACATAAACTTTTACTGATTTAAGACAATAAATCTATTCAAATATAGAAACGTGTGACATGGAAATGATTTGATTTCTGTCTCATAATTCGTATTGCATTCTGCATTCTCTTTGTAAGGATTATATGTTGCCAGCAATCAAATTAGTAAGGATTGTTGTTGTTGTTGCTGCTGTTGTATGTGCGTGTGTGTGCTTTCCTAATTTCTTCCTTCTTTTTAGGGTGCAGGGAAGATCTACACATGGATAGAAATACAGTAGTGTAGCAATGCATTGCCAATTCCATAAACTAGGGCCTGATACTTAATAACTAAGGAATGCTACAACTTGGGCCAAATTAGTATAGACAGCCAATTAATAACTAGCTTTAATTGGCCTTTCAATGACAAATAGTTTAATAAGGGAGAAAAAAAGAAAATAGTAAATACAGATCGACTTACACACTCCGTTTCCTTGAAGAACATTCTTTACCCTTAACGACACTTTTATGATAGCCATTGGTTCCATCAATTTCCCTATCTTGGTTTTGATCAAACTCACTATTCGTTTCCCACTCTTGATCATGGTCCCTAGCAAGCCCTAGCTTGTTATCCTTTAGATATCTGTCTTGATCTCTACCCGAGAAATGGTCCCTTGACGGATCACGATCATGGGCATGCTCATATCCTCTTTCCTTATCTCTATCATGGTCCCGAGATGGAGAACGCCCTCTGGACCTATCACTGTACCGATCCCAATGCCTGTCCCTACTATGATCACTATCCCTTTCACGATCTCGACCTTTATCCCAGTCACCACGACGAAACCGCTCTCGACCAAAGTTTGATTTCCCACCTCTGGTTGTAACTTCATTTACTCTCACTACTCGACCCTCAATTGTCTATCACAAATTTCACAATGTCAAGGGCTTAAAATAAACGAAGGACCTCCAAAACTGGCAAGTAATAGTTCAAGTCAGTTTTTAAAATATTGATAGAGAAAATCCATACCCTGCCATTCATGTCATTGATGGCATCAATTGCCGATCGAGGATTTGTAAAAGTAACAAAGCCATAGCATTTTCCCCTAGTCCCACGATCATTAACAATCTGCAGCCAAATGTACAGACAAAGTTGATCATCTTATATTACCCAACCACAAATACTGGACATTCAACATAAAGCCAACAATCCTTTAGTTATTATGGGACGAATTAATAAAATTATAGCTGATAACCAAACTAGCGACTCCAATTCATGTATTCAGAAATTTACAGTGATCAACCAACTTAATTTGCAAGAAGAGAATAACCCAGTCGATTTGTGGTGGAGATTTTCAATAAGAAGCATGAAATATGTAAGTTTCACTGTTTCAGTAAAAAGTGTACTAATATCTCTACGAACCAAAAACGAAATATAATGATAGACAGTATGAAGCATTGAAATTGAAAGACAAAAAGAAGAAGAAGAAGCATTAAACGGTAATAGAAAACCTACATAAAAAATAAAAAATAAAAAAATAAAAGGAGAGAGTGAGGGAAAGAGAAATGAAATGAATAGTGAGAGTGAGACCTTAACGGCGACAACAGAACCGTAGAGATCGAAGACTTCGCGAACGGTGCGCTCCGTGGCGTTATAGGGCAGTCCTCCGACGTAGACAGAACTCTCATCGTCTATTGTCATCTTCACTTCGGCCTTCTACAAACTCTAGAACTAGTATCAGAATCAATTCTTGTTTTCTATGTTTAATTGTTGCTCTTGTTTGCTCCTGTGTATTTTTGCTTCTTTCTGTCCTGGCTTGTCCCCTTACTAGGGCCTAGTATTGGGCCTGGTCTTTGATCCATAGGGCAGAGATTGACAGATGTTTAAGTCATTAAGTGTATGTGGTAACAATATTTAATATCTCCGGTTTATTTCATATGTCAGGGGGTGTGTATATATATATAATGCTACGGACACCATAACTCTACACTGAATTACGTGTCCTGTGACTCATACCAACTATGTTTCACGTTCACAAATATTTTACTAGTGAACGACCGTTTATCAACTATGAACGCCCGTCTATATGTTATAGACAAGAGTCCATATAGAAAGGTTATATGGACGACCGTCCATAATATAATAAAACGTTTTTTTAATTTACTTTTTTTTTTTAATTTGCGAAAAAACATTAGCTTGTCCAATACGGCTTCTCCAAAAACAAGCGCCAAAATTCTTCGAGCGAAAGAAAAAAGAAAAAACTTCATTTTATACCTATTGCCGCCTTTTGCTTCATCGTTCGCATATGTTCTTCGAGCCTGCATTCTTCTCGAGTTTCTTCCTCAACAGCCGTTTCTTCCTCAACAGCCTTTTCTTCCTCAAAAACTAACTACTGTGACAAGAACAAAAGCCATAAATTTTTCATAAAACAATTGTTTAGAGTGGAAAGGGAGATAAGAAGATCAAAATTTGTCTAGATTAGAAAGATTTGTTGAGGTTGTTAAGTGGTTTTTATTTAATTTATGCATTTATTTAGTTTTGTATTCTATTTTGGATTGAATATATATTACAATAGAAAATAACTGATAGAGAATATTTGTTGGTGATTATTGTGAATTAGATTCATGAACGTGAACACTAGTATTGGTTTTGCATTAAATTACAGAATATGGAAGAGTCTAGTTTGCCTCATTTCAATGATGTTGAGGTAAATTGTGCTCGAAACCTTAACTTTTTCGTTAACATGATTTTAAATTTATTGTATCGTATTGTTTCTTTTGATGTGTTGTATTAGTACATTCTAATTTTGTCTATTATAAAACTATTAAATGATCAGGAAAATGAACGTGATGAATTAGAAGATGGAGAGATGAGATATGTGACAGTGGCATGTTCTTGTTCTAGGAAGGAGAGATGTAAGTCTAGAAATACCTTGAAAAAGCAACATGTTGCCAAAACAGATTGTAAGAGTCGGATTAGTGCAACTTTGAATGGTGAATGCAAATGGGAAATTAAATCAATTGTACTTGAACATAATCATGATCTTACAAGTTTGACAAAAAGAAGATATTTCAAGGTTAACCGAACGATACAACCTTATCTGAAAAGGAGACTTGAAGTTAATGATGTGGCTGGGATTAGACCGTGTAAAAATTTTCAGTCATGTTCAGTTGAGGCAAGAGGTGTAGAGAATTTGACGTTTCTACAAAAAGATTGTAGGAACTACATTGAAAAAGTGAGAAGGCTACGACTTGGAGTTGAAGATGTTTCGACAGTACTTGAGTATTTTATGAAAATGCAAAAGGAGAATTCAAATTTCTGGTACATGATTGATATAGAAGAAAAGAGTCGATTACAGAATGTGCTATGGGTTGATGCTAGATGTAGGGCTGCATATAAAGAATTTGGTGATGTTGTCACCTTCAACACAACGTATCTGACAAACAAGTATGATATGTCATTTGCTGCTTTTGTGGGGGTTGATCATCATGAACATTCGACGTTGTTAGGTTGTGGGTTAATTTCCTATGAGGACATTGAGACATTTGTACGGCTATTTCATTCTTAGCTTGAATGCATGGATGTTGCTTCTAATGGAATTATCACTGATCAAGATAAGGTCATGCAAAATGCAATTGAGATTGTTTTCCCTGGTATAAGACATAGGTGGTGTTTGTGGCATATAATGAAGAAACTGCCTGAAAAGTTAAGAGGGTATAAGGAATATGAAACTATAAAGTTTAAATTACAAAATATTGTGTATGATTCCTTTACGCGTGAAGAGTTAGAAGAATGGTGGAACCAATTTGTTGATGTGCACAACCTTCACGAGAATGGATGGTTATGTGGATTGTACAAAGAAAGAGTATGATGGGTGCCTACATTTCTTAAAGATACTTTCTGGGCAAGTATGTCTACTACCCAATGTAGTGAAAGTATGCATGCATTTCTTGATGGGTATGTAAATTCCAAAACTATTTTGAAACAATTTGTGGAACAATATGATAATGTATTGCGAGATAAAGTGGAAAAAGAAAGGGAGGCTGATTTTAGATCTTTCAAATTTTGGATACCATGAATAACTAATTACCCTATTGAGAAACAATTTCAAAATGCATACACAACTGCAAAGTTCAAAGAGTTTTAAGAAGAGATTGCGGGGATGATTTATTGTGAATTATCTTTTCTGAATAAATGTGATTCATACGAGGAGTATCAAGTTTTGGAAGATGTTTGGTTTGGAGATAGTAGTCATCGTGTTCCATTTGTGGTATACTTTGAAGAAAGTTCGTGTGATATTCGTTGTACTTGTCATTTGTTTGAGTTTAGGGGGATTTTATGCAAACATGTCATTATGGTGTTGATTCATAAAAGGGTTTCACACATTCTAGAAAAGTACATTTTACGGCGTTAGAGGAAAAATATAAACAGATGCCATACGAAAATTAAGGTGAGTTATAATAGGTGGAGCACCAACATTGAAGGACAATGTTTTGATAAGTTGTCTAATTTAATGCTGATAGTAGCCGATATGGCATCAAACAATGAGGAAGATTATAATATGTTGACGGAGTTTATGATTGACATGATAAAAAAGTTGGAGCAAAAGGATAGTGAGGGAGGGCTTGGTACAAAAGTGAACATTTCTTCCACAACCAGTTTGAGTAGTCAAGATGGGGACAATCCTCCAAAAGAGGGGAATAGTCTAATTATTAGTCCACAGGCAATTCGTAGCAAAGGTCGTCCTCCATGCAGAAGAAAGCAGTCGAAGGTTGAAGAAATTGTACGTAGGGTTAAAAAAAAATTACAAAAACAAAGAATTGGTATGAGTTATACACCTATTCTTACATGATATTTCTTTTTTGAAACATTATTTACTTATTTGAAGTTTAGAATAATATCGACTTGATTATTAATGTGTTATGCTACTTTTTAGGAAAAGGATCATCAGTAGAGCGAGAAAAGAAACAGTTTCTTTTATCTACTTCCGTGGCCGATGTGGAAACTCAAGTATTGTCGAATGATGTTGTTACTACCCAGGTATGTGTTATGTATGTTGTATAATTGTAATTGGCTTAAGTTTTCTATAACATGTGCTAAATTGTGGTTGTTAAACAATGACAGATGTCCACTGGTCCGGTTCAGAATCTCGTAGGATAGAGTAATTTCTATACTAGACAGGAGTTTGTAAATGATGAACTTGTCTCGTTGGGAGATGTTTGATATTGTTGACAGGTTAAAGCATATAGAATTGTATTTGGTAGAAATTATTCATGCTTTGGTTAATTTTTGCCGAATGCAGTTAAATTGTATGTTGATTCAGTTGTTCTGTTTTTAGTATTCTGGTCATTGGTTGTGTATGAGTAGGCTATCTACTGTAGGGTTGTGAATTCATGATAATGACCTTAATGTAACTTATTATGAATATTTTTAGAATTTATTATCGTCACATTGCAGACTCCAGTTGTAGATGGGATTTTGGATATGCATTTCATTTTAGATTTGAATTTTGATGTCTTTGGGTATGTCTAGTATTACATATACATATGCATTCAAAAGAGTAGTTGAGATATGTATAAACAAAAGGCAAATCTATTTATAAACAAAATACAATCTTTATAAAGAACATCCGCTGAAATCAATCTATTTATAAACAAAAGGCAAATATAATCTTCATACATAAAGCTTAGTATTTGAAGTACACGTAATCATAATTAACATTCATAGTGCATTCCCCAAGAATGTTGACAAGGAGAAGGCTGTTGAGAAATTCTTCATCATGGTGTAAGGGGTGGAGGTTGACTGGAGGAGGAGGAGGCTGTTGAGAAGTTCTTCATCATGCTGAAAATCTCTGTCATGTGTTCCCTAATGATGTCAACTGTTTCTTCTATTCTTGATGCGAACGAGTTGAAATCACTTTGCAATTGATCATGTTGTTCTTGCATTTGCCTCTCAATACGTGAAAAATGCTCCTCTTGAAACTTTTCCATCCGCTCAAATCTGCTTGCTATTTCGTCTAAAGTATGAAAAGACATATCTTTTACATTATGAGATAATCCAGATTCAATACTCGTTCTTCTTCTTTTGCACACATAGACTTGTCCTTCATTTACCCCTTCTAGAACACTAACGTCTTCCTGAACCGTTGCATCTCCCTCCATTTCATCCTTAATCACAAACCATTCTTTTGCCATATTCTTTTTAATCAAACCCATTTTATTCAATGTCACATCCCCTAACACATTATTTGCAAAAAACTTAATCTTATTTGCTGCATCATTAGGGTTGATCTCAATACCCAATTTCTCACATATTAACGTAACAAGCATCCCCCAATATATTTCTCCTTTTTCTGCTTGAATCTCTCCCAACTTCTTAATCAATAACTTCTCTGAATTTACTTGCCTCCCTGCTAGGACTGCTTCCATGAATATTAAATCCTTAACCGTCACATTTTCATTTGTCTCTTTCCTACTATTAAATGTGTAAGTCAGATATCTGTGAAATACTCACATAACAGGATTCTTTAACTTTGTAGATTTACACCTATGTGGATGGTAAATCCCTATCCCATAAATAGCTATCCAAGCTTGTTTGGAATCCTACGTTCTAGATACGTTATCCAAACCTTCAAAATCAAATCCTATCTAGGTTGCTAAATCTTGTGGTCTCACTACAAAGTTCTGATTCTTTAATCTAAAAAACATTGTATACGCTAGAAACTCATCATTATCTGTCTCCACAACTTCCAAACTACCAAAAAACTCATAGATCAAATGCTTATATCCATCATATCTAATATTCACCAACCGGTCCCATTTCAAATTATAAATCCAACCATTGATTTTATCACCTAAACCTAAACTTGTTATAAGTCCTAAATCCAAACTTGTTCCAAGGCAAATATCTCTTTTCGACACCTCCTCGTATTGTTTTTTATGTCGCAAGTCTCGAAATTGGATTGCAGATGACGATGTGCCTTCATAATAAATGGTTGTATTTTTTACTCTCACCATTTTCTGCTTTCTTCTAAAACCTGTATACATAAAAAATTCATCATCATAATCAGTCATAACTGAATTCATCATCATCCCTTACTGTTAGTCTGCAGATAAGACAATATGAAAACTTTGAAACAAGGAACTTATTTAATCAACTCCAATAAGAACATAGGGGAAAATCTTCAACGAGAAGAAGATCCCATTGAAATAGGAGAAAGCTTCTCAGACTCCAAAACAGATCATTTTGCTTTGGAAATTAAGAAACACCATCTTACTTCTTTAGGAGATTCAAACCTAAATCTAAGAAACACCATCACATGAAAGCTTTCAATAAGTAGAGATCCAATATAATAAAAGAACAACAACTTTCCACTCAATACAAATGTCTTCCAATTTAATTATGAAGTTAACTATACCATGAGATCTAAATGTCATTATACACATATGGATGGAAAGTACAGAGACAGAGAGAAGGAGAATAGTTAATTAATATAGATCACAACAGAGCAAAGAATTAGAAAAATAAGAAACAAAATTGCAAACTAACAGTCACAGTAGAAGGTAAATCAGATTTTAACACCAGAAACTTAAATGTGGCTAACAAGTTTAGGCAAAAATTTTGAGGACAAAAGATCATACCATAATATAATTATTGAAAATTGAACTTCATTATAGACATAAATATTAATAGGAAATATTATAACCTATCATATAGCTATAATTAGAGCTGGGCATTTGGGACCAGGCCCAAAAGCCCAGCTCCAAAACCCGGTCCTTGAGAGGACCGGACCTAGGAGGCCTGGTCCCAAAACGGGACCAGGCCTAAGGAGGAGGGCATGGGCCCTCCTCCAAGGCCCAAGCCTGGGCCCAATTTTTTTTGTATTTTTTCAATATAGTTCTCTATCAAATTACATGAAACCCCCTGTTAATTTTAAAATAAATATAAATTACGAGCGCTAAAATGAAATTTTACAAAATTTATAAAAAAAAAAATCTTCCAAGTCTAAAAAATTCATAAATTTTACCCCTATAAAATTTTGTTTTGCCCCCAAAATATAAAAAAAAAAATGAGGGGGGAAAAAAATTATCCAAGCCCCATAGGACCAGTCCCTACCAGGCCTAAGGCCTAGTCCGGGTGATAATTTTTCTCATGGACCTAGGACCGGTCGCAGGCCCATGATTGATTGGTCCCATTTGGGACCAGTCCAAAGAGACCAATCCCAAACGGGCCCAGGCCTGGGCCTGCTTGGGACCAATCCCTGCCCACCTCTAGCTATAATCACTAGCTCAATATTTAAAGGAATTGTCACATCACACAGATAACGAGAAAAAAAAGCAACTATGAAGCAAAACAGAACTTGAAACTAATTACATACAGTGTTACCCTGGTAATTTAAACTTGGTGAAGGTATTGTTCACGTGCCTTCAAGAAACAGTTGTTCCTTGGAGAAGAATGGACGTTCTTGCTACCCAGAAAATTTGTGATGTGGAACAGGCATAGATTATTGAACCCTTGACTTTGTAATTTGTATACTCGCAGTATTGATTATACAATAATGTGGTCAAAAATCTGGTTTTCTAGCCTTTGTCTAAACAAAAATTGGATGAGAAAGCTAAGAAAATTAAACCAAATTCTTTGATAAAGTACAAAATTCATGTACATATAAAGGTCTTCTTAATGTATCCATTGGGTAGTAAAAATGAAAATCATGAAGTTCTATTTAGGTCTACACAGGGCAGGAACAGAAACTATGAGAACTTCATATTTCAACTGCCACCCTAATCCCAAAATCTACTGATTCAAAATTTCATATTGATGGTCCACAAATTCTTCAAAATATTAAAGCAAATATTCCCAGCAATGCCAACATATTTGTAATAAATTATAGCTGCATATTAGATATGGTGAAATATGGAATGGTTCAAGATCTAGTTAATATATAGTTTCCTGAAAGGGCTTATTTCATGTATCCCTGGTGAGATCACTTAATAAAAAAGTAACCTCTATTATTGAAAAGTATTATATACCTCCCTAGATTATCAAAAAGAGAAAACCTCATAAAAGTACCGAAAAAAACAAAAAATCCTGTACACGCCACAAGTAAAAGTTCAACAATATAAATCTGCATGCAAGACAGTCATTCTATTCAATATCATGTCAATGGTTAAACTATACATATTTTTGTAGGTAAATTCTTTGAAGCATGATTATCATAAATATCTCAATGCTAAGACAATTTCAAAGCAATACAAGATAATAAATTTTTGAAGATGCTAGTGAACAGGGTTGGTGAAACAAGAATATGAGTCCATTCAACCAAAAACACTGCAGTAAACACAATCTAAGCTTTTTCCAAGCCAAAAACACTCAAAAGAGATAAATTTCTTTGAAGTGGCTTTTAACTAAGCAAAATTATACAAATCACAATTGCAGGTTGTATTTGACAACACGTTGGGAGGATTTTGAGGTGAGATAATGCAAGAAATCACAATTGCAAACTGTGAACACTTCTATTTATCAATCCACACACAGTCCACCCAAATGACGGATTTCTCTTTATCAACTCAATTCAAGAAATCATAACACAAATAATATTCACCCCAACTCCATTCAACACAATTTCAAATCCAACAACACAAAAAAAAAAAAAAAAAAAAAAAAAAAAAAAAAAAAAAAAATTGACAAACCAAATTGACTAATTACCTTACAATAATAAGCAAGAGGAACTTGAAGAGAATCACGGCAGATGAGGATCTCGACGAAGAAGAATCACGGCAGATGAGGATCTTCGACGAACCTTACAAAATAATGGCAAATGAGGACTTGAAGAAGAATCACGGCAAATGAGGATCTTCGACGAAGAAGAATCACGGCAGATGAGGATCTTCGACGAAGAAAAGAGAGCGAGATGGGGAAGAAGACAAGAAGAGAGCAGAGATGGGAATGAAGACAAAGAAGAAGAGCGGAGATGGGGATGAAGACGAGAAGAAGAAGCGGTTGTGTTTAATTTAAAAACTTCCCAAATTTTTTGTTTTAACCTAAATTTATTTTAATTTTTCTTTAATTTACAGTACGGACGCCTGTCCAAAATAAAGGATGACCATTCATAGGTTATGGACGGGTGTCCACATGTTAGGGACGCCCGTCCAAATTTTGTTTTATTTTTTTTAATTTACATTATGGACGGGCATCTCTTATTTGCAGAGGCCTGTCCAAAATTAGGGACGGCCGTCCATAAATGATGAACGGGCGTCCCTAATTTTTTTTTAATATTTTAAAACCATTAATAATGGATGGGTGTCCATTAACTATGAACGCCCGTCCATTAATTTTGTTTATAAAAAATTATTTATTTAAATATTGGATATGGTCCATTATATGTGGATGCCCGTCCTTTATTTAGGGATGACCATCCATAACCCATGAACAATCCTCCATTATTTGTTTAATATTTTTCCATTACTGTAAACAGACGTCCTTTAAATGTGCACTCCCGTGCATAGTAAATGGACTCTCATCCATTAATAGGACGAGGAGCCATCGTAAGTGAATGGCCATCCATGTTGATGAACGGTCGTTCACTAACAAATATTGTGAACGTAAAACGTGGCTGGGTGAGTACGGGACACGTAATTCGGTGTAGAATTTGGTGTAGAGTCCTGGTGTCTGTTGCATTATTGGTATATATATATTATTATATATATATATATATATTATATATATAGGGTTACTATTAGAACCTCCCCCTAAGGTATGAAGTTAGAAATCCCAGCAACCTCCACTTACAATAAGCTTTCTTCAAGTACCTCCTTGATCACGTTTCTTCAAGTAGCTCCCTAAGGTATCAAGTTTCTTTTAAAACCTTGTTGTCTGTATTGATTTTTGTTAGCGGTGATCTCAAGGAGGGTTTTGATTTTCTTAGTTTTTGGCTATGGTGGTGGTGGATGTGAGTGTCAAGCAGAAATGAACTTTTATTGTGTTGAACTACTATTGGGTGACCTCATGGTAAAAGAATAAAATAAGATTTCATGAGCTCTTGAGTTTGAGTCTCCCCCTGAACTAATAGGGATGGTCATTGGGACTCTTACTTGGTCGGTAATCTAAAACCTTAGGAAATTAGTCGAGGTTGTGCAAGCTAGCTCAGACACCCTCGGTGGTTAAAAAAAAAAAAACTTTTATTGTTTGACTTTGGGGTTGGTGAGGTGGGTTGGGTGGCAGAGAAGATGATGTATTTTGGGTTTTTTTATTATTACGGAAAGAAATGTGGTATTTATTTCAATTATATGTAAAAGCAATGAAGAATAACTATTTTGTTGTATTTGTAAATTTGTTCTGTGATTGCAAATTATAGAAACTTGTTCTTTATCACAAATTTTGTAACTATAGTTAAATGAGATGTTGCAAATTTTGATATGATAATATATTATTGAAAAGGGTTATTATCCCTCACCTCCCATGAGGTTTGTGTTTTAGTTGTGAGACCCTACGAGGATAAAATACATTATTTTTAACCTCCCTTCACATTTCAATTATTATCCCAAACCTCCCTTTTCCACCGTTGTTAACTAAACTCCTTAACTGAAAAGATGAAATCTCTCATTGTCCTAATATTGAATAGTTAATACCATTTTACATAAATACCCTTGATTGTAGTGTGTGCCTTAGGAAAAAAAAAAATTTGTTTGGTTCACTACTCTATGCTTTTTAGAATTGTATTTTAGAAAAAATAAAGTTGAATTGAGTTGGGTTGTTTTATGAAAAAGATAATTATAATGTTTGAATTGAATAAGTATGATTGAATTTTAAGAATATTGAACAAAATACGTTTTTTGGGTTTTTAGGATAGAATAGTGGAATAGGATAGTGGAAAAAGTAAAATAGATGCTGCCGAAGAACAAATGTAGAAAGTAAATTCCTTTATGAAAACTTGGTTTGTCTACAAACGAACAACATGTAAGTAATGATTGAAAAAGAAATAAGAGTTGATAACGGAAATAAATCTGAGAAACCACAAAAGACTAGTATATGTAACTCAGTAACGGTTTGGTATTGCAGAGATGTTACCACAGAAAAGAGAAGAAAATGGTGGGTATGATATACGTTCTACGTAGAGAAAACGGATGTTGAGACGAAGTAACAAGCAAAATCCAGTCTTTGAAGAGAGAGGACAAATAAGGGTTTAACTGAAATAAATGTGAAATTAAGAGTTAAGTGATAAATGAGGTGAAGTGTTAAGAGTAGACTGGCGAAAGCAAATCGAGTAAATAGTTTGGTGATAAGATAAGAGTAGAGTAAGTGGTCTCAAGTGATAGTTTTTTGTTTTATATGATTTTTAAAAAATATTATATATAATATATAACTTCGGTAAAACCCGCAAACCCTAATCTATTTACCCAACTCAATTAAAACTAGGGTGAGATTAAGTTCCCGAATGGATTAAAATCCTAACCCATTTACCCCTGTTGCCATCCATTCATATTTAAGGCTTATACAAGCTAATATTTGCATACAAAATCTTCACAAGATATAGGATAGCTATACATTCCTCATTTTTGCAAAACATTGCAAATACTTTGTTGGCCTTTCTAAGTGTTTTGTAGTTGCATACCTAACTGAAGAATTCTAGCTATAGACTCAGTTCTAAGTTCTAACTGTATTCTCAATTGACTTCCATAATTCGAAAGAAGTAGAGCAAGTGTTTACTACATGAGATAGTACTCCTTGGCTTAATGTATTGAAAGCAACCAACTCAACAAGGCTTGATCCTTCTTCATCCAAGTTACATACTCTAGATTTTCTTCCGTAGTGTTATGTTATAACAAACCAGTAAACACAATCCAACCACCAGATCACACAATCACAAGAAACCACAAGAAATCACACCAACACAAAAACACAAGGTTTACCGTGGTTCACTTATCCAGATTGGATAGAAACGGGAGAGCTCACGACACTACTATTAGAACAGGATTTGAATAGTACAGTACAAATCCAGATTACACCCTCACAGATCTTACACAAGAATCACTCAGTAACTAACCCTAAGGAAGCTCACCAGGAATCCTCAAGCCTCAAGAGCAAACTACTCTCTTTGATTGACTAAAATACCTAATCAATCTACCCAAGTTACAATGATTTCCCAAAGTTGTGTAAAACCCTAAACAAGAACAGAGGATTCTATCAAAAGAGAAAACCTGATAATTGCCTTAATCAGATTTCAACTATTCACTCTCTTAAATACCATTGACCCCTTTGACAAATCTCAACCATTAGATCTGAACAAGTTTGATGGTCAGGATTTCAGCTAATACTGTCTCAAAACGCAGCATTTCATTTAAGCCTCAAAGTGATGTCGTTTTCGTCTTCACTTCAACAATCTCTACCTTGAAGACTTGAAACATCCAGTAGAGTAGTGTGCTCTAGACCATATCCCTCGCAGCTCCAGATTATGTTGATTTACTCCATGGACAGCAGCTTTAAGCAGTGCTTGAATTTTGCTAGTGTGATGATCTTTGTCCCTATATCGGCTGGATTTTCTTCAGTGGGTACTTTCTTCAACTCAACTACTCCTTGGGCAACCAAATCTCTCACGAAATGAAACCTCACGTCTACATGCTTGGTCCTTTCATGATAGACTGAGTTTTTACTTAGATGTATTGCACTTTGGCTGTCTGAGTAAATTGTAACCCTCCCTTCAGTTAGGTTTGCTTCTGACATCATTCCCTGCAACCACACAGCCTTCTTAAACACATCAGCAATGGCTATGTATTCAGCCTCTGTTGATGAAAGTGCAACTATGGGCTGCAACTATGATTTCCAGCACATGCAGTTTCCACCAAGTGTGAAACAGTAAGCAGTTGTGGATTTTCTGGTGTCTTTATCACCTGCAAAGTTTGAATCTACAAACCTAACAAGATCAAGCATAGTATTGTTCTTACAGTACTTTAAACCAACATTTAATGAGCCGTTAATGTATCTAAGAACCCATTTCAGGGCAGTCCAATGTTCACTGCCAAGGTTGGACATAAATTTGCTAAGAAGTGATATAGCAAAAGACAGATATGGTCTAGTGCTTATCATTGCATACATTATAGAGCCAATCACATTTGAGTATGGGATATCATTCATCTTTATCATCTCAGCTTCAATTTTAGGACACTAGTCTTTACTAAGCATAAAATGATTTGCTAAGGGCATTGAGACTGGTCTTGATTCAGTCATACCAAACTTATTTACCAGTTTCTGCAAATAAGCACTCTGTTCAAGTTTTAGACAGTTATTCCTCCTATCTCTAGATATCACCATTCCTAGTATTTTCTTAGCATCTCCCAGATCTTTCATGTCAAATTCTAAGCTTAGTTTCTTCTTCAGATCTTGTATTCTAGATTTGGATCTATTGATTAATAACATATCATCAACATACAATAAGAGGTAAATAGGCAGATTTTTATCTAAGTCAAAATAGAAGCAACTGTCATATTTGCTTCTAGGGGTGGGATAATCCGGTTAACTGACCGGTTAGGGTAAACCGAAAACCAAACCGATTTTCAATTTAGACAAAAATCTAAACCGAAACCGGTCCGGTTTATAGGAGAAATCGAATTTAAACCGAACCGAATATTCGGTTCGGTTATCCGGTTAATCGGTTTTCAAACCGGTTTTCAAATGCACCACTAAATTCTTCATTTTTTACATTTAAGTCCCTAAATTCGAATATTTATTATTTTACATATAATTTCATGCTACATTTTTCTTTTATTTGGGTATTGTTGTTGTATTCTTTGTGTTAAAAACAAATTAAATTACCTATTTGCAAATGCTGAATCCAGGATATGAAATAAAAACATAAAGTATTCAATTATACATTAATCAATACTCATCAATAAAAACATAGGCATAATATTAAAAACTAAAAACATTTGCAAATCAAAAGTCTTCTTCAACTTGAAGTTAAAACAGCCTGCTTCAAAATTCAGATCTCCAAAGTCCAAGCTTCTTCAATCTGTTACAATGCTACTGAATAAGCACAAGTGCCCAACAATTCAGGCCTGCATCTGCATCTACATGAGCAATAAATAAACTTGTAGTTAGCAACTCTCCAAAAAACAGAAATTCAATGCAAAAGATGGTCCACCAAATAATATCAATGCAAAAGGTGGTGCAAAATCACTCTGACCATCAAGTTACTCATGTGAATATTCTGATGTATAGGAATTTTTAACTAAGAATTAAAATGCTTATGTCCAGCTAAGATTCCAAATGGCAAACTTAAGAGCTCGGTACATCAAAGTTCAAACATATATAATAAACATTCTAGCCTCACGACATTCCACATCCAAGAAAAAAGAATCTTCACAACAATAAAGAACTCAGATGCTAGGTACAACAAGCTTCACCCCCTTACAATATGATACAAAACTACAATACCTTCAAGAGTACAACAGCTGCTAACCCCTACCAGTTAATAGGCAACACAAATCATAAGCTAAAATGGTCCAACAACGAATATCAAGACCAAATCATACAGAAGAAAATGGTATCCTTTGATCACATAACACAAAAATTGCACATAATAAAATAATTGACTGAAAATCTCAGAACACACCTTAAAAACCCAAAAAACTGAAAAAAAACACAGGTAATAATATAATTTATTTGCCCGTCATATTCCAGACCATAATTTATAGGTTCATTTACTCTCAATATACCCATGCTAATTTAACACATTTTCAATTTGTTAGATAAGAACTGGATGATAGCCTAAAAATTGTGTATGGCTATGCAATACTAGAGGACAAAAATTTGGCAGAGATCACAGTGAAGAGGTTGCAGATTGATAAAATGTTGCAAATTGCCCATCATATTCTTCTGGTTTTCTTCCATTTCTTTCTATTTTCCCTTGTCTATCCTTCGTTATTCTATCTTCTATATTTTCTCTATTTCTACTAATCTTTCCATTCTTTATCTCTGGTACTGCATCAGTAACTCATCTATAATTTTTGTTTACGCTTTTACAAAACTTCTTATTTACTGGTATTGGCAGGTTCTTATTCTTTGATTAACACAGTACATAAAAATCGTGAGATCTGTGAGGATTAATTTACTCATTAGTATCAGCTTTAGCTAGTGTTCTATATTGTTTAAATACATTAACTCAGCACATCTACCTTTCAATGCTTAGATTTTAGATTCTAGAATTAGAAAATGCATTACCTTGCTAAATCGCCAGTGGACTAGGACTAATGGTCATAGAGCTGCTGAGGATTAGCTCAGCTGGGTCGTCGTCTCTGGTTGTCTCTATTAGTGGTTCAACTTTGGTGGAACTGGAGGCTAGAGGTTGGAGCTCCCGTCGCCGTCGCCGATGAGAAGACAGATGGATGGGATTGGACTTTAGATTTTGGTGGAGGGTGGCGCTGTTGGCGATAGAGTTTGGAAGAGATGAAGTGGAGGTGGCGTGGAGTAAGTTACTAGAGTTTGAAAAAATTAATAAAAAAAAAATTCTTTATATACTTAATAGTTATGGTTAGGGTATGGGAAAAACCTCAAATCGAAAATTGAACTGGGTTTTTTGTTTTTTAATTTTTACAAACCGAACCAATTTTTGGAAAAAATCGGTTTTCGATTCGGATAATTTCTTCCACCCCTACTTGCTTCTCTGAAATCCCAGGCCCATTATAAAGGTATCAAATCCTTTGTACCATTGCCTAGGGGCCTGTTTGCAGCCATATAGGGATTTATGTAACAGGCATACATGGTCTGGAACCCTAAAATCAATGAATCCTATAGGCTGACACATATAAATTTGCTCATCTAAATTTCCATGAAGAAATGTAGTAGTTACATCTACCTGTTCTAATTCTAGGTTCTGGTGTGCAGCAATGGACAACATCAGTCTGATGGTTTTGTATTTCACCACTGGGGAAAAGACTTCATTGAAGTCTGTTCCCTCTCTTTGGGTATAACCCTTAGCAACCAGCCTGGCTTTATATCTAGGCAGATTAGAAATTGAAATACCATCTTTCAGTTTATAAAGCCACTTACATTGGATCGGTTTCTGGTCTTTGGGTTTGGGCACCAAAGACCAGGTTTTGTTTACCTCTAGTGAGTGCATCTCTTCCCTCATTACTGCTTCCCACTTATCTTTATCTTTAGATTGCATAGCCTCATCATATGTTTCAGGTTCCGTTCTCTGGACTTCTGTACCTGCAAGCAAGGCAGTAAAAATTAGTTCAACATAAGAATAACGTGCAGGTGGCCTTACCTCTCTCCTAGTTCTATCCCTGGCAGGTTGGTACTGTTGAAGATCATTTGGTTGATGTTCTAGGATTTCATCAGTGATTTCTTCTTTTGGTTGTCCAGGTTCAGTGTGTTTTGTTTCAGCTTCAGTTTGGGGTTCTGTTTCTAGTTGGGTAGGGTTAGACTGATGTGTTAGTTGCTCCACCTCAATTGGTGTACTCCCTGTAGGGCTGGGGTAAGTTTTAATGTTTTTAATGATTCCCTGATCAGTGGCAAATCCTTTGCAATGGAATTCTCTCTCATTGAACACTACATCTCGGCTTACTATGATCTTTACCCCTGGAGTCTCCTTATCCCATAATCTGTACCCTTTTGTGCCTTTTTGGTAACCTAGGAATATACATTTGGTGGACCTAGGCTCAAGTTTCCCTCCTACAGTATGTGCATAAGCAGCACACCCAAATATTCTCAAGTGACTTAAGTCTGGTCTTCTTCCAGAGCAAATCTTTTCGGGACATTTCCCATTTATGGCAGTGGATGGGCTTCTATTTGCAAGGTAGGTTGTAGTGGCTAAAGCTTCCCCCTAAAATGTATTTGGCAACCCTGAGGTAAATAAAAGGCACCTAACCTTTTCTAGTAAGGCTCTGTTCATCCTTTTTGCCACTCTATTCTGTTAAGGGGTCCTAGCTACAGTTTTATGTCTTACAATGCCATGTTCTTTACAGAATCTATCAAACTCATAATTGCAGAATTTAAGCCCATTGTCAGTTCGTAGTGCCTTTACTTTCTTTCCTAGTTGGTTTTCTACCAGTGCTTTCCACTCCCTAAACTTAGTCAAAGCTTGATCTTTGGTCTTCAGGAGAAATGTCCAAACTTTCTTACTGTAGTCATCAACTATATACAGGAAGTAACTGTTCCCACCGTGGGATTTAATTTTTTCAGGTCCCTAGAGGTCAGAGTGTAAGTATTCTAGACAATTTGTGGCTAGGTGAGTCCCCTTTAAAAAACCCAGTCTGTTTTGTTTTCCTAACACACAGTTTTCATAGAATTTTAGGTTGCTAATTGTGTCCCTCCTAAACACTCCCTGACTACTAAGGATGTTCATACCCTTCTGAGTCATACGCCCCAACCTAAGATGCCATTTTTCAATTAATATCTGTTTAATGGGAGGCAATACAGTATTAAAAAATTCAACATGAAAATCTCCAAATAGTATTAAGAGACCATTTCTCTCTTTTCCCCTTTAAGAACCAGGTTCTGATTTTTGTACACATACAAACATCCATTGTTAACTTTGTAGGAACATCCAGCCTCATCTAGGGTTCCTAAGGAGATAAGATTCCTTTTTAAATCAAGGATATACCTAACCTTGGTTAATTTTACAAGTTTTCCATCAGATAGTCTAAGGGTTACACTGCCTATACCCTTCACTCTACAGGCCTGATTGTTTCACATATAGACTGTTTCATTTTCCTGTGTTTCTAGATTCTGGAACCAGTTCTTATGTGGGCTCATATGAAAGGAAAAGCCTGAGTCTAGGACCCATTCCTTAGTAGTATCAGATGTTGATACTGTCAAGACCTCAGGCTCATCCCATTGGTTTTTACTAGAAGCCATGTTACTCTCAGTGTTGCCCTGTTTATGTTTCTTCAACCATTCAAAGCAGTTTTTCTTGATATGACCAGGTTTGTTGCAAAAGAAACACTTCCTAGTGTCAAATTTTGTTTTATTGTTCCGCTTCCATTTTTTCTTATTTTTAGACCCCTATTGATATTGATTAGTCTTTCCTGCTTGACTAGATTCTGGCCTACCTTTTACAAACAAATTGCTCCCTGATCTTTTCTGGACCTTTAGCTCTAGTTCCCTAGCTTTGAGTCCTGCAACTATCAAGTCTAAACTAGGCAGAGTCCCTAAATACTATAGGGCATTCTTTACTACTATATAATCTTTGGTTAATGAATTTAATAAAATCATTGCTAAACTGGTGTCCCATAGTTCCTGACCAGGTCCTTTAAGAATTAAAGTCATTTTCAAAAATTCATCTAGGTTATCCTCAACTGATTTAGAACTATCTATTTTGTACGAAAATAAAGCACCCTTTAAAAAAACTAGATTGGGTGCAGAATGTAAAGAGTAAAAGGTTTCGAGTTTACCCCATAGGGCTAGAGGAGTTTTTGGCCCATCTACCTTTCGCAGGACATTGTCTGACAGATTCATCACTATGAGGTTGTACGTTTCCTCATTGATCTCATCCTTCTTCTTCAGTTTCTCTTCTGGCCATTTGGATGCATCTTTTTCTAGGGCAATTCCCACCTTGTTGTGAGAAAGTAATGCCTTCATCTTCTTTTTCCAACTCCCAAAATCAATCTTTCCATCGTATTGAGTGATTTCCAATTGTGTGGTTGACATATTTGTGTTTAAAATTGACTCTGTTTCAAGAAGCCCCAATTGAAACCCTAGACAGAATTGACAAATGGATTCTTGAATGATTTGCTAAGACCCGAACCTAAATCTTCAAAGAACTTCCTTAATTGATGATTTGACGACTTGAATCTGCAACCTAGGACTCCATATTACCAAAGAAAGACCTAATTTGAAAAAGCCCCAAATCTTGATAAACCCTAGTTCTTTCAAAAACCCTAGATCACCAGAGAATCAACAAATCAATCAATCCTAGCATCTATTGGCTCTGATACCACTATTATAACAAACCAGTAAATACAATCCAACCACCAGATCACACAATCACAAGAAACCACAAGAAATCACACCAACACAAAAACACAAGGTTTACCGTGGTTCACTTATCCAGATTNTGTTTTTCTACCAGTACTTTCCACGCCCTAAACTTATTCAAAGCTTGATCTTTGGTCTGTAGGAGAAATGTCCAAACTTTCTCAACTTTAGGTAAGAAGTAATTGTTCCCACCATGGGATTTAATTTTTTTTTCAGGTCCCTAGAGGTCAGAGTGTAAGTTTTCTAGGCAATTTATGGCTAGGTGAGTCCCCTTTGAAAAACTCAGTCTATGTTGTTTTTCTAACACACAGTTTTCACAGAATTCTAGGTTGCTAATTGTGTCCCTCCCAAACACTCCCTGACTACTAAGGATGTTCATACCCTTCTGACTCATATGCCTTAACCTAAGGTGCCATTTTTCAGTTACCGTCTATTTAGTAGGAGGCAATACAGTATTAAAACATTCAAGGTGAAAATCTCCACATAGTATATAGAGACCATTTCTCTTTTCCTTTTTAAGAACCAGGTTATGATTTTTGTACATATACAAGCATCCATTATTAGCCTTTTAGGAACATCCAACCTCATCTAGGGTCCCTAAGGAGATAAGATTCCTTTTTAAATCAAGGATATACCTAACCTTGGTTAATTTTATGAGTTTTCTATCAGTTCGTCTAAGGGTTACACTACCTATACCCTTAACTCTATAGGCCTGATTGCTTCCCATGTAGACTGTTTCATTTTCCTGTGTTTCTAGATTCTGGAACCAGTTCTTGTGTGGGCTTATATGAAAGGAACAGCCTGAGTCTAGGACGCATTCCTTAGCAGTGTTAGATGTTGATACTGTCAAGACCTCAGGCTCATCCCATTGGTTTTTACTAGAGGCCAGGTTACTCTCAGTGTTTCCCTTTTTTATGTTTCTTCAAAGCAGTTTTTCTTGATATGACTAGGTTTGTTGCAAAAGAAACATTTTCTAGTGTCAGATTTTACTTTATTGTTCCCCTTCCATTTTTTCTTGTCCTTAGACCCCTGTTGATACTGATTAGTCTTTCCTACTTNTCGCGCGATTTCACTCTCAATCTCAATCAATATATGCGTAAAGAAGAAATGAAGTAAAGAGGACTAGAATCTTATTGACGCGTTTTCAGTTTCCAGTATGAATTCATTTTCACGCGACCATTTTTCTTTCCATCCAAGAACCTCTATACTAAATATATTGTTGTAATAAACCAATAAACACAATTCAACCAATAGATCACACAATCACAAGAAATCAAACCAACACACAACGCAAGTCTTACCGTGGTTTACTTATCCAGATTGGATAAGCTACGTCCACATTGAGCTTCGGAAATGAGAGAGTTCATGATACTACTATTAGAACAAGATTCGAACAGTAACAGTACAAATCAAGATTACACCCTCACTAATCTACACAAGAATCACTCAGTAACTAACCCTAAGGAAACTCACCAGGAATCCTCAAAGGCCACGAGCAAATGACTCTCTTGATTGACTAAAAATACCTAATCAATCTACCCAAGTTACAATGATTTCCCAAAGTTGCGTAAACCCTAACAGAGAACAGAGTAATCTTTTCAGAAGAGAAAACCCGATAATTGCCCTTATTTGATTTCAACTATTCAATCACTTATATACCGTTGACCCCTTTGACAAACCTCAACCGTCAGATCTGGACTTGTTTGTGAACGAAATAGAGATAAAAAACAGGAACAAAATATAATAGTAAAACAAATCAAACAATAAACAAAGAAAATAATACGCGCGATTTACCCTAGTTCACCCAATGTGGGCTACGTCCAGCTGAGTTAATATTATTGCAATATGCCTCACCTCTCTCGTTTACAATGAATGAATTGCTCTCACACACATAACAAGAGAAAAGTATAACTATATACTAGGTTTAAGAGACTAAACCTAGTTTTACATGGATTCATATTCCTAAGTCTAACCCAATAAGGACTTAGTAACTTAAAAGAAATCCTACAGCGATTATACATGGGACCCCCGAGTGCGTCTCCGTTACCCATTAATGTTGAAGTAGTCGACAACTTTAACAGTTTGATGGCCAGGATTAAGCTAATATTGTCTCAAAACGCAACATTTTGTTTAAGCCTCAAAGTGATGTTGTTTCAATCTTCACTTCAACATATATATTTAATAAGAAATATATTTTTAAACTTGAAATAAAGATCTATACAAACTGACAAAAGAAATAAGGGTGACATGAACAATGTTTCATGTGAGTCATTTGATATTAGTAGGAATTAATTGTAATTGAAAACTTGGGCAAGTGGTTACATGAACAATGTTTCATGTGAGTCATTTGATACATATTTTGGAGGGTATTAATTTAAAATAGAAAAAGAGGACGGAAAAAACAAATAAAATTGGAAGATTGGAAAATAAAAATAGGTAGAAAACATGGAATGGAAGATGGGTTTTGTTTTGTTATCTTGTGGGGGCTATACATTAATATTGAATTTAATGTGGGGAGTCAGTTTAATTGTTTTGCTAGTTTGGAAAACTAATCGACTCAGACCGCAAAAAATTTGTTTGTTGCTAGATTACGAAAAAAAAAATTGGACTTGACAAATTACAAGGGGAAAAAGTTGACACGGCAAAGGAAAAAAGTTTGGGGAAAAAGTTGACACGGCAAATGAAAAAAGTTTCATTTCTAAATTCTAACCACAATGGAAAAAAGTGTATACTTTAGTTTTACTATGCTAAAAATTCTAATTCCGCACTTTATTGCGCATGCGAATCCCGGTTTGAAATTGTGACCAAATTTTATAGGATAGATATATAAAGGAGATGGTAAATCCAACTCACCTAAAATTTTTTACTTCTTTTATACCCTCAACTTTATTTGCATATAAACTATACCAAACCGACCCTAAACAAATGGAGTAAAAAATTATGCTAAAACAGATTTCTACATTGACCCAATTACCTTTTACCATTTTACTCAACATTAACCTATTTAATATACTTATTACACTAATTAGTCTCAGAAGATGCCCATAATAGCGGATTAATCAATGGTCCTCTTTTAGTTAAAATCACAAAACGCACAAAGTCTAAAGTTTACCTTAAAAGATTGGGTAATTAAATAGGAAAAGTGATAAGATGTTTTAAACTGTAATATTTTTTTTGGAAAAGAAACATTTATGATATTAACAAATGGGTCCATTAATTTTGCTTAATTTTCTAAATTAAATCAAATGATTTTATTTTAATTGAATGAGATTGATGGACCGTGAATCCATGATGTTGATGCAGAAAAATTTCAGCCATAAATTCCATGACTAAAACATCAGTCAATAATATATACTAAGGTATCGGGGTAGCTCAAAATCTCTATCAACACTTTTTTTTTTTTTATATATTTTTACAATAAAATATCATAAGTTTATAGAGCGTTCTTTTCCCATATGGGAAGATTTTTCGGAAGCTATTTTCGGAAAAAAAAAAATATATATATATATTATTTAAAATATGATATTATGAAAAACTATTCAAAATATAATAGGATATGATTAAATCAAATAGGATAGGATTCTAAGAATGTGTTTTGTACATTTTTTGAAAACATTTTCTGAAAATATTTAGATTATTTTTTAACCCTCTACATTTGTTAATTTAGTTAAACATTCCTCCACAATAAAAGTTTATAAATTAACAAAAACACTCCACCTACTAGGATTGTCAGACGAGTCGAGCGGCTAGCGAGCCGGCTCGGCTCGACTCGTCTGAAGCTCGTATGGAGCTCGACTTGACAATTGTCGAGTCGACTCGATTCAAACTCGGTTTATTAACAGAGTCGAGTTCGAAAATGGGGGAGCTCGGCTCGTGGGCGTCACGAGCCTGGCGAGCTCGGCGTATACACTATGCACTTATGCAGGTGCTTTGGTGAGTTTTATAAACCATGAGGTATTAAACTGTTAAATGGCAGTGAAAAAACTTAAAAAAAAAATGACAGCTGTCCCCACATAAAAGTTTTAAATTAACAAAAACACTCCACCTACTAGGATTGTCAGACGAGTCGAGCGGCTAGCGAGCCGGCTCGGCTCGACTCGTCTGAAGCTCGTATGGAGCTCGACTTGACAATTGTCGAGTCGACTCGATTCAAACTCGGTTTATTAACAGAGTCGAGTTCGAAAATGGGGAGCTCGGCTCTGGGCTCACGAGCCTGGGCTAGCTCGCGTAACACTATGCACTTATGCAGGGTGCTTTGGTGAGTTTTATAAACCATGAGGTATTAAACTGTTAAATGGCAGTGAAAAAACTTAAAAAAAATGACATCTGACCCCCCCCCCCCCCCCCCCCCCCCCACACAAAAAAAAGTGCAAAATCATAAAACACCCAATTTTTCCCCAAATCAATTTCATTTCCCCTAATTCCCAAACCCAACGAAGAACCCTAACCCTGGAATCGATGACCTCGCAGTGAAATCAGTCCTCTCCGTCGCCGTCGCCGATCTCGCCAACCGAAAAAATAGTCACACAAACCCCCAAGTCGCAAAATCGCACCAGCCACCGTCGTGAAATCAACTGCCCCAAATCGTGAAATCACACCAGCCACCACCGTGAAACTGACTGGCTTCATCCCGTGTTCTTGCAACCACCGGTGAGTTTTTCATCTCTTCTTTCATCCTTACTATAAACTTCAGACTACTGTTGCTAATATTATACATAATAGGTTTCCCTTGTCCCTGCACGTAAAAGAACATACTGCCAATAAAGCAACAGAAATATCGTGTGAACTGTAATTTTCAAATTAAATTGAATCATTTAATCTGTAGCTTTATTAATATCTTCTTCTAACAGATTCTAATTAGTACCATAAATTTCCATGTGCCTATTAACTTGGTTCAGTCAAGTATGTAAGAACTTTAAATTTGAAGTTGCTCAACCATTTAACTTTGTTATGTCAGTAGATAGAGTAGCTTTTAATGATTAGCTGGACTATAGTTGAAATGAGAGGAAAAAGGAAATTTCGAAAATTCCCTTTGTAGTTCTCGCATTCTGTTTACCAATTAGCTTAAAAGAACTGGAAATCGCCCTTTTTTTGTATGACTTCAAACACTGCTCGTAGATGTCCTTGTAATGAAGCACCATCCAGTCAATAGACTTGTGTAATTGTTAATTTATTTGACTGTAAAACAGTTTTTGTTCTACAATTTGAAGTTGTGAGATTGAGGATGTTATTCTTTGGATGGTTACCGAGGTGGAGTCTACCCCGTCAATATGCCCTTATTACAATCTGTAATTTTCTCCAGACTTGCACCAAAGTCTAGTCATCTAGGGTTTAATATTATAGTTCTGGCGAGTTAATACTTTAATCATTTTGTTCTTGTGAATCATCTTATGCAGTTGAGTTTGAATAGTTCTTGCGAGTAATTTCGCGAACTTATTGTTATGCTTATGAGTTGTTTAAAACACTTGAATTTACAGTTGCTTTTGAGTTGTTTGAAATCTGCATGGTTTTATCACCAACTATAACGGGTTTGGAGAAAATTTTGAAATTCTGAAAGTCACCTGCTCCTCTCAGCGCTGTCTGGTGCCCTTTTTGTTTTACAGTACAATTGGCTGAAAGCCTCAGGAGACCATAATGTAGTTACATATTGTGATGGTTTAAGTATACTATAAAATGCTTTAAGTATATTATAAAATGCGTACTTGAATTGGTTTTAGATCTTTTCTTAAAATGCTTTTAGATTTTTTCTTAGTGCCTACTTGAATTGGTTTTAGATATTTTCTTAAAATGCTTTTAGATCTTTTTTTACTCATTATTAATGGTGTCTTATTTTTCAATTATAGGTATGACCTCGAGAGACAGTTCCTCAAGCACCCCTACATTGGATGACGTTGATATTGTGTTACGTTAAGAGCAATTGATCAGTATAATATTTATGCAAGCACAGATGGTACGGAACAAAGTGTGAGTATTGCTAAAAGCTAAAGAGACGGTAGACTTTAAAGTTGGGGGCCGGGACTGAGAGAACGCGTTTTACAGCTTGATTATTGCCAATAGTCGTAACCTTTAAGAAGCAGAGATTAAGAAATTTGACACTTTCAACTCCACATAAATTTGACACTTTCAAGAGATTAAGAGATTAAGAAATCTTTCTACAAATATAAACGATTTGACATTTTAAATTATTACTAAAATGCAAACACCTTGACTGTGATTAAAAGCGATGTATTAACTCCAATTTTTTCACTTCAATTATGATTTTAATTATTATATCGTCAATATAATATTTAATATGATTTAACCTTATGGTGCATTTGGTTAAAGAAATGTTCTATTATTAGAAAGATGTGATTGTTTGAGAAAAAAATTTATCACAAAAAATATAGGATTACTACTGAGATAGATTATCTTAAAGATTAATGAGAGAATGTTATACTAATATGTTTAGTTAGATTAGTAAGTATAAATAATCAATATGTTTGGTTGGGAGAAATAAAATATTATCAAGGAGTTTTTACTAAATTATCCTTCCTTGTTAATATTATTATTATTATTTAGAACATTATTTTTAACCCCCTACATTTGAGAATTTAGCTAAAACATCACAACAACAAAAGTTTAAAATTTAACAAATCTTGAACCTGGTTGTTCAAGATGGTCTTTATCAGGTTAGACATATTATTGAAGACATTCGTGATAGCGTGGTGTATATCAATTCATAGGAGAGTGGACTAAAGGTGTTTGCAGAGATTGTTCAGTAGTGGCATTGCCATTTCGCAAGCTTATTCTTGATTGCAAATCACGGTAGAATTCAACATATGATATGTTGACAACGGCAATGAAATTTAGACGTGTTTTTCCTTGTTTGAAGGAGAGGGATTTGAGTTATCATTATTGTCCTAATGAGGAGGATTGTGATAACGTTGAGAAAATTTGTTCAATTTTGAAGGTGTTTAGTGGTGCATCGAATCTCACATCGAGGAGTGATTATCCGACATCAAACTTGTTTCTAAAACAAGTTTGTACAATCAAAATTATGTTGGATAGTAAGAGTCGGGATGAAGATGAGTTTATATAGTCCATGATTTGGAAAATGATTGATGGGTGTGGCTGTTGTTTTGGACCCTAGACTGAAGATGAGGGTGATTCAATAGTCGTTCCCTAAGATGTATCCTGAGCATGAAGCGTAGGCAAATGTTGATGTTGTTCGAGATGCCTTGTATGAGGTATATAAGGAGTATGTTGATGCCAGTAAAGCATTGACTGTTGCCCGTGCTTCTACATCTACAGGGGATGGAGTTGACGTTGTTGGTGAGGGGTCTGAGGCAGCGGCAGAGAGGGCGGAGGATTGGGATGATTTTAGTCCTACCACCCACCCAATCGATTGTTGGCAGCCGGCCACCACTTTGAGATGCTGGCCAACAATAGTCGAAATGGCGCACAACTGGCTGGATATGGCCGGTGTACCGATATGGCCTTTTATGACCAGATCCATCATGTATTTTGCCAGAAACGACCAGATCGACGACCAAAATATAATCGTTGTCAATAGTCAGATAGATCTAGCCGTTGTTGACGGCCAAGGTATGGTTGTCATCAACAGTCATATTAGGCCAGACTCATGGTGGACTTGCCAGATCCATGGTAGACCTAGCCGAAAATGGCCTGATTGGTGCATGATCGGTCAGATCCAATCGATTATACGACATTCTGACGGCGGCTAGTAGCCGACGGTGGTTGCTGGCTGCTAACAACGGCTTGGGTGGGTGGGTTTTTTTTTTTTTTTGTTAATTTATAATTTTTTATTGTGAAAGATAATTGTTAAATGTTTTGAGTTGAATAAAATATAATTAGATTTTGAATTAAATAGTCAATATTAAAATAAACACATTTTTACTGTTTAAAAAAAACGTTTAGATTATAATAGGATAATAGAATAGACTTTTAAAAAGTGTACCAATTAGAGGATATATTTTCAGCAAAATGGAAAACAATCGAGAAATTGGAGAGAGTAGTGAGAGAGAGACACACACACACATATCAGGTTTTGCTTAATCTCCATTAAAATTTGGATGTTACATCTCAACCACCTTGTCCATTAATGCCGGAAACTAACTTAGGTTGGATTGTTCTTATTAGCATCTGAACAACACTTCCAATTGGACAAATCTTATCTTATCTTATCTCTCTGCTTATCGGAAAAGGAAAGGGATGTATGGGATTTTTGTTTCAGACCTCCCAATCGTTTCATTGTTCTCCCTTTCAAAATCTAGGGATGGCCAGACATCAATAATGCTGTCATGACTCATACACGCAGCCAAACATCCATTGCACTCTACATATAGCTTACAGAACAAAATCAGGAACTGTCTTATCATTTAAGATGGATAAATCTTTAAGGCTTCGTTTGGTTAAAAATTTGGGGGTTTTGTGAAAAGTTTTTTTAAAAAAGTTGAATTGGGCGGGTATTACGAGGTGAGATTTATAAATTATAAAATGCCCCCTATGTTTATTTTTTTACAAAATACCCCCTATAATAAAACATTAAAAGTTAACAAAAACACCCCTAACCCACCCTCAAATACCCCCAGCCGACCACCACCACCGGAGGTGGCCGGAGTCATCTTATCAGCGCATGACCGGCTGGATCTTGCCGGTCATGCGCCGCTATGGCCTTTTCCGGCCAGATCCACGGTGGATCTGACCGACAAAGGCCAGATCTGGCTGTCAACGGCCAGATCTGGCCGTATTTGCTCTCAACGACGGCCAACAAATGGTCGTCATTGATGGTCAATGACGACCGTTTGTTGGCCGTCGTGACCGACTGTTACGGCCAAAGATCTGGCCGTCAACGGCCAGATCTTTGGCCTTAGATCTAACCTTTTCCAGCCAGATCCATCGTGGATCTGGCCGGAAAAGGCTAGATCAGCGCACTAACGGCCAGATTCAGCCGGTAGTGCTCCATCCTACCAGATTCCGACCATTTTCCGACGGTGGTGGTCGGAATCTGGTAAATGTGGATTGTTGGGGTGTTTTTGTAATTTTTAAAAAAATATTTAGGGGTATTTAATTAAATTAACAAATTTAGAGGGTTTAAAAAAAATTGAATAATATTGAAAGTAGTATTCTCAAAAATGAGAGTTTTTTGGTATTTTACTGTTTAACTTTTTTGGGAATACTAAGAGTAGTATTCCCAATTTTGAACCAAACAAAGCCTAAATTTTCGAGTTTTTTATTTACTATAGTGGGCAATCAACAACTTTGTAATCTGGATTAAAAATGCCTTTTCTATCTGTAAATTATAAAGAGGAAAATGATACACATACAATATTTTCCTATAAATTTTCTTTTATAACCTAACGTGATAATTCACAATTAATCAACTCGTAATAGGTCTTATCTAATAAATGATGATTGACCAATTATAAATTATCACGTCAAAGTTATGAGAAAAAATTTACGAAAAAAAATTATAAGTATATCATTACTCAAATAAATAAAGTAATATACCTCTTTCTCTGTACTCAAAATCACACTTATAAAGCCCAAACATTTTATCTATTTATAAAAGATTATTTGAAAAACAAAGAATTGTTTTTCTGCTACAGTATTAATTTGCTGTCAACTTATGCTTTTCCCATGTGCTGTGGTTGAGAAAAAAAACATTAAACATTATTGATGTCTGCTTTTCCCATGTGCGTTGCACAGCGGTACAGAGCTCTTTGAATCATATAATATTTTATTATAAAAATATATTATATTATAAAAAAAAATTATTTTAAAAAAATTTAAGAATTTTTAGAAAATGTGTTTAGTTGGTTCAAATAAATTGGTAAATAATATGTTTAGTTGGAAAGATAAATTAATAAATATATTATATAGTTTACTAAATTGCCCTCCTTTTTAGATATTAATATAATAGTATTTTTTATTATTATTTTTTGAATCATTCTTTTAATCTCTTACATTTGAAATTTTGTTAAAACACCTCAGTCATATAAAACTTTAAATTATAACAAAATCACTCTCACCCACCCCAAGCCACTGCCGGCAGTTAGTCACCACCACCGAGAACCAATTCCCTTTTACTATTTTATGCAAGTGCTTTGAATTATGCAATCTGCACAGAGATGCTATTGCTAAGTGTAGTTGTGTTAGTGATCTCTACTAGCTTACCTTTGTTATTATAAATGCATCTAGGCATTGGTTTTTGAAGGTGGAAATAGTCTTCCGGCTTTTCTAGCTCGCCATTATATTCTTGGGCTTGATATTGTTGTAGACCCTTGTGCTGGAGAATTCAACGTTGAACCAATCCCCTTTTACTATTTTACTCAACATTGACCTAATTTAATATACTTATTACATTTTTTTAGTCTAGAAGATGCTCATAATTGTGGCTTAATCAGTGGTCCTCCTTTAATTAAAATTTACAAAACGCACAAAGTCTAAAGTTTACCTTAAAAAAATTGGCTAATTAAATAGGAAAAGTGACAAAGATGTTTTAAATTGTAATATCTTTTTGGAAAAGAAACATTTATGATATCGACAAAATTATAAGACATGTAATCACATGCAAAATAATTTGAAGACTTAATTAGCTGCATATTCACATGGATTAGTGAAGGGTTAGAGACCCACATGCCCTAATCTATAAAGATATCATACTGCACAGTTGCACAAGGAATCGTCAGTTCACTATTGCCAGTAGAAAAGAAAATAAAGACGTGTACATGTTTTCCTATGTTAGGTTAAACTTTCTTTAATTTATTGTTGATGGGTCGATTTTTTTTTTTTTTTTTTTTTTTATCATCAAATGTGTCAGAGCCTATTTATACGTATCTCAACTAATCCTTTAAAACTTTAAAACTGTTGGCTAGATAAGAGTTCTAGTAGGATCATCCTTATTAGTGTTTGGAAAGACTCAAACTCACGAACTCATAAAATCTCATTTTATTTTTTCACTATCAAACCACCCAATAATAGTTAACTATTATATTAAAGGTCCGTTTTCATAAAATTATGATATGGAAACATCTTCAATTCGAGACAAATACATGGAATACCTTTCTAAAACTAGGAATGGCCAAACATCGATATTGATGTCATGGACGTGAGTATTATACTATTATCTCTTCTCTTCTATTTATATATATTTCCACAAATTAATTAATAATTCATATTATATATTAAAAATACACATCTAATTTAATTTAGATGATGACCAAATACAAAAGCCAATTCATTTAAGAACCACTCCTTTACGTAATACTTTAACAAGAATGTTTGAAAGTTATAGTAACATCGGGTGTTTCTTCTAATTTGCCAATAAAAAATTAATTAACTCTCTAGAATCTCTTTCTTTCTCAAGATTGATGTAGAGTGTAGACTAGAGTGATACGTACATATTCTCCTCAGTTCAATAATTTAATTACTATCTTAAAAAAAATAAAAAATAAAAACCTTAAATATCCCCACACTTTCTTAATCAAATCCATAATAATCATCCTTTGCCCCCTTCTCTCCTCACTTCTCCCAATTTATTTTCCTTCTCAGTTTCTCGCCTTCCAAACATGTCCATCAACCATTTCTCCAACGACATACAAGAAACCCCTGGTGGCCTCCCCAACAACAATCCTTAAATATGGAATCAGCTCATCAACACCAAAACTGTTCTTCAAAGCAACAACAACAATTCAGTTCTTGGCCTTCTCAGTTAACGATGTTACCATGCAAAACAAGCTGCAACATTAAGCAAATTCATGCAGGTTTTTAAGTCTTTTTACAATAAATTAGTCAGAGCAAGTTGGTTTTTTACGCCAGTATTTCAGTTCAACACGTTATGTGTTTTCTAACAAAATGCAAGTGGCAAAGCAAGTTGTAGATCTAACGGTGGAAGATGACAGCTGAAGAATAAGTTCAATGGAGACGATTGTGTGAAAGATCAAGTGATTGTGTATAAATTGTAGCCTTTGTCAAGGTTCATACATGGAAAAATTTTCTGATATAAAGAAATATAAACACGTATTTTTCATGCTCTGTTTTTTCTGCATTTACTCCTTTCTTTACTGTTACTCTCATCTTCACACTCATCAACAATTCTTCCACCATCACCATCCCTCCACTATGTTTCCTCCCCAAAACTATCAACCTGTTAGATTACCGTTTCAGGGAGAAAACCTAAGGTTACCGGCTTGAGTTGGCCGCTTCCAGTACAAAGAATACCAATAGAGTCCATTAGAGTAAGCTTTACCAAAGGGAGCCCACCATCTTCTTTAAATTATCAACTTCCACTCAGAGATATATATAGCGGCACTGTCAGAATGAAGGATCCCCTAGGCGGGTTCCGTTACCATAAGTTGCCCAACGACTTATCCATAACTATCAACCTGTTAGATAACCGTGTCAGGGAGATAACCAAAGGTTACCGGCTTGAGTTGGCCGCTTCCAGTACAAGTAATACCAGTAGAGTCCATACAAGTAAGTTTTACCAAAGGGAGCCCACCATCCCCACCCCGACCTTTGATGGCGCGTAAGTTTTCTCATGAACCCAACCGTTGAAAACCCGACCGAACCCACCTTCACCCAGCATTGTATCTGGTCTAAATTTTTTTTTTCTCTGTTTCGTCGAAGGAGTTCTTAGCATTGACTGAGAATACAGTCACAGTCACAGCCATAGCCCAGACCAGAACCACCAAACCTTCCAGCCCAGGTACCCACTCATCACTTCCTTGTATCTAATTCAATCTTCACTCTTCCTTTTTAAATTCTCTTTTAGATGTTATATGAAGTTTTGTCTTTGACTTTTACAATATCTGAGTTATACATATTTTTATTTCTGATCATAAAAGGTTTCAATACTAATCATCTCGATCTTTTTTTACTCTTTCTTATGTGATCAGTTGCATATGCAGATGTGAAACTCAGAGACAACCAACCAAATAAACCGGAAGAGAATATTATCGTGGAAGATATGGATTCAAGTGGAAATGTAACTCCGAATATGAAAATGTTTACTTTGGCAGAACTAAGAGCAGCCACAAAAAATTTTAGGCCAGTTACAATGCTAGGTGAAGGTGGGTTCGGTCGGGTTTTCAAAGGTTGGTTGACGAGAAAACTTACGCGCCATCAAAGGTCAGGGTGGGGATGGTGGGCTCCCTTTGATAAAGCTTAATCGTATGGACTCTACTGGTATTCTTTGTATTGGAAGTGGCCAACTCAAGCCGATAACCTTTGGTTATCTCCCTGACACAGTAATCTAACAGGTTGATAGTTTTGGGTAAGTCGTTGGACAACTTACGGTAATGGAACCCGCCTAGAGGATCCTTCATCAGGACAGTGTCGCTATATGTATTTCAGAGTGGAAATTGATAATTTGATTTGTGTAAAATTAAACTTGTATATTTAATTATAGAATATATATTTTAAATTTCTTTGACATATTGGCAAAGTTTTTAGACCCCTATCTCTAAATTAATTAAGTAAATTTTGTTGTTGCTCAAGATAGGAATGAGATGCAATAGGAAGTTGGTTTTCTCACAATAGGAAGTTACCAAATAAATATTAAATATTAATTAATATTTTAATTGTTGATATAGGGAATGGCTTAATGCTAATTCCATCTTCTTGTGATATTGATTTTTAACTTTCATAATATTAACCTAATTATTCATATTTTACTTCCTCATTTATGCTACCACTTTGACTAAAATTTACATTTAGTTTAATATCATTATTAGTTTATTATATAAAATTTTTATGGTTAGAAAAACATTAATGAAATTTATAATTGCAAATCATATTTTTAATTAAATTTAATTTATAAACATTATTTTTATATTTACTTAAAAAAAAAAACTCAAAATTTAAAGTTTTACCAAACAAGCAATGTCAATATATTATTATAAGTTTAAAAGTATATTTTTTTATTAGATATATATAGAGTACAGACTACAAAGGTTGCTAGACGAAAAGAAAAACGACCGTGTGAAAATGAAGTCATATTAGAGACTAAAACCAAGTCAATTAAAATTTTAGTCTTCTTAACTTCCCTTCTTCTTTACGCATATTTTGATTAAGATCGAAAATGAAATTGCATGAGATTTCATTATCAAAAAATAATTGTAAATATTCAGTTGATAATATGTTTAGAGCCTAAAACTTTGGCTTTCCGATCTAGTTTTAGCAAATGCATATACTTTCCAGTAATCTTATTTGCCTTGTTTAAGTGACCTTTGAAAGCAAGCAACCAAACTTGTTGAGCTGAAATTATGCATAAGCTTTGAATACTCTATATATCACAAATCGTATTAAAAGTAAAGTCTATTAGTTAAGAAATATTGTATAAATTATATCATAACTTAAAACTTACTTCGACTCCACTTTCTTAGCAAAACTGGAATTGAATTTAAGGTCCTAGAAAGACATAAATAATTATAATTATATCTATACTTTTTTAATAAAGATTATCTAACAAACTTTCTCTCACAATCCCGTGAGAGATCGCAATCAGGTCAGGAAAAAAAACTTATCAAAAACCAATTGCGACCTGCACGTTAAGATTGTAAAAAAAAATTTGTGAGATTGAGTTATAAATGTAATATTGCATATAATTTTTTCTATAAGAATTTTTCCTTAACGCGTGCGCACGCACACACACACACACATATATACAGTGGCGGATCTAGGATTTTTGCCCCGGGGGGCCCCCTCGCTCTGCCACTGTTTGCTAATCAACTAATGAAAACATAAGAAAATAACATTCAATTCACAAGGAAACACAAGAAAATCGTTACGTGGAAAAACCTCTTCAATATGAAATTAAAGTAAAACCCAACAACTTAACTAATTAAACAAAATGCTAAAAAAAATGCTAGGGTGTCGATTTCACCAAGATACGCTAACCCAGATCATAGAATCTATTACCCAAGTTCTAATTCCTTGATTGAAAATCGAATTTCCTAAGTTGTAAAACATACCTTCTCAGACTATATTTTCTGACTTATCCCTATTAAGCTTCCCCGTCTAACAAAATGAAGATTAATAGTTCAAAGTCTTTTAAGCTTTATGGAATTCTATCCAGATTTCATAAATCGCTAAACTTATCTCTAACGTTTGCTTAATCTACGGTATTTATCCCAAGAGGCACAATCACAAATCACTTCTCAGTCTCATTGTGAACAACACACATTTGAATGGTGATCAAGCATCCAAAAGTCATTAAACAAGATAAACACTCAATCATGAAATTAAAACTCAAAGTAAATCAATTCATATAAATTTGAATCATTGTATCAAGGTTACATCAAACCCTAGCTAAATAACTCAGTTCATACTCAAAAACAAAACAAAATAACAAAAACAAACTGAATCAAGATTCATCATTAAAAAATAAGCAAAAGATGGAGAAATCTTCTTTAATTTGAAGCCTAAATTTTCAATAATCTTCTCCTCCCAAAAGCTGCCTTCAAAATGACGAACCAAGACCCTTTTTCTTTCATTTTCGTGCTAATTTATACCTCTTTCACTTAAGGACTAAGCCCTAGCAAGCCAAAACGCGTCGTTTTATTTTTCACATCTAACGCAGTTTCGTCGCGGCGAAGCTTTTTCCTTACCACGGCGAGAATCTTTTAGGCCAAATTTGAGCATGAAAGAGTCTGAATCCAGAAAAGTGTTAAACATATGAATTGTAGCCCTTTAAATTATATTTCTACTCGTTCAAGAATCAGCATAATCCGAGCTCTACAGCTCAAGTTATGACAGAAATACTGAAGCACGTCCAAAGACGTTTTTCTTCAGTTTCCAATATACTATTTACGAATTCAAGCCAAGTTTTCACCCTTGTCCAATCAGAATTAGGAAAAACCCAAAACATTAAAGTTGTAGCTCTACTTCTTAGCTTTCCAAAGCTTCTAAAATCAGGTCATTCTAAGTTTCCAAGTTCAAGTTACGCAATTTATGCTCAAAACTGTCATTTATGCTCAAAATCATCATTTAGGCCTGCAAAGACAAATTAATAGAATTATGTAGCAATTATGGCCCAAATTGTATGAGAAGTATCCTAAATCCTATTGAAATTCAATGCAAAATCATAGGAAAAAATAGAATTATCATTTACAACAACCACAAATCCACCAAAAATATTTTACATAAATTTAGAGCTTAATCATAACTCTAACAAAAATAAAATATACAAAGGTTTACAAAAAGATGGATTACAATCACTCCAGATCCACATGTAAAAAGGAAGTTGGGAATTGGGGAAGAAAAACTTCAATATAAAAAAGATAAAACCTAACTTTTAAATTTTTTTTGACCTTTTAAAAAAACTTTTCAATTTTTTTTTAAAGTTGAGGGCAGGTCTGGCCTATCCTCAAGGGGCCTGGGTCCGCCCCTGCATATATATATATATATATATATCAATTAACATTACTAATATAGACTGTAAGAATTTGAATTAATTAATCTCTAGTATATGAGAGGAAATATTGCACTTCCAATTCAATTAATTTGACCAAATTATTTAAAATTTCAAATCTCTTTTACCACTCGTTTTCAAAAATAGAAATTTTATTTTACAGGCCTTTTGGTGAATAATTAATTACTTGAGAGAAAAGCAAAGCATCAAAAGGCATCAACTCATCAAGTCATAACTGGTGACCGTGTGAGACCTATCACTCGTGTCAGTTTTAAGAATACAAAGAAACACATGCTATAATGGAGTACTGGAGTTTACACCCATAAAAGTGAAACTGATTTGTCTGACGGGTGTGATAATTGAAGTTGCACAAATAACTGTACACAAATATTTAGAACGGAGGTTGTTGGATGAAAAAGAAACTGGGTCACGGTCGCGTGAGAATAAATTCATTCGTGAGATTGAAACCGCGTCCATTAAATTATAATCTTTTTTATTTTTCTTCTTTACAAATATATTGATTTAGATTGAGATTGAATCTGCTAGATTTCATGATTTCATTATCAAAGATTAATTATAGATATTCACTCAATTGATATTTTAAAAGATTTAGAACTTAAATCAAACACCAACCCTACGCAATCTTAATAGTAATATTGAATCACTATCTGCTCTCACTTTCTACCAAATTTCTAATTCGCCTTAATCTAATCTCTCCTTATTTAACTCTTCACTTCTTCACCCACTATCTCTCTCATTTCATAACCACTTTTAACTTTTGTTTCCTCTGTAATTTCTACCTTGTTCTGACTTTTTTTTTTTTTTTTTTTCCCCATATCGTTTATACATTTAAGGTGTACATAAGCAAATACCCATTTCGTATTTTGTTGTGTTGGAAGTGAATTTCGATGTTTCAAATGGATCAGAACTTCAGTTCTTTGGGTGAATTTGTATGGAAGATAGTTCTTGCAAAGGGTTAGTAGTTGGAATTATCATTGAATGCAATAAGATGTTCATAAAAAATTGGTTTGTGAAGACTTTCGGGAGGAAACCATTTTAGAAATTGCCAATTCTGTTATGTCCCTTATCTGTTTGCTTTCTCAAGATTGTGGTAGGCGTAACACGTTATACTGTGGTGTTGAGTTCTTCCTATGTTTTTCTTTTTAGTTAAATGTAATTTAAATTCTTGTTTGTGCCTAATTAAGTAAAATTTTAAGTTACAATGTTCAAATCTTCTATATATACATTATTTATGAGAATGTTGAATTTTTAAATAGCATTATGATAAGTAAAGGTTGTGTCCATGTTGTTTCACTACATGATTGAAAGGTTGAGGGAGAAGAAGGCAAATTGGGATGAATAGTTGTGCTGGGTGAGCCATGACCTAAGTAATCAATCAAAACAATTTAAGGAGGGAAGACATTTTAACTACGTATTATTATTATTATTATTATTATTTAAAATATATAAGATTACTTAAAATTGATTAAGTTATTGAACAAATTATATATATTATTTCAAAAAATTGGGTGACTCTTCAATCTAGATATTTTAAATGTCAAATTTAAACTAAAAATGTTAGTGATAAATATTTGAGATGTTTTACTGTTCATTTTTGTTTAATACGAGTAAATTTAAATACGTTTGAACTAAATCGATCTTACATTTAAAAGAAAATAAAAAGAAAGAGATAAAAAAATCAAACAAGTGGTTGAAACATCCAAAAATGTACTATGAAATGGTGCATAAGACATTGAATTATTATAGATTAGGTTAAGCCTTTTTTTCTTGAAAAATAATGGGAGATCGATATTTAATTAAAGAAAAGAATAATGTTATGTGCACTAACCAAAACTATATTAATCCAAGTACTAAATAACGTGACAGACCTTTCTTATTGGTATCTAAAAATTAAAAAGAAATATTTTAAAATTTTAATTATTAGTACTTTGACTAATATAATTTAGTTAATACACGTAATATTAATTTTAGTTATAAAGATTTTTTGTATCCCTATACAAATTAGGAAAGGTTATTTGGGTAAATAAAACGTTTGGAAAACATAACATAATGGCTGTCACAATGTCTCTTCTGGTTCACAGTTCACTAAAATCCTCCAACATTTTGTTTCGGTCTGACTACAGCAATCATTGCACATGCTTTCTCAAAACACGTTTATATCTACCTCTTTATATATATATATATATATATATATATAAAGAAGATGATAAATCCAACTCACCTAAAATTTGTATTTATTTTATAGGCCGAACGACTTGCGTATACCCAAGGTTTTTTGAAATGACGAGTTGATATCTAAAAAGTTTTAAAACGATAAATAGGTACCTTACGTCATGCTCTGTTAGTGATTTTCGTTTGATAATAGTGAAAAAACTAGAATGCCCTTGAAAATTTGATATTTTAGTTTTTTATAAATATAAAAATTTCTAAAAAATCTCATAGGTTTGCTAATTTGACTAAATACCCCAATATATAAAAAATTTATAAAATAAAAAAAATAGCCCCGCCACCCGCATGCCAGATTCCAGCCACCACTGCTGAGATCTGGCCGAAAAATTGCGTTACAACACATACCCGTCGGATCTGTGTCGTAACATGTCGATCTGGCATTTTTCGGTCAAATCTGTGGAGGATTTGGCCATCGAGGCCGAAAAAAGCCAAATCAACGCGTTACGACCAGATTCCGACTGTGGTGGCCAGAATCTGGCACTGCAGGTGGCGGAGGTGTTTTTGTTATTTTACAAAAATTTTATATATTGGGGTATTTAGTCAAATTAGCAAACCTATGGGGTTTTTTAGAAATTTTTAAATTTATAAAAAACTAAAATATCAAACTTTCAAGGGCATTCTAGTCTTTTCAATATTATCAAACGAAAATCACTAACGAAACATGACGGAAGGTACCTATTTATCGTTTCAAAACCTTTCGGGTATCGACTTATCGTTTTGGCAAACCTTGAGTATGTGTAAGTCGTTCAGCCTTATTTTATACCCTCAATTTTAATTGCATATAAGTGTACCAAACTGATCCTAAACAAATGGAGTGAAAATTTATGCAAAAAAAAAATATATATATATATAATAAAAGTAAAGCAAAGATCTGTCCAATTATTGAGAGTACAAAATTAACATAAACGTGTTTTGTGAAAGCATGTGTAACCTATGTTAGGTCATGCTTTGTGGCTTACCCAACACAGTTTTTCATCCCAATATTCTCCCTCTGATGCTTAATTTTAAGTCAAGTACGTAAGTAAAGTCGGAATAAAAATAGTCATAAAATTAAATATAATTTAAGAAAAAAATGATAAAGTTAGCCTTAAAATTAATCAATAAAAGAAGGTATTTTCCTATATCTCCTAGGGATTGATGTGGTGGTTAAAGAGATTTAGGGAGTGTTTGTCTGAGCTTATGAAAATTAGCTTATAAGCGACAAGTGCTTATAAGCTAATTTTAGCTTATAAGTATTTAAAATTTTAAGCAATTTGATTAAAATACTTATAAGTGACTGATAAGTAATTAACGTGTTTAAGAAAATGTGACTTATAAGTACATTTTATTATAAAATGACTAAAAAATGTATTACATTTAATAAGGGTATGCTATGAAATTTTAAAATTAAATAAGGATAATATAGTAATATATTTGGTCAAACTAGCTTATAATCAGAGTGCTTATAAGCAAAAAAAAAAAGTTCCTCCTCTTAGCTTATTTTTTTAGCTCATAGCTCAAAAAAGTTATAAACAAACACGTTAACTTAATTTTAGAGTTTATAAACTAGTTTAGCCAGTTTATAAATTTAGATAAACACTTTTTTACTCTTTTTATTGACTTCTTGAATTCACCTCAAGATCATTTACTATATTTATAGTTTACTTAATATGTTAGTTTGTAAAATGTTTAATGAATTAAAAAATTAATCGAGATAAAAACAAATAACTTGGACACCCAGTTATAAAAATAAATAAATTAAAAAAAAAAAAAAAACCATCTTTCCGTTGCCGAGTAAGAAGGCAAAAGAAAAAAGGCTTCGTTGGTATGTGGTAGTGGAGGCGGCACTTTGATACATAATTATTATGATTATCACAAAATCTTTCTATGGGCCCCATTCCAACAAAACATCAAATCAAACCCACATGGATTTTTCAGGCCTAGTGCTCTGCTCTCTTGCTCTTTACTCTTTCTTTTGTTTTAAGGCAAATCTTAGGTTGTCCATGTTATTATACCAACGGTAATCCAAATTAAAATAAATACCCTATTTGGTTTTCTATTCTCAAAATCATATCTTAAATTATTTAATTATTTTTAATTTTTAAGTCATACCTTATAATTACTATCCAATTTTATTTAATAATAATATTTTAAAAATACTATTTCAAATAATTAAACAAAAAAGTTTGTTTTCTTATCCTATTTATATTCTAAATCAAAATATATATTTGTTTCCCTATTCTCAAAATCATATCCTAAATTATTTAATTATTTTTAATTTTTTAATCATATCTTATAATAATCACCTACTTCTATCTAATAATAATATTTTAAAATTACTATTCTAAATAACTAAACAAATTTCACTAAATATTTCTTTCCCAAAACATTGACCATTTATCTTCATTAATTTATTTTCCTTTCTCATTGTCATATCAAATCACTCTCTCCTCCCCACTCCTCTCGTGAGTCAAGCACAATAATTGACCATTTATCTTTATTTATTTATTTTCCTTTTTCATTGTCATATCAAATCACTCCCACCTCTCCTCTCCTCTCGTGGGCAATGTTCTGAAAATCGGACAGGGAGCCGACCCGGCCAAACGGCCGATTCCCGGTTCGAACGGTCGATCAGACCGGTGACATTAGCACAATGTCATGCTGATATCAGCATGCTGAAATAAGAAAAAATGTAAAAAAAGCCAAAAAAATTCAAATTTTCTATCTAATTAAAGTTTAAAAACCATAAAAAACAACCCTACAACAATAATTTCTTCATCTAATTAAAGTTTAAAAACCATCAAACCAACTCTACAACAATAATTTCTCCATCTAATTAAAGTTTAAACTTTAAAAACCATCAAACCAACCCTAGGCTACAACAATAATAAACCATCAAAGTTTGATAGTTAAAGTTTACAAATTCAATCCTCAAGTCTAAAGTCTAAACTCTAAAGTTTCAAATAACATTAAAGACTTAAAGTCATTGCAAAGTAATATCATCAATTATCAAATATGAATCCACCAATGGCCAACCATCAAAATTACAAAATATCAAAATACCTACCAATCCACCAACCAACATATAAAATTACATTATATCAATCCATTCCACCAACCCAACCACAAAAAAATTCAATAGAAGGTCACGGCAAATGGCAGCTCGTAGATGGCAGCAGACGGCGACAGACGGCAACAGATGTGAAGGCTGAAGCTGAAATCTGAGCTGAAATGACTTATCCGGCAGATCAGCAATGGAGATGGTGATGATTGAAGAGTTCACGTTGAAGACTAGAAGACTGGAAGTTGAAGAATGAAGCGCTGAAGCAGAGTAGAGCAGACTGCAGACCGAAGACTTGAAGACTGAAGAGTGAAGACGTGAGGCCCTGAAGCTTAGCTGAAAGCTTGAAGGAGATCTGACATTGCTTCTGAGATCTCGAATGGAGGACACGAAGAGGAGGACTAGACTGGAGGAGATCGTGAATGGCAGCAGCAAACGGCAAACCAGAAGAAAAAGTGAAAAATTGAAGGAAGAAGGCGACGGCTCTGTATCAGACTATCAGTGTATCTGTAGCCAAAAGTAAAAAGAATGTGTTTTTTAATAAAAGTATTTTGAGGTTTGGTTTGAGTCTGACAACAGTTTGACTTTTATGTGTGTGCATGTGATTGTTTTGAATTTAAATTTTTTTTTTTTTATTTCATTTTCATGTGTTAAACCGGAAATGTGTGGACCGAAAATTTTTTAAATAACGGTTGGACCGTCGGTTTGCTACACTGCGACGGTTCAACCGCAGTTTGAAACGGTTTAATGGCAAATCCCGGTTATACACTCTCTTCAAACCGGAAATGCAAGCGAGTGGCGGTCCGACCGGTTCGACCGCCTGGTCCGGTCCGGGTTTCAGAACCTTGCTCGTGAGTCAAACATAGTAAAAATGCTTCAATTTTAGTTTAATAATTTATTTTATGTCACGTGTCATATTGTGGTTTAAAGTTAAAAAACTTCCTAAAATATGTGTGATTGTTTTGTTATTTTAGGTAGGATTTTTAAAATAGCATTACGAAGTTGAGTTGGATTATTATTAGAGAATAAGATTTATAAAATATGTATGTTAGAGTATTTTGACTTTGTTAGTTGTGTTGAATAAATTGTTGAATATTTGTTTAGTATATTTTTTATAAATGATTTATTAATACAATATTTTGGTGTATTTTGTTAAAATAATTTATTATTATAACCTAAAAACTTATCAATTTATATTTTAATAATATTAAACATTTGATTGTAGTTTCGTAACCACTAAATAAAAAAAAAAAAAATCTATATTAATTTCAAGTACTAATCCAACTATGTAAAAACACAACATTAATACATATTGACAAAGCTACTAATTATCAGCCTTTAGAATTGTTTGTACACTTATACTCCATTAACAACTACGACATGGTCATATGTGTTGCCCACAGTTCAGTCATCATGCTATCCCATAGAGTCGTCATGTCGTCTATCTTGTTGCGGTTGACTCGATCCCTTTCAATTTCCTCCATCTTCTGCCCCGTTTTGGCCATCAAAATATACTTACTCATTACCCATATTTTCAGTATACCATTGGAAGATAAGGTTCTCCCTATTGTACATTCTGATAAAATTATGAAGTACACAACATGCCATAACAATCTTCCATTGTTTGTCCAACGACTAATTATTCATTCCATTGAGAATACAAAACCTTAATTTTTTTTTTTTTTTTTAAAACACCAAAGGTTCTCTCAACAACATTGCAGAGTGATGCATGTCTATAGTTAAACAACTTTTGTGGCCCCTCTGGTTACGGTAGTAATCATGAATATGATAAGCCACTCGCTTATGAGGGGCGAGGAACCCCTCTCTATTTGGATAACCCGCATTAGCCAAATAGTATTTTCCCATAATAAAATCACACATGTTATTTGAGTTCCAGGGCCTCAAAAATGGAGCGAATACGCTATAATACATAAAAAAAGATACTTATACCTGGTGGAGGATGTGAGAATTCAGAATTAAGATCATCAAGAACAGAATTTAAAACTCCTGAATCATGCGCAGATCCTTCCCACCCAGTGACGACATTACTGAACATCATCCTAAAGTCGCATACAACCATTACATTCTGTGATAACGTTCTTTTACGATTTCGATATCTATCGCCAAACTCCTGTGGAACTGAAGCGTACACATGTGTGTCATCAATAGCTCCAATACAGTCATATCATAAAAATCGTCTAGAATACTCAGTTATAAAAATAGATAAATTTAAAAATAAAATCTTTCCATTGGTGGATAAGAAGGCAAAAGAAAGAAGGTTTGGTTGGGATGCGGTAGTGGAAGCGGCCCTTTGATACATAATTATTATGATTAGAGTATACGACATATTCCCACCTAAGGTTTGACAAAATCCTAAGTTGGTATCCCAAGTTCCATTTATTCTAGATTCCCACCCTTAAAATAACACTGTTAACAATTTTTAGGGGTAATGAGGGTGCAATTACCATAATGCCCTTAACCCTAAATTAATAAATTATGTTTTAACCTCTAAATTACTAAAATTATAAAATTAACCATCTTATTTTGAAATTACTTTGATTACACCCTCAGTGATTGCGCATGGTCTCAGTTTTCACCGGATCTGGGCTGTTTCCAATGGCGGCGAACCCCCTGGTCACCTCCATCACCTTCCCCATCGTCCGTCATCCGAAGCCCCTCTGTTTCCTGACTCATTGGGCCTTCCAATCGTCGGCGCCATCAGGCTTAGGTTTTCTTCGTTCTTCGTTGGATTCCGCGACGAAAATCCAATTGGACATCACCACTGCAACCAACGTCTCCAAATCTACAAAACCCCTATGCCCCCAGCACCTGTTTAGTGGCCATTCGCTGGTGGAGACTGACAAAAACTAGTCGCATGTGGCGATTGTTGTGGCTGGCGATCGGCGAGTGATGAGGGGTTGTGAAGGGTAAGGTTTTGTAGAGGGGAGGATAAGGGTTCGAATGGTGATGACAAGGGTGATTTTGGGTGAAAGAATCGCCCAAAAAAGGCGAAAAACATCGACGGTGATGTTAGTTAACGTGTGCCGGAGCTTTGTTAGGGGCTGCTATCAGCTAATGTGGGCCTCCTCTGTAAAATGACCAATTTACCATTGAGCCATTATATCTAACCATTTTTCGTTACTTTAAGGATGAGAATCTGAAATAAATAGAACTTGAGATACCAACTTAGGATTTCTTCAAACCTTGGGTGGGAATATGTCGTCTACTCTTATGATTATCACAAAATCTTCCTATAGGCCCATTCCAACAAAACATCAAATCAAACCCACATGGATTTTTCGGGCCTAGTGCTCTCTCACTCTTACTCTTTCTTTTGTTTTTAGGCAAATCTTAAAGATTCCCTTACAAAAATTGGCCCTTTTATTTATTTATTTTCCTTTCTCGTTGTCATAGCAAATCACTCTCCCCTCTCCTGTCCTGTCCTCTCCTCTCGTGAGACAAAACACAATAAAAATGTTTCAATTTTATTTTAATAATTTATTTTATGTCACGTGTCATATTGTGGTTTAAAGTTAAAAAACTTCCCAACTTCAAAGTATTTATGACCTTTTTATGGCTCCAAATCCAACGACAACCCTTGGACATATAATTACAATAAATAAACATAAATTTGCAATGCAATGCTCTGCTAAAATTTAAGAAATTTTTTTTTTTCGTGTGATGTAAAGTGCCTAGACTAGTTTATGTGGCCCTCAACTAATTCTTCAAACCCTGAAATTATCAGTCAAGTAAAAACTTCAGTGACTATCTCTACTAGTAACTGAGTAAGAACTCAAACTCAAAACTTTTTGAGTAATACATTCAAGAGTTTTTATCACACAACTAAACCACTCAGAGATAATTTAAAATTTTGTGAACTTGTCATAACTCAATTATGGTTGGTGACTTAGGGTTCATTGTTGGACATTATGCAAAAACATAACAGACATTTTGAGTTCATGTATATAATTTATGTCATGAAATATATATATATATTTCATGTGTAGATGTATTATGTAAGTGAAATTTATAGGTCGAATAATCATCTTAAAACTTATCAATTGTTATTATATTTCTTAAAATTGTGATTAATGAAAGCAATTCATATATAGATATAACATATGTTTGGTTTAACTTATGAATAATGTGATGCCTGTAATGTATTAAAGATTTTCTTATGAAACAAAATTTAAACTAATTTCCTAGATACAAATTAAGGAACCTTTATGATTATTGATCTATCTCAGAACTTCTATATATTGTTGTAAGAAATATGCTAAATTTCATCTATCCTCCTAGTCCTCGCCCTCTCATTTGTTTTTCTAAGAGTAATATTCTGAAGTTTGTTATGAGATCTTTCTTCAATCTGCTCTTGTTTTTCAGTCATTTGTTATTTGTTATCTCGTTTTTTCATCAGCATGTAACTCATTTTTCTTCTTATGATTTGGGCTCCTTGTATAATGGGATATACAGACCAAATTGGACAAATGAGATATTGCTGATGGGATATAAGACCAATTAAAATTATTATCAGAAATGTCTATTTGTCTAATTTGGTCTCCTCGTCTCTAAAATGGAATTCATTGAAACTCCAAGAGCCTGCTATATTACAGTTGAAAACAGAACACAAGAAAAGCTTCGGGAAAGGAGAAAAAGAAAACAGTGTTTGGCTAAAGAATTACTCAATTGAGTATATTTTATTATGTGTTTAAAACATTACAAATATAGCCTATATATATCTTCTGTACAAATGATTCTCAAAGAAAAGGAATAACAAACTCTACCACTAATCTTTGTACAACTCAGCAACAAAATAACTAATTGTTAAATGACAATGCAGACCATGACTACCACTTCTCATCTAAAATGTATCGAGAGCCCTTTTGTAAAGAAGTGGTGATTTGCGGCTGCATGTGATCTTCATTTTCAAGTTTAGGCGTTTGGCTGAGTTGAAAACAGAGCACAAGAAAAGCTTCGGGAAAGGAGAAAAAGAAAACAGTGTTTGGCTAAAGAATTACTCAATTGAGTATATTTTATTATGTGTTTAAAACATTACAAATATAGCCTATATATATCTTCTGTACAAATGATTCTCAAAGAAATAGTTAATCTCTATTCTCCATCTTCCGCCCCCCCGAGATTAACTATTCCCATCTTGGAAAGAAGAGTATTAAGCACATTAGAAGAGAGTGCTTTAGTGAATATGTCAACTAATTGTGTGGCTATGGACATGGGCAGTGGCAATGCTTCCTTCTTGAATTTTGTTTTGAATGATGTGACAATCCACTTCTAAGTGCTTGGTACGTTCATGGAAAACGGGATTCGCAGCAATATGTAAGGCTGCTTGATTGTCACAATGAAGAATGACAGGATTAGGATGTGGAATGTGCAAGTCATGAAATATTTGACGAATCCACGTAAACTCGCAACAAGTGGCTGCCATAGCATGGCACTTAGCCTTGGCAGAAGAACGAGATACAATGGACCGCTTTTTGGATTTCCAAGAGACAAGGGATTATTCAATGAAGAGGCAAAAACCAGTGGTTGATTTTCGGGTATCAAGGCATGAAGCCCAGTCGGAATCACAATAACCATGCAACTGAAGAGGGGAGTTAGTCGAGAGGAGAAGACCCTGACCTGGGTTGCTTTTGAGATACTATAAAATATTGTGTGCAGCTTATAGGTGAAGATCACTTGGCCGAGACATGAACTGGCTCAGAAGTTGGACTAAATAACTGATTTCTGGCTTAGTGATTGCCAATTAAAGAAGCCTACCAATGAGTCTCTTGAAAGAGCTAGGATCTTGCAGTGGAGTGTCGGAGTCTTTATGCAGCTTAAGATTTTGATCCATAGGTAGTTTGGCAGGTTTGAAGTCGAGAGTACTAGAGTCTGAGAGTATATCTAGTGTGTATTTTCGCTGACACAAATGAATTCCTTTGGTAGATCTTGCTACCTCAATGCCAAGAAAATATCGAAGTGGACCAAAATCCTTAATTTTGAAGCAAGTGTTTAGAAAGTTCTTGAGAGACTCAATACAAGCAATGGAATTGGAAGCAACAACAATGTCATTAACGTACGCTAGCAAAGCTATAAATGAATCTTTAGTCACCATGGTAAATAAACTATAATCGGAAGTTGACTGTGTAAAACCATAGTGAATGATAGAATTGGAAAATTTTGCATGTCATTGACGTGAAGCTTACTTGAGTCCATATAAACTTTTGAGGAGTTTTCATACCTGACTAAGTTTGCCTTTTGTATATCTGGGGGGTTTTACCATATATATGTCTTCATCCAAATCCCCATGAAGGAAAGCATTATTGATGTCGAATTGTTGCAAATGCCAGCCCTTAATGGCTGCAATAGCTAAGAGACATCGAACAATGACAATCTTGGCCACAAGAGAAAAAGTCTCAAGATAATCGATCCCTTCTTGCTGAGTATAGCCTTTGGCAACAAACTTGGCTTTTAATCTTTCTATCATGCCATTCGAATGATATTTTGTCTTGTAAACATATTTACAAGCAATAGGTTGGATCCCTTGAGGAAGATCAGTCAACACCCAGGTTTTGTTTAGCTCGAGAGCTTCCAGTTCAGCCTACATAGCCTCACACCATCTCGGGTCCTTGATAGCTTGTTTGTAAGTTTATAGGTCAAGATGGGAAGAGATGGAAGTGGAAAAATCATGAAAAACAGGTGATAAACGATGATATGAAAGTATTTTGTGTAAAGGAAAAACAGTACCTGCTGTAGGCATCTTGTCCAATGCTTGTGAAGAGGTGAAATGAGTTTGATTACAGTTATAATCCTATAGACACTGGGGTGCTTTCCAAGTTCTTGTAGACTTGCGGAGCTGTGGTGATGGTGATGAATGGTTATGTGTGGGAGATGGGGAAGAGGGATGAGGGTTCGTTTAGGTGATAATGTTGTCTATTTGGGAAAAATCTGAAGGGGTTATAATGGGAGGTGAAGTAGCTGTGTAGACTGGTTAAGTATTTGGAATGGGGAGGGGAGGGGAGTGGGACTAAAAGTTATGTGGAGTATATTGTTGATGAAGGAAGGGAAAAATTGTTTCATGAAAAATGACATTCCGGGAGATGAAAACAGTGTGATTTTCCATATCAAAGAGCTTGTATCCTTTGCTAGCGAATGGGTAGTCAATGAAAATGGCTTGCCTAGCTCGTGGATCGAATTTTGTGCAGCCATTTGAAATGGTTGAAGCTAGGAGTGAGCACGGGTAGTGGGTAGAACCGGAACCTGGGGGTAGAACCAAAACCGGAACCGAAACCTGAACCTGAACCTGAACCTACCCGGAACCGGCACTGTGCGGATAGTTTTCGGTTCCAATTTTTTGGAACCAACACTATACGGTTCCGGTTCCGGTTCTTGTGTGTAGAGGAATGGGAACCAGAACCTGGAAAAAGAATCTAAAAAGGGTACCCTGTTTGGAACCTGTAACGGGTATCCGGTTTGGAACCGATTTTGGAACCTGTTTGGAACCTGTTTTGGAACCTAGACTGCAATGAAATATTTGTGAAATGTGAATGATAGGGGGTTTCTATTATTTTACATATAAAAAAAATTTAAAATAGAAATTTTTTTTAGAATAACCTAATTAAATAAATATACTAATACAATTATACTTATTACATATAATTACACCATATTAAAAACTTTAATATATTAATATTAAAGTTTTCATTAATTAAGTGAATAATTGGAATTATGGTCTAATTAGAAGTGTTTTAAATTTTTAATGTTATTAAAAGAACTATTTTTGAATAAAATAGTATATTTGATTGAATACTAATATATTTAGTTATTTATTTCAATTATCATGTTCTAAGTATATTTATTGTAAATTAGCAATTAATTAATTATATATGATAGATTGATAAACATTAATAAATTTAATTACTAGTTAAATATCATACTTAATCAATTATAAGTTTATAACATTACATTATAGTTAAATGATTACTTAATTAATTATAATTTTATAACATTACTTAATTGATTTATAGTATAATTAATTATAGCATTACATTAATTGATTACTTCTTAATTAATTGACTTTATTATAATAACAAGTACAAACTTAATTAAATGATTAAAAATTTAATTAATTATAATATTACATTATAGATAAATAGTATATTACTTAATTAATTATAACATTACACAATTAAATAATTACTTAATTAATTATGACATTATATTATAAACATTAAACATAAGTAATTAATTAAATTATTAGAAATTTAATTGATTATAACATTACATTATTGTTAGATAACTACTTAAATAATTATAAGTATTTATAACATTACACTATAGTATGATCACTTAATTAATTATAGTATTACATAGTTAAATGATTACTTAATTAGTTATAAATTTATAACATTACATTATAAACATTAGTAATTTACTACATTATTATTTATTACATTACTTAATTAAATCATTAAAAATTTAATTAATTATAATATTATATTAAAGATCTATAATCTGATTACTTAATTCACTATAACATTACATTATAGTATGATTATATAATTAATTATAACATTACATAATTAAATAATTACTTAATTGATTATGAGTTATGATATTATATTATAAACATTAGTAATTACTAATTTACTACATAAACATTAGCAATTTAGTATAATACTTAATTAAATTATTAGAAATTTAATTAATTACAACATTACATTATAAATTTATAGTACAATTATGTAATTAATTGCAACATTGCATTATAATTAAATGATTACTTAATTAATTATAATATTTTATTATAAACAAATTAATTATAATATTATATTAAAGATTTATAGTATGATTACTTAATTCATTGTAGCATTTCAATATTTCATTATAATATGATTAGTTGATTACATAATTAATTATAACATTACATAATTAAATAATTACTTAATTGATTATGAGTTATGATATTATATTATAAACATTAGTAATTACTAATTTACTACATAAACATTAGCACAATACTTAATTAAATGATTATAAATTTAATTAATTATAACATTACCTTATAAACATTACATTATAAACATTAATTAAGCATTACCTTATAGTTAAATAATTACTCAATTAAATTATAACATTATTATATTACATTATATATTATGATCATTTACTTAATTATAGCATTAAATAGTTAAATGATTACATAATTAGTTATGAATTTATAACATTATATTATAAATATTAGTAATTTACTATATTATTACATTACTTAATTAAATGATTAAAAATTTAATTAATTATAACATTACCTTATATATTTATAATATGATTACTTAATCAATTATAACATTTCATTATAAACATTAGTATATTAATCAAATGATTAGACATTTAATTAATTATAATATTAAATTATAGATTGATAGTATGATTACTTAATTCATTATAATATATTAACATTACATTATACTATTATAGTATGATCATATAATTAATATAACATTACATAATTAAAATATTAAATGATTACTTATTTGATTATGACATTATATTATAAACATTAGTAATTTACTAATTTACACAATACTAAATTAAATGATTAGAATTTTATTAATTATAACATTACATTATAAATTTATAGTATGATTACTTAATTAATTATAACATTTTATTATATACAATATTACAATACTTAATTAAATGATTAACAATTTAATTAATTATAATATTACATTATAATTAAATAGTATATTACTTAATTAATTATAACATTACACAATTAAATTATTACTTAATTAATTATGACATTATATTATAAACATTAAACATAAGTAATTAATTAAATTATTAGAAATTTAATTGATTATAACATTACATTATTGTTATATAACTACTTAAATAATTATAAGTATTTATAACATTACATTATAGTATTATCACTTAATTAATTATAACATTACATTATAATTTTGAATTGTGATGAATAATTGTTTGTGTTTTGGTTTTGATTGACGAATTTTATGTGAATTGTGATGAATTGATTGAATTCAAGTGTTGCCTAGAGATTACAGGTTATGAGTTACATTGGACACAAATGAATGAATAATCAAAATTTGTTAGGGATGTATTTGTAAACTTTTAAATTATTTTTGTCATTTTTTAAACTAATAGGGGGGTAATTGATTTTTTATAGGGTACCCGGGAAAAGAACCGGAACCTGCATTTAGGTTCCGGTTCCTTGAATTGAAGAACCTACACTATGCGGTTTCGGTTCTGGTTCCTTTTTTTGGGAACCTACACTGTGCGGTTCCGATTCTGGTTCCCCCGGAAAGTGCAGGGTACCCGGAACCGCTCACCCCTAGTTGAAGCAAAGCATAGGCAGCTGAAAGTTCTCATATGGGAGCAGGATGGAGGTTTATGAAAAAGGATTTCGAATGGACTTTTATTGTGTAGTAATGGGGAGGGAATTATTGATGATATAGACAACAGTTAACACACATTCATTCCAAAATGTTAATGGAGTCTAGCTTGAAATCTTAGAGCTTGTGCCATGTTTAGCAAATGCTGATGTTTCCATTCCACAAGGGCATTTGTTGGGGTGTTTCAATTAGGGCTGCAAACGAACCGAACAGTTCACAAACAACTCGTTGTTCGTTCGATTACTGTTCGATAATGTTCGTGAACATTTGTTCGCGAACAGTTCGATAATATGTTCGATTAAGTTCGAACAGGGGTTGTTCGTTTGATTATGTTTGTTCGTTCATTTATGTTCGAAAAACATGTTATGCATTATTATAATTTTTTTTTTCATTTTTGTATTATGTTTGATTTAGTTTGAATGAATTTCTTTTAATGGTGATCAATAATAAAATATTATGATACTTTTGTTTTTCTTATATATATAATATGTTTGGATTTTTTTTTTTTTCCAAATGTCATCAATAATTAAATATATAAATATATAACATTTTAATTAAAAAGTAATAAATTATTATGATACATAGCATGACAAATTTAATAATATAATAGATTGTATAATCAAGTGATATATAATATAGTAAATCTAATAACATAATAGCTTCATATTTTTCTAAATGTAATCAATAATTAAATATTATAAGATAACATTTCAATTAATAAATAATAAATATAGTATGGTAAATTGATAAACATAAAATATTGTATAATCAAGTGATGTATAGCATAACAAATTTAATAATATAATAGTTTAATTAAACCTAAATTAATCACACATTTGTATTTATTATATATTACAATAAACCCTCATACCACTATGAATTTATAAGTGTTGATACAAAATATATATGTAGACAGTAATATATATATAACAAATTAATCACACATATATATTGATAATTTAATACAATAGACTTTCATTCCACTATAAATTTATAGATGTTGATACAATATATATATGTAAACATTTAAAATATTTATGATAATTTAAGTAATGATAATAAATATATGATAACCTATAATTTTGGTAATTTCATAGCATATTTAACATATTTAACCTATGATTAATATATGTATGATAATAATTTTGTATATACACAATTACACATTATATATAATAAATTAATCACATATATGTATTGATGATATATTATAATAGATCCTCATTTCACTATAAATTTATGGGTGTTGATACAAAATATATATGTAAACATTTAAAATTTTTATGATAATTTATGTAATGATAATAAATGTATGATAACCTATAATTTTGGTAATTTCATAATATATTAAACGTATTTAATTTATGATTAATATATGTATGATAATAATTTTGTGTATACACAATTTTATATATATATATATGTGTGTGTGTTGAAAATCCAAAGTCCAAAGTCGAAACCCACATTTTCCCAACCCAAATTTTAAAAATCCGAAGTCCAAACCCACAATTTATTTTGAACGATTTATTATTCTGTTTAGTTTATTTTGAAGTTTTATTATTTATGATGGTTAGTTATTTTAATTTACTGAGTTTTTATTAATTTATTTAAAATATAAATATAGAAAGAGAGTTTGTTTATTTTCAAATGTTGAATTAAATGGGTATGAATTATAAATTGTTGTATATTTGTTTTTTATAGCATGAATTGGAAAGTTAGTGTATATTTTTTATTCGAACAGGTATTCGAACAAGTTATTCGAACATGTATTTATGAGTTAGTCGAACGAACACGAACGAGTTACGAACGAGCTTTTTGTTAATCAAACGAACACGAACACACATCCTGTGTTCGTTCGAGTTCGAACACGAACACGAACAATCGAACATGCTTATCGAACGATTTTCGAATGGGCCTGTTCGTTCGTGTTCGGTTCGATTGCAGGCCTAGTTTCAATGCAACTAGTTTGATGGATGATGCCTTTTTTTTATTAAAGAATGAGGTCATATTGAATTCAGCACCATTATCACTTCTTAGGATTTGAACTGTGAGATTGAATTGTGTTTCCACAAGGTTACAAAAAGATTCAATGCATGATCGAGTTTGGGACTTATTTTTTAGAAGATAAATCTATGTGCTGCGAGGGAAATGGTCAACAATAGATAAGAAATATTTTGAGTCATCATGGGCAGTGACTGAGTATGGACCCCATATATCACAAGCAACAATTTCAAATAAATAAGAAGTTGAATGTGTGCTAATAGACAAAGGCAATCGGTACTGTTTAGCTAGTGGACATATGCAACAAGGAATATCATTTGTATTAGAAATCTGAGAGGTTACAATAGGGTCTTTGATTAAAGAAATTATGGAGTAAGAGGTATGGCCTAGCCTATAGTGCCAGGTATCAGATATCTGTGTATTGGTAAGTATTGAAGTTGAGACAAAGTCATGTTTATTTGAAAGAGTGGAAAGGTAGTCAACAAGAGCTGTGGAAGGCACTGCAGTATGCAATAGGTGATAAAGTCCTCGCCTTACTTCACCCTTCCTAATTGTTGTCAAAGATGAAAGGTCCTGAAGAAAACAAAAATCAGAGAAGAAAAGAATGCAACAAGCAAGGGAGGTGGTTAGTCGTTTAGCTAAAATTAAATTGAAATTAAAAGAGGGGACACAAAGAGCATGATGAAGAGAAATGTGTTGTCCTAGATGAACGGTGCCTATATGAGTGATGGGTGCTTCAGTTCCATTCGACATTTTGACAGAGTATGAGACATTGTGAGTGATTGTGGTAAGAAGGGTGGTCTGTAGCACCCATATCAATGATCCAAGGAGTATGGGAGTGTTGAGAAGAAACAGACAATGATAAGAGGTATGAAGCCAAAATACCAGACATAGTTGGAGTAGTAGTAGAGTTAGCATGGGGATGAAAAACTATCTTGGATGAGGTGGTGGAGGAAGAAGGCATCAGCGAATGCTCTTTATGCTGCAACAAACTAAGGAGTTGATGGTACTGCTCCTTTGTAAGGGTAACCATGGCAGAGGAGTCTTCATCTGGTTCAGCGAAAGCAGAGTTTGCAAACACTGGTAAGGATTTAGTTTTGTTGAAGAGTTTGTGCCCTAGGGGATAACCATGGAGTTTATGGCACCTTTCAGCAACATGGCTACTCATGTGGTAATGAGTACAAGTGGGAGGCTCAGCATTGCCTGCTTTGAAGCAATTCTCAAGAGTGTGACCAGATAAATGGCAGTGAGTACAATAGGGGTGAGGTTTTTGTGTTTGGCTAGATTTTTTGGGTGGTTTGGAGGTGGAATAAAACTTCTTGGCAGCAAGAGCCATGGAATCAGGGAAGGGGTTATTGTCGAGCGTGAGGTGTTGGTGTTCTTGTTGCTGGATCAAGGAAAAAACTCTGCCAACAAAGGGGAGGGGATCAAGAAGCATAATCTGATCACGATAATTGGTGAATAAGTCGTTTAGGCCCATTAGAAATTGAATAATGCAATCTCTGTGATATCGATTTGAAAGGATTTTCAACTGACTCCAAGTACAGTCAGTCAATGGGTCGAATAGGTTGAGTTCATCACAAATAGCTTTCAATTTTCCAAAGTGAACGCTTACCAGATCTTGATCTTGATGAAGTCCAGCGAGTGCTTTCTTGAGGTGAAAGATTCGAGAGCCATTTTTTTGAGTGAAATGCTCTCATAGTTCAAGCCAGACAGTAGAGGCATCATCGATGAGCGCAATGCTAGATTTGATGGAGGAAGAAATCGAGTTTTGGAGCCAATAAACATGTTGTTACAACGTTCCCATGGTTGAAATAAAGGGTCAGATGGGTTTGTGGGTTTGCTGAGTTCACCATTAACGAATCCTAGTTTGTTCTTGGCTCGAAGAGCACATTGCATTGCACGAGACCAAGTGGTGTAATTGTCAATAGTGAGGAAGTTGGGGATGAGAGGAACAGAGGGATTGTCCCCATGGTCAAGTCGAAAAGGGTTGGTTGGGTCATTGAAATTAAGAAATCGGTTTGGTGGAGGCGGTGGTGGAACGCGAACAGTAGAATCATCGGAAGCCATATATGGATTTACTGCTCTGATACCATATTACAGTTGAAAACAGAGCACAAGAAAAGCTTCGGGAAAGGAGGAAAAACAGTGTTTGGCTAAGTTGAAAACAGAGCACAAGAAAAACTTCGAGAAAGGAGAAAAAGAAAACAGTGTTTGGCTGAAGAATTACTCAATTGAGTATATTTTATTGTGTATTTAATACAGTACAAATATAGCCTATATATATCTTCTGTACAGATGATTCTCGAAGAAAAGGAATAACAAACTCTACCACTAGTCTTCGCACAACTCAGCAACAAAAGAACTAACTGTTAAATTACAATGTAGACCATGACTACCCCTTCTCATCTGAAATGTGCCGAGGGCCCTTTTGTAAAGAAGTGGTGATTTGCAACTGCATGTGATCTTCATTTTCAAGTTTATTATTGTCCAATATGCTATGAAAAGTTTAGTTCATAACTTAAACCCATCTCAAGGAACTTAATCTCGATTATGTCGAAATTTCACTCAAGTAAATGATATTTCATACACGGTTAGTTACCTCTTTCCATTGGAAACCTTCATTCTTGAGAGGAATTTTGTGTTTCAGTCTGTAATTTCATTTTCAGGGGACATATTCCATCTTCATTTGAAATCCTTACCCAGCTCAAGGTTTTGCGACTCTCATCCCACAATTTCAGTGTCCAAACTCTCTCTTCCTTGCCTTTCTTTGGAAAGTGTTTCCTGTTTCTTAGGAAAATTTTAAGTTAACATGTTCAAATCTTCCATCTATACATTATTTATGAGAATTTTGAATGTTTAAATAACATTACGATAAGTGAAGGTGGTGTCCATGTTGTTTCACTACATGATTGAAACTTGAAAGGTTGAGGGAGAAGAAAGCGAAAATAGGGATGTATAGTTGGGCTGGGTGAGCCATGAGCCAAGTAATCAATCAAAACAATTTAAGAAGGAGGGAAGACATTTTAACTAATTATTATTATTATTATTAGAAAATGGTTAAGAATACTAATTATAATTTAAAATATATAAGATTATTAAAATTTATTAAGTTGTTGAACAAATTATAGTTATATGGATAAAATTTATATATATTATTTCAAAAAGTGGGGTGGCTCCTCAATCTAGATATTACAAATATCAAATTTAAACTAAAAATGTTAATGACAAATAGTTATAATTGCAAATCATATTTTTAATTTAATTTAATTTATAAACATTATTTTCATATTTACTTAAAAAAAACTCAAAATTTAAAGTTTTACCAAACAAGCAATTTAAATACATTATTATAAGTTTAAAAATATATATTTTTATTAAATATATATATTTAGTACGGACTACAACGGTTGCTAGATGGAAAAGAAAAATGGTCGCGTGAAAATGAATTCATACTGGAGACTGAAACCAAGTCAATTAAAATTCCAGTCTTCTTAACTTCCTTTCTTCTTTACGCATATCTTGATTGAGATTGAGAGTGAAACCGCGTAAGATTTCATCATCAAAGAATAATTGTAAATATTTAGTCAATAATTTGTTTAGAGCCTAAAACTTTGGCTTTCCGGTCTAGTTTTAGCAAATGCATATACTTTCCTGTAATCATATTTGCCTTGTTTAAGTGAACATTGAAAGTGAGCGACCAAACTTGCTGAGTTGAAATTATGCATAAGCTTTAAATACTCTAGATATCATAAAACGTATTAAAAGTAAAGTTTATCGGTTAAGAAATATTGCATAAATTATGTCATAATTTAAAGCTTATTCCAACTCCACTTTCTTAGCAAAATTGGAATTGAATTTAAGGTCCTAAAAGGACATAAATAATTATAATTATATCGATAATTTTTTAATAAAGATTATCTAATAAACTTTTTCTCACAATCCATGAGAGCGCGCAATTGGGTCAGACAAAAAAATTTATAAAAAACCAATTGCGAGTTACATGTTGGGATTGTAAGAGAAAGTTTGTGAGATTGAGTTATAAATATAAGAATCTTTGCTTGGGTATATACATCAATTAATATTACTAGTACAAACGGTAAAGAATTTGAATTAATTAGTCTTCAGTATATGAGAGGAAATATTGCACATCAGATTCAATTAATTTGACCAAATTATTCAAGTCTCTTTTGCAACTCAGTTTTCAAGCACTTGGTAAATAATTAATGACTTGAGAGAAAAGCAAAGCATTAGAAGGCAAGTCATAACTGGTGGCCGTGTGGGACCTATCACTCGTGTCAGTTTTAAGAATACAAGGAAATACAAGCTAAAATGGAGTACTGGAGTTTACACCCATAAACGTCAAACTGATTTGTCTGATGGGTGTGATAATTGAAGTTGCACAAATAATAGTAGCAAATATATAGGTTGTTGGATGAAAAAGAAAATCGGCCCTGTGAAAATAAATTCATGCGTGAGACTGAAACTGCGTTTATTAAATTATAATCTTTTTCATTTTTCTTCTCTTTACACGAATGTTGATTGAGATTAAGATTGAACTGCGTAAGATTTCATGGTTTTATAATCAAAGATTAATTGAAGGTATTGACTCAATTGATATTTTCAAAAATTTAGAGCCTAAATCAGACACAACCCCACAAAATTTAATAGTACTATTGGATCGCCATTTGCTCTCACTTTCCGTGAAATTTCTAGTTTACCTTAATCTAATCTCTCATTATTTAACTCTCAATTCTTCACCCACTTTCTCTCTCATTTCATAACCACTTTTAACTTTCGTTTCCTCTGTAATTTCTTCCCTGTTCTGACTTCTGAGTCTTTTTTTTTTTTCCCATATCATTTATACATTTAAGGCATAAATAAGCAATACCCATTTCCTATTCTGTTGCGTCGAGAGTGAATTTCGGTGTATCATATGGATCAGAACTTTAGTTCTCAGGATGAATTTGTATGGAAGATAGTTCTTGCAATGGGGTTCTGCAGTGGGTTAGTACTTGGAGTTATCATTGAATGCAATAAGATGTTCATAAAAAATTGGTTTGTGAAGACTTTCAAGAGGAAACCATTTTAGAAAAAGGATTAGTAATAAAAGGATTAGTCACAAAATTTGGCAATTCTGTTATTTCTTGTCTATTTGCTTTCTCAAGATTGTGTTAGGAGTACCACGTTATATTGTGGTGTTAAGTTCTTCCCATATTTTTCTTTTCAGTTAAATGTAATATAAACTCTTGTTTGTGTCTAATAAAATAAAATTTTAAGTTACTTATTTATGAGAATGTTGAATTTTTAAATAGCATTACGATAAGTAAAGGTGGTGTCCATGTTGTTTCGCTGCATGATTGAAAGGTTGAGGGAGATGAAAGCAAATTGGGATGAATAGTTGTGCTGGGTGAACCATGACCTAAGTAATCAATCAAAACAATTTAAGAAGGAAGGAAGACATTTTAACTACATATTATTATTATTAGAAAATGTCAAAATGGTTAAGACTACTAATTATAATTTAAAAAATATAAGATTACTTAAAATCTATTAAGTTATTGAACAAATTATAGTTATATGCATAAAATTCATATATATTACTCCCTCCGTTTCCTTTTAATTGTCGTTCTAAGACTTTTTAAAAATTTCAAAATTAAAGTCGTTCTGCCGTTTCTCTCGTCTGCACCTTTCAAAATTGTTAAAACAGATGAATAAGACAAAATTATTAAAAATGTTACTGCATTTCAATAAGCGGAAAGTTCTCACTTTCAAAGTCTCTCCCACTGCGAAATCAGGGAAAAAAGTGGTGGGAGAGAAAATTTTTTGTTTTTATTAAAATCTGTACCCACACTTAAAACGTCAATTAAAAGGAAACGGAGGGAGTATTTCAAAAAATTGGGTGGCTCTTCAATCTAGATATTTTAAATATCAAATTTAAATTAAAAATGTTAGTGATAAATATTTGAGATGTTTCCATGTTCAATTTTGTTTAATACGCGTCAATTTAAATATGCGTGAACTAAATCAATCCAACATTTACAAGAAAATAAAAATAATAGAGATAAAACATTAAACAATGATAAGACATTGAAGTATCATTGATTAGGTTAAGCTTCTTTTTCTTGAAACTTTATCTTATGCCTGTACAAATTAGGAAAGGTTATTTTGGTAAATAAAACGTTCGGAAAACATAACATAATGGCAGTCACAATTGACAAACCATTTATGTCTCTTCTGGTTCACTAAAATCCTGCAACCGTTTCTTTCAGTCTGACTATAGCAATCATTGCACATGCTTTTGAAAAAAAACGTTTATATTTAAATGCTTTCTCATAAAACGTTTATATATATATATATATATATTATTATATATATATATATAATAGAAGATGGGAAAACCAGCTCACCTAAAATTTGTATATTTTTTTTTTTTACCCTCAATTTTAATTGCATATAAGTGTACCAAACTGATCCTAAATAAATGGAGTAAAAGTTTATGCTAAAAAAAGAAAAATTAAAAGTAAAGCAAAGATCCCTCCAAGTATTAAGAGTACAAAATTAATATAAACGTTTTTTTGTGAAAGCGTGTGTAACCCATGCTAGGTAGGACTGTGCAAATCTGGATATCCGATCCGAATAGGGGTTTTTCTGATCCGATCCGAATTTTCGGATCAAACTATTTGTTGATCCGAATCCGATCCGAATTATGTGGATATCCGATTTTTCGGATATCCGATTATTCGGATCGGATAATCGGATATCCGAATTTTATCCGAATTTTAAGATTTCCTTATTAAAATCAAATAATTCAATCCTTCATTGGGCGTTCAATGAACTACAAACATAAGCAGTTAGAATGTGTAACATTTCATAGGAACAACATCAAAGTGAACAATAATAATAATCTAAGATGCAAACAGTTTCAATGAACTACAAACATAAGTAGCACTGCAGCACAACGGAAACCCAAAGAGTAGAAATGCTCCTATGGCATTTACATCAAAAAGACAGTAAGAGAAAAACAAGGGGACTTTTTAAGTAAATGCTAGATTGACCATCAAGTCTTGTCCCTTGCCACCCCACGTAGAAAGACCAAGGTGCTCCAATTCATCACTGCACAAAAGGAAAATTATTATGTCAAACAATGAAAAATAACAACAATAATTATTGCTTTGAAACGAGTATAACCCACCTCTGCATCTGCATCCTCTGCCCCACCAACTTTGGTATTGCCATTCACCCTCTGGGCATCTTCTGTTACAGTAACAAATAAGAGGAAATTAGACCGAAGATCTTTAATCAAACTAACAAACCCCTAAAGCTGGCATAAGAGTTTAACCATCCACCAAACAAAATCAAACCAGTCACTAAGTTTGAATCAAATCCAGCCACCAACAATCTTTGGAAACACACATAAAACCAAACCCAATCGGCACAGTTTGAATCAAACCCAGCCTCCATCAACCTTGTAATTCAAAACTCATATCAATAATTCAATACTAATGAACAATAGAAGGTTTGTAACCGGGACAAAGAGAGAAGGCACCATATTACGGTGCCATTAACATCAAACTCAAATCAACATCAAAACAAAAACACCCATCAAATTGTACCATTAAGTCATTAACAAACCATCACCAACAATAATAAAGAAATAAGCACCACAAAATCGCACCAGGCTATTATGGTGTGGCGGCAGTCGCCCTAGGCTGTAACAACAATCGATTTGGGGTTTCAATCGTCAGAGAGACTGAGATATGAGAGTGTTCGAGCGAGAGAGAGTGAGACACCGAGAGAGTTGAGACTCTTGAGAGTGTTCGAGCGAGAGAGAGTGAGACACCGAGAGAGTGGCTGACTGACTGTGTGTCTGTCTGTGCGTATTCGAGCGAGAGAGACCAAGAGAGTCAAAGAGTTGAGCGAGAGAGACAGAGTGAGATTGAGATGAGATCTGGTGATTCTGGTCTGAGAGAGTGAAAGGCTTAAGGCTATGCGTGTTTTGAGGCTTTGAGCGAGAGAGACAGTGACGACAGACGAGATCTAGTCTGAGAGAGTGAAACTGTGACTCTGTGAGAGGCTGTGTGACTGTACGTGAGCGTGACTGCGTGTTTGTGTTTGAGCAAGAGAGACACTGAGACAGAGAGTGAGACTATTTTTCGTTGGAGACTTGGAGTATAGACAGACTGTTACTGTTAGTGACTTAGTGAGTTAGTGTTAGCCTGTTAGGGTGAATTTAATTTTGAAAACTCAAAACGACATAGTTTAGCAAAATCCGGATCGGGTACGGATATCCGATTTTTTAATAATCTCGATCCGGTATCCGATCCGAATATTCAGATTTTGCTAAATTCTGATCCGAATTTTCGGATATCCGAATTTTTCGGAGCGGAGCGGAGCGGATTAGGATCGGATATCGGATTTTTTTGCACAACCCTAATGCTAGGTAATGCTTCAATGGCTCACCCACTACAGTTATTCATCCTAATATATTCCTTCTAATGCTTAATTTTAAGTCAAGTGCGTAAGTAAACTGGGAATAAAAATAGTCATAAAATTAAATATAATTTAAGCAAAAAAAAGATAAAGTGAGCCTTGAAATTAGTCAATAAAAGAAAGCATCTTTCTATAACATGGAGGAATTGGTTTATGATATGAACCTGAACGATTCTCCCACAACCAACTCAACTCACACAGAGAACAAGATTAAATACTGAATAATGGATTGATATTTGTATTAATAATCTGCAGTACTCGATGTTTCAGAACTGAGAACTCTAATGGAAAAATGGAGAAGAACAAAATGAAAAAAAATGAAAAGAAAAGATAACATTAGTACTTCGAGGAGCTAGGAACCTCCTAATACAACTTTGTGAATAATCGCATACCCTGTACCTCTTTTGTTCCCCTCTTATACCCAATTATCTTAACAAATTCTTATTCTACTAGTCTGTAGGCCTAGCAAACTATTCTACTAATCTGGTGCCACGTAGATATTCCTTTTAAGCAATCCCATGTGACCCTCTAATCCACTTTATTCTTCCTCACGTACACCTTGCTACTAGGCTATGTAATTCCCTTGATACCCTCCTTTGAACCTCCTGGAATGTTTAGTTTCCTATCAATACCCCTCTAGAAGAGCCACCTTGTCCTCAAGGTGAAAGCTAGGATACTGATTAGCAATGACATCATATGGCTCCCACGTAGCTTCAAAAGAAGTAAGATCCTACCACTGAATTAGGACCTCCCTAGAGCCACCCAAAAGGGTCTGAATGTCCAGAACTGAAGCGGGTTGTACCATTAACTCTAGGTCCTCAATCAAGAAGGACGAGAGAGGTTGGATAGGGACTACTGAGTGCAAACTCTACTTGAGTTGAGAAACATGGAAAACTGGATGGATTTTGGCAGTAGAAGGTAGAGCTAATTTATAAGCAACTTCCCCTATCTGTTGCACAACTGCAAAGGGACCATAGAAATGGGGGCTCGGCTTCTCATTGAGTTTCTTGGATAAAGTCTTGAATTTTTATGGTTGCAGCTTGAGGTAGACAAGATCACCAGGGTGGAAAACTACGTCCCTACGGTGGGCATTGGCTGTAGTCTTCATGCGAGTCTGTGTTGCATGTAGGTTGTCTTTAAGATCCTCCAAAAGAGCATTGCGTTCGACCATTTGTTGGGTAAGATCCTCCACAACATATTTAATTTTCGTGAATTTCAGGAGAAGTGAGGGGTCTCGTCCATAAAGAGCCTTGAACGGAGTCATTTTGGTAGCGCTGTGATAAGAGGTATTGAACCAGAACTCAGCCCAAGAGAGCCATTTAGGCCAGTGCTTAAGTTTGGAAGAGGTGAAACATCGAAGATAAGTTTCTTTCCAAGCAACGGTTAACCACCTCTGTTTGTCCATCTGTTTGGGGGTGATATGCCGAACTAAACTTAAGGATAGCTACTGCCAACCGAAATAATTCAGTCAAAAAATGACTCATAAATACCCGGTCCCTATCAGAAACGATTGATTTGGGAAACCCATAAAGACGTACTATGTCTTTGAAAAAAAGAGTCGCAACCTGCTTAGCATCATAAGGGTGGCATAACAAAAGAAAATGACTATATTTAGTCAAACTGTCAACAACGACCAGTATAGTGTCACACCCACAAGCTTTAGGGAGTCCCCTAATGAAATTCATAGAAACATCATCGAATGCTAAATTAGGAATGGGAACTGGTTGCAAAAGGCCAGCGGGTTTTAAGGCTTGATGCTTGTTTTGTTGACAGACGCCACAAGCCAAGACAAATTTTTGAACATCTCGTTTAATGCCTTCCCAGAACACTATGCTAGTGATTCTTTTGTAAGTTCGATAGAAACCAGAGTGCCGACCACTTGGAGTGTCATGTAACTTATGGAGCAACCGGGGAATAAACTTAGAGGTCTTGGGAAGTACTAACCTGCCTTTGTAGAGGAGGCAGCCATTATAAAGAGAGTAATTTGGCCGAGATGTTGCATGTAGTAGCAAATCTTGCACAACTACATTGAGTTTTGGATCTTGGAAAGCCTCAGCAACCAATTCTTCATACTCACCGAAGTGTGCTATCGATAGGGCATGCATGGATACAACTGCTTCTCAGCGGGACAAGGCATCGACAACTTTATTGGAGCTGCCAGGTTGGTACTGGATCTCAAAAGAGAATCCTAACAATTTGGAGATCCATTTATGCTGCTCAAGAGTCAGAGGTTGTTGGTCCATCAGGAACTTGAGGTTGTGCTGGTTTCCGACTAAGCAAGTAATGACTCCGTTTGTGAACGGCGAAAACAATCGCCATGAGCTCACGCTTATAAACTGACTTTTGTCAGGATGAGTAGGAGAAAGCCTTGCTAAGAAAAGCTACTGGGCTACCTTTTTGTACTAGTACAGTGCCTATTCTTGATCCTGAGCGTCAGTGTGAACCTTAAAGGGTTGTGAAAAATCAGGAATGATCAACATCGGAATAGTCACCATGGCATGCTTGAGAGTGTCAAAGGCCTTTTGTGCTTCCTCACCCCAGCGAAAGTAATCTTTCTTAAGCAATTGTGTTAGTGGGTGGGCTATTTGTCCATAATTCCGGACAAATCTTCTATAGTACCTTGTAAGCCCCAAGAATCCCCGTAAGCACTTCAATGTGGAAGGGTTGGCCAAGATAACATGCATTCAATCTTTGTAGAATCTGCCTCCACTCCATTCGCTGAGATTAAATGGCCCAAATACTCTAATCTCTCCTGAGCAAATACACATTTGTTTTTGTTAAGGACCAGCTGGTGCTCCTATAGTGTCTGGAAAACCTGCCTCAAATTTAGAATGTGAGTAAACAAATCAATGTTATATGTCAGAATGTCATAAAAAAAACAAGAATGAATTTGCGGAGGAATGGCTTGAAGATGTCATTCATCAATGCTTGGAATGTGGAGGGAGCGTTAGTCAGGCCGAATGGAATAACTAAAAACTCATAATCGTCTTCATGGGTTCGAAAGGTATTCTTTGGGATATCCTCATCTCGAACCTGAATCTGGTGGTAGCCCTATTTAAAGTCAAGTTTCAAAAATATGGATGCGCCTCCAAACTCATCCAATAACTTGTCGATGGAGGGTATCGAAAATTTATCGGGAATGGTTATATCATTCAAAGCCTGATAGTCGACGCAAAATTGCCAACTTCCATCCTTCTTTTTAACTAGTAAAACGAGGCTTGAAAAGGGACTTATGCTAGGTTGGATAATACCAACCGCTAGCATCTCACTTGCCAATTTTTTTATCTCATTCTTCTGAAAAAATGGGTATCGGTAAGGCCTAATGTTAGGTGGTTGAGCCCCTTCTTTGAGAGTGATAGCATGATCTCTTTTACAATTGCGGCCGGGGGGGGGGGGGGGGTGAAGAGTTCCTGGTTGATCAAAGAGACTAGAGAATTCAGTCAGAACAACCTCCACTTCCGGATGCAAAATTAGAGTTGAAACACCATCTGGATGAGTAATAGAACAGAACTCAATAACATATCCCTCCCCCTGTTGGTGTAGTGACTTGAGCATTGCTTTTAATGAAACCACCCTTTTCACTAAGGAAGGATCTCCCTGTAGGGTCACTAATTTTCCATGAACTTCAAACTTTATTGTTAGTCTCTTCCAATTAGAACATGCATCACCCAAAGAACTTAGCCAGGTTATTCCTAAAATGCCATCCGCTCCTCCTAACTCAAATGGGAAAAAATCTTGACAAACTGTGATGCCCTACATTTCTAGTTTCACTTCTCTACAAACCCCAATACTCCTTACTGTATACTCATTCCCTACCATGATGCCAAAAGTCTTAGTATCATCCCTACCCAGCTGTAACTTATTGACTAGATCTTCAGAGATGAAGTTATAGGAGGCCCCACTCTCAACCAACACTATGACTCTCTCCCCTTTAATCTACCCACGAAGATTCAGTGTGTTTGCCGAAGGTATACCCACAATGGAACTCATAGATAGGGCAATAGGAGTACCTTCGGTATGGGCCTCATCCTTAGGTTTCAGGATGGTTTCTTCCTCCTCGACTCTTCATCAGTTGTGACATACAGAATCTGCAGTGTTTTATTTCGGCAGCGTTGATTGGGGCTAAATTTCTCATCGCACTTGAAACACAATCCCTCTCTCTTTTATACTGCATTTCGGCGTTTTTCAGTCACCGAAAATTGCGCTCTCGACGGTTTGTTGGTGAAGATTCTATTGGTCTCTTTCCCTTTTCAAATCGCGTTTGTACTCCACTGGTGCGATCTGCACTTCTTGCGTAGTTGGAGCCCCAGCTGATTCTAAGTGGTTCTAGGCTGGGTGTAACTCATGTATATGGTTGGTTAGTTTTATTTGGTTCAGTTTTAAAATTCCATTGATTTGGTTCAGCTTTAAAATTCCATTGGGGTCGGGTTGGTTTAAATTTGGGCTTGTCCAGGATCCAATTTCTTTCCTTTATCCTGTGGGCCTGGTTCATTAATTCAAAAAGGGAGGTGGGCCTAGCAATTTGTAGATCTGCCTTAATCTCCTCTTTTAGTCCATTAGTGAATGTGCCCATCAACAATTCTTCTCCTACCTCATTCATCGGTGCAGCAAACAACTCAAATTGTTCACGGTATTCAGTTACAGTTCATGTTTGCTTCAACGCCACCAAAGACTCAAAAGCTTACCCCTTATAGGAGGGCCTAAATCGTTCGATTAGTGTGTTTTTAAACGTTCCCCAATTTGGAAACGGAGCTCTTGAATCAATCCACTTGAACTAATTGAGAGCCCTTCCCTCCATCCACACCACCGCTGAATCCATCTTCTCAACCTCAGAAATCTTGTTGATGTTGAAATACCGTTCGGCTTAGAAGGTCTATCCATACGAGTCTTCACCATTGAACATAGGTAAATCCAACTTTCGTATTTTCTGATCATCTCCATTGATTGCACTTTTTTTGAGTTACTCTAATCCTCAGGTGTTTTCCGATTATGCTAGGCTTCCTTCTTCATTAGTCACCTGATTTCCTGATGTCTCTCCCTTATCTTTCCCTTGATCACCACTTTTCTCCTTCTCATCCCTCAATCGCATCCATTCCTTTAATTCCATGAGATACCCTTTGATACTGTCGATGTCCTCCTTAACACTTCCTACATCCCTTTCCAATCCCTCAATCCTGGCTTCCATCCTCGTATTAACCATAAGGATTCATTGGCTCTGATACCAATGATAAGAACCTGAACAATTCTCCCACAACCAACTCAACTCACACAGAGAACAAGATTAAATACTGAATAATGCACTGATATTTGTATTAATAATCTATAGTACTTGATGTTTCAGAACTAAGAACTCTAATGGAAAAATGGAGAAGAACATAATGAAAGAAAATGAAAAGAAAAGATAACACTAGCACTTCAAGGAGCTAGGAACCTCCAAATACAACTTTGTGAATAATCCCATACCTTGTACATCTTTCGTTCCCCTCTTATACCCAATTATCTTAACAAACTTATTCTACTAGTCTGTAGGGCTAACAAACTATTCTGCTAATCTGGTGCCACGTAGGTATTCCTTTTAAGCAACTCCCATGTGGCCTTCTAATCCACTTTATTCTTCCTCACGTATACCTTGCTGCTAGACTGTATAATTCCCTTGATACCCTTCTCTGAACCTCCTGGAATGTTTAGTTTCCTATCAGTTTAGTGATTAAGAAGGTTTGTTCTTTCTATTGATTTTCTCAAAAATTAATTGAAACATAGAAAAATTAGCCCGGATATCCAGTTATTAAAAAAAAAAAAAAAAAAAAGGCGGATAAGAAGGCAGAAGAAAGAAGATTTCGTTGGGATGTGGTGGAGGCGGCCCTGTCATCCATGATTATTATGCTTATCACAAAATCTTTCTATAGGGCCCATTCCAACAAAACATCAAATCAAAACCCACATGAATTTTTCAGGCCTAGTGCCCTCTCACTCTTACTCTTTCATTTGTTTTTAGGCAAATCTTAAAGATTCCCTTACAAAAATTGACCCTTTATTTATTTATTTTCCTTTTTCATTGTCATAGCAAATCACTCTCCCCTCTTCTCTCCTCTCGTGAGTCAAACACAATAAAAATGTTTCAATTTTATTTTAATAATTTATTTTATGTCACGTGTCATGTTGTGGTTTAAAGTTTAAAAACTTCCCAACTTCAAAGTATTTAGGACCTTTTTATGGCTCCAAATCCAATTACAACCCTTGGACATGTAATTACAATAAATAAACATAAATTTGCTATGCAGTGCTACTAAAATTTCGAAAACATTTTTTTTAACAGAAATGTTTAGGTTAACTTACGTATATTTTAACTAATTTTTTGAGACCCTAAAATTATAGACCAAGTAAGAGCTCTAATGACTATCCCAATTAGTAATCGAATATAGATTCAAACTCAAAACCTTTTAAAGTAATACATTTAAGAGTCTGTATTAAAATATTTGACCACCTAAAAGTAGCTTAAAATTTCGTAAACTTGTCATAATTCAATTATGGTTTGTGACTTGGAGAGGTTCATTGTTGGACATTATATAAAAAAATAACAAACATTTTGAGTTCATGTATATAATTTATGTCGTGAAAAAAAAAATATCTTTCATGTGTAGATGTATTATGTAAGTGAAATTTTTTGCTTGAATAATCATCTTAAAACTTATCAATTGTTCTTATATTTCTTAAAATTGAGATAAAAGAAAGCAATTCATATATAAATATAACATATGTTTGGTTTAACTTGTGAATAAAGTGATACCTGTAATGTATTAAAGATTTTCTTATAAAACAAAATTTAAACTAATTTCCTAGATACAAATTAAGGAACCTTCATACTTATTGATCTATCTCGGAACTTCTATATATTGTTGTAAGAGACATGCTTGTTGATGTGAGATTTTAGGCACCAACTAATCAATACGTGTGCAACGTTGATTGATAAAAAAACACACGAGAAAATGAATATATCAAGAGAAATAAATGCTATAAGACCTTTTAAAGTGGTTCGGATGCTAAGGTAGCAAGTCCTACGTCCACTGATTTGTATTGATAGTGGTGTGGGTCAGGTCGTAACAGCGGACTGACTTACAAGAGGTTTTGAAAAAGTAAATATGTTGTTTACAGGAAAGAGAGAGAGTGATCTGTAAAAAAATGGTCGAATCCCCCTAATGAAGGGGTCTTCTTCTTCTTATATCAAGCTGAAGCGTGTAATCATCATTAAATCCTTGGGTTAGTGTGATTGTCAGGATATAATCCGGCTTTATGTCCCATCACCTTCTTCCCAAGCTGACTTCGCACGGTTTACAGCAGGGAAATGGACGCGTGGGAGCTCCATATCGTTTGGCAGGCCTGACGTGTGTTTGATGTTCTGACGGGAGCAGGTCATCCTCCACGTGACCCTCCCACGTCAGCCCTTACTTTCCCAGGCATAACAATGCTAAATTTCATCTATCCTCCTCGCCCTCCCATTTGTTTTTCTGAAAGTAATATTCTAAAGTTTATCATGAGATCCTTCTTCAATCTGCTCTTATTTTTCATTCATTTCTTATTTGTTATCTCGCTCTTTCATCTGCATGTAACTCATTCTTCTTCTTCTAATTTGGTCTCCTTGTCTCATGGGATATAAAAACCAAATTGGACAAATGAGATATTTCTGATGGGATATAAGACTAATTAAAATTATTATTAGAAATATATATTTGTCTAATTTGGTCTCCTTGTCTCTAAAACGGAATTAATTGAAACTCCAAGAAGCTGTTATGAAAAGTTTAGTTCATAACTTAACCCACCTCAAGGAACTTGATCTCGGTTATGTCGAAATTTCACTCAAGCAGTCCTCTTCAGGTAATTGATCTTTCATACACATGCTTCTATGGTGAGTTGCCTCTCTCCATTGGAAACCTTCATTCTTTAGAGGAATTTTGTGTTTCAGTCTGTAATTTCAGGGGATATATTCCATCTTCATTTGAAACCTTACCCAGCTCAAGGTTTTGCGACTCTCGTCCAACAATTTCAGTGCCCAAACTCTCTCTTCCTTGCCTTTCTTTGGAAAGCTTACAGGCAACTTAAGCAACTATGATCTAATGCGTTTTCATTAAATTCTGTTTAGATTCCACCATTAGGATATGAAACACATGTTTAAAAGCATGGTACATGCCAAATACACATGGAGATAGAATTACTAGAAAAACGTAAGGCTTCGTTTGGTTGGATTTTGGGAATACTACTTTTAGTATTCCCAAAAAAGTTAAACAGTAAAATACCCAAAAACTCATAATATTATTCAACTTTATTCAATTTTTTTTTAACCCCTTAAATTTGTTAATTTAATTAAATACCCCTAAATATTTTTAATGTTTTTGTTACAGCAACTCCAGCCACCCTCCGGCGGTGGTGGTCGGCAGTCCGTATTTGAGGATGGGTTGGAGGTGTTTTTGTTAACTTTTAATGTTTTATTATAGGGGGTGTTTTATAAAAAAACAAACATAGAGGGTATTTTATTAATTTGTAAATCTTACATCGTAATACCCGCCCAATTCAAATTTTTTTTAACTTTTTTCAAAAAACTTTTCCCAAAAACCCAAAATTTTGAACCATACGATGCCTAAATGTTTAAACCTCCTTTCTACATGACAGTGTGATCCACACATACTGGTTTTGATAAAAGAAGAACGCTTTTGAAACATTTTGAAGGTCACCTATGCTTAAATATGTGAATTATTCATTAAATAAGAAATTAAATTCTTACAAATAAGTTCACAGGCAAAAGGTCTTCAGAAGTAAAGAAGCACCAGATAGAATTAAAAAGATCAATGCATCCATTATAAATCAAAGGTAACATCAATTTAGAACAAACATGGCAACTCCAAAAAGACAATTCAGCAATATACATTTTTCAAATCAGCATGGTTGACCCATGATAAAAGCTTGAACATACATATTTTGTTAGTGATTCAATTGGATTATTTGTGGAAAAATGTGTTTAATTTGTGAAATTTAACTTAATTATTTCATAAATGTCTTTTATGGGATCACGGGTATGTTTCGAGTGTTTTCAGGTTCTTAAAGATGATATTCAGATGAAGGTTATATCGACGATGGAGTGTGGGATGACAAGAATCAAATGGTTCGCGATTCGGAGCTGAAACGAAGAAGTTAGAGCGATTTGAAGTTAAAGTGAAAATCCTGGAAAACGCTCCAGTTTTGAACATGCGACAGTAATTCAACAATAACTTGAGCTATAGATTTTGGATTGAGATAATTGTTGAACCGTTGGAAAGCTGATTCAAAGGGCTACAATTCATATGTTTACCACTGGCACTTGGCAAGATTCGAACTTTATTATGCTCAAAAACCACCGTCTTGTCAAGATTTCGAGTTTTGGGGTAGAATCAACTATGCCTATGCACAGTGCCGCAACACAATTGTGATTCTGGACTTTTTTTACATTAAATTTATGATGTGTATTTCTTGTCTTAAGAGTTTTAAAGTGATTAGGATAGTGGGAATCATAACCCTAAAACCCTAGGAGTACAAATAGTTGTCTTTAGCTGATTTTTATGGAGATTAAAAGGGAGAGAAGTTCAACTGCTCTTTGGAGATTGCAAATTCTTGCAATTTTGAGTCATTAATTAGAGAAGTTGTTCTACTCTTTCTTATATTCATGTTTATGAATATAATGGCTTTTATTATTGAAAGTATGAACTAATTTTATTTTTTAGGGCTATTATGTAGCTTAATTTTATGAATATGCATTGAATTATTTGTTGCTAATTTTTATTAAGTTTTGTTTTAAGTTTTATTATTGCGCTTAAAGCTTTCAATTCTTAAGGGCCCTAGAGTTGAATGATTTTATGGGTTAGGTTGAGATCGAGAGATGAAACCCAATTAGTCTAAGGTAATAAAACCATAGATTGAGCGAACGCTAGAAATAGGTTACCTCGATCTTTGAGGTTCTGGTAAATTTCATAGAACTTAATGATCTCCAATTTCTTAAATCTGAATAGAGATAATTCGGGTTAGTAATTAGGAGTTAATTTGTTAATTGTTCGAGAGAAAGTTAGCAAAATATTAGGGAGTTTGGTCTTTACAATAAGCTTAATTGGGTTAACGATAATTGTCAATGCATAGGATTAAATTGGTGTGAAATCTATGCCCTAGGTTTAGTCATATTGATTTCCTACTAAAGTGTTAATAAAAGTCTGTTTTTGTTTTGTTTCTAAGTTGTTTTATTTTGCATTGAATCATTCTAAAAATCTAATTAATCAAATAGCAATAAGATAAATTAGTGTGATACTTGGTATTAGTAATTCCCTTGGGTTCGATATCCGTATTTATACACTTTATTACTTGCACGATTTCGTACACTTGTGAAAATCAACAACAAGTTTTTGGCGCCGTTGCCGGGGAATTGCTTTTATATTATCAATATCAATGCAAGCTATTTAGTTGCTAATTTGGTTTGTAATTTATTTTTATTTATTTTTTGTTTTTAGTGCTTTAATTTTTATTTCTGTATTTTTAGTGTTGGACCGTACAGAGGAGTTAGGTTCAATGGCAAATACAAGAGGAGAAAAAGTTCAAAGGGCACTTAAGGATTACTCAAGACCTACAATTGAGGGATATGCTTCTAGTATTAGGAGACCACCAATTCAAGCAAATACCTTCAAGATAAAGCCAGCCATTATTCAGATGATACAACATTCGATTCAATTTGTAGGGTTGTCTAGCGATGATCCTAATTTGCATATCGCAAATTTTCTGGAGCTATGTGATACATTCCGACATAATGGGGTATCTGATGATGCAATTAGGTTAAGGCTTGGTTAATTTCTCTACCACCCGGAAGCATGACTACTTGGAATGAGTTAGTTCAAGTGTTCCTTGCGAAGTATTTTCCACCAATCAAGTCTGCCAAGATGAGGAGTGACATCACAAATTTTTTCCAGCAAGATATGGAGTTGCTTTATGAAGCTTGGGAGAGATATAAGGATCTCTTACGGAGTTGTCCTCACCATGGGTTACCAATATGGTCGCAAGTGCAAACATTTTACAATGGGTTGATGCCAAATATACAAGCCATGGTAGATGCTGTAAGTGGGGGAGCCTTTAATGACAAAACACCAGAGGAAGCCTATAATTTGATTGAAGTGATGGCAAACAATAACTACATGAGGCCTTCAGAGAGAAATTCAACAAGGAAAGCAGCAGGAATGCACGAAGTTGATGGCTACACTGCGTTGGCTGCTCAATTTTCAACCGTCCAAAAGCAATTAGGAGTTGCCCTAAAGGTAAATGCTATTGAAACTCGTTCTCTAACTTGTGAATTTTGTGTAGGGAATCATTTGTCAAGAGGATGTCAAATATGGAATCCATTTGCTCCACATCAACAAGCAAATTATGTCAACAATTTTCAAGGAGAGCAACGGAATCCATACTCTAATACATAGACTCCAGCATGGCGAAACCATCCAAATTTTTCTTGGAGTAACAACAATTATCTAAAGCCACCTCCTGATGTGCTTACAAAGTTTATGGATGAATCGGGTAAAAGATTTGACAAGAATGAAGCTCAACTTCAGAAATATGAAGTCTTGTTGCAAAATCAATCTGTTTCCATAAGGAACCTTGAAACTCAAATGGGACAAATTCATAGTATCTTAGCGGGAAGAGTTCAAGGAATGTTTTCGAGTGATATCGAGAAGAATCCAAAGGAGCAACTCAATGCCATCATGTTGAGAAGTGACAAGGAGCTAAAAGAATCAAGAAAAACTAAAGAAATTGAGGAAAAAACTGAAGACACGAAATTGGACAGAACCAACAATGCCTTAACACAATGCCTAGGCACAAAATCCAGAATGAAGAATGCCTCAACACAATGCCTAGGCACAAAACTAGAACTTGAGAACAAAGCCCAAGATGTGAAGAAAGATGAAGCCTCTCTTTCGTATCCTTATAGACTACAGAAACAAAGGTTAGATAAACAAATTGGTAAGTTCATGGATATGTTTAAAGGCTTACACATAAATATTCCTTTTGTAGATATGTTGGAGCAAATGTCGAAGTATGCCAAGTTCTTAAAGGAGATCCTTACACACAAAAAGAGGTTTGAAGAACATGAGATGGTCATGCTCACCGAGGAATGTAGCGCGTTGCTTCAAAAGAAACTACCATTGAAATTAAGAGATCCAGGGAGTTTTAATATTCCTTGCACAATTGGTGGTTTTTATTTTGATAAAGCTTTATGTGATTTAGGAGCTAACATTAACTTGATGCCATTTTCTATTTTCAGGAAACTTGGTTTAGGAGAGGTGAAGCCAACCACAATTCATCTTCAATTGGCAGGTAGATTCATAACATATCCCAGGGGAGTGGTGGAAGATGTCCTAATAAAGGTAAACAAATTTATCTTTCCGGTAGATTTTGTAGTTTATGGAAGAAGACCGGAACATACCTTTAATATTAGAAAGGCATTTTCTAGCTACAAGTAGGACTTTAATAGATGTAAACCAAGGTAAACTAATCTTAAGGGTGGAAGACGAACAAGTGGAGTTCAATGTTTTTAACACTATGAAATGTCCACCCGAGTTAGATACTTGCTTTAAGATTAGCATCCTTGATGACAAAGTAGCAGAAACCTTAGAAGAAAACTACCCTAGCTCACCCCTAGAAAATTGTTTAGTCAACTCTATGATTATAGAGGCTGAATTTGAGAAGGTAGATAAACAACAATTGAAGCCTTATGTGTATAGTGGATTGAAGGATAAAAGGGCTTGGATTTTCCTAGATGATCCAGATTGAAGATTTGAAAAGTCAAGCTTACGACTCTAATAAAGCGTTTCTTGGGAGGCAACCCAAGCTCTCTACTTTAATTTTGAGTTTTGTTTTGAATTTATTTTAGATTTTTGTTTAATGTGTAAGTTGTGATAACTTTGGTTTGGTTTGATATGTTAGTTGTTTATGTTTCACCCATTATTTCTGTTATACACACTAAATTGGCCAAGAAAGGCGAATAGTTTGTTTTTTTTACTAGATTTCCGATGACTATTGGACACGACAAACGTTATGTATGCCTTCACGCGATTATCTCCACGTTCATCTTGAACACGAAGGGCATTGTAGTTGTTCTCTTTGTACATTAAGGATAATGTTAATCTCTAACGTTGGGGCTAAGGAATTTTTTTTTTTTTTTTTTTTTTATGGCCAAATTTAGTTTCATTCGATGGACATCTTTGAATATCTTTTGCTTTGAATTATCTCTTTAAAAGCTTTTGGGTGGAATTGTTTTAGGTGTGTTGTAGGATCAAAGAGTTAATGTATTTTGTTTTGTTTTGGAACTCATACATAAGTCAATGATAAGATCATGATTGTGAATTTGTGACATTGAGATTTTATTAACTTTCGCGTAGTGTAAGGATGATAGTGGATGACAATTGCATTTAGTTATGACTTTCTTGGGAATGAGTTTGATTGGTTTAATAATTCAGAAACTTAGAGACGTTTTATGTGTGTTTTTATGGGCAATAATTTTTTTGTGAAAATTGTACATAAACTTTAGAACTTGTTTGATAACCACTTAGGGCGAAATCCTAGAATCCACATTGCTTAGGATATAATTTAGGCAATTTTCTTTGAAACGATTGAGCTTTTCAAGCCAACCTATATTACTTTATCCCTAGTTAACCGTTTAAGCCTATTATTATACACTTGGTAAGCCTTTTTTTTTTTTTTTTTTTTTTTTTTGGTAAACCTATTATATCTCACATTGACATGAAGCCTAAACACTTTCCGACAAATCTTATTGTGAAACTTAATTTAGGGTGACCTTATAAGAAAACTCATGAAAAGAAGTGTGGTAGAAGAAAATAAATATATCTTTTGGACCACAACCTAAGTATGTGCAATGAGATAGGTTGGGGGTTGTGAAAAGAAAAAAAATGATAGTAGAAGCAAGGTGGGGTAGACGAATTTTTTTTTATGAGTTACTATCTTCCTTAAAAAAAAAAAAAAAAAAAAAAAAAAAAAAAAAAAAAAAGCAAAAGAAAGAAAAAAAAACTTTGAAAAAAAAGAAAAATTTGCAAAAAAATAGGAAGAAGTAGCTGGGGAGAAAAACTTGAAATGAGGTATATTACATGAGGGTTTGTGCTAATGTTGGAAGGAAGAGTTCAATCAATGTGAAAGGGTAAAGGGTAAATAAGAAGGGAAGCAAGAAAGAGATTGTTCATGGTCATTTACTGTAAAATATTAAGTCTCTTACATTTTGTTAAAAATTCCTTTCCGTTCTTTCATAAACCATTACCCTAGCCTAACGTTACAACCATGAAAAAGACCTAATAATCCGAGGTAGTGATTGGATTCTACATTAGTGGCCTATAGAGTTTGATTGTACATTTGTTTTATTTTCTTGCTTTGCCTATAGAAGCTATGCAAAAAATCATTTAGGTTTTTAGATGAATGGTTTGTGAATGATTATGAGAGGGTCAATAACAAAAGTATAGTTGAAATTCACTTATTCTTTGCATTTGCGTGTTGTTAATTATTCGATTTGTTCACATTGACACAATTTTTGAGACTATTATATGTATGGATCCTAAAATGTTTGTTTGAGTCTTTAGTTTTCAGTCTAGGTGAGGTTAGGTTCGGATGTTTGTGAGTATCATCGCTGGAAACCCTACGAGACTACAACTTGTTCAACTAAGGTTGCCTAGAGGTTTAAAGGCTTGTTGCATACGCTAAATGCAATCGTGTTAATCTACGAAAGTGACTTAGGATAGTTTAGATATAGGTTTTCATTGTTTGTTTTATTTTCAAGCTTAAAGACATTTTTTATCGCTTAATTTGTTAGGGACTAGCAAGAAGCTAGTTGGGGGTTGTGATAAAAGCTTGAAAATACATATTTTGTTAGTGATTCAATTGGATTATTTGTGGAAAAATGTGTTTAATTTGTTAAATATAACTTAATTATTTCATAAATGTCTTTTATGGAATCACGGGTATGTTTCCTCTTAAAGATGATATTCAGATGAAGGTTATATCGACGATAGAATGTGGGATGACAAGAATCAAATGGTTTGGGATTTGGAGCTGAAACGAAGAAGTTAGGGCGATTTGAAGTTAAAGTGAAAATCCTAGAAAACGCTCTAGTTTTGAACATGCGACAGTAATTCGACAATAACTTAAGCTGTAGATTTTGGATTGAGATAATTCTTGAACCGTTGGAAAAAAGATTCAAAGGGCTACAATTCATATGTTTACCACTTGGCAAGATTCGAACTTTATCATGCTCAAAAACCACCGTCTTGTCAAGATTTCGAGTTTTGGGGTAGAATCAACTATGCCTATGCACAGTGCCGCGACACAATTGTGATTCTGGACTTTTTTTACATTAAATTTATGATGTGTATTTCTTGTCTTAAGAGTTTTAAAGTGATTAGGATAGTGGGAATCATAACCCTAAAACGCTAAGAGTATAAATAGGTGTCTTTAGCTGATTTTTATGGAGATTAAAAGGGAGAGAAGTTCAACTGCTCTTTGGAGATTGCAAATTCCTGCAATTTTGAGTCATTAATTAGGGAAGTTTTTCTACTCTTTCTTATATTCATGTTTATGAATATAATGGCTTTTATTATTGAAAGTATGAACTAATTTTATTTTTTAGGGCTAAGATGTAGCCCAATTTTATGAATATGCATTGAATTATTTGTTGCTAATTTTTATTAAGTTTTGTTTTAAGTTTTATTATTGCGCTTAAAGCTTTCAATTCTTAAGGGCCCTAGAGTTGAATGATTTTATGGGTTAAGTTGAGATCGAGAGATGAAACCTAATTAGTCTAAGGTAATAAAACCGTAGATTGAGCGAACGCTAGAGATAGGTTACCTCGATCTGTGAGGCTCTGGTAAATTCCATAGAACTTAATGATCTCTAATTACTTAAATCTGATTAGAGAAAATTCGGGTTAGTAATTAGGAGTTAATTTGCTAATTGTTCGAAAGAAAATTAGCGAAATATTAGGGAGTTTGGTCTTTATAATAAGCTTAATTGGGTTAACGATAATTGTCAATGCATAGGATTAAATTGGTGTGAAATCTATGCCCTAGGTTTAGTCATATTGATTTCCTACTAAAGTGTTAATAAAAGTCTATTTTTGTTTTGTTTCTAAGTTGTTTTATTTTTCATTAAATCATTCTAAAAATCTAATTAATCAAATAGCAATAAAATAGGTTAGTGTGATACTTGGTATTAGTAATTACCTTGGGTTTGATATCCGTATTTATATACTTTATTACTTGCACGATTTTGTACACTTGCGAAAATCAACAACAACCCAAAATGGATTATGTCAATTCATAAATGAGTTAATTTGACTAACCATAAATCTTTAATATTACCTCCTAGGCTTAACAATGCCACTGATATCATTAATGATGGTTATCTTAGCTTGATTTGACTTTGAACCTATAAGCTTCGGGAGGACTTGTAAAACAAGGTTCAATTTCAATTAACCAATAAAATCAGTCAAAACTGCAACTAAGCTGCATCTTAAAGAACTTTTAACAATGAAAGATCCAAGGAAAGGACTAATTATTGCTCTCTGTTTTAAATTTCACATATCATTTATAGTCAGATAAGCCCTTATGGATTCAATTTACGGCTCACAAAATGAAGATACTTACCAAAAGCGAATGTTTAAGGAATGTTCAAGGAGGAACCTTATCACACAACATCAGATGAGGTCATTTAAAACAAAGGTAAGAAACATGTAAACATAAATATTTTGATTAACGTGTTTGGTATAGTAGCCATTACCAAATGACAGAACCCATAATAACACCTAACTGTTATGGATGTCTATGCACACAGATTTTGGCGGATGGGAGAGGCAAGTTTGATGAACTTCAAATCTAACATTTTACAATGAATATCATCGTCTATAGTTAGAGTTAAATGCACATTGAATTTCTTTCAGAGCATCAACATATGAAATCAAAATTAATATAACCCACAATTAAATATTCCTTGTGCCTTTTTACCATTATTGGAAAATGCACAATGGAAAGAATTACTCACGATACCCCAAGATTGAGAATATCTTCAACCCAGATTTCTCCCTTCCCCTCAAATCCACATCTGTTCTGCATATAGAGATGGTATTAGGACCAAAGATATGACATAAGCCAAACTCAGTAGGACGGTAGTGTTTCCCCTAGCTGTGCAACCAGTGAAAAGGACTTCCAAGCATGATAAACTCTTTTGAAAAGCATTATGTTTGGAACAATTATAACAAGAGTACTTCAATCAAGCATATTCCTTCTAAGTGGACCGCATTCCTAAACTAATTTTTTAGCTGAAATCTCATCAAACCACCACCATTAGAAACCAAACTTTCAACAAGCACATTAACAAAGACTCAAACTTGGCAACAATCCAGATCATAAATTCCAAAATGCGAAGAAATTAAAACACTTACAGCTCAATTCTTCCTCTGATCTTCCTCAAGAGCTTCAAATTATCATGCTCAGTATGCTTAATAAGCTTCTCTATAAACACACGCCTCTCAACCAGACCAAGCTTCATGACATCAACCACCCTCTTCCCCTCACCATCCACAACCTTCCCTTCTCCCTCCTTATCGAACAGAGGAGACTTGAGCCGGTCAAAAGTCGGCAGCCTCTCAATGGCAGCCCATTGTTGAGCAATTTCAATGTCAGAAATGAGCGCCTCATCGTCATCCTTCCCGCTGCCTCTTTGACTCGAAGATGTCTTATGCCTCAAAGAAGACTTTAAGCGCCTCGTCGTCATCCTTCCCGGAGCTTATAAAAAACGAAGGCAAAAACAAAGGACGACGATCGGACCTTGAGACAATCGGAGGAGGAAGAAGAGAAGTCGGCGGCGCGTGAAAGAGAAACGGTGGGCGCAGATCTAAGGAGAGAAGAGAAAGCCATTTGTTGAAACAAAAATGCTATACCCACCGAAAACTTGCACCGAAAAATTGCACCGAAACACGTGGAAGCTGCCACGTTGCACCGATTGAAAACAGACATAAGGGGGACGACCGTCCAAATTAGGAGGACGGGCGTCCATTCTATATAATATGTTGGACGGCCGTCCATAGATATGGACGGCCGTCCTGATAATTTGGACGGCCGTCCCTCTATATGGGTTGGCCGTCCCTAAATGATGAACGGTCGTCCTGCTAATTTGGACGGCCGTCCCCCTATATGGACCGGCACGGCCGTCCCAATTATGAAGGACGGCCGTCTATCTCTATGAGGACAGCCGTCCAAATTATCAGGACGGCGTCCCTAAATGATGGACGGGCGTCCCCAGTTTGTAAAATTTTATATATTATTTTTTTTTTAATATAATGTAAATATGGACGGCCGTCCCTAGTTATATGGACTGCGTCCATCTACTAGGGACGGCCGTCCAAACTACATGGACGCCAGTCCATCTACTAGGACAGCCGTCCAAAATACATGACTGGCGTCCATGTTAAAATTTTTTTTTTTTAATTAATATAAACAATGCTTGCCTAATACGTTCATTTAAGCGCCCAATTTTTTTTCTCTCTTTGTCTCCCTCATTTGTTTTTTTCTGTTCTTCGTCTGCGCCATTTGGTTTTCTTAGCTTCTCCTTCTTGCGTGTTGTGTTCCTTGACGCCGGTTACTTCCTCAACAGCCAAGCACCAGCAGCAATATCTCGTCCTACAGAGATAACCTTGAAACAAAAGTAAATATCAAAATTGCTAAAGCTAGGATTTGTTTGTGAAGTAAAGAATTTTTGACTTATTTTATATTCTATTTTAGATTGAATATATGTTTGAATGGATTGAATAATGTTTGATAGATAATATTGTTGGTGACATTTGTGAACTAGATTCGTGAACGTAAAAACTGGTATTGTTGTGCATGAAATAACTGAATATGGAAGAGTCCAGTTTGCCTCGTTTCAATGATGTTGAGGTAATTGTTTTAGAAACTTTTTTAAATATGGGTATTGTATTGTTTATTATGATCGTTTACATTCTATTTTATTTATTATAAAACCATTGAATCAGGAAAAGGAATGTGATGATTAGAAGATACGGGATGTGCAGAGGAAGAAGTGGAGCCTCATATTGATGGTGTTTGATTCAGTTGATAGTTTGGTGAAGTATTACGAAGGTATGGGAATAAAATGGGTTTTGAAGCAATGATACGTACGTCAAAGAAAGGAATGATGGAGTTATGAGAAACGTGACAGTGGCTTGTTCTTGTTCTGGGAGGAGAGAAGTAAATGCAGAAATACCTTGAAAAACAACCTGTTGCAAAACAGATTGTAAGAGTCGAATAGTGCAACTTTGAATGTGAATACAAATGGAAATTAAGTCAGTTGTGCTTGAGCATAACCATGACTTACAAGTCCGACGAAAAGAAGATATTTCAAGTAAACCGAACGATACAGCCTTTTGTGAAAAGGAGCTTGAAGTTAATGATCAGGCTGGATTAGACCGTGTAAAAATTTTCAGTCATGTTCAGTTGAGGCAGAGGGTGTAGAGATTTGTCTTTTCTACAAAAAGATTGTAGGAATTACATTGAAAAAGTTAAAGGCTACGACTTGGAGTTGGAGATGCTTCGGCAATGTTAGAGTATTTTATGAAAATGCAAAAGAGAATTCCAATTTCTGGTACATGATTATGTAGATGAAGAGTCGATGGAAGAATGTGCTATGGGTTGATGCTAGATGTAGGCCGCATATAAAGATTTTGGTGATGTTGGACTTTCGACACAACTATCTGACGAACAAGTAGATATGCCATTTGCGGCTTTTGTGGGGTGTTGATCATCGACATTCCATTGTTAGGTTGTGGGTTAATTTCACATGAGGACACAAGACATTTGTATGGCTTTTTCGTTCTTGGCTTGAATGCATGGATGTTGCTCCTAATGGAATTATCACTGATCAAGATAAGCCTGCAAAATGCAAATGAGATTGTTTTCCCTAGTCAAGACATAGGTGGTGTTTTGTGGCATATAATGAAGAAACTGCCTGAAAGTTAGAGGGTATAACGAATATGAAACTATAAATCTACGTTACAAAATATTGTGTATGATTCGTTGGCACGTGAAGAGTTCGAAGAACGGTCGAACAAATTCATTGATGTGTATAACCTTCATGAGAATGAATGGTTATCTGGATTGTATAAAGAAAGATTACGTGGGTGCCTGCATTCTTAAAGATACATTCTGGGCAGTATGTCTACTACCCAACGTAGTGAAGTATGCATCATTTTTCGATGGATATGTAAATTCCAAAACAACATTGAAACAATTTGTCGACAATATGATAATGCATTGCAGATAAAGTGGAAAAGGAGAGGGAGGCTGATTTTAGATCTTCAAGTCTTGGATACCATGCATAACGAATTACCCCATTGAGAAACAATTTCAAATGCATACACACCCGCAAAATTTAAAGAGTTTCAAGAAGAGATTGCGGGAAAGATTTATTGTGAATTATCTTTTCTGAAAAAGTCCGATTCGTATGAGGAGTATCAGTTTAGAAGAATTTGGTTTGGAGATAGTAATCGGCGTGTTCCCTTTCTGGTTTACTTTGAGAAATTTCATGTGAATTCGCTGCAATTGTCATTGGTTTGAGTTCAAAGGGATTTTGCAGACACGCCCTTATTGTGTTGATTCATAAAAGGTTTCACACATTCCAGATAAGTACATCTACGACGTTGGAGGAAAAACATAAAAGATGTCATACGAAAATCAGGTAAGTATATAGGTGGAGCACAAACGTTAAGGACAGCGTTTTGAGAAGTTGTCTAATCTAATGTTGACAGTAGCTGATATGGCATCAAACAATGAGGAAGACTGTAACTGTTGATGGAATTGATTACTGGAGTGAAAAATCAGTTGGAGCAGAAGAAGATGAGGGGGTTTGTTAGTAAAGAGGGGGACAATCCTCAGAAAGAGGGGATAGTCTAATTAATAGTCCACGTAGCTCGCAGCAAGGTCGTCCTCCATGCAAAAGAAAACAATCGAAGGTTGAACGAATTGTTCGTAGAGCTAAAAATAAAATCTCCGAAAACAAAGACTTGGTATGAGTTATACACCCATCTGACATCATTTTGTTTTTTAAAGATTATTTACGTATTTGAAGTTTATTATAATATTTACTTGATATTAATGTGTTATGCTACTTTATAGGGAAAGAATCATCAGCAGACCAGCCAACATTGCTGAAACTGTATTGGGAACTCAAGTGTTGTCAAATGATTTGTTGCTACTACGTATGTGTTATGTATGTTGGATAATTGTAAAAACCTTAAGTTTTCTATAACGTGCTAAATTGTGGTTATTAAACATTGACATTGTCCACTGGTCCGGTTCAGAATCTCGAAGCAATAGTAATTTATGTCCTGACAGAAAATGTAAATGATGAACATGTTTCGGTGGAAGATTTGATATCGTCCACTGGTTGGAGCTTGTTGCATTTGTATTCGGTAGAAATTACTTGCGTTGTGGTTAATTTCTGATGAATGCAGTTGAGCTATATGCCGAATCAGTTGTTTTTGTTTTATTCTTTTTGTTGCTGATTGGGTAAGTAGACTGTTGGTTGTAGGGTGTTGAATTCATAATAATAAATAAATGTATATATTATCCTTATTCGGAATGTTTTCAGTATATATTATCGTCACATCTTATTTTAGATTATCTACATTTCATTTCAGATTATACTGTGCCACATATAATCTTCATACATAACATTTATACTAAAAATTAACATTCATATGAAATTGAGAATTCAGCTAATTGAGATATATTGTGAAATCAAACTTTATTAATTAACATATTTCTGTACATACAGTTCAGTATTTGAACTACACATAATTACAATTAACATTCATAGTCGGTGCCCAATTAACTATACAAATGTTGAGAAACAGAGATTGTTCAGTAGTTCTTCATCCTAGTGTAGGGGGTGGAGGCTGACTGGAGGAGGACGAGGTTGGTGAGAATTCTTCATCATGTTGGATATTTCTGTCATGCGTTCCCCAAGGATGTCAACCGTTTCTTCTATTCTGATGCGAACGAGTTGAAATCACTTTGCAACTGATCCTGTTGTTCTTGCATTTTCCTCTCAATACGTGAAAAACTCTCTTCTTGAAACCTTTCAATCCGATCAATTCTGCTTACTATTTCATCTAAGGTTTGAGAAGACATTTGTTCTACATTCTGAGAAATCCAGGTTCCTACTCGTTCTTCTTCTTTTCCGCACTAGACTCGTCCTTCATTTTCCCCTTCTGGATAGGGACACCTCCCTGCACCGTGCCTCTCCCAATTTCATCCCTAATCAACCCCATCCTCCTGTCACATTCTTTTAATCAAACCCATTTTAGAAATGTGACCCCCCCCAACAAATTATTTGCAAAAACGTTATCTTATTGGCTTCATCTAAAGGGTGGTCTGAAAACCCAACTTCTGACATATTAGCGTAACAATCATCCCCCAATAATTTCACCCTCTTCTGCTTTAATCTCTCCCAACTTTTTAATCAATAACTGAGCTGAATTTACTTGCTTCCCTGTTACTGCTGCTTCCATCAACAATAAATCCTTCACTGTCACATTCCCATTTGTCTCTTTCCTGCCATTAAATGTGAAGGTCAAAATCTGTGAAAAACTCTCATGGCAGGATTTCTTAACTTCGTAATTTACACTGTGGATGATAAACCCCTATTCCGAAACTCCGTCCAAGCTTGTCTGGAATCCCACGTTTTGGGTACGCTATCCAACCTTCAAAATCAATCCCTATCCAGTTTGCTAAGTCCTGTGGCCTTACTACACAATTCTGATTCTTTAATCTAAAAACATTGTATACGGCGGTAAATCATCAGTACTTGTCTCCACAACTTCCAAACTACTAAAAAACTCGTAAATCAAATGCTTATATCCGTCATATGTAATACTCGCCACTGCTCCCATTTCAATTACGGATCCAACCATTAATCTCATCACCTAAACCCAAACTACTTATAAATCCTATATCCAAACTTCTTCCAAGACAAATATCTATTTTCGCCATCTCTTTGTATTGTTTTTATGTTGCCTGTCTCGAAATTGGACTCCAGATGACGAAGAGCCTGCATCCAGAGTGCTTGTGTTTTTTGCTCTTACCATTTTCGGCTTCCTTCTAAAACCCTGCAAAAAACATATCCATAAGTACATCACAAACACATAGAGCAAATGTATCCCACTTTTAACAGTATACATCAAAATTAATCCACATTCTTGGGATAGTCATATTAAGAGCTGTTTGATTTCTGTATGTGTTTGAATGGGATTTCTTTGGTTATGTCTATATGCATTTTAAATTTAAAATCCCAGCCACCTTTACCTGCATAAATTGGCCAAAATGCAGTCCAAAACCATGTAATTTCAGCCTCTAATTCATGGTTCTGGACTGCATTTTTGCCATTGATGCAGGTAAAGGTGGCTGGGATTTTAGCCACCTTTACCTACATAATTTGGGCAAACATGCAGTCCAGAACCATGAATTGGAGGCTAGAATTACATGGTTCTGGACTGCATAATTTGGGCCAAAATGCATTCCAACCATGTAATTCCAGCCTCCAATTCATGGTTCTGACTGCATTTTTGCCCATTGATGCAGTGTAAGGTGGCTGGGATTTTAGCCACCTTTACCTGCATAATTTGGGCAAACATGCAGTCCAGAAGCATGAATTGGAGGCTGGAATTACATGGTTCTGGACTGCATTTTTGCCCAAATATGCGGCTGGAACCATGTAATTCCAGCCTCCAATTCATGCTTTTATTCAACAAAAATGCAACCCATAAATGCATATAAACCACTCTCTACTCACTTAACACACACACACAACTCAAATGCGCAATACAATTCCCAAGCACACATTCAGCAAGATTCTAACACCAAATCCAACCACAACTCAGATAATGAAAATGCTATATTGATAATGGTAAGAGTTAAGGAAACAAAGGTTGTTGAAATGAAACAGTAAACAAAACACCACTTCAATTCAAATCAATTCAAATCAACTCCAACTCACTTATAAACCTGCAGCTCAACTCATCCACTTCAAATTTGAACATAAACTTTCAGCAAAAATGCTTTATAACTTATTTCCAACTTCACTCAATCAGTTTAGGAACACGCAACAAAAAAAAAAAAAAAAAAAATAACATATGTTTAAGCCTGCATTGGTAGTTCAGCTCCCAACTCGGATTGTTTATAACACTTGCTTTATTTTCATTGCTGTATTTAATTGTATCAGCATAATATTGAAAAAAAATTGAAAAACGAAAGTGTAAGCCACACACCAACAAACGCCTTCACAGAGAGCAGATCACACAAACAACAAAAATGTAAGCATTTTCCAAGCCAAAAACACATCAAAACAGAACACTTCTATTGTGCAATCACACAAACCAATCCCACCAAATGGACTGGATTTCTCCAACACATTCATCCAACAAAAAAAAATCAAAAAAAAAAATTTGAGAAAAGGAATACTTATACCCGCGGCTGATTTGGCTTTTTGAGATGAAGAAGACCGTGAACCAGAGCGCGCAGATGGGATGAAGAACCAGACGAACCAGAGCTCAGATGGAAGAAAGAAGAAGAAGACCGCTGCCCCTTTTTTTTCAAACGCTTTCCCAAAAAGTGCAAAATAAACCTAAAACGTTTTTAATTCTAATTTTTTTAAAAGTTTTAAATAAACCTAAAACTTTTTAATTTCCTTTTTTTATTTTAATTAGAGGTGGGACGGTCGTCCCATTCCTTAGGGACTGGCGTCCCTTAAGTATGGACGGCCGTCCATACTTAAGAGACGCCCGTCCCTAAGGAATGGACGGGCGTCCCTTAAGTATGGACGGCCGTCCATAATTAAGGGACGCCCGTCCTTAAGGAATGGGACGACCGTCCAAATATTTTTTTTAAAAATTTTAAACAAAATTATGGACGGACGTCCATTCTATACGTACGCCCGTTCACACATTAGGGACGCCTGTCCACAATTTGTGGACGACCGTCCCAGATTTTTTTTAATTTTTTATATTTTAAAAACCGTCCAAAATTAAAGGACGGGCGTCCATCAACATATGAACGCCCGTCCAATGTTTATGGACGGCCGTTCATGACCTGTGAACGGTCGTCCCTAATTTTTTTTAATATTTTTTATTTTTATTTTGCAATGGACGGGCGTCCTCTAAATCAGGACGCCCGTCCATAGTAAATGGACCCCGTCCATATAATATGGACGGGGGTCCATATGAGTGAACGGCCGTCCATATTATGGACGGCCGTTCATTAAATCAAATTCAATAACGCCAAAACACGTGGGATGATTTGGATGGTTGAGTCAGCACACACGTCAGCCGGTACAAAATTTCGGTGTAAAAACACTGGTGTCTGTAGCATTGCTGTTGTTGAAAACAATAGTGCAGCTTTTCCCGAGGCTTCTCCTTTTAACAAGCATAAACCCTAATAAAGGGGAGCAGAAAAGAAAGGAGGGGCCTGGCTTTGAGTTTTGAGAGGAGGCAGGCAGGCAGGCAGTGGCCAAAATACGAAATGAAGTGTTTTTAAAAGCAAAAGAAAACAATTGTTTTTTCTCAGTTTTGGGTTAAGCGTTGCAGAGAATCCCAAATCCATAACAAGGAAATTAAAGTCTAAGATGCCAATAAGGCGTCTAAATCAACAAAGAAATGATGCCTATAATAATGGCATCAATTCACAAGTTATCAAACAAAATTCAAGTACCATTGAGAACTAATTATTATGTCAAAATGCAATGTCAATACATGAAAATACACCAGCTTCTCAATATGGGCTACTTTCAATCGAGTCAATATTATTACAATATTTCTTCACCTCTCTCTCTCTCTCTCTCTCTCTCGTTTATAATGAATGAATTGTCCTATGATTTACTATCATACTCATAATAAGAGAAAAATATGTTTATATACTAGATTTAAGTGAGTAAACATAGTTTACAAGGATTCTTATTCCTAAGCCTAACCCGAGAAGAAATTAATAACTTGAAAAAATCCTACAGTGAGACCCTCGAATGCGTATGTGTAACCTAATAATGTTGAAATAGTCTACAACTCCAATAGTAATTGCCACTATCAAATTTTGATATCCAAACTTTTTGTAACTAATTGATTTTGGTTACTAGTAATATATATTATTTTTAATAAATAATATTTAGTGGCTAACATTTTGGTTGTGAACAACTCTTATTAACAACTATAACTTTAGTTGCCAAAATAACATACCCAAAATTTCAATTTATTTCAAGCGGGAAAATGGGGCGCCCAAACTGATTTGCAGAATTTACCATGCATTTGGATTAGTTGCTAAAAGAAAATAATTTGCAACTAATTAATTAGTTATGCAGTAGTAATTTTAGTCATAATTTAAAATATCATTTTTTTCATTTTATCGGGAAAGTGGGAGCCAAAAAAATTTATCAACTTTTAGCGACTAAATACATCTTAGTTGCTATACATAATTTTTTGCAACTATTTGTAATATGTACAAAATAATTAGTTGCCATATGTACCTTGGGCCCTTTGTAATTATTGTTAGAAGCTTGGATATTTTGGTAATTGTATCATTTTGTAACCAATAAAAATAGTTACAAATTAATTAATAAATATTTGCATCTAATTTAGCAACTATTCAGTAGTTGCAAATAATTGTTTTCTATAATCATAATTTTAGTTGCAGAATCTCTTGTTGTAGTTAACAATTGTGTTGTAATGTTGGAAAAATTTACCACCCAAGAATTGGCAACAAAATAAATTAGTCGCTAATGTGATGTTTTCGACAACACATCAAATTAGTTGCAAAATATTAATTTTAGACGCCAAAGATTAGAATAAATGAGTCCCATAATTTTATTCTCCTTTAGCCGACCGATTGGAATTTAGTTACTAAATATGGGGTATCTGCAACTATTTTTGTCTAGTTGTAAAAAAAATTGGTTGCAAAAAGTATTTTTTCTTGTAGTGTCTTATTTTTTATAATGCTTTTGAAAAGAGAATTCATTATTTTATTTGCTACGTGAAGTCAGCCTTCAAATAATAAACAATGATTTACAGGCATCAGCTTCTACAAAACATCTCTTCCTCTTTGGGGAGAAAGATGAATGAATTTTTAATCGGTAACTCCAGAACTATATATTTCGGTTGTTTTACTATTTAAGATAAATTTTTCTTTATTCTTACTTTCTGAATTTAAAAAATTTTCAGGGCGATAATTGTTATGGAATGGGAGGAGTTGGCAAGATTATTACAGGTAAATATATAACAAGCATATTAGTTTTAAGAGTAGATCTACTTCTCTTTTTTTGTCGTTTTCTAAATTTACACGTTTTCTATGTCGTATTCGAAAATTATTTTCAAAAACTAAGATATAATTTAACAATCTAATAAGTTGTATTACCATATTTTTAAATTTGGAAACATACTTGATCTTATATATATAAAAGAAGAATTCTAAGTTTAGGGATATAGAAAACCGAGAAAAATGACATTTTCTTTTTTCTAATTTTATGCTCCTTTTTTAAATTGTATTCTAAGTTGCACTGACTAAACTACCGTTGGAATCTTCTACTCCTAAATGGTGGTCAATGGAGCAAAAGGAGGCTATTCTAGGCAAAACTATATTGTTGGATAAAAGCTCAATGTTGTCGTTTTGATGTTTAAGATCTGCAGCTCAAAGTGCTATCGTTTTAACTAAAAATTGTCTGCGTTGTACCCAAGTTTTTAACAATAACAAAAATTTCTTGTAGTATACATTCCAGATTTTTGATATTATGAATCTAAGAATGCCCATCTTTTAGCGGATCCCTCATCCAAAGTCAAATTGTACACGCAAGTGAATTGATACGTGATGAATAATGCATTTGATTTGTAATGATTTTCTACTGTATATATAATTTATGTTTTTATATTATTAAATTATATTTTATTGTTATTATAATGTTTAATATTATTTATATGATGTTTTAAAGATTATATTAATATTTAATAAAATATGATATCAGTAGCCATTATCTTAGATGTTATAAATTTATTATGAATCATAATCGAACTTATAATAATATCACTTTAAATAATTTAATATAACAACATTAATATTGTTACCCAAGCCACAACAATAGTAACTGTAGAATATTTATGTTTGTCAAAATTATGAATTTTGTGTGTGCACAACAGTTATGTGTGCACACTAGCTGCCAATCCTTTCATTTGGCTTGTCTCATCTATTGTGTGTGTGCACATCAATTCTTTGTGCTCACAGTTTGCCAGACATGTGTCTTGGTTTGTTTCGTCTTGAGTGTGTGTGCACAATGGTCTATGCTTATACTCTCGCTTTAGACTTTTTGCAACCCAACACAAGTTGCATGCCTGATAAAGAGAAAAAGATTTTGTTTATGTTTGTCTCTTAATATTTAGGACCTTTTACATGTGTCATAAGATCCTGAAGTGGTCCTAGGGAATTCTTTCCCAATTTGTTTTATGGTCCAAACCAAAAGAAGGAATACTTTCCTTATTTGGACAAACATCTCCTTGTTGGCTAACATGACACTATTTTGTTAAGTAAGAAATCCTTTATTATATAATACTCTTTCTTGCGTAAATGAATCTAACATTTTGATCTTTTATTTCATTATACTCTAAATTTTCTTAGAGTATTCTTTCTCTTAAGGTTCAAGGTTCATTTTCCATTTTTTGCCAAAACCTTACCATATCAAACATAAACTTGATGGGTCTTGGAACGTGGTTCCTTTGCTGATGCTGGTGCTGGTGCGTCGCATCGGTGTTTGAAGCTTGGTGGTTTACAAGCTGTTTTCAGGTGTGTTCCCAGCAAGAAGGAGCTCCAAGGAGTTGCTATACGTTAAGGATTCAGAGTGTGGTGCTAAGTGTAAAGTTGAACAGGGAGTTCTTTTTATTGTAACTTAGATAAGCTTTGAACTATATCTTGTAATATGTTTTTAACTTAGTGGATTGCTTCGATCAGGACAAGGTCCCTGTAAATCTAGCTTAGGGTTTGAGAAAAAACAGAGAAATTGCAACTGAATTGTAACTAAATTTCTCTCTGAAATGGATTGAGTTTTTTACAACGACAACAGTGAAGAGAACATTTCTCTCTGTAAACAGGCTTCTAGGGCCTGGTTTGATAAACTCAAGGCTGCCCTCCAAGACAAAGGCTTTCAAAACTTAGTTTCAGATTCAAGCTTGTTTGTTCTTAAAAAATCATCAGGACTAATCTATGTTCTTGTTTATGTTGATGATATTTTAATCACTGGTTCTGATACAACCTACATAACTTAGTTGTTGGAAGACTTGAATGAGAAATTTGCCTTGAAAACTCTAGGATCACTCAAGTATTTTTTTAGGCCTGGAAGCACTCAGAACAGCAGTTGGTATACACCTCAGGCAGTCTAGATATGCTTCAGATTTGCTTGTTAAAACCAGAATGATTGATGTACACCCATGTTCCACACCAATGGCTGTTGGTACTCGATTGAGTAGTGATGATAGTGATTTATTTGAGAATCCTACATTATATTGCAGCACAATTGGAGCCTTATAGTACCTAACACTGACTAGACCAGATATTAGCTTCACAGTTAATCGTCTTAGTCAGTTTTTACAATGACAACAGTGAAGAGAAAAATTTTCCCTTTTATACAAAGTGAAGAGTAAAGGTAAAGTGACTGCTTTTACAACTGATTATGTTATAAACAAAACGACACCGTTCTGTAGAATATCATTTTCCTCCTGCTATTTGAACTCTTTACACTTTTGTCCTTTGATCAACAGTCCCATGGATTTAGGCTAAAAGTGGATTTAGCTTAACCATGTATATGACTATGTTCTTTACTTTCTACACCTGTGTTTGATTTGGGTAAAATCTGGAAATCTCTTAATAAACTTAGTAATTCTCCGCTACTCTTTAAAAATGGGTGATCCAAAACCAAAGTGGTTTTAACCAATCCCCAACAAGTGGTATTAGAGCAAGTTCTAATAAGTTACTTCAGTAAATCCTTACCCATTTTACTTATTTTTGTTTGCATCTGAGTGATCTGGCTGGTGGACGAAATCTGTTATGTATTGCATTTATTACTTCAGATCTGTTATTTGTCTGTGTATGCACTTCCGTTTGTGTGTTAGCATCTGTCTGACTGTTTTTCGTCATGAGTTTCTTCACGGAAAGTGAATCTGCTCATAGACCTCTTATGTTAGAAGATCCTAACTATTACACATGAAGACCTAGGATGCATGCCTTCCTTAAGTCTATAGTTGAAAGAGTCTGGTCCACGGTAGTGAATGGTTGGACAACCCCGGTTATTGTTAAAAATGAAGTGTCTAGACCAAAACCTATTGCTAGTTGGATTGCTGATGAAATAACTTTGGAAATTATAACTTTAAAGCCCTTCATGCTTTTTTTAATGCTGTTAATATGAACCAAATGAAAGTCGTAGCTAATTGTGAGCTTGCTAAAGATGCTTGGAACTAGTATCGTGAAACGAAATAGGCTTAGAAGACCTGTCACTGATTTTGAAAATTTGAAAATGAAGAAGATGAGACTATAACTGATTTTTATGGTAGAGTGTGCGATATTTCTAATGAATGTTTTGCTTTGGGAAGAACATATTCTAATACTGAACTTGTCAAGAAAATGCTTTGCTCTTTGCCCTAGAGATTTATGTCAAAGGTCACCACCATTGAAGAATGCTAAGATTTGGATGCTATGGACATCGATGAACTAATTGGCTCTCTCCAAACCTATGAGCTGAATCTGCAATGATGGGAAAAACAAAAACCGAGCAAAGGTTCGGCTCTCAAACATGAGGTTGATTCTAATCCTTTTGATGACTGTAATTTAAGCTCTTTGGATGATGAAAATTGTGCTTTACTTACAAAGAATTTTTCAAAGTTTTTAAAGAAAAACATGAAAAAGCCTTATAATAGTGGTTATGGCCTAAAACCTTTTCTGAAAAAGCCTTATGAGCATCAAAACCCTAGTACCTTTACAAATAAATTTTAAAAAGATAAAGAAAAGAAAAATAAAGGTATCAAGTGTTTTGAATGTGAGGATTTTGGGCACATACAATCTGAGTGTGTTAACAGGCTAAAAAAAAAGAAAGGTAAGGCTATGGTTGCTACTTTGAGTGAGAGTGAGCATGATGAGAGTGATAATGATGAATCGTGTGATGATGAGAATGTTTTAGCCTTCACTGTGAATCAAGAAGATGGTAAGAGTGAAGTTTTAGATGACACTAAGGATATCTATGTTGAGCAACAAGAAGCATATGCTAAGATGTATGACCAATGGCCAAAGGCTATGAAAAAGTTTCAATCTCTTGGTATTGAGAATGCTTCCTTGTTGAAACAAAAGAAAGCCTTGTTCGAAAAAATTGTTGTGCTTACAACTGAACTAACTAAGGCTAATGGACTTGAATCAGTTGATAGTGGACATGTCACTTATGGAGATGGGAAGAAAGGTAAAATTCTTGGCAAGGGATCAATTGTGCTTCCTAATTTTCTAGTTTTGAAATATGTCGTACTTGTTGATGGTTTGAAAGCTAATTTGATTAGTATTAGTCAAATTTGTGACAAAGATTTTGTGGTTCAATTCTCAAAGAAACAAGTGTCAAATCTAGAATGGTAAAGGTGTTTCTCTCATTGAGGGAAAAAGGTCAAATGACAATTGTTACTTGCTTACTAACCGTGTGTCATGTTTTAGTTCAAAAACAGATTCTACTAACTTGTGGCATGAGAAGCTTAGTCACATGAACTTCAAGGACTTGGTAAGACTCTCAAAGAAGGAAATGGTTAAAGGACTACTAAAGCTTGAACTTCCAAAAGGTAACGTGTATGGTCCATTCCACCAAGGTAAGCAAACCAGAATATGTCATAAAGCTTTGTCAAATCTCAATACCTCATGTGTTTTGAAATTGCTCCATATGGATCTAATGGGGCCTATGCAAGTTGAAAGTTTGGGAGGTAAGAGGTATGTGTTTGTTTGTGTTGATGATTTTTCAAGGTATGCTTAGGTTGATTTTTTGCATGAGAAATCTGATTCATTCAATGCTTTTTAGAAATTGGCTAAAAGGTTTCTTGTTGATAAGAGTTCTAAAGCTACAAAGAATTAGGAGTGACCATGGAAAGGAATTTGAGAATATTGATTTTGCTAATTTTTGTGAATTGTAAGGCATATTTCATGAATTTTAAGCACCAATAATACCTCAACAAAATGGTGTTGTGGAAAGGAAAAACAGAGTGCTTCAAGAGATGGCTAGGGTAATGCTTAATGCCAAAAAGCGGCCTACAAGACTTTGGGCAGAAGCCATTAACATGACATGTCATATTTCCTATAGAGTTTAACTTAGAAAATGAACTATTTAAACTCCCTATGAGCTATGGAAAGGTAAGAAACCTGATCTCTCATGTTTTTATGTGTTTGGTTGCAAATGTTACATCTTGAATGATAGAGAGAATTTAGGTAAGTTTGATTCTAGGAGTGATGAAGGAATTTTTATTGGATATTCTTCCAATAGCCGTACATTTAGGATCTATAACATGCACTCTGAAAAAGTCTTAGAATCCACTAATGTTGTGTTTTGTGATGTAGAAGATTTTTCAGAATATTCTCAAGAATGTGAAATTCAAGACATATATGTTCCTCGTGTGCCCACACAAGATGGTGTGAACACTATTGAATCTTTTGAGCCTAAACCTTTGGCAAATATGTTGTCACCTACTACTGGTGCTACAACAATGGGATCTGCTTTATGCAAAGAATCATCTACTGATTCATCATTGTAAAATGAGGGGATAGAGCTGGTTGTTGATCTTTCTAATTAAAACCTTCAAAGGAGAAATCAAAGAAGAAAAGATCCACCAACCTGGGTTCAAAAAGCTCATCCACCTTCAACCGTGATTGGAGATCCAAATGAGGTAATGGTTACAAGAAGGAGAAGACAAAATGAAATTAACCATCTTTGTTATATGTCTCTTGCAGAACCTAAGAATGCCAAACAAGCTTTAGAAGATGAAAATTGGATTGAAGCAATGCAAGAATTTGAATAGTTTGAAAGGAATGATGTGTGGACGCTTGTACCAAGACTAGAGGGAATTAACATAATAGGTACCAAATAGGTTTTCAAAAATAAAACTGATGAGTTTGGTAATGTTGTCAGGAACAAAACTAGGCTTGTAGCTCAAGGATATACACAAGCTAAAGGAATCAACTTTGATGAAACCTTCGCCCCTGTTGCCTGACTTGAATCAATCTGGTTGCTGCTGTCTATTGCTTGCTGCCTCAAGATCAAATTATTCCAAATGGACGTCAAAAGTGCCTTCTTGAATGGAATGCTCACTGAAGAAGTATATGTTGAACAACTTATTGGCTTTCAAGACCCCCACAAACCTGATCATGTATTCAGATTGAAGAAAGTTATCTATGGTTTGAAACAAGCCCCATGAGCCTAGTATGAAAGGTTGACAACTTTCCTTCTTGAGCATAACTATGAATGAGGTAATGCCGACAAAACCCTTTTCATTAAGCGTGCTAACAATGAAATTATATGCGCATAGATTTATGTTGACGATATTGTGTTTGGTTCTACATCTCATTCACATGCTCTAGAATTCATTAGTCTGATGAAAAATGAGTTCGAGATGAGTATGGTAAGGGAATTGAATATGTTCCTTGGTCTTCAAATTAAACAAATGAACAATGGCATGTTTGTTTCCCAATCAAAGTATGCTAGAAACATGTTGAAAAGATTTTGTCTTGAGAATGCAAAACATGCTAGAACCCCTATGAGTGCTACCCTTAAGCTGTGCAAAGACGAACATGGTAAAAAGGTAGATAATAAGATGTACCAAAGCATGATTGGAAGTCTTCTTTACTTAAATGCAAGCCGGCCTGATATTTGTTTTATTGTTGGTGTTTGTACTAGGTTTCAAAGTAACCCATCTGAGTTGCACTTGAATGTAGTGAAAAGAATCATGAAATATGTTTCAGGTACGTGTGAATTTGGCCTTTGGAACTCATTTGATTCTAATAGTTGTTTGGTTGGATATAGTGATGTAGATTGCGCAGAAAGTTTGGATGATAGGAAGAGTACTTCAGATGGATATTTCTATCTTGGAAACAATCTTGTGACATGGTACAACAAGAAGCAAAATGCAATCTCCCTATCCACTGTTGAGGTTGAGTACATTGCTGTAGAGAGTCGTTGCACTCAAATTTTATGGTTAAAGCAAATGTTAATTGATTATGGTGTTGATCAAGATTGTGTGACTATTTTCTGTGATAACATGAGTGCCATTAACATCTTTAAGAATCCAGTCCAGCATTCTAGGACTAAGCACATTGATATAAGACATCATTTCATTAGAGAGTTAATTGAGGAAAACATCATTACACTTGCTCATATGAACACAAAATCCCAATTGGCTAATTTATTTACAAAAGCACTTGACTATGATACTTTTGTTTTCTTGAGGAAGTCCATTGGACTACTTCAACTTGAATAGTTTTTCATTTCAGTCAATGAATAAAGCATGAACAAAGAGTAAACTTGGACTTTAGGGTTTTTGACAAAAAAAAAGAGCAAATTCTTGGACTTTCAAAACAATGAAATTGCAGCTGGAAATTGTATATATTATTTGTAATATCTAAAGAGAAAAATATCATTTTTAATAGCTTAATGACACTTTTCTACTCATAAACTTTTAAAATATCATTTTATTATCCAAATTTATATTCTAAAGGGGAACAGAGAGCAAACTTGGTCCAGGCTATTAGGGTTTTTGAAAAGGTGAGACCGATGAGTCTTTTGGTGATAAAATATTGGATTTTGGTGGTGGAAGGTTGGACTTTTAAAAAATAAATGAAAACTTGAGCCTACGTTTAATGGCTTCTTTTTATTTAAGCTAATACATAATAGAGTAACCGTCATGTTCCCACTCAAGGTTTGGCGAAATAGCAAGTTTCCACATCTAGTTTCATAAATTCTAGACAAAAAATAGTTTAATATGACAGTCAAAGGGTAAATTTGTCATTTTTACTGTATTAAATCTGAAGAAAAAAATTTGAAACTTTAAGCAAAGGATAGATAATTATAATTAAAAAAAAAAAAAAATGAAAACCTGGGCCTATGTTTAATGGCTTGTTTTTATTTAAGTTAATATATAATATAGTAAGTGGCAGCCCCAGTTTTTTTTTTTTTTTGTCAAGGAGACACTTTAAAGAAAGAAAAAAAAATTGATATCTACGTATGGTAAAAAAAAATCAATAGTTTATAATTTAGAATAAGTTATAATAACTAAAATTCAGATAAAGTAATAATAATAATTATTTTTCATTGAAAAATTCTTTGAATTTGATTTTTCATATGAAAATTGCGATGTCAATTAATTAGTTTTATACAGTGTAAAAAACTCTTGGGTCCAATAGTAGGTGTGCATACGAGCCGAGCCGAGTCGAGCCGAGCCGAGCAATGGCTGGCTCGAGCTCGGCTCGTTGAGACATTGTGTAAGCTCGAGCTCGACTCGGTTAATTAATTGTAAGGCTCGAGCTCGGCCCGGCTTGACTCGTTAAGTTTCGAGCCGAGCCGAGCTGAGCTCGAGCTTGAGCCAAGCTCATTTGCAGATTTTTAAATAGGTTGCAGATTTGCAGATTTTTGAATAGCCAAGCTCCGTAATTCAAAAGCAGCTAAAGTTGTAGTAAAAGCATTTGAATAGGTTGGAGATTTATCTTCACAGCGTGTTGTAATGGGAAATTAAGATTAGTTTTCATAGCATTAAAATTTATTCCGGCAAACCACATAGTTTTGCAACTTAATATAAAATCATGCTACATATCAATTAAAATAGCTGAAGCTAATCTTGAGACAATATAATTTATATGCTTGTCAATATCTGTGCACATGTAAAACATTATGTAGAAAATCTCAACATCCGTCCACACTTGCTACAAGTGGTTAATGCTTAATATTCAATAAAAGTCATTAAATTTAAAATTGTTGGCTCATTGAGCATCCATACAAGTGGTTAAAGAAAACCATATGACTTACAGTCCAACAATTAAATTGTTTTCGCAAAGAAATCGCAGGCAAGGGAAAAACTATAACAAAATGTTCAGTATAAGCATTGAGTGAAAACTAAATTCAGATTCAGGATTTTTCTACTGCAGCAAGTAATCAAAATACAACTGTATCAAGCATGGTTCCCAGAGTCTGCACTATGTTTGAAGACATCAGGTTGGACACATGTTCCTCAAGGTGCTTCTTAGCATCTTGCCTTGCTACATTAGCAATTGCCAGCTTTTCTGGTGGCAACTCATCTTCCTCTTGAACTGCCTTGCTATATTTGACAGCTAAGTTTAACATCTCCTGCACATGCCAAAAAGAAAAATTAAATAAATATCACATCGGTTTGATTATAACCTATAGTGTATGTTTCTATAGACAAATTTTTCAGACCAATTTCGCTTACCAACTCAAACACACAAAACCCAATTACAAAACCGTCTCAAATCCCACAAAACTCAACACTAACCATAAACAAAATACAAAACACTGCCATTTTCAACAATCAAACACACTCCACATTACGAAACCACCAAAGCAGCTGAAGTTGCAAAACCATAAAACCACCAAACACACTCCTACAGACTAAAAATGTATCCAAGCAATAAAAATCTGCTAGCTGAGATAAAAACAAACCTCAATTGGTTGCCTACTTGAGCTCCAGTTGAAGTTGATCTGATTGTAGGGAGAAAAAGAGAAACAAATCATATAACAATCACTTTAATGGTTTAACTAATTTCTCATAAAAATTTCAACATTTACTATCACCAACCTGTTAAGATTCCACCAAAACTTCATAGGATCGGAAGCCGAAACTCCGCATTTGTCTTCTCTTTCTAAACAACAAAAAGGAAAACATATTGTTTGAATAATGTTAATAAATGACCAAATTAATACATAATTTTAATAAAATGGACTACAGAAGTATGAAACTTACTTTATAACTTTTCTTGACTCCATAGAGATTGTGACACCAATCACCACCACAGATAGCATTTGCACGGTATCAGGAGACGACGATGATTGATAAGTGTCAATAACTCGACTCCCCGCACTAAAAGTTGCCTCCGAAGCGACTGTGGTGATTGGAATTGCAAGTATTTCACGAACCATCTTAAATAGAATGCGATAGTTTGTTTGATTTACCTTCCACCACTGTAACGCATCAAATGAGGTATCATCCTTGTCCCATAACAAACATTTCTCCTCTAGATAACGATCTAACTTAGATTTCTCATGTTGCACCGTTTCAGTTGTCCTAACAAACTGGCAAAACCGTGAACTAGTACGTTTAGGGCGTTGTACATTGTCCCGCTGAACTTTATTGATTTCTATGGGTGGTTCACTGTTGGCAAATTGAGTTTCCGCTGCATATTCCTCATAAATCTCATACAAGGCAGCTTGCACTTCATCAATTTTGTCTTGTGCTTCTTTATGAGGATACATTTGTGGGTAGGCAAATTGCAACATCCTCATTTTCATCCTCGGATCCAATACAGCTGCAATTGCCATTATGAAATTGCATTCCCCCCAATACTTGTCAAACTTTTCTTTCATCTTTCCCACCATTGACCGAATGAAATCATCATCATCAGAACACTTTTCATCTAGCAACTCTTTTATATCAACAATTTCTTGCAAAAATATGTTAGAAGTGGGGTACTCACTCCCCGATATGACATTGGTTGCCGAGTTGAAGTCTTCCAAAATCTCACACACTTTCTTAAGTTTTTCCCAATCTTCATCTATTGGGGCAAAAGTAAAGTTATTATCCAATTGAACTAACATTGGAAACACATCTTTGTACTGAATTGCAAGTGTCAACATCTGATAAGTAGAATTCCACTTTGTTTTGCAATCAAGTATGAGTTTCCGTTTGGGCAACTGCAACATCTGAACAATCTCTACAAACATAATTGCTCTGGTCTCTAATTGCTTGACATACAAAATATACAGTCACGTATGTCTTGAATGATGGGCTTAATTTGGGAAAGCTCATCTTGAACCATGAGATTCAATATATGTGCTGTGCACCGCACATGAAACAATCTCCCACCACACATTAGCTTCTTGTTTCTTCCTAAATTCTCCCTCAAAATCTTGATTGCCGCTTCATTACTTGAAGCATTGTCAACCGAGATACTGAACACTTTGTTCTCAATTCCCCATTCAATTAAACACTTATGAATAGCAATAGCAATCTCAACACCAAGTCGAGGAGCCAGTATATGAACAAAATTGAGCACACGCTTCTGCAACTTCCAATCATTATCAATAAAATGTCCGGTGACAACCATGTACTCAAGCTTCTGATTAGAAGAATTCCATAGATCAATTGTCAAACTAATCTTGTTAATACTCTTAAGCAAATTAACTAACTTCTTCTTTTGTATTTCATACACAGTCACACAATGTTGTTTCAAAGCAGTACGCGTTATCTTCTCCCATAGTGACATACCACATTTTTGCATCATGTTAAAACCCTCATCCTCCACAACTGTAAATGGATGCTCGTGCATGAGCACCTAGTTTGCAGCTAGTTCCCGCATCAAATTTATATCAAACTTGGCATCTGAAAATGCAAGTGCAGATCGCATTGAGATATCATCTGTTGAATTGGCTGGCCGAAAAAACAACTATGTTTGCATCTGACTACCTATTCGCTTCAAACATGATTTCAAATGTCTTGCAAACTAAGTTGTGCTCTTGGTTTCCGTTATTGCATTAACAATAATAAAAAAGAAAAGTAACTACAAAGAAGTCATTAAAAGAAAGAAGTACTAATTATGGAGGCAACTTAAAAGAAGGAAGTATATTTTTGAACTATGCAGACATGCTGCCTAATGGATAAAACAGTTTTAGGCCCAGTTTCTGTTCTATAACTGAAGTTTAATATAACTTTGCCAAAGCACAAAATACTTTTATCTGAATATGAGGTCGTGCATAATTGGCAATCCATGATATGATACCATTCATTTCCCTTATTTATGAATCATTGTCCCCTTCCCACTTTCTCAGTCGCTCTTGAATCACTACCATAGATGAACCACATCTCTTTTATCTCATTACCCTCATTTATCTAACAAAGCTCTTCTAGTTTACTTGTTCCAACAGCACAAAGCAGTGTAGTGAGCTTATATTATATGTTTATATATTTTCTGATCACAGGATTCAAGCAAATAGAAGCTCAAATCAAATGTGGACTGATGATTAATTGATATGCTTTTCGTAATTGTGTGGTGCAGTGCAGACATGCCATATATGGCGGAAATTGTGGGTCGGTTTATACATAAAGTGGGAAACCTTAGAGAATGATTGTAAAACAGAGAACATTATAGTTATATATGTGGGTCATGGCTGCCTGCCACTTATATATAAAATTCAGGAATAATTTCACCGAACCTAGTTTAATTATAATATGTTGGAGGATACTCAATAAATATTCAAATCTTTATAAGCCTCGATCCTAATATCTTCTTACGATAATTATAGTCCTTAATTGTTTACTGGATATGTTTCCAAACTATGATGTCCCTGCACACTGTGCTGTTCAAGACAGAATGTTTCTGCCAAATAAGAAGGGTCTTGAATAAGGATAGAGTTCTTAGAGATATCTAAGAAGGCTCTAGTTATATTTTTAAGAAATTAAATTAACTAGTTCAGGGGATAGATAACTAGTTGAGTATATAGAACCTGGGATATGTCACTAAAATATTGATGAGTCTACTCTTGTTCATCAGATTGATTAAATCATTCTTACTTTATATTGCCATTTATCTACAAAGTGAAATGGTTGCCACTGTGAGAGAGGAGGTTAATAACTAAAGCATGCAAATGAAGATCTGTTAAAGCAAGTAGAAGGGCTTCAGATGAACAGGTTCAATGAAGTTGAAGAGCTGGTGTACCTTCGCTGGGTCAATGCGTGTTTGAGGTATGAGCTCCGGAACTACCAGGCACCCGCCGGAAAAACTTCAGCTCGTGATCTCAACACGAATCTAAGCCCCAAATCTCAGGAGAGAGCTAAACAGTTGATGTTAGAGTATGCAGGATCAGAACTGCAATGATTATACATATAGCTGATTTAGACTTAATAGAATATGATCCACAGATTGCTTAGAGCATACTGTTCTAAGTTTGGTAGTGCATCTAATATGGGTTCAACTTCAGCAGCCTCTCGTCCTGTATTCAAGTTGAATCTCAGTCAAACACTTTGTGGATCATAATTGTTCAAAGCAGTTAAAGCTACAGAATAAAGAAATGAAGAAGGGAAGCATCCAAATCAGAAGACTAAAGACGTTTCAATAAACTTGACAGTAGCTTACGTACATAACATTAACAAAATAACAAATAGAAGTTAAGAAGGGACGATGATGGTGGACGGTAGTAGCTGAAGCTGGTCGTTGGTCGGTAGTAGCTGAATGAAGGCTAGATGAAGGTTGGACAATGATGGTGTCTCAGATCTTGCGGTGTGTTTTGGCGGAGGTGAGTAGCTGAATGTCTCTGTTTTCGGCCGAACGAATGACTTTATTTCAGATTTTAGGGCAAATATGGATACGTGAGTTTTGCCTTACCGATTGATCTCATGAGCTCTCCTACTCAAATGACGTTTTGAGTGATTCGAACAGCTCGCGAACAGTTTCAATCGAGCCCAAAAAGCTCGACATTTTTCACGAGCTTGAAGTTGAGCTTGAACTCGTGAACAACTCGTTCTTCGACGAGTTGAGGCTGAACTCGTCACGAGTCGAATCCGAGTAGCTCGTTCGACTGCACCCCTAGGTATATAGGTCCTCCTGACCTCTTAATAGGGCTTAGAAACTTTTTTATCTGGGCTTAGAAAGAAATTTAATGAGGTTAAAAAAAACCACTCAAAGAAAAAGAAAAAGAAAAAAAAAAAAAAAAACACTTGGAGAAAGAGAGAAAATAGGTTTTTTTGCTTCAAGATCTCACAATCCAAATTCCAAAGGTTAATCTTCCTCCAATTTCAATGAAATTTCAGTATGTTGTTAATGATGATCTAAGTTTCACATCTAACATTTTAGTTTGATAAGATTTATTGATATCTACTTTTGAACGAATAATTTTATTTATTAAGATAGCCTAGTTATCTTGAGAGAAGAACTTTGTTGTAACCCATCAATTGCTTACGCTTGGGCTGGTTGATTTCTTACTCTTTTTGTTCCTGTGTTGGATATTTAGCTTTGGGTTTCTTGTTTCTGTTTGGTTCACGAGAAAAAAAAAAAAAATACAGGAATTGAAGAATTTTGTGGAACATGGGATTATTAAGACTTTATTGTTATGTATGGATTTTTGTGTCTTCGTTAGTTTTCCTTTAAGGGAGCAAGGAGACTCATTTAGCGAAAAGAAATTTTGGTGGTGTTGTTTGTCTTGGTTCTTCTTCGATTTGCTTCTATTCTCGTTTGTTATTGGGAAAATGAGGAAAAAATATGTAAATTAGATAATATGAAACATTGATGTTCATTATGTGGTTCCTTCATTTCTAATTCTTTCAATTTTAGGTTTGTTGTAAATTTTCTTTGCATTTAGTTGCTTTCTGGAGAGTGAAAATCCTCATAATATGATAATCTGACTACTCCTTTTGCTGTTATGTTGAAAACTGGTTTTGAGTCTCTAAATTCTGTGTAGTTATGGACAGAGTTAACGCTGATAACGTTTGGTTTTCAGATTGTTTTCAATTGTTTTGTTTACGAGTTTGGGATGGGGGTTATGGACAATTTGTTGCATATGGAGTCTGCAAGAGTGGTTTCATTGAGTAATGGTAATCATTGCTGAGGACAGATAAGGAATGTTGCCAATGGAAAATGGTCATTGTGCTTCTAAGCGTGGTTTACATAAGTATAAGCAGCAGAGAGTTTCTGCTGTTCGGGATTTTCCTCTAGGTTGTGGACGGTTTGTCTTGCAGACACCCAATAGAGATACTGTTGTTGGTATAGTTTGCCCTGAGGCAGATAATTTTGTGCACTCATCTAATCATTTGGAGAGGTCTGAATTGGTGAGTGCTGATCCTGAAGGAGCTTTGTTTCCAGAATCTGAAAATTTAAAACCGTTAGAATTTAAAATCTCTAGTGGGTCAAAGCAATTGAATGGGGCAGATATTGGTGCCTCAAAGAAGAGATGTCCCTGGAAAGTGGTCTGAAGGCATTGTTGCCACCTGACCGGCGAATTGCTGTTCCAATTATTGGTGAGGAGAATTCAGTAGGTAAAATTTATCCACCTTGGAGAAGAGTTTCAGCGATTAGAGACTTTCCTCCAATTTGTGGGCCAAATGCTCCATGTATTGGCAAGGAAGAGTTGAGCGAAATGATTGTTTCTTTGAAGAGTTTGAATGAAGAGAATTTTGTTACTGAAGAAAGGTTTTTGAGAGGGACCGTGGAGATTGATGTGAAACAAATGAAGGAGGATGGTTATCATGGGTATGCATTCAAGAATAATTTGAATGGTGATGGTTCTAGAATCATCTGTGATCAAGATCTATCCAATCTAAAAGAACATGCAACCATGGGAGTGAAGAAACATGATGAGTTTGGAACTTCGTCTAAGAGCATTATGAAGGTTGCTGAGGAAGATGTTGGAAAAAATATCATTGCATCTCCACGAGGGACTGAACAATATAGGTTTGACCATAAGGTTGGTTCAAAATCAAGCAACGAGGATGTTGGAGTTTTGGAGGAAAATCTGGTGAGGGATATTGTGGTTCATGCAGAGGATAAACAGTTTGATAGGAATTGTTCAGATTTTTTAGGAAGTGGTAATCAATTCACTGAGGAAGATCCTGATTATTCATTGGTAGCATCGAATTTGGTTATTGCGCATGGTCTCATGGCATCCCCAAATTGTCCTTGGAGACAGGGGAAAGGGGCCTTCAAATGTAATTGCGCTGTTGTTACTAGTGAAAGCGTTGTGCTGCTAGTACGTAAATCAGCTTTCACAAGAAAGAATGAAGCAGAGAGCTCTAGAAGGCCACCCAATAAGAAGAATTTATCATCAGTTGGAGAGGCAGATCAAGCTATCGTTTTGTTAGTGGTTTGGGATGAGGAAGATTCTCTTGTAAATGATGGGGAAATAAAAAATTTCAGCTGGATCAGAGATCTGTTACTTTTGATGTGAACCTCCTTCCTTCACATCCAAGTAGTTCAATGCGTAAGGGCGCTTACAATGATGTTACTGGTGCTCAAAACAAAGTGAGGGAAACATTGCGCCTTTCCAAAGTGTCTGTAGGAAGCTGTTGCAAGAAGAAGAGGCAAAGGTGAATGGGCAAAACAATCGTAAGAGAATTGATTATCTAGCAGCAAGAATTCTCAAAAACAAAGGGAAATATGTCAATGATGGCAATAAAATCATTGGGTCTATTCCTAGTGTTGAAGTTGGTGATGAGTTTCATTACACGATAAAGCTCAATATCATTGGTCTTCATCACCCAACTCCGGGTGGTATTGACTATGTCAAGCATAAAGGAAAGTTTCTTGCTACAAATATTGTAGCATCTAGGGGTTACGATGATGACTTGGATGATCAATGGAGGGAAAAAACCAGAAGATCAGAAGCTTGAACGAAGTAATCAAATTAATGAAGGAAGCTTTGTGAAAAGGAAGCTGGACTTTACAACTTGGGCTTTGGAGTTAGACACTGAAGTGTTTGATAGGGATTTAGGGTTCAGGGAAGGTTTAGAATATAATACAAGAAACGCTGAGCGAGATTTAAATGTAGGTAGAAAGAATATGGGTGATATTAACAAGTTTACGTATGTTGGTCCAAGTACTTATAATTCATGTCGAACAGAGAGAACAAATCAGAGGGGTGCGTGCTCTGTCTGTTTCAATATGTGGGCACCTAGAAGAAAATGCTGGGAAGGAATCAGATTTGGGAAAGGGAGATCACTCCTTTGAATGTGTTGAGGATGCTGGCTGCAAAACGTGATTGTGACAGTCGTCTTGAGAATAGAAGTATCTTAGATGTTGCAAAGAGCCGCGGTGGCATGACTTTCCCATAGATAGTTGTTAAAAAGGTAGTTTCTTCAGTAAAAGATAAAAAAGCAATTTATTGTCTTTTTACTGCAGTCATGTAGAAATGTTCATTGTACCAATTTATACGTGCTTACCGAATTTTATCGTTTTGTATGGAAAGTAATTGAATTATCGATTATTCTTGATTCGAAATGTTGGTTGTTTTGTTGAGTGCAGATGTGGATTGCAAAGGCAGAATATGACGAGTCAGGACCATCAATTGTGCACAGAAAATGCTTCTAATTGCAGAAAGAGAAAAAAGATGCCATCAATGAAGAAGGAACATATACCAAAACATTTATATCAAGGACAGGCTTCTAATTAAAGTGGTTGCGGAATTATTATTTTTTTCCTTTTTCTTTTTATTTACCCTTTTTTGGCCTTTTTAATTTTAATTTTAATTTTTTGGTGTTTTCCTCTGTTGATGTATGAACAATTGAGTATGGGAGAGATTCAATTCTTTACAATACTATTTTGATAGTAGAAAGAGAAAAAAAAAAGTAATGTATTGTTACTGATTTGGTTTGGGGTTGAATTAAAACAATTCTTTTTAATTCTTGGTCTGAGCTTGATTCAAATATTGTATTGTCAAGGACTTCAGTTCCGAATTCAGGTTATTTCTGAGAGATGGGATTGTTTTCTCCGGTTTAAAAAACAATACAATCTGAAATTTTGCGGATTTCTCCCAATAGGCAACAAGAAGAAACTTGATTAACTATTCAATCAAATCATATTAAGCGTTTTCCATCTCTTCTTCTCGGGAAACATCTAGGCTCACTATCATAACACAAATTTGTAACGTAAATTCGGGGAATTTGTCAATCAAATTCTGGAATATTCCAAGATCCAGGACAATGTAAGTAGAAGAGGACTGATTATAAGTGGCTGGGCACCACAGAATTTAATACTTGAACATCCAATCATTGGAGGGTTCTTGACACTCTCATTAGAAGGTGTAGGCGACGGATGAATCGTCTTTGATAGAGAGACATAAGATCAAGAAGGCAGTGTGTGCAGTCATTAATAATGAAGATGAAACATTAGAGATGAGGAAGAAAGCGAATCGTCTCTGAGAATTGGCAAAGAAAGGTGTTGAAGAAGGTGGGTCAACTTACAATGACATGAAGGGTCTAATTCAGAGAAATCAAAATGTGCAAAAAGTCTTGAGAATTGGTAAGTATAGGGGATTAAATGGTAATTAACCATTTGTAGAAGCTATTTACTATCAGCTAGCTATTAATAGGATTTATCATATCATTTGCAAGTAGCATGCATTTGATGCATTTAACAATTGAAAATAACAACTTCATTTGGAGACAAACCAATGTGCAAGGAAAGTAGTGCATATAGAAAACAATGAACTACATTGTAACAAGAAATGAAGGAAAAAACCTGACAAGATAAAAATGAAAGGAAATTGATTTACACATAAACAATAATCAGGGTTGAAAGTAGTTTGAGTTATTAATAGGTACCCTGCCATCTTCACATTCCCAATCAGCCGGGGGCGGGATTGATCTTAGTCTTTCTGGAATTCTGAACTTGGATATCTCTGGAATCTTCAAGCCTCTAAGCATTGGCATTGAATCTTCATGTACTTGCCACTCCTCCAATTCATAGAAATCAAATTTTAGAATTTCAAGACGAGGGAAACCATTTGCCGAGCATATCATTTTTTTTTCACTATAGGAAATGAAGTCTAGCACAAGAATCATCAGGTTTGGCAAATTCTCCAACAAGGCCATTGGATCATCCCCGAGAAATGGACCAGATAACTTTAAACATTCAAGATTTGGTAAGAGTTCCTCCATGTTTCTTGGTAGTTTCTCTATTGTCCCACTTAATCTCAAATCTACAAGACATGTGCAATGAGCAAGTGCCTGCCATGAAGCAAAAGATCGATCAGACAGCAACTTCGACCTAACTGATAAAATTTGAAGGCTTTTCAATTTGCCTATTGATTCCAAATCGAACTTCTTTGGTAATCTCGAATCTGATTCGATTCGCAGCTCCCGAAGATAAACCAACTTTTCAGGATTAATTTCACTCCAACATTCAAGATTTATGTACTTCAGAGTTTGAAGGTTTGTCAAATTCTCTACTGGCAATGGTCCTCGAAAATTTCCAATTAGATGCTTCAATTCCTGCAACTTACAAATCTCAATTGGTATTTCATGAAAAAACCACTCAGTACCATATATGTCAAGAGTTTGCAGCCTTTTCAAGTTGACAAAGGATGATGGAAAATGATATATATATGCATTCCTTAGCCCCAAATATTTCAAGTGGATCAACTTTCCAATCTCTTTAGGTAAGCTTCTCTTACTCTCCGGTACTACATTTTTTCTCACCGGTAACATATTGTTACTCTGAGAACACTCAACATCAAGCACTCTGAGCAATCTGAATCTGGTGAAGAGGGGTGGTAAGTGCTGTGTTAATTTGAGTGATTCGTCCCACTTTTGGTTAAAGAAGAGAAACGAACGTGACAATTGATTATAGTGTTGAAACCACAAATGCCTTTCAACCTCTGAATAAACAGCTTGTCTTCGGCAAGATAATATGACCGGAGGCGGAGTTGAATGTATGGTTGCATCATAATAATATGCGAAGTTTGATTCCTTTGCTTTCTGAATAGCAAGATCGCGCAAAAGATCATGAACCCGACATGTGGCAGTCCTTCCCCAACATCTTTTCTCTGTTTGCACCAAACTTCTATTAATCAACTGTTTCAAATGACTCTCAGCCACTTCTTCCATTATTTGACCTTCTTTTTCTTGTATGAAACCCTCCGCCACTAGTAATCGAATTAGTTTCTCCACATGGATTTCAAAATCCTCTGGTAAAAGGCTTAGGTAGAGAAAACATAACTTCAATTCAAAAGACAAATCATTGAAACTTAAAGCTAACAGAAAGGAGATATGAATTGAATCGTCCCTTAGATGTTGCCAAATGTGATGATGTACCCTCCGCCATTCATGTGGCCTTTTCGTTGACAAGAGTCCTCCCAATACAACTATGGCAAGTGGTAAGCCTCTACATTTCTCCACCATTTCTCTTCCCAACTTCTTCAATCCTTCATCCGCATTTGAGTTTTGAAAGGCTTTATCACAAAAAAGCTTCCAACTTTCACTTGGCTTTAGAAATGGAAGCTCATGGACATGAACTTTTTCGTCCGAACGTTCAGCAACTTCTCTAATACGGGTGGTAATAATTACTCTACTACCATTATTGTTATCAGGAAATGCTCTTTTGAAGCTCTCCCAAGCTTCTTTATGCCATACATCATCGATCACTAGCAAGTATGAGCGTCCATTCAAAGATATTTGAAGATACCGCTCCAAATCTTCTTGACTCATCTTCTCCAACTCCTTTTTTCGAAGTTCTTTGATCTTCTGTTTCTCTCGCTCCAACTCTTCTGCACTCATCATCTTCTTCCTTCTTAAAGATTCTTCATCCTTCCTTTCAAGCATGATGTGGGAAGATTTTATAATCATTCGAAGAATATCTTCAGTTTTGTAATCTTGAGAGACTGAAACCCATGCTCGATCATGAAACTCAGGGCCGTCTCTAAAACATTTGTGACCCTAGGCAAGATTTATTTTAGGGGCCTTCTAATAATATAATTATTTATTAAAATATTATTTTAAATTTATTTTTCTTGCCTTTTGAGATGCAAAATCACTAATTAAATTTTTATATTCAAGTTTAGAAACCAAATCTTTTTCAATTGATAATATAGCCAAATTACCTAATCTTTCTTGTGACATAGTTGAACGCAAATAAGATTTTATTAACTTTAATTTTCAATCTCATATGTTACTAAAGAAATAGTTTCACTTTTTGTTTTAGGATCTTCACTAGTTTCTGCTAATTGATATAAAGCATCTCTTATTTGTGGAGCTTGAAATTTTATTGCTTTAACACTTTCAACACGACTTTCCCAACGTGTTTGTGATAATGGCTTAAGTGTCAAATTAGAAACATGATCTTGCAAAATTTTCCATCGTTTTGTAGAGCAGAAATATGGCATATACGTTGTTGTCCCTCCAAAAATGTAATAGCATTAGTACATGAATTAGCCATATCACAAAGAACTAAATTAAGACTGTGACAACCACATGTGTATAAAATGCTCTAGAATTTATATCTAAATATCTTTTTTGCACACCTTGATGTTTACCTTTCATATTAGACCCATCACTATCCTTCCTCTCACATTATTTACATCAGTTCAAGATTTTTTAATAGTTGTGAGAACATTAAAAAGGCTTGACAGAAGTACATCCACTTTTAAAATCTATAAATTACTCTTCTTTTTTTGGACTTATTGAAATATCTACACATCTTAATATAGTGACATTTGTTCTTGATGACTTTGTACTGGGGTACAATCAAGTATAACTGAAAAATATTTGATTCTTTGATTTTTTTAATAATGGTATTTCTATTTCTAATGCTAAAATATTATCAACTCATTTTGTATATTATGACCAAGATAAGAGTATAAATTTCTCCATTTTGAATACGTCTAAGGTGTTCTTGCATTATTGATCAACTCAGCAATCATTTCATTAAACTCAAAATTTTCCATTATTTTCTTGATAAATCTTCTCATTTGTACCGCGAAATGCCAAATTATTTTTTGAAAGATTTTTTACAACCGCTATAATTCTTAATGTACTTCTTCCAATGCTCCTTCTCTTTATATTTTCTCTTGTAAATATTTATCAATTGTTTTGTTTTTAAGCAATCTCATCTCAACATCAACCCAAATGTTCATATTTAGCTGTTCATTGCTGTTTCGTGACTTTTAAGCTTGGCACTAAGATTTTTCCAATCTCCAGACCCTTCATTTGCTAATTGAATTGTATTTGCTTTTAAACTAAATAATTTACAACAAAAACAAATATTATTTAATTCTTTTGATATATTAGCCATTTTCTATCATTTTTTCTCCATTTGGTAATTTTCGAATGTAATGAATTGTAGAAAAATTCTAGAATTTTCATCTCTTGGAAAATCTAAAACTTGTCTAATTGACCTTTCTCAACTAATAAATCACATAAGTTTGTTGTCTAAATTATTCCAGTGTACTGCGTCATAATATTTTTAATAGTTGTTTTATCTATATCATTAATATTTTCATTTTTGTCGAATGAAATTTCTTCTTCTAATTTTTCACGAGACTCTTCACTATATTGATGAATTTGAATTTTATCTCTAAAAATTTCTTCACAATTTTCAATTGTTTTTTCATTTAAATCTTCATTTGGTTTTTCTAGCATTTGGTGTTTTGTATTAATAACAAATTTATCAGTGCACCTTTTTGGGATTGAATTAGTTCTTCTATTTTTTTTTTTTTTTTACGTTTTTCAAATCCAGATTCATACTTCCTAGTAGAACCTATATATTCAAAGAATAAATAATTTAAAGCTCTTAATATTATTTTGTTAAAATAAAAATAATTATAAAAATTAAGAAAGAACTTTAGCACCTGATTTATGCTTCCGATTTTGCTTTTTGCTGTGCTGATACTCAAAAATCTTATATTATTACCCTGCATAAAAATAATAATGTAAATCAATTATTCACTCGATCAAATATAAAATAAAATCAGTTGAGAATACTAAGAGTAAAATGAAGAGTAAAATGATTTAAAGCTCTTAATATTACCTTGCATAAAAATAATAATAATGTAAATCACATCCACTTGATAAATTTATGTAATAAAGTTAAGATATGAGAGACAAGAGATGAGAAAGGAGAGACAAGAGAGAGATGCGAAAGGAGAGATGAGAGTAAACTGAGTAGAGATTAGAGAATAATGAGAGTAAAAAATGAGAAAACGTTGAAGTAAAATGAGGTTTATATAAGAGATTTGGGGGAGAGAGGAGATGTGATTTGATAATTGAGAGTTGGAGATTGCGTGAAATTGTATCAATTTTCAACGGAAAAGTAGCCGCCAATTGTGTTTTAAGTTAGCATGGTTGATTGGACATGGTGAGATTGATGGGAATTGATATATTAAAATACTGTTAAAAAAAAATCTTGGGTAAAGATAGACATAGGCGACTGATGAGATTGGTAAGAATTAAAAAATTATAAATATATTTTAATATTTTAAAAAATAATTTGAGGCCCTCTCTTTTACCCCTTTTTTGGGGGGCCCTAGGCAGGGGCCTCACCTGCCTAGGGGTTAAGCCGGGCCTATTGAAACTTATTCTTGACATCATAGTTGTGGTAAAGCTTTTTAGCAAGAGTTGTTTTACCTAAACCACCCATACCAAAAATAGAAATGACATCTCTCCGCGGCTCCCCATCGAGAAGTTTAGCCAACAATTTCTTAGCATCATCCTCAAAGCCAACAACATGGTCATCTACTACAAAGGAGGTGTCTCGTCTCAGTTCCTTCAATCTGTAAAGAGCACTGTCCTTTCCTTCACCCTTATTACCAATATCCTCAAGGCGATACTGTTCACGTTTCCGAGAAATATCACCAAGTTTCTGTCTGATCTCTTCGATCTTCTTGCCTATGTTGTGCTGATTGACAGCCTTTTCTCCTTTGCTGAAGAAACTGGACTCTCTGTGACTACTGGAGTCTTTACAGAAAATCGAAGAAAACTTCTTGATGGAAGCAGAAATTCTCCTCCTTTTCGGAGCCTCTTGTTCGTTGATTTTGAGCATAAACGTATCCAAGGCGTCCTCAATGTCATAAGCGACGTCTCTAATGTCAGATACCCACTTCCTTATAACATTATCATCAATTTGTTTTCTTTCTGCATCCTGCAGGAAACATTGCATCCATTCCAGTTCATTCTTTAGCGACTTCACTTCTTGTTTAACTCCTCGGAAGAGCACCGCTTCTTGGATAAGATAATCCCCAATCTTGTTCACCACAAATGAGATCACCGCATCAACCATAGCTCTCAAGTCTCAAGTCTCAACCTACTATTTTTTTTTTTTTCCTCTCTCTCTCTTTTTGGGTACTGCCCAATGCTTTACTGGCTTGATTGATCAAATTTGGGAACCGGAACCATTCTTTGCCCAAAAAGTGACCCTTCGCCTAAGAGAAGGGTTTATAACAATTTAATCCTCAAGGTTTGGGTAATAAATTATTGACACATCCGCGAGTTTCAAAAAATAACAAATACAGTACTACACTCAAAAAATTGATTACCTTATCATATAAAGACACTAACATCCCTTTGTCTAATTATTTTATTCAGTTTGATTTCTTTGATTTTAAATTTTAAATATAAAAAAGTTGAAATAAAAAATTAAAAGAATTTGAAACTTTGTTGCAAATAAACTTTAATATCCTTTATCTTATTATATGCACTCTCCTATTTTATTTCATATTTTCATTCATTTTTTAAGTATGTAATTTGATTAAATTTAGGTTTATTTTATTTTTAGTTATTGTATAAAAGTAAATAATAATTTAACTATGTATTTATATTAATCAAATTTTGTTATATAAATTTTTTAATAAATATTTATATTTATATTAATAAAAATAACAATCGAAGAAATAAAAAAGAAAAGAATAGATAATTAGACAAAAAGTGTTATAGTTTCTATATGAGAAAGTAATTAATTTTTAAATGTATTTGTCACTTTCTAAAGCCCAGGAATACAAGGCACAATTGACATTTACAAGTTAGGATGTTTGATAATTTTGTTGGGTAAAAGCTCCTATCATCGTTTGACCGTCAACGAATGTTAAGATATGATCGTCGTTGATGATCAAATATGATTAAATTTGACCATAGATTTGGTCTTTTTTTGTCAGATCCATGGTATATCTGACTGAAAAAGGTCAAATCAGTATATGATTCAGTCAAATCAGTATACGATTAGCCATATCCAATCGATTATGTGTTATTCCGATAAATTTTGGCCATCTTTAAATGGTGGTGATCGACTGTCGAAAATATGTGAGTGGATGAAGATGTTTTTGTCAATTTAACAATTTTTATTGTTTAAGGTGTTTTGTTAAATTAATAAATTTAAAAGGTTAAAAAATATTTTAAATTGAATAAAATAAAATTGGATTTTGAAAATATGAAAATAAATATGTATTTTGAATATAATTCGAATGAATAATATTTTGAATAACGAAAGATACAGCCTTAATTATTTGATGTATTTTATTGAAAAAAAATGATAAAAAATAGTTTTTTAATATATCGAGATGTTAAATTCTCTCTCTCTGGTGACAATCATGACTGGCCTCCACAAACCAAAAACTTTACCCTTACTTTCCACCCACTATCTCTTTTGTCAAAGTCTGCCAATAAAGAGAATGCTGGTCTTGGTTTCTATCCTCGAACGTCGCAATTGCACAATACAGTTGCTTTAATAATTACGTAAAGTAGAGACAAAAAGCTTGAAAGCTCAGAGACTTGGACTTTCATAACAACGAGATTCCAGCTGGAAACTTTCACAATTGGACACTGAAGTTTTATAATTACCATTTACCCCCCGAGGTTTTATTGTTATTATTATGTTGGGTTTATGTTAATTAACTAATATATTTTATATCTATTCTGTTAAATTAAACAATAAGATTCTGACAAAATATTGATAATAAGAGATATAACTCAAGAGTGTCAGAGTATTTTACCTCTTAAGTAGGTGAACGTGATTAAACAGCTATGTGAAAGAGAAGTTAATTGCATTCTCTCATTTGGGGTTCAGATTTTGTCATTTCAAATACTAGGAAACACTCACCTTGAAATTAATTGAATTTTGTAACATCAGTTAATTAAACATGAAATCACAGAAATGCCCTCAAATAGTAATGTTAAATATTTATATAAACATTCTAAAACTCGCCTATTGACTGATATGCTTAAAAACTCGCAGGACATGTTGGATGTGCTGGTTCTTTATATAATTCTCGTGGGTTTGAATATTTGAATGCTAAAACTGACATGGAAAATGTTACACCCATATGTCACAACCTTTTCTCACAAACTTTTTTTTCCAACCTAACGCAACAATTTATAATTGGTTAATTTGTAATGTGTCTCATCTGATAAATTATAATTAACCAATTACAAGTTGTCACATTAGGGTTGTAAGAGAAAGTTTGTAAAAAAAGATTGTGCACGTAACATTACTCAAACTAACATTGCACTCAAAGTAGAACCAGAAGGCATACACGTTTTTTTTCTTAATTAGGAGTGTCTGAACCAACTTACATATAACTTAACTAATTCTTCAAAATCTTAAAGTTAATAGTTGGATAACCCTTCAGTAATCATTTTTATTAGGAACAGAAAGAAATCAAACCTGAAGAATACTTAAAAATCCTAATTGACTGCTTGTGCTGGTTAAAGGCAGACGCGTTTTAAGAGTAAAGAGACGCGTTTTAATCTCCAGTTACTTTTGGTTATGATATAGAAAATGGTGACATAACAATGGTAGAGACACCAATCAAAGCAAAGCATGACTGAAAACCCATGTGAGGGCGGGCCCGATAAAAAGCACTATCTTTAAATCTTGGACTTCAATAACAACCAGCTAATTAAACAATAAAATTCTAATAATAAGAGGGATAACTCATAAAAGTCCAAGTATTTTACCTCTTATCGACGGATATGTATTGGATTTATACACTAAATAACGTGATAAAATCATGACCGTTGATTTATTATAAATTAATATTAATCAACGGTCAGGATTTTAACACGTTATTCGATATACAATTTCGGTGTATACTTTTCGATAACCTTATCGTTTTCCAATTAAACTATATGATTAGAGCGGAGTTAATTGCATCTTCACTTTTGGGGTTTCAGTCCATTGGGGTTTAGATCTTGTGGTTTAAATACTAGGAAATATTCGCCCTAAAATTAATTGAATTTTATAAAATCTATTAATTAAACATGAAATAACAAAAATACCCTCAAATAATAATGTTAAATATTTATACAAACATTCTAAAATTACGTAAGATTTTAGATAGTTAAATAAATGATTTTTAATTATGCAATTCATTTAATAAATTTATGGATTCTTTTAACATTATTGATTAGGATCATTGTTCTCATTTTCATTTATTTATTTTCCTTTTTCATTGTCATAGAAAATCACTCTCTCCTCTCCTCTCGTGAGTCAAACACAAAAAAATGTTTCAATTTAATTTAATAATTTATTTTAGAATAATACTACACATACATCATTTTTATACAACATTTCCCATACAACATTATGTGGCAAGATATGATTGGGTAAAAGTTTAATTTTAACTTTAAATTAGCCAATCATATCTTGCCACATAATGTTGTATGAGAAATGTTGTATGAAAATAATGTATGTGTAGTATTACTCTTTATTTTATGTCACGTGTCATGTTGTGGTTTAAAGTTAAAAATCTTCCCAACGTCAAAGGCTCCGTTTGGTTCAAGATTGTGAATACTACTCTTGGTATTCCCAAAAAAGTTAAACAGTAAAATACCCAAAATCTCTCATTTTTGGGAATACTATTTTCAATATTATTTAATTTTTTTTAAACTCTCTACATTTGTTAATTTAATTAAATACCCCTAAATATTTTTTTTTAAATTACAAAAACACCCCAACAATCCACATTTACCAGATTCCGGCCACCACTACCGGAAAATGGCCGGAATCTGGTAGGATGACGCACTACCGGCTGAATCTGGCCGGTAGTGCGCCGATCTAGCCTTTTCCGGTCAGATCCACGGTGGATCTGGCCGGAAAAGGCCAGATCTAAGGCCAAAGATCTGGCCGTTGACAGCCAGATCTTTGGCCGTAACACTCGGTCACGATGGCCAACAAACGGTCGTCGTTGACCATCAACGACAACTGTTTGTTGGCCGTCGTTGAGAGCAAATACGGTCAGACGGCCAGATCTGGCCGTTGACGGCCAGATCTGACCGTAGATCTGGCCTTTTCCAGCCAGATCCACCGTGGATCTGGCCGGAAAAGGCCATATCGACGCATGACCGGCAAGATCCAACCGGTCATGCGCCCATAAGGCGACTCCGGCCACCTCCGGTGGTGGTCGCCGGCTGGGGGTGTTTGAGGGTGGGTTAGGGGTATTTTTGTTAACTTTTAATGTTTTATTATAGGGGGTATTTTGTAAAAAAACAAACATAAAGGATATTTTATTAATTTATAAATTCTACATCGTAATACCCGCCCAATTCAACTTTTTTTTAACTTTTTTCAAAAAACTTTTCCCAAAACCCCCAAATTTTGAACCAAACGAAGCCAAAGTATTTATGACCTTTTTATGGCTCCAAATCCAATGCAACCCTTGGATATATAATTACAATAAATAAACATAAATTTGCAATGTAATGCTACTAAAATTTCGAAAACATTTTTTTTTTTTTTTTTTAACAGAAGTATTCGGGTCAGCCTACACATATTTTAACTAATTTTTTAGGATCCTAAAATTATAGATTAAGTAAGAGCTCTAATTATTATCTCTATTAGTAATTCAGCAGAGATTCACACTCAAAACCTCTTAAGTAATACATTTAAGAAACTCTATTGAACCACTTGACTACCTAAAGATAATTTAAAATTTCGTAAACTTCTCATAACTCAATTATGGTTCCAGACTTAGAGGTTCATCGTTGGACATAACAGACATTTTGAGTTCATGTATATAATTTGTCGTGAAAAAAATATATATATATATCTTTCATGTGTAGATGTATTATGTAAGTGAAATTTATCGCTTGAATAATCATCTTAAAACTTATCAATTGTTCTTATATTTCTTAAAATTGAGATTAAAGAAATCAGTTCATACATAAATATAACATATGTTTGGTTTAACTTATTAATAATGTGATATTTGTAATGTATTAAAGATTTTCTCATAAAACAAAATTTAAACTAATTTCCTAGATACAAGTTAAGGAACCTTTATACTTATTGATCTATCTCAGAACTTCCATGTATTGTTGTAAGAGACATGCTAAAAGTAAGATTCTAAAGTTTATCATGAGATCCTTCTTTAATCTGCTCTTGTTTTTCATTCATTTTTTATTTGTTATTTGTTATCTTGCTGTTTCATCTGCATGCAACTCATTCTTCTTCTTCTAATTTGGTCTCCTTGTCTCATGGGATATAAAAACCAAATTGGACAAATGAGATATTTCTAATGGGATATAAGACTAATTAAAATTATGAGTAATACTACACTTATAAAGAAATTTTACAAAGATCTACATATAAAGTGATGTGGCAAAAAATCAATGGAATAGTAAATTTAATGAGTTTGACTTTTTGTTTCACTCTTCCATTCATTTTTTGCCACCTCACTTTGTATGGAAATCTTTATAAGATTTCTTTGTAAGTATAGTATTATTGTAAAATTATTATCAGAAATATCTATTTGTCTAATTTGGTCTCCTTGTCTCTAAAATGGAATTCATTGAAACTAGACCTGGCAAAACGGGCAGGTGGGCCGGGTCAATACGAGTGTGGGTCTCACGAGTACGGGCCCAATACGGGTCGAATTATATGGGTCCAACATATTGGACCCGTACCCTACCCTATGCGGGTACGAGTGGACCCGCGGGTACCCATTTTTTCTCTCTCTAGTTTTTATTTTTTGCAGTTTCACCCCTAACAGTTTTTAATTATGACAGTTACACCCCTAAATTCCTGCAGTTTTAATTTTTTACAAAATTCACAGTGAGTTCTTTTAGTTGCCTTGAAAAGATCACCCATATCCAAATTTAATCAAGCAACCAGTTTAAATATTTTGACATTAAATTGAAAACTCAAAGCACTCCACAACAGCTCCGCACTAAAAGATAGGTATGTTCATTCATATGATATGAGATAATTTATACCCTTAATTATTCGTTGTTTTGAGTCTAAATCCAGCAATCTCCATTCTCCAAAAACCCCCTTAATTAGCAGTCAAACCATGATTAATTAACTTAATCTTTTCTCTTCTTTGGACACACAACAATCTAGTGAATTAACTTGTGTATTATCTCATAGGCAAAGAGTCACAATCAGTCGATTACAAAACAAAGAGTCACAATCACAAAGGCAATTAAAGTCAAGCTTTTCACATCATAGAGCCCAAAGGTAATTAAAGCAAGGCAAGTAAAGTTCAAAACTTTATTTCCATTTCAGACTCTTCTGTCAAACCCAAAATAGGGAAACACAAAAACACACAAAGCACTTGCGCTTGCTCTTGCTGGTGGTGGTGGTGGTGGTGGTACTCACCGAAGACAGAGACACTCTGGCAACAATCCATGGAAGTTGTTTTAGTGACAAAACCAAGAGAAAAACAGAAAAAGAAAAAGACTTTGGGTTGAGGAAGACAGGGGTCAGTGGGTGAGTCATGAGTGTGAGAGTGAGAGATAAGAGTGAGTGAGTTACATACCTTGGATAAGCGGGTTTGATTTTGCGTGGTGGTGTCGACGACCGACGTGGAGTTGTGTTAAAGAAAAAGATTTGCGTTTGCAGGATTGATTTTGGGAGAGGAGTTTCGTTAGAGAAGAATGAAAATTAGAAGAAGACGGCTAAGAAAGTGAATGAGTTAGGGATTTGAAATGAAGAACAAAAGAAGACTAGTCTGGTTTGGGAAACGGGATTTAAAAAGGGTTGCCTACACGGGTGAATCCGTATAACCCATTTGAAATACGGGTAGGGCCGAGTACGGGTTTGAAAAAAATGGGTCCAATTTCATGGACCCATGCCTTATATAATTTTCTTGGGTTTAGGGTCGACCCGCGGGTCTAGACCCGTTTTGCCAGGTCTAATTGAAACTCCAAGAAGTTGTTATGAAAAGTTTAGTTAATAACTTAACCCACCTCAAGGAACTTGATCTTGGTTATGTCGAAATTTCACTTATGCAGTCCTCTTCAAGTTATTGATCTTTCTTACATAGGCTTCTACAGTGAGTTACCTCTTTCCATTGGAAACCTCCATTCTTTAGAGGAATTTTGTGTTTTAGTCTGTAACTTCCAAGGTATATATTCCATCTTCATTTGAAAACCTTACCCAACTCAAGGTTTTGCGACTCTCGTCCAATAATTTCAGTGTCCAAACTCTCTCTTCCTTGTCTTTCTTTGGAAAGCTTACAAGACTAGGAAATGTTTCTTGTTTCTATCGTAAAAGTTTCTACAAAGGTTGCCTCTTCTTTTCAAGGGGAGAAAGATTAGGAAGTACGCTGGTAGTGGGTATGGGTTGAAGGTATTAGATTTTCTACAGAGAGTTTTGTAATGAAGAATTTTATTGATTGTATAGAAGAAATTACATTGTGTAAAATAAGTATATCTGAATGAATCACACTTGACTTAAGTAAACGAACTCAACTCAACTAACTGCAGTTACTTAACTAACCATAATAACAATTTGTTACACCAGTCAAACTAACTCAACTATTTCTAACTAATCTTACAAACTAATGTACTGAGCTGGAAGTTAGACTGAAGCTGAACTGGAGCTACAAATTGAAGTTGGAGAAACTAAAATGATACATCTTCATACCGCCATCCCACCTCTCAAGTTGGTGAGTGATAAAGGTTAAGCACTCCCAACTTGGATAGAAAATGGTGATGTAAATGACTTCATAGAGCTTTAGTAAGAAAATCAGCCCGTTGCTCATTACTAGGAACATATTTGGTTTGAATAAGACCAACTTGAATCTTTTCTTTAACGATATGACAATCTATGTCAATATGCTTGGTACGTTCATGAAACATAGGATTAGAAGCTATATGCAAGGCTGACTGATTATCACAAAAAAGAAGAACTGGAACTGAAATAGGATAACCAAGATTAGAAAGTAATTGCACCAACCAAAGAATCTCACGTACAGTAGAGGCCATGGCCCTGTATTCAGCCTCGGTAGAAGACCAAGATACTATAACTTGCTTCTTAGACTTCCAAGACAGAAGAGACTTCCCAAAGAACACACAAAAACCAGTGACTAATCTTCTGGTGAGCAAACAGGAAGCCCAGTTTAAATTACAGTAAGCATTACGATGGACTGTGTTATCAAAAGGGAAAAATAACCCAAACTAGGATCATGTTTAATGTACTTAACAATCTTCAAGTTAGCCTGCATATGACACACTTTAAGAGCATGCATAAATTGGCTCAATAAATTAACGAAGTAGCTCAAATCTGGACGAGTCATACACAAGTAAAGAAGCTTCCCAATGAGCTGTCATAATCTGATGAAGTAAATTCTTATGCTGATCAAGAGGAATAAGAGAAGGTCTATGTCACGACCAACTTGCTTAGTGACTCAAATGTGCTGCACGTTGCTTAGTGGTTAAGCAAACTTAGTGGCTAAGTATACTTCATAGCTAAGTAAACTTAATGGCAAAGGAACTTTAAGGATAAGCATTATCCATTCCCAAAGTTGCCACCTAATGTTACTTAAGGATTAAGTATACAATGTATCTAGTCATATTCTTTGAGGAGGTTTAACCTATAAATAGGCCACTCCCCTTTGTAAAGTTCATAAGTTGTAATCCTTCAATACAGAGTTTATGTTTTCTCTTCACTTATCTCTCTCATTTGCATACTGTTAGTCTTTGAGTTTGTGTGAGTGTTAGGCTGCTTAACACATTTTCGAAGTGTTAAGGCCGCACGGACTTAGCAAAGAAGTTAAATGCATGACAAGTGGTATCAGAGCCTCGGTTAGCATAACCTCAGTTTTTATTCAATGGCAAAAGACATTGTTGCTTCAACAAAGAGATCCAAGATGACTGAGATGGAGACTTCCCAAGAACGTGGTCGTCTGGAGAGAGTCAACGTCAACCCCAACCCCAACCCTAACCCCTCAAGGCAAAAAGGTAAGTCCAAAGACTTTATTTCCAGTTTTGACTCACGCCTATCTCGTATAGAAGAAAGTGTGAGCACGTAGTCGGAAGAGCTAGATCATCGGGTGGATGATCTAGAGACGGAAGTTTCTAAAACCTACATTGTTGCAAAAGCCATGTTGCTTCAATTGGAGGAGTCATTAAGGGCCGAAATAGGGAAGATCCGAGAGGAGTTTGTAGGGGAGCTTGCCAAAACCCGTCATGTGTTCCAAACTAAAGTCAACAACACACTTGTTCGCTTAGACGAGGTGCAAGCTGATTTAGCACGATGCAAGCGTGCCATGGTTGCAAAGATCGGTAGTAACGTCATTGAAAGCCAAAGGATTGACATACCAAGGCCTAAAAGCTTTGGTGGCTCACGCAAGGATAACTTCTTGTGGGGACTAGACAAGTACTTTGCGGCTGTAGGCGTCATAGAGGAAAGCTCGAGGATTGAAACTGCAGTCCTTTATCTTATGGACACCGCAAGGCTATAGTGGAAGAGAAGAGAATGAGACATTGAAAAAGGTATCTGCACTATCTCTACCTTTGATGATTTTAAGAAAGAGCTTAGGCGACAGTTTTATCCAAAAAATGCCAAGGATGAGGCAAGAGCTTGCTTGCGAAGGATCAAGCAAACAGGGACAATCCCTGATTACATCAAGGATTTCACCGACTTGATACTGGAGATCCCTAGGATGTCTGACAAGGATTCGCTCTTCAACTTTATGGATGGGTTGCCGTCATGGGTGAAAACGGAGCTAAGGCGTCGGGGAGTGCAAGACCTTGCCACAGCCACAGCTATTGGTGAAAGTTTGATAGATTATAGCAACCAAAAAGAATACATTGGCAAATCCAAAGATAAGAGTGGTGGCTTTGCTAAAGGTGCGGGAGATAAGAGGCAATCTAAAGAGAGCAACCTAGACACCCGTTAAGACAACTCCTCATCCAAGGGCAAGGATAAGGGCAACGTTGGGACAAGGGCTTTAACAAACTCCGCAACAATTGCTTCATCTGCAATGGGCCTCATTAGGTGAAAGACTGTTCAGAGAAGAAAGCTCTCACTTCCCTCATAGCCAAGCATCAAGAGGGCAAGCAAACCGAAAACAGTAACGATGGGGCACATATGGGATCAATGCAACTTCTCAATGGGATCCAATCCACATAAAAAAACCCAAGCCAAAGGGTTGCACTATGTTGATATTGCCATCAATAGGAAGGCCACGAAAGCCATGAAAGCCATGGTAGATATGGGAGCTTCGCATAACTTCGTTTCAGTAAGTGAAGCATGCTGGCTAGGCCTCAAGGCTTCAGGAGGTGGAGACACCATCAAGGCAGTCAACTCAACGGCTCAACCAATACATGGAGTAGCTCGACATGTCAAGACTGCAATGGGAACTTGGTTCGGCTACATAGATTTCTCAGTTGCACCGATGGATGACTACCAAGTTGTCCTTGGCTTAGAGTTTATGGAACAAGTCAAGGCATTTCCCTTGCCTTCAACCAACACCATGTGTATAATGGACGGGGAGCAAGCTTATGTGTTGCCTACTAGCTGCTCTACCAAGCTGGAGACAACAGTACTCTCGGCCATGCAGTTTAAGATAGGCATCAAGAAGAAAGAGGAAAGTTACCTGGCCATCCTCAAGCAGTATGACGACGAAGGACCAATCCCGCTAGAGGCAGTGCCCCGGGAGGCAGCACAAGTACTCGAAGAATTTGTTGATGTCTCACCAAATGAATTGCCAAAGGAACTACCACCTAGAAGGGAGGTAGATCATCAGATCGAGCTGGAATCAGGCGCCAAGCCACCTGCCAAGGGTCCTTACCGTATGGCACCATCGAAGCTAGCAAAACTGAGACAGTTGCAGGAACTACTGGATGCAAAGTTCATGAAGCCCTCCAAAGCTCCCTATGGCACACCTGTCTTGTTTCAAAGGAAGAAAGATGGTTCATTGCGCATGTGCATCGACTATCGAGCACTCAACAAGGTATCCGTGAAAAATAGCTATCCCATTTCATAGATACCTTGTTGAGTGCTCGGTAGTCGATGCACATGTGTAAGGAACCATCTTTCTTCCTCTGAAACAAGACAAGTGCGCCATAGGGAGTTTTGGAGGGCTTAATGAACCCTACATCTAGTTGTTCCCGCAACTGTCTCCTTAGTTCCACTAGCTCCGGTGGTGCCATACGTTAAGGACCCTTGGCAGGTGGCTTGGCACCTGATTCTAGCTCGATCTGATGATCTACCTCCCTTCTAGGTGGTAGTTCCTTTGGCGGTTCATTTGGTGAGACATCAACAAATTCTTCGAGTACTTGTGCTACCTCCCGGGGCACTGCCTCTGACGGGATTGTTTCCTCGTCGTCATACTACTTGAGGATGGGCAGGTAACTTTCCTTTTTCTTCTTGATGCCTTTCTTAAATTGCATGGCCGAGAGTACTGCTATCTCTAGCTTGGTAGAGCAGCTAGTAGGCAACACACAAGCTTGCTTCCCGTCCATTATACACATGGTGTTGGTTGAAGGCAAGGGAAATGACTTGACTTGTTCTATAAACTCTAAGCCAAGGACAACTTAGTAGTCATCCATCGGTGCAACTGAGAAATCATGTAGCTAGACCAAGTTCCCATTGCAGTCTTGACATGTCGAGCTACTTCATGTATTGGTTGAGCCGTTGAGTTGACTGCCTTGATGGTGCCTCTACCTTCTGAAGCCTTAAGGCCTAGCCGGCATGCTTCACTTACTGAAACGAAGTTATGCGAATCTCCCGTATCTACCATGGCTTTCGTGGCCTTCCCATTGATGGCAATATCAACATAGAGCAACCCTTTGGCTTGGGTTATTGGTGCGGATTGGATCCCGTTGAGAAGTTGCATTGATCCCATATGTGCCCCATCGTTACTGTTTTTGGTTTGCTTGCCCTTTTGATGCTTGGCTATGAGGGAAGTAAGAGCTTTCTTCTCCAGACAATCTTTCACCCAATGAGGCCCACTGCAGATGAAGCAATTGCTGCGGGGTTTGTTGAAGCCCTTGTCCCAACGTTTGCCCTTATCCTTACCCTTAGACGAGGAGTTGTCTTGGCGGGTGTCTTGGTTGCTCTCTTTAGATTGCCCCTTGTCTCCCGCACCTTTAGCAAAGCCACCCTTCTTATCTTTGGATTTGCTGGTGTATTCTTTTTGGTTGCTATAATCTATCAAACTTTCAGCAACTACTATGGCTGTGGCAAGGTCTTGCACTCCTCGACGCCTTAGCTCCGTTTTCACCTATGACTGCAACCCATCCATAAAGTTGAAGAGCAAATCCTTGTCGGACATCCCAAGGATCTCTAGTATCAAGCTGGTGAAATCCTTGATGTAATCACGAATTTTCCCTGTTTGCTTAAGCCTTTGCAAGCGAGCTCTTGCCTCATCCTAGGCAGTTTTATCATGCACTTAACTTCTTTGTTAAGTCTGTGCGGCTTTAACACTTTGGAAATGTGTTAAGCAACCTAACACTCACACAAACTCAAAGACTAACAGTATGCAAATGAGAGAGATAAGTGGAGAGAAAACATAAACTTTGTATTGAAGGATTACAACTTACAAACTTTACAAAGGGGAGTGGCCTATTTATAGGCTAAACCTCCTCAAAGAATATGACTAGATACATTGTATACTTAATCCTTAAGTAACACTAGGTGGCAACTTTGGGAATGGATAATGTTTATCCTTAAAGTTCATTTGCCATTAAGCTTACTTAGCTATAAAGCATCCTTAGCCACTAAGTTTGCTTAACCACTGAGCAACATGCAGCACACTTGAGTCACCAAGCAAACTGGTCGTGACATAGCTCTAGATAGACCAGTAGTGGATATCAACTCTAAAGCATACTTTCTTTGACAAATAGTAATACCCTTAGCTAATCTTGCTACCTCTAAACCAAGAAGGTACCTTAACAGACCCAAATCTTTAAGCTTGAAATGAGAATGAAGCAATTTCTTGGTACGAGATATCAACTCTGAACTGCTACCAGTAATTACTATATCATCTACATAGACTAAGATTGCCACCATTTGAGTATCATGCCTCTTCAAAAATAAAGAATAATCTGATTTGGATTGAGATAAGCCTCCTAAACTAAGGCAGAAGTAAGTAAGCCTCCTTGGAAGCCTGTTTTAAGCCGTATAATGATTTGTTCAGTTTGCAAACAATGTTTGATGTAGTAGGCTTATGAAATCCTTGAGGTAAGGTTATATAAATTTTCTCAGTTAAATCTCTTTGCAAGAAGGCATTATCTACATCAAGATGATATAATAGCCAATCATGTATGGAAGCTAGAGACAAGATAACTCTCACTATTACCATCTTCACAACAGGGGAAAATGTTTCCTCATAATCAATCTCTGCTTGTTATCTGTAACCCTTGGCTACTAACCTAGCCTTATATCTCTCTAAGGTTCCATCAACATTAAATTTCAGTTTGTACACCCACTTTCATCCAATTGGATGCTTACCAGGAGGCAAAGAAACCAGAGACCATGTTTGATCATCTTCTAAAGCTTTTATCTCCGTTGACAAAGCTTCAACCCAGTTAGGATCTTTGGAAGCTTAGGAAAAACGAACAGGTTCAGTCAAAGTAGATATTTTGCTAAGACAAACTTGGTATTTAGGTAAAAGATGGGCATAGAAGATACAATCCGAAATTGGATATTTCACTAGATTAGTTTGTGAGGGAGATGGGAGTGTAGGATAGTGAAAATTTGTAGTCCAAATGGGGGGTCTAGTGATTCTATTGGACTTTCTTAAAGACAGAGGATGAGGGACTCCTAGTGTGTCAGGATCAAGTGTAGGATTGGAGCTCGCTGGTGTATTATAGGATTCTACAATAGGTCCTGGACTAGGGTCAAAACTAGTTTTATGGTTGGAGTAAAGAACTACCCAGATTGTGGAAAACATTAAGAGGAGTCAATATCTAAGAAAGTGTCTGAAGGGAAAACAGGCTTATTTGAAGTAGGCAATTTGAAAGGAAAAACATGCTCATAGAAGACTATATCTCTAGTAACCTGAATGGCATGTGTTTCTAAATTATACAGCAAATATCCTTTCTTATCTAAAGCATATCCTACAAAGACACATGGGGTAGATCCTGGAGAAAATTATCTTTAGGAGTAAGGATTTTAGAATAAGAAAAACAACCAAATACTTTCAAGTGTGCTAGTGAAGGAGACTTGCCAAAAAACTTTTCAAATGGAGAAAGACCTTGTAACATAGTGGTGGGAAATATATTGATCAAATAAACAACTGTTTGAACACAATGACCCCAAAGTGAATGTGGAAAGTTTGACTAAAATTTCAAAGCCCTAGTCACTTGTAATATATGCCTATGCTTTCCTTCCACAACACCATTTTGTTGTGGAGAGTAAGCACAAGAGCTTTGATGTTGAATACCAAGCTTTTGTAATAACTTTTAGCAATTTTTATTGAACAACTCTAAGCCATTGTCTGATCGAAGACATTTGGGAGTTACATGATACTGATTGTAGACCATATTCAAAAACTATTGTAACATTTGAAAGACATCAGACTTGAACTGCATTAGTAACAGCCAAGTAACTCTTGTGCAATCATCCACAATTATGAAAAAATATCTAGCATTTCCAAAAGTAGGTATCTTATAAGGTCCCCATACATCCGAATGTAAAAAATCAAAAGCATTACTTGAAATATTTTGGCTTAATGGAAAAGGAATTCGAGTTTGTTTTGCCAAAGGGTAGACTATACAATGAAAAGAATTATCAACTAGTAACATTTGTTTAAGAACAAAATTTGGTATATGACCCAATCTTTGATGCCAAACATGAAAATCAGTACATGAACCAAGAGACACACTTTTGGTAGTAAAACTTGAAACATTATTTACCACTAAATTATTAGCATCATTTGTAGAAATCAGTTTGGTCAGTCCATGAATGTTAGAATTTTGTAGAATAAACTGTGCAAAAGGAGCATAGAAGTATAGGCCTTGGCTTTGTCTATCAATCCCCTTCAACTTGCCACTCTAGAGGTCCTGGATTAACCAAAAATCAGGGTAGAATGTAATAGCGCAATTATTAAATGTAATGAATTTTGAAACTGAAAACAAGTTATATTTGAAATCTGGCAAATGCAAGACCTGATCAAGACTAACTTTCTCATCCAATTTAACAGAACTAGTGAGCCTAATCCTAGTTTTTGTACCATTAGGTAGGCCAACATAAATGTGTGGGCTAGAATCCATATCAATAGGAGAATTCAAGCTAGACAATCTATAGGTCACGTGGTCTATTGCCTCTAAATCTGTTACCCAATTTTTAGTTTTATTACAGCAAGTAAAAAGGGATGTGGATGTGGCAGTACCTGCTACATTTGTTGAGGCTGAAATATTTTCCTTACCAAGCAGCTGAAGAAGCTGTGAATATTGCTTAGTTGAGAAGATTGTTCCAAGTGAATCCTTCTTAGAATCAGTAGAAGCAGTAGGGGTTTGAACATTAGACTATGATTGTAGTTGGTTAGCTGACAATTTTCCCTTGGATCCATTCATCTTTCCTTTAAAGTCAGCTGGATACCCATGTATTTTATAACAGGTGTCTCGTTTGTGGCCTAACAAATGACAAAAATTACATTCTATGTAGGGCTTCTTCCCTTTGTACTTAGAATTTTTCTGTGTATGCTGTGCATATACAACAGTTGTGACATCTGATCCAGTATTAGCTCCTGAATCCTCTGGTTTTCATCCTGATTAACAATAGAGTAGGCTTATTTAACTAAAGGCAATAGTGACATCAAGAGTATCTGACTCCTCACCAGTGGCGGATCCAATTAATGACTTGGACTCAACTTTTGAAAAAGTCCACATCTTATATTTATTTAAATTTTACACTTATAGAATTATGAGATTTTGGGAACAACCCCCACGGTTAGTTTGGATTTTATTTTTGTAAAACCTTATTTTTAATCCTAATATATATATTTCATATTTTTTGTGATTTTTATTTTTATGCAAGGGAATCTGTTAGTTTTTAAAAGTTTTATTAGGAGTGAAAATGAAAGGAATAAGAACTGTTGGGTTTGTATTTAACTAAGAGGAGAAATCTGGGTATTTTTACATCAGAAAGCTAATGTGGCGAGGTCATTGTGAGAATAAGAGAATCTTGGAGCAGTTTCATAATTCAAAGAAGTTATTTTATATATAAACTAGGTTCTTTGCAGAAAATGAAGAAGAATAAAGAAAAACCCATAAAGAAGAAAAGAAGAAGAAGCAAAGGAAAAGGAAAAGGAGAAGAGAGGGAAGAATGGGTTCGGTCAAATTTATCCAATGTTTTAAAACCCAACCCAGGGTGAAACCCAGCAAAGCTTCTGGGTCCCGGGTTGATCGGTTATTCAGCAAATATATCCCTAAAAATTACAGTAAAGTCCCTATAGGTTTGAAATTTATCAAACACACCCCAACTGCAAATCGACCGACAACTGATTAGCGACAGCGACACCCCAAATACAACCCCAATCGTCCCTTGAGCCCATTTTCATCAAAATATACCCAAGATCTAGCTGAAATAGGTTCGATTTTGGCCAGATCTCATCGACGTTGATGTCGGCATTCCAAGCTAGATCCCATCGATTCCGGCGTCAACAACCCTCCCCATCACCCTAGAATTACTCCCCTTTTTCTCCCGACCAAAACCCACCCCACCCCACCCCCGTTAGCCTCGTCAATCACTGGAAAAATCTCATCATTGCCGCTGCTAGTTTTGTTCGATTTCTGGTCAATTTACTCACCGGAAATCAACTCTTTCACCACCATTACATTCACCAGAAATTGCTTTTCAAAAGCCCCAACAATTTCGACAGTCAATTGTTCGCCGATCATCACTGGAAATCCTAGGGTATTGAGTGAATAGGAAAAATTTAAACCCTGCCCGTTGAAGCTTCCGAGTCCTGGTTCAACAGGTTCAATTGGCCGGGCCAGGCCAGGTTTTAAAACATTAGCTTTATCCATTTGATTTTTCTGCACTTGAGCTAATGGTACTTGAGAACCAGGCTGAGATTTATGTTATTGACATACGTTCTTGTGATAAATTTGCTCAGTTACAAAGAATTGGTGATTTGGTTAATAATTTAGTTCGGTTTAAAAAAGAAATTTTGGATACATTGCTTGTGAAAGTTGCATTAGTTTTATCAGTTGCGACTGCGACTGTTGAAAAGGTTTTTTCTATAATGAATCTTGTGAAAAGTCGGTTATGCAATCGAATGAGAGATTAATGGATGAATGATTGTTTGGTCATCTATATTAAGAAAAATGTATTTGATACAATTGACAATGAGATGATTATCTAACATTTTCAAAATAGAAAAACTCGTAAAAAACAACTGTAGAAAAATTATTTTATTTTTACAAAAATTGTGTTCTTTGAAAATATTTATTTGTATTTTATAACTTTTTATTAAAGCTCATCGTAATAAAAAAAAGAAGTGTAATTATGATTGACTTTATTTATTTATTTTTGTTTATATTTTGCCCCCCATAGAGGGAAATTCCTAGATCCCCTACTGCTCCTCACCATGGAACATGTATCATTCAGCCCCATTAAGAACTGCAATAGCCTTTGTTGATTTAAGTGTTCTAGATACGCCTTAGCTGCTGCACTGTCTGGTGGTGGTAAACTGATCATAGAACTCAACTCATCCCACAAAACCTTCAACTTATTATAATGCTACAGACAAAGTGCCTTGTGTGAGATTAACAATTTCCCTATGTATTCCATAAATCCTAGTTCCACTCACCTTGTGTACTGCTCCTGTAAATCCTGCCACACTTGATATGCACTAGTGGAATACACAATTCCATTGAAAATTTCTTTCGAAGCCGTGTTGAAAATCCAAGCCAAAACAAGAGATTTACATCTCTCCCATTGTGCACTTAAAATTGAATCTGATGACCTCTTGCATGTTCCATCTACAAATCCTAATTTATTTTTGGCTCGCAGTGAAACTGTCATAGCCCTACTCCAGATAATATAATTCTCTGTACCTGTGAGTTGCTCTGTCACCAGCACTGTGCCAGGTGTGTCCGATGAATGTATGAAGAGTGGTGAGTTTGAATATGTCAGAGAACTAGTATTCGCCATCTTGTATAAAACTCTGTAACTTCGCGAGTTAAGCTTCGAAAGAAAACAGGAGGAAGATTCAGACTTGCAATCGACAACTTATTCGAAACAAACCAAGCTATTCATCAAGCTAATTTCGACTAAAGAATCAAGAAAATCGAACCAATTTTCGATTTAATGTTCAACTGAAAATCAGGTTTCGACCTAATCTCCAACTGAAAATCGAGTTAATTCAACATATTTTTCCAGCTGAGAGCTAGCTTGCTAACCTTGAGCTATTTATCGACTGAAGCAAACCAAAATTGATGAACAGATTCTACTGTTCTTCTTCTACTGATTGGAAGATTGTAACCTAATACTCTTATACCATAATAGATTTTCTACGGAGAGCTTAGTAATGAAGAATTTTATTGATTGTATAGAAGAAATTACATTGTGTAGAAGAAGTACATCTGAATGAATCACACTTGACTTAAGTAGACTAACTCAACTCAACTAACTGCAGTTACTTAACTAACCGTAATAACAATCTGTTATACCAGTCAAACTAACTCCACTATTTCTAACTAATCTTACAAACTAATGTGCTGAGCTGGAAGTCAAACTGATGAGCTGGAAGCTAGACTGAAGCTGAACTGGAGCTGCAAACTGAAGCTGGAGAAACTGAACTGATATACTTCAGTAGAAGGAGTTTGTGGGATATGGCTGCTGTTTCTCCTCTATGTTAATGGTGGAGGAAGAAGAAAGTGTTAATGGCGGAGGAACAAGAAGATATAGAGGAATGAGGAAGAAGAACATGTAGAGGAAGGAGGAAGAAGAAGAAGATGTAGACGAAGAAGAAGATGCAGAGGAAGAAGAAGATGTAGACGAAGCTAAGAAGAAACAACAACCAAGGTAGAGATGCGTTAATGGCGGGAGGAAGAAGAAGGTGTTTGAGTTTGTTTGCAAGAATTTCGGGTTTTTGGGAATATAGTATAATTTTTAAAAGATTACATAATACTTCATTAATCCTAATTAAGCACTAATCAAATTTAATTACCCTTAATTAATAATATGACTATTTAGTTAACACTTTAAAACTTCACAGCTTTTTAATTAAATTCAAACTTCAGATGTCGTTTTAATAAACTGCCCCGGGTTTAACAGCCTGTGGACTGTGATGAGAACTCTTGGGTTTAACAGTTTAAGAGTTCTGCTTGTACTCGTTCATACTTAAAAGGAGAAATACTCGTCCCTAATTTTTGTTAGAAGTACACTTTACGCCACTGTTTTCAGAAAGTAACAAATTCATCCCTATATTTTGAAAAATGTTACGTTTACAACCCATTCTCACAACCTTCTCTTACAACCCTAACGTGTTAGCGAATTGGCACTATCACGTTGCTCCCACTACACCCAAGGCACCCAAGACACTACTAAAAACGAATGACCATTCCTTCATAGGGAACAATCGTTTCTTCGGTGGAGAGCTAACATGACAGTGTTAACTCAATTGTCACGTCGGGATTGTAAAAGAAGTTTGTGAGAATAGGTTGTAGACACAGTATTACTCCTATATTTTATGTACCTATATAATAGACAATAGGTGGGCTTTTTGGTCTCTTTCTATCAACTTTTAATTTTCCAGATTTTCTAAATAAAAAATTGTTTTAATAATCATATCGATAAATTTAAAAATGATACTGTAAAAACATTAGGCTAATGTAAAACACAATAATAACCATTTCACTACCACCCAAAACTATTTTATAAAGAAAAAAATCATAAAACATATATTTATTCAATACAATAACCATATACTAAGAGATTAAAATAAACAATTATTAACATTAACTTTAAAATATAAAATTACGTAACACACTACATTTAAAATCCTTGCATAATTATTCTTTTTTAAACTATATATATAAATGTGATACAATATTAGGTTAACGAAGGTGTGTGAATGATTTAAATAGTAATGACATTATTGATGATGTGTCGTGCTTTACACATTGCCTCTAATGGGTGAGCTTTGGGCATGGTGAGCCCTTTTCCTTCACTCATGTCAATTTCTATTTCATCAACTTTCTCCCACTCAAAACATTGGATCAGTGCCCCCAATGTCAAGCCCACAAAACGCTGGCCCAGCCCAAACCCAGGACAAGCTCTTCTTCCCATACCAAAAGGCATTACCTTTTGAATGTCACCTTCTCCGTTATCAAATCTCTCTGGCTTGAAACTTGTGGAATCAGCCCATAACATTGGATCCCTGTGAATGGCCCATGATTTAACTAATAGAATTGTGTCACGTGGCACATTGTAGCCCCCTACCTTGCAAACATCAGATGCCATGTGAGGGAGGAGAAGTGGAGTTGGTGGATATAAACGAAAGGTCTCGGATATGATATTTTGAAGGTAATGTAGCTTCCCAAGATCTGCTTCCTCAATCAGCCGTTCTTCACCAACTACACCATCTAATTCAGCTCTGGCTTTCTTCAATACTTCTGGGTGGTTAAGCAAATTTGACATTGCCCATTCCAATGTCACAGATGACGTGTCGGTTCCCGCTATGAGCATAACCTGCAAGATGACATGTCATTTATGCTTTGAGCTAAATATAATTTATAAATATTATGTCATTTCATTTTAAATAGTACCTTCGAATTATTATTTCTCAAGTGATGCTATTGTCATCGTTCTTACTAATTAGTTAATGTTATTATATTATATGATTTGATATCTCAAAGTTTCAATCAAATGACATTTTTGTAGTATTTCTAATATTTTACTGAAATATATATCATTATCCCCCCAATCCACCAAAGGATGATACCAAGATAACAAAAAGATGAAACAAGATCACATCAAACTAACAGATATATATATACTGCCACGGTTAAAGAAATGAATATAAGAATTATGTATCATAAGTATTAATTAGTTTAAAAATATTAAGTTTATAACTCAATCTCACAACCTTCTCTTACAACTATAATGTGTCAGCAGAGTTTGCATTACCACATCAATTGACAACCAACAAGAGTCATTTCGAGATCATCATGGGACGACAGTCAAACACACCTCTTTCTCTAGCCACATGCTATGATGGGAAGAGTCCCGCAGCCTTCAGGTTAGCCAAGTCATGGCACGAATAAACTGAACTTGCTCGTGCAGCTCTACATAAGGCAGCAAAGAGAATGAAAAAGTGGGTAGACAAGAAAAGGAGGCACGTTGATTTCCAAGAAGGTGATCTTGTTCTTGTAAAGCTATTGCCCCAACAATTCAAGACACTAAAAAAGGTGCACAAAGGCCTAGTGCGCAAATATGAAGGGCTCTTTCCAGTGATACAACGCATCAGCAAAGTTTCGTATCGACTCTAACTTTCTCCGAAACTGAAGATACATCCGGTTTTTCATGTAAGCTTGCCAAAGCCATTCCATGAAGACCCAGAGGAGCCATCTCGAGGAGTCTTTAAATGAGCACCAACAGCCGTTGTAACATCCTTTGACAAGGAGGTTGAAGAAATACTTGCTAATAGAGTCATTCGCCGACGGGGTGTGCCAAATTACCGGGAATACTTCATCAAATGGAAGGGACTTCCCGATGCCGAAGCCAGTTGGGAGACCGAAGACTCATTATGGCAATTCCAAGACTCAATCCTGCGCTATAAGGATAATGCGACGAGGGCGTCACAGCATTAGGTGTGGGAGAATGTCACGACCGGTTTGCTTGTTGACTTAAGTGTGTTGCACGTTGCTTAATAGTTAAGTAAACTTAGTGGTTAAGTATACTTCATAGCTAAGTAAACTTAATGGCAAAGGAACTTCAAGGATAAACATTATCCATTCCCAAAGTTGCCACCTAGTGTTACTTAAGGATTAAATATACAATGTATCTAATCATATGCTTTGAAGAAGTTTAGCCTATAAATAGGCCACTCCCCTTTGTAAAGTTCATAAGTTGTAATCCTTCAATATAGAGTTTACATTTTCTTTATACTTATCCTTCTCATTTGCATACTGTTAGTCTTTAAGTTTGTGTGAGTGTTAGGCTACTTAACACATTTCTGAAGTGTTAAGGCCGCACGGACTTAGCAAAGAAGTTAAGTGCGTGACAAGTGGTATCAAAGCCTCGGTTGGTAGAACCTCCGTTTTTATTCAATGGCAAAAGATACCGTCGTTTCAACAAAGGGATCCAAGACGGCCAAGATGGAGACTTCCTAAGAACGTGATCGTCCGGAGAGAGTCGACCCCAACCCCAACCCCAACCTCTCAAGGCAGAGAGGTAAGTTCAAAGACTTTATTTCCAGTTTTGACTCACGCCTATCTTGTATAGAAGAAAGGGTGAGCGCACAGTCGGAAGAGCTAGATCATCGAGTGGATGATCTAGAGACGGAGGTTACCGAAACCCACATTGTCGCGAAAGCTATGCTGCTTCAATTAGAGGAGTCATTAAGGACCGAAATGGGGAAAATCCGTGAGGAGTTCGTAGGGGAGCTTGCCAAGACCCGTCATGTGTTCCAAACTGAAGTCAATAGCACACTTGTTCGCTTAGATGAGGTGCAAGCTGATGTAGCGCACCATGGTTGCAAGGACCAGCAGCAACGTTATTGAAAGTCAAAGGATTGACATACCAAGGCATAAAAGCTTTGGTGGCTCACGCAAGGCACAAGAAGTTGACAACTTCTTTTGGGGACTAGACAAGTACTTTGGGGTCGTAGGCGTCACGGAGGAAAGCTCGAGGATTGAAACTATAGTCCTCTATCTCAAGGACACAGCAAGGCTATGGTGGAAGAGAAGAGAAGGATTACAACTTATTAACTTTACAAAGGGGAGTGGCCTATTTATAGGCTAAACCTCCACAAAGAATATGACTAGATACATTGTATACTTAATCCTTAAGTAACACTAGGTGGCAACTTTGGAAATGGATAATGTTTATCCTTGAAGTTCCTTTGCCATTAAGTTTACTTAGCTATGAAGTATACTTACCCACTAAGTTTACTTAACTATTAAGTAATGTGCAGCACACTTGAGTCACCAAGCAAGCTGGTCGTGAAATATGAACAGTCATTCCTTAGAAACAAACAAAACCTTTCCTTAAGGAGGAACGATCGTTCTTCATAAAGAATGATTGTTTCATTTATAAGGAACAATCATTCATTTATCCTTATAAATGAATGATTGTTTCATTTATAAAGAACAATCATTCATTTATCCTTATAAATGAATGATTGTTCATTCATAAGGAATGATCATTCCTTATGAAGGAAAGTCTGTTTGTCTCTAAGAAACAACCGTTTGTGTTCAGTCAAAGTTATTTAGTGTCTTGAGTATGGTGGGAGCTGTGAGAATTGTCAACTCAGCTACCACATTGAAATTGTAAGAGAAGATTGTGAGATTATGTTGTGCGTGTAGTATTACTCTAATTCGTTATATGAAACAATCTTTATGTTTAGTATTACTCGAAACAAGAAACATGAAAAAGGATGAAAGATTAGCTAGCAACCGACATTCGTTCCTAGAAGAAAAGTATTGGTGTGTTTGTTTTATTATTTATACCCTGTCCTACCAAAAATATATATTTGTTTCCTTACTCAGAAAATCCAATTCTATTATATTCAACTATTTTTAAACCCCCTAGGTTTGTTAATTTAACTAAACACTCCCAACAAAAAAAAGTTAATAAATTGACAAAAACACCCCCACCTACCCACATTTGCCAAATTCCGGCCACCACCGCTGGATTGTGGCCGTAATCTAGTGTAATAGCGTACTACTAGCTGGATCTGACTGGTAGTACGCCTATCTAGCATTTTCCGACAAGATCCACCGTAGATCTGACTGGAAAATGCCAGATCTATGGCCAAAGATTTGGTTGTTGATAGCCAGATCTTTGGCCACATCTGGTTGTCAACGATGACCAGATCTGATCGTAGAGTTGACTGAAATCTATCATAATGACACACGACTGGCTAGATTCTTTCGGCGATGATGGCTGGAATTTAGCAAATGTGGGTGGGTAGAGGCATTTTTGTCAATTTTTAATTTTTTTATTATAGAAAGTATTTAATTAAATTAATAAACTGAAGATGTATTTTTGTTAATTTTTAAATCTTACCTTGACTCAACTCAACTTTTTCAAAAATCATAATCCATATAATAAAACAAACGCATAGTGTTCTGGAAAGTCAACAAATTAACTTTCAGATGATTGAATTTAACAGTCACGCAACCAATAGCCAAAAGGTAGACTAGTCAAATGGAGCGAAAAATAATAAAAAAAAAATTCTTTTATATTTGTTGTAAGTGAAAATCTGAACTAACCAGTATAAGCCCTTTGATTATCTGATCAGTGTAGTAATCAGGTTGTGATTGTTGTAAAGAAAGTAGATGATCAATCATGGTGTTTCTAGTCTCCTTTTGTAATCGATGCTCTTCTATCAAACCTCGGAGAAATACATCCACCTTTTTACCAAGCTTCACCAACTTCTTCTCATAACCACCGAAACCCATCCAACCCAAAATGGGCAAAAAATCTACTGGATGCGACGCCCCACCATTTTCCGTTACCTCTGCTATAAGTTTCCTAAACTTCTTTGCCTCTTCATTATCACTCACGTCATCACCATAGTATCGCTTCCCTGAAATCATTCGCATAATATTATTAAACGTTAACTCAGTCAACAATGGTCTCAACACTACCTTTGCGAAGCCGTGGAGCGAATTATTGGACAACGTTTTCAGCAAGTGCTTTAGTTCGTCTTTTCGAATGTTTGAAAACGAATTAAGACGGTTGGATGAAAAGATTTCGAGTGTACATATGCGTCGAAGGTTGCGCCAGTAGTCGCCATAGGGTGCAGCCACCAAGGTCGAGCTATTGTAACCTATATGTTTGCCTGTGAGTAACAAAGGGCGGTTGGCGAAGATGGTGTCGTGTTTGGTGAAGCATTCCTCAGCGAGTGAGGATGAAGATACGATTACCACTAGGCGGGATCCGAACCAGAGGGAGATTATTGGACCGTATTTTTGTGAGAGTTTGTGAAGAGTGCGGTGTATGGGTGGTCTACGAAGATATTGGAGATGGCCGATAATTGGAAAAGAAGGTGGGCTTGGAGGGAGGTTTCTGTATTTAGTTTTTGATCGTAAACACAAGTTCAAAACTAGAACAAGAAAGACGAGAGAAATGGATAAGTAAAGGAAGGCGGCCATGGCTAACTGCTAGCTTTGGCTGAATTTTGTGGATGATATATGATATATTATTTTAAGAAGCCGTTGAAAGCCATCGCTCTACCTAACATTTACTCACTCCACCTGTCCAATAAGCTATGGGATTGGCAGGTGAAGGGAACAAACATTAATTTTATATTTAGTGATGCTTTGACTCCATCTTCTTGTCTAAGTTCAATTATATGCATGATGTCATGGAGCCCGCGGTGGACCGTATGAAAAAGGCACGACACGGCGCAAAAAATATAAAAAATAAAATTCTATTTTTTTTAAAAGAATTGAAAATAAAGATATATAATAATTCTTAATCTTAATGTTTAAGTTTGTATTTATAATTTATAATTATAATAAATTTAATTAATATTCAATGTCTTATTATTTTATTATATTTTTTAGTGATTTTATATTTTTTTAATATAAATACAAAATGTCACTAAAAATAAAAAATAAAATATTTTTATAAAATTATTAATAATAAATCAAAATTTATAAATATTAAAATTAAATATTTTTACAAAGCACGTTGGCCTACCCATGACATAACCTAAGGCATGACAGATATATATCATATATCGTGTCGTGTCGTGTCTTGGGCCGTGCCATGGGCCTTTAAATTTGGTAGGCCGACACAACAAGATAGGACACGAATTTTTGTGGGCCTTGGCACGGCACAACGGGCCTTGAATTTTTAGGCACGACACGACCTATTAACAGCTCTACATGATGATAAGAAATGAAATAATTATAATAAATCTATATAGGTGTATATGTATTTTCTTGTTAATTTTATATTTAATGATGTTCTTAGTTGACGTACATGAGTAATATTACATGCACAATCTAATCTCACAATCTTCTCTTACAACCTCAACGTGACAGTTGAGTTAACAGCTGTCACGTTAACTCACACTACACCAAAAGCACTAAATTACTTTGATTAAGCACGACCGTTTCTTAGGGACAAATGACCGTTTCATCATAAGGAATGGTTGAAGGAACTCAACTATTTCTTATGAATGAAAAAGTCATTCCTCATTAATGAATGGTCGTTATCCCTAAGGAACGATCGTTCGTCTCTAAAAAATGATCGTTCGTCTCTAAGAAACGATCATTCATGTACTACACCAAAAACACTAAATTACTTTGATTAAGCACGATCGTTTCTTAGGGATGAACAGTCATTTCATCATAAGGAATAGCTGAAGGAACAACTATTCTTTATGAATGAAATAGTCATTCCTCATTAATGAACGGTCGTTTATCCCTAAAGAATGGCCGTTTGTTTATAAGGAACAATCATTCATGTTTAATCAAAGTTGTCAATTAATGTAATAATGCCAACTTTGTTGCCACATTAGAGTTGTAAGAGAAGATTGTATACTATATTCACTACATCAATAACTATAGAGCTTTGCCGAGTTGTAGTTGCTATATGTAATCAAGGATCCTGCAAAGTGCTAAACCATTTATAGCTTCAAAAAAAGGGGGGTGGAGTGGGGCACGAGATTGTGAGGTGAGGGGGAGGGGGGAGGTGAAAATGAGACCTAGAAGGCTAGAAGTAGTAGTAGGGAAACGTCCTCCTCTGGAATCAACTCTTATCTCTCCCGTAACAGTTCTACGCAACTGGTATTCTTCTTTACTCTCATGCGCACTGATTAACTCCAATCTTGCTAAGAAGGGCATGCTTGTTAAAGTGTGATGTTTTTGTTGTTTTTTAGCTGATAATTAAGTAGACTATTCTGTGTGTGATGGAAGCAATTTTAAATGATCGATAAAAGAAGCATTTTTCCCCAAGAATTTTAAGAAAAAAACAAGTACTTCTTGGATCTCAAACAAGTGGTTTTCGGAGTGTTATTGATATAATCCACTACGCCTTTTAAGAGGTTAAGCTTCATTTGCTAACTAAAATATGGGATAGAAATGTATTTAAAAGAGCTAAAGAGTTATTGACATGATTCAGCTTCAAATTTTTTTAAAGGGCATATCACCGGATTTTAAGAGGCATTTTCAAGGACTCACACCAAGGACTATCCTTCTCCAAGATCCTGCCGGAAGGAGGTAGAATACTGAGTCGGATTTGGTGCAACGCGGCTTCACCAACGAAAAGCGAGCTCAGCCGCTGTGAAAAGCTTGCTGAAGCCAGCTTTTCAAAGCTTTTCACGGTGTCTTTGCTTTATACTTTGACCGTTGAAAACCCACACAAGAACCACCAAAAACAGCCATGAGCCATCACCACCGCCACAAACCACCACAAATTTCAAACACTTCCAACCCAAATCAATAATCCATCAAACAATTTAACCACACAACACAAAACACAAATTACGTACTATTTTTATTAATTAATAATAACTTTGAAAATTAGTATAAATTAATAAAATTAAACATTTTTTAAATCAAATAAAAATGCCACAAAAAATAAAAAAATAAACAACTCAAAATTAAAATTCCATATTGATTGTAATTTACTTTGGAATTATATAATTATTATGAGTTTGTTATTATAACCATAATAATAATCAAATTAACATAAATTAAATTAAAAAAATTAAATAACAAAAATAAATAAATAAAATATATTTTGTGGTGGATAAATAGTATCACACTAAATAAGTGTGGATGAATAGTATCATACTATTGTACCAAATTTGTGTGATATTATTCATCTACACCAATTTGGTGTGGCTTTTGATGTGTGGTTGGATCAAAATTTGGATACCATTTTAGTGTTTTACCCTAAAACAGTGTCCTATTAGAGATGCCCTAGGAAAAGAACTAATTAAAATATAAAAAAAAGGAAAGAAAAAAGGGTTCTTAGATTCTGAGACGGTGTTTCATGTCTTTAAATAGGCGTTCGCAAACAGCAAAAGGGTTACAATAGGAGTAAACAAAAAGACATGGTGAAAACGAGAGCTAGAAGTTGTAACAAGATAGCATCTTTCTCTGAAAACAACTCTGAGTTCTTCAAAGTTTATCTCCCCTGTTTCAGTTCTCAGCAACTGGTATATTATATCCTAATCTTGCCCTGTTTAGGACATGCATGTCAATGTGTTTCGTATTTCTTTAATTTTTTTTTTTTTTTAATTTTAAAGGAAAAATTTGTATTCAAAAGCTTTATCTTATAATCAAACTTCACAATGCCTTTAAATAATTAAATTTCTTTTGCCAATTAAAACTATTATTTGGGATAAGAATGTATTTCAGAGAAGTAAGAGTAATCTTATTCTTAAACTTGAGTGTCTTTTTTAACAAAGGATTTTTGTTTTGGTTTAATGAGATTTGCGGTTTTGTTTACTTGACAAAGATCAATAACCTTTTATAACCAGAAAAATTAGGGCTAAAAAGTTTGAAATCTTGTCACTGACTCTACACTCTTGATTAAGAACCCAGTTTCATACTGTATATTTTTTACTCATGAAACTTGGTGATCTCTTTGGGTATTAATAACCGGCACAATGTTGAAATTTTACTTGATAGTGTTCATTATTTTAGTAAAACTAATCTCGAATGCATCATTAATTAATATACACTTTTAAAGTTACATGTTACCCTGTTGATTGTATTTGAGTGATATTCAATCTTTCCATCCAGCTGATATTCATCTAACAGAAGGATAAATAGAATTTGATATTAATTAAATTTAAATGTGAGGTAAATAGTAATTTGTGTACTGTACACTTTTTTTCGAACTCTATTTTTATGGACATACCTCCTGCGTTTGGCTGGCATGCCAATGGAACCATACCAAGAACTGTCATTCTCAAAGATCATGCCGGAAGGCGGTGGCATGGCAGGATAGAAGAAGTCAAAGGGGGCTTAGTTATAAAAAATGGTTGGGAATGTTGTGCAGCGGAAACACAAACTCTTAACGCTAACTATTGAATATAATAATAACAACTAGTAAAGCAGAAATAAATGGCTAAAATAAATGCAAAAATAAAGAATACCAAGAATTAACGAGGTTTGGTATTATAACCTATGTCCCCGGACACTGCAAAAGAAACTCCATTAGGGGTGTGGAACTCTGGTTAACTGAATCAGATTGGCCATATTACTAACCAAATCGGTTATTCGATTCAAGGGATTTTGCGAACCGAAACCGGACCGGTTTATCCCTTGAACCGATTACTAACCGAAACGAATTTTCAGTTCAATTAGCGGTTAACCGGTTTATAAACCAGTTTTTGCAAAAAATATTAAATTTTATTTTAATTTAATAATATACTCATTTCTCATCTCTAAAAACAATTAACACATAACATAAAAAGACCATTTTCACAAAAATTGTAAGTAATCTCTATAATTATATGTAATCTATATGAATAATTTTAAAATTGAAATCAAAACTAAAGCATTTGCATTGAATTCAGCCAAAAGTGTTCTTCCTAGTAGTAGTACCAAAACAATGCAGCAAGCCAGCAACATAAAAAGATTGTTAAACCAAAGTAATGCAGCGAAAATAATGCAGCCAAATATATAACATGATTTCCATTTTCCAGCAACCAAAATCCAAATACAATAATACATAGCAACATTTACAACAGGCAGCAGCCAAAACAATACAATGCAGCTAAAACAATGCAGCAACGCCAACAATGCAGCCAAAAGTCCAAAACAATGCTTATAAAAAATATTCCAGCAGCCACCAAACACAACCAAGTACCAACACCTCTTGGCTCTTACAAACATTTTCACCACCATTATAAATACATAAAAAGTTTACAAAAAGCTAACAACAGCAAACCAAATTTCCAATTTGCCAACAACCAAGAATACCAAGTCTGAAGTCTCCGAACTCCCAAGTCCCAAGTCCCAACTACTAAACCAACTAGCCAAGCCTGGCAAGCCCATAAGAAATAGAAAATTAAGTATGCCAAATCGCCAATTAAATTATCTACAAATCATAATATCATATGACACATATAAGACTAATTAAATTACATTAACTGAAAGTTATATACCACATATACGGGACAGTTGTTCAATACTTCAATTATCCAAAGCACGATTGTTTTCCAATCTCAAAAACAAAAATTCTACACAACATTAGACAAATATGTTAGACAAAACATGCTGCAAAATATGTTTAACAAAGCTAACAAATAGTCAAATACAAAGTTATAAAAAATTATAAGTAAAGAAAGAATTTTATCCATCTCAAATCTTGCTAATTCGTCCGAGCTCTCCTTTATGATGAATGGTGCATGCTCAGCTCGAATCCAATATTGTGCACAGATTAGAGCCTCCACCATCTTAGGAGTGAGAGAGCTACGAAATTGATCTAATACACGTCCTCTCGTACTGAATGCTGATTTAGATGCAACAATAGAGACAGACATAGCTAATACATCTCGTGCTATCATGGACATAACTGGATATTTAGTGGAATTTTTCTTCCACCATAACAAGATGCTAAACGACTTGTCATTTTCATCTTCACAGTCATCCGATAAATATTTGTCCAACTCCGTTTTGTGATGAACATATTTTTTTCAGCCTTTTTCTCCTTATACCTATATTGCAAGAGGGCCCTAGAATTAATATTTGTATCATAAATATCATTCTGAATTGCCATATCTGACTCCTCACATGGCTGTACACTAGGGACCATCTTATGCAAACTGTATTGCTCAAATAAAGACACCAAAACTTTCTTCAATTTTCCCCTCAATCTTTCAGCAACAACAGAATCATAGGCATCAAGAATTACCCATTCCACATATTCTAACTTAAACCTCGGATCTAGTATCTTTGCAATAAATAACATGATGTTGATATTATCAATATTCGACCAATATTTATCATATTTCCCCTTTATCCGTAAAGCCATATTATGTAAACCAGGATCAGGACTATGACACCATGTTATAATCTACAAACCAATATCAAAAATCTCTTCCATGTACACATTACCAGTGATATAAAGTGATCCAAAAACACGTAGAGTAGCATCATAAAAAGCCTTCAGAAAAGGTAATAAGTACCGAGCATACTCCCAATCAATACATGTAGGCACACCCCTTGACCTTTCCCCACTACTAAAGTCATCTGTATACTTACTATCTTCTATTTCCAACAACTTGAAAGCTTTTTGAATTTTTATTGCTGCATCCAACATCAAATATGTGGAGTTCCACCTTGTTTCAACATCGAGAACCAATTGACTTTTACTTTCAATTTTCTCTTTCACCGCACACTGCTTAAATCTTTGTAACCTTACTGGAGAAGATCTCACATACCTCACTGCCGATCTAATTCTGAATATTTAGTCATCTGTATCTCTTAACCCCTCTTTTACAATTAAACTCAATATATGAGCACAACATCTCATATGGAGGAACTCACCATCCAAAACACTCCCCCTCTAGCTTGCAAAACGAGTCTTTAGATAGCTTATTCCAACATCATTTGAGCTTGCATTATCAATGGTGATTGTGAAAACCTTTGAAATGCCCCACTCAAGCAAACATCGCTTCACTGCCTTGCCAATGTCAATACCTTTATGACTTGTGATCAAACAAAAGTTTATAACCTTGCCAATCATCATCGATGAAATGAGCTGTCAAACGCATGTAATTGAGGTTTTGACAACTCGTCCATGTATTAGTGGTCAGACAAACTCTTTGTGAGAACTTACTGAAGAACTTTTTCAACTTTTCGTACTCTTCAATATAAATTTTCATACAATCTGTAGCAACTGTTCGGTAGGGTACTTGAAACCTTGCTTATGCCACACTCATCATGTACCGGAACACCTCACGCTCAACTGTCCGAAAGGGTAACTCATTGATAATTACCATTTTCACTAAAGCCTTTCTAATCAATTCCTGGTCAAATTTCCATAATTGTAGTGACGATTGTGCAGAGCCACTTGTATGATCACGTTCATGTGCCTGTAATGCTTGTTGGAACACTAATGTCTTCTGTCTCCTCTCCAACACATTCAATGGATACTTCTTACATCTACTTAAATGGTTACATAGATGATAAGTTGCATAAATTTAGTGTTTTTAGGTTTGTTTTTATAGCCTTCTAGTTAATTTCTTATTTTTTTCTGTGTTTTGATGTTAGTTTTTATTAAGTTTGAAATATGAATGGTTAGCTACTGATTCAGAGAATCTTTGTAATTTTCAGGCGTTAATTGAGTAGATTGGAGCATTGGAATGAAATTGGAATTCAAAGCTTGAAGAAATTGAGATTAGTTGACAAGTTTAAAGGCCATGGCCTTGCCTTGGTGGTTCACCACGGCCGTGGTTGAATGAAGATAAAATAATGAGGACAGGAAACACCATGGCCTAGGATGTGGTGACGTACATTTGGACATGGCCAGGGCCGTGTCGAACACTTTTAGGGTTTTTTAAGTTTTTCTTTCCTTTTTCACTTAGGACTCTTTTTGGGTATTTAAGGGTGATCAAGGTTACTCCTTAAGGAGGCCGAATTTTACCCATTATTGGAGAGAGATTATTGGGTAACAAAAGAGAAAGGAGAATCAAGGACAAAATTCATCACATAGTTTGTTTTTACTTTTTCAATATGATTTTTTTCTTAGATTCTACTCTTGTTTCTTTTATTATGAACTAATTTTCTTAGGCTAAGACTAGGGTTAGTCTATTTATGGATATGTGATCAATCTTTTACTCTTTGGTCAATGAATTATTTTTCTAATGATGAGTTTATATTATGTGCTTAATGCTATTAGGAACCTGATCAATTTCTGATATAATTGTTTTGTGTGATTGAGATTGAGAGGAGATATCTCATGAGTGCTCTAGTAATATAGGCCATGGATTAATTGGATATAGAGATATATGAATTGATACATGCAATAGTCATAGGCAGGATTAACTTGTGCTGACAGCTAGAGGATTTCATAAAGCTTAATGCTCATCTATTTCATTAAATTTATATAGAAATATCTAGGTTATGGGATAGAAGTAGAATTAATATTGCTTGAGAAAGAATATCGATTAACCTAGGAAATCTCGTTGTCACATTAATTAAATAAATTCATTGACCATAGTAAATTGAGGGGTGCAGAGAAGTTATAGATAAGCCTAAAGTCTTAGCCGTTTTCTCTCATTGAATTCTTAATTTTAGTTTTACTGCAATTCATTTCTAATATTTTAGATTTTAATATTTTCAGTTTTAAAGATCACCATTCTCAGTTTTGATTATCTAGATAAAGTTAAGACTAATTAATATTTTAGTACTTGTTTACGCAATCCCTTGGGTACGATAACCTGTATTTTGTTACACTATATTACTTGAGACTAGTGCACTTGCTAGTAGTTGTTGCAAATGACACAACAAGACAACTTGTACCACTCCTGCTCGGACAAGGTAAAACATTCCATAATAATGACAAGATGTCATGGCATCATCCTTATTCTCACACTCAATCTTAGAGAAATGATCACACACGTCAGAAGTGTTCTTCCTAGCAATAGTACCATGTTTGTTGGTTCTACATGGCAATGATGCATTGCAAGTATTTTCATTTTCACTCACATTTGTTGGTGGAATCAATGCATGAGGGCCACAGGCATCTGAAGTCCCACAAGTAGGAGCTTCTTTGTTGTCATTGATCAATGACATCTACAGCCAAATAAAGGTGTTTATAAGTTTATAGGTTGTAACTAAATAAAACTACAACGTACAGGAGCTTTGCAAAACTGCAAAAGGAATTGATGTGGGAGCATAAAAGAAAAAGGAAAAGAAATTAAAAGAAATTAATTTTAATTATATTGACTTTTTGTTTGTCTCACATGGGAGAGATATGTTTTACTTTTTCACTTGGAAGGCTATAAATAAAGCCTTACTTTGTCCCTTGTAATCATCCTTGAATATTATTAAATATATTTAGAGTTAAAACATTTGCTTTCTCTTCCTTTTTGAGGTTATAGTTATCCTTGGCTAGCCAACCAAGGTGGCCTTTTTGGCTATTATCGCCATAGCGGGGTTTATTCTAACCTCACCACGATTGGCATCCATAATGGGGTTTTCAACCTAGCCAAGATTGAGGTTTCTTGCGACGTCCCGGAGTTAGCAAGGTATCAAAGCTTTGGTTTCTTCTTCAGAGAGCTGTTCGAGATGTTGAAATTGAGGAATTAAGAAACCAAATCAAAGAACTACAAGAACAACTTGCAAGACAAGGAGTCATACGAGATCAAGATGATGAAATCGGTAATAGCTCCAACAATGAAGGTGGGGGCACCAATCCATTTGGGGAAGACTTTTTATCTCGAGATGAATCTCCTAGGTTCTGTCCGAGGGGTCGAGGCAGTGAATTTGGGATTTCAAGCTTCAGAGTAGACATTCCTGAGTTTGAGGGATGACTTTAGCCAGATAATTTTATTGACTGGTTACACATGGTAGAAAGAATTTTTGAGCTTCAAGATGTTCCTAATGAGAAGCGTGTGAAATTGGTTGCAATAAAATTGAAGAAATATACATCTATATGGTGGGAGAATTTGAAATGACAGCGAGAAAGAGAGGGCCGTCAGAAGATCAGAACATGGGAGAAGATGCGCCGAGAACTCAAACGTTAGTTTCTTCCAACACACTATCGGCAAGACACTTTTCTTCAATTTCATAATTTAAGATAAAAACCATGTCGGTAGAAGAGTATACGATGGAGTTTGAGTAACTTCTTCTAAAGTGTGATATCCATGAACTAGAAAAGAAAACTATCACTCGTTATCTAGGAGGTCTTAATGTAAAGATTACAGATGTCATACAATTACACCTGTACTAGAGTCTGATTGATGTTATCCAGTTGGCAATTAAGGTTGAGAAGCAACGGGCACAAAGGAACACTATAAATTCCATTAGACAAAGGGAGACTACAACAAACTTTGGAGAACAAAGCTTAGCACCCGTTCCAAATCCTAAAGTAAACTCCTTCAAGCCTCCTTATAGAATGATAAACAGGGTGGTTTTAGTCACACTTCTAATGTCGTTTCAAGAAAATGTTTCAAGTGTCAAGGCATTGGGCATATCGCTTCTCATTGTCCAAATCGAAGAATTATTTCACTTGTGGAGGAAGAAGTTATTGAAAATCATGTTGAGGAGGATACAATAGGTGAAGTAGAAGTGCTTGACGAGGACATAATAGAAGTATATGCTGATAATGGAGAATCCCTTGTGGTACGCTGCAGTCTGAGCATCGTTATGATGACCGAAGACGCAAGTTCGCTTTGTCACAATATTTTCCATACAAAGTGCACATCCAAATGGAAGGTTTGTAACATCATTATTGATAGGGGTAGCTATGAAAATGTTGTTGCCAATTATATGTGTTGATGCGTGATTTTGACACCAACTAAACGCACGTGTGAAATACTGAGCTGGCCTAGAAGACAAACGTGAATGAGGGATTGAGAATATAAATGGTGGTAAGACAATGTTTAAAGTAGTTCGGATGCTTGAACAAGCGAATCATACGTCCACTGATATTGTATTTATATTTGAAGGATCAGCTCACGGCTTAGCGAGCTGATTTTGGAGTATTGAGAATACAAAGAGAGAAAGAGTGAGCTATTACAAAGAGAAGATAACTAATCAAGAGTAAAAATGTGCGAATCCCACAAACGGGAGAGAAACTCTCTATTTATAGTGGGATACATTGGGGTAATAATTACTGAATCCATAAAAAGGGGTCAGGTATGGTGCAAATCCTCCTTTGCGTCCCGTTGTTCACCTACTTACGTGATTTCCTCGTTTCATGCAGGGATTGGACACGTGGATGGCCTTCAGCCACTCAACAGTTTGGCATGCACCCACTGCACTGGCAGGATCATGCTACGTGGCGACACCTGAATGGCTGCAGGACCTGCCAAGACTCTGACCACTTGTGCTAACTAGGCTCTGCGTCAACCTTACTTTTCCAAGCATAACAATATGGTAGAGAAATTTAAGCTTCCAACCGTAGCACATCCTCATCCTTATAAACTGCAATGGTTGAGGAAAGGAAACGAAGTCAAGATGTCCAAGCGTTGTTGTGTTCAATTTTCTATTGGGGATAAGTATCAGGATGAAGTTTGGTGTGATGTTGTTCAGATGGATGCTTGCCACTTATTATTGGGACGCCCATGGCAGTATGATCGTCAAGTTCTTCATGATGGATACAAAAACACGTATTCTTTCAAAAAGGATGGGGTAAGGTAATGTTGACCCCTATGAGGCTAGAAAATCGTTTGAAGAAACCAGTGGAGCCTGCAGCATTTATCACAAGATCTGGTCTTGAGAAAGCTTGTCGGGAAATAAACCAAGTGTGTTTGTTACTATTGTGCGACAAAAATGAAGTGTCTTTTGCCTTGCCTGAGAAAGTCAAGCACTTACTTCAAGAATTTTTTGATATTGTGTCGGATGAGATACCTCCTAGGTTGCCACCAATGCGAGATATTCAACATGCTATTGATTTTATTCCTGGCTCTGTCATTCCAAATAAACCAGCGTACCACATGAATTTTAAAGAACATGATGAAGACATGGGACTCGATGGCGAGTCTCTTCTAACCCTGGAAGAATGATGCGGAAGCATAAAAGAAAAAGGAAAAAAAATTAATTTTAATTATATTGACTTTTTGTTTGTCCCACATGGGAGAGATTGTTTTACTTTTTCACTTGGAAAGCTATAAATAAAGCCTTACTTTGTCCCTTGTAATCATCCTTAAATATCATAAAATATATTTAGAGTTAAAGCATTTGCTTTCTCTTCCTCTTTGAGGTTATAGTTATCCTTGGCTTAGCCAACCAAGGTGGCCTTTTTGGCTATTATCGCCATAGCGGGGTTTATTCTAACCTTACCACGATTGGCATCCATAGTGGGGTTTTCAACCTCGCTAAGATAGGGGTTTCTCGCGACGTCTCGACATCAGGAATACTGCTAGGCAAAATAAAGAAAAAAACTACTAACTGTCCACTTTCAAGAAATAATTAGCCCATGCTACAAATATAAAACAAGTGGAGCTATTGAAACCCCACCAATGGACTAAAAAAGCTACTCATAGATTATATCCATAAGTGGGCTGCGATGGCCAAGCCGACGACGAAAATGGCCTTCAAAGTTTTTTTACAGGCTCAAATTTAAGTGTAAAGGAAAGTACCAAGCATTTTATAATATTTGGCAAGACCTCAGTGGCAACTTTGAAGAGTCAACACTAGTATTTGCTAAATGTCGAAATTAGGTTTCAAAGAAATTTATGGAGGTTAACCTGGAAATTCCAACAACATGCATGCAACTTCTAAGAAGCTAGGATTTCTCTATGTATCAAACTAGTCCAAATCTACTTTAATTAAAATCAATGAATGTAAAGACTTGAGATACCGAAGAAAATGAAAGCTCTCGGCTGAATTTAAGACTTCATAAATACTTTATGAAATTCTTTAGTGTATGCCCCACTTATAGACTTTTATGAATACCACCAAATACAAAAATAAATTAGGTGAATAGTGACTATAACATTCTTCTAAAGATATCTCCTTACATCTTATAAGTTTATTATATGATTCATCTCAAATATATGATTAAAAAGTACAGTGACTCAGTGAGTTGGATCAAAGTTTCAAACTTTAGTCTCTTTAATCCATAAAAATGAAACCAAATTAATTCTATATGATAAAAAAAAACTGTCAAGTTGGAAATACATGTAATATGATTAAGTTCTAGGTTTAAATAATGTGAAATATTGTGATGGAAGATTGAAAATAAACTTTGAAAGCAAACTACAAATACGTGTTCAACAGAAAATAAAATTAGTAAACTCATAAGATGCATTAAATCTTACATTGCTGAATCTATGGAGTATGGATGCCGACTGTGAGAATGGTGAACTGGAGTATGGATGGTGACATCGAGAATGGTGAACACGAGAAGTCTACGACTTTGGAGAAGAGAAGGTGAATAGATGGTGTCTAAAATGGAGAAGAGAATGTGAGTATTGAGTAGCAGAATAGGTGATGGTTAGAAAGAGAGTCTGTAGTGTTTAGGCCTTAGGGATTTAGTTTTAGTTTGAGAATGGAGAAGAGAAGGTGAGTAGATGATGGCAAAAATGGAGAAGAAAAGATGAGTACCATGGTAGGTGACGGCGACGGCGAGAAGGAGAGAGTCTGCAGTGTAAGTGTTAGGGATTTACTTTTACACTTTCTACTTTTTTAGTAATGTATGGTTTTACATAAAGGTGGAAAAGTAACCCGCCCGGCCCAGCCCGCGGCGGGCTGGGCTTAACCCGCCTACCAACAAAGGTGGGCCGGGTTAGGCCCGCCAATTTGGGGAAAATGGCTGGCCCAGCCCGGCCCGCCAACCCTAACCCGCCATGTTAGGCGCGGTCCGGGTCGGGTTAGCCCGATTTTCTTTTTTTTTTTGTTGTTTTTTATTTTTTTTGTTTTTTAATTTAACTTTCAAATAAATAATTATAAATGTAATTGTTTTTAGTTAACTTTTCAAATATCAATAATTCAATTCAATTAAATTTTTTTTTTTGTTACATTTCAAATATTAATTCAATTTTATACAATAAAATTGTAATATAAGAAAAATTAGACTTATTCATTTATCAAAAAATAAAATAAGAAATTACAACAATTATTGCCTCGTTAAAAACCTCACCAGAAAAACCAATGGGAGAAAAACTTGGTAAAGAAAAAAGAGTGCAATAATTGACAATTAATTTAAAAATACATTTTATAAAACAACTAATTTGGGGGTGGTTCACTAGGACCTCCCTATCTGTATCATCTATATACAAAATTGAAATGATTCTACTAAAGTATTGTTGATAACCTCGTATTGATCTTGATGGCGCGATCTTCTCAATCTCGAAGACATGTGAGGACTTCAATCATTTTTGGAGCAAGTTTAGTCCTCCTTTCATTTAAAATCCTTCCACTTGCACTAAATGTTTGTTCGGATGAGACGGTTGAAACAGGAACAGCGAAAACATCTAAGGCAAGTCTTGATATACCGAAAAAATACATTTCTGGCTCTCCAATACTCTAAGAGATCAAAGTGACCTGTTGAAAACATTTCGGGGTGTGCCAAATTGTTGAAGTGTCATTACTCTGCGACTCCATGGAGGACAACATATTAGTTGTGTGTTTGTTGTTGGTGGTGCTTCTGAAGAGAAGGCTGTACTTCGGACTCGGGTCCTCTTCGGCCTATTCAGTGCATTCCAAGAGTTAAGTCTTATTTGTTGTTTTTTCTGCTACAGCTTCTCTGGATATTTCGCTCTTTGGACTGCGGGTTCCATACCTGTTTTCATATTGGAAATACTCGAAAAGACTATTTTTTACCTCTCCTATTGATTGACATATGATTCGTTTTGTAAATTTCACTTAAATTGTCAAGACCATTTTCTAAACGTGCTAATTTAATTCTAGGATCAATATAGCACCTAAACAATAAAGAAAAAAGGGTTTCAATATTTCAAAAAAAAATTTTCCATTGCCTTTATTGGTGCATTAAAATTCATTGTCTTTGTTTTTGTAAATACTCAGAAATTTTTATAATTGCATGTATTACCAATGGACTAGTAGGATATACACACCAGAAAGTTGTAAAGTGGGATGGTAAAAACATTTGTGAAAAGAATGAAATACTTTAGCTATCTTCCAATCATTTTCTCAAATGATGAGGACCTCTATTATTGCTACAAATAACTAATATATTAGCATAAGGTAAACATGAATCAAGCATTAAATAAGTATATTTCCATCAACAGGCATATCTAATGCAAAAGTTCTAGGAGACATATTGATTTTATACAAGCTCTTGAAATTCAGCTTTCTTTTATTACTACCAGTAATCCAAGCTAAAGATTCCCTAATTCTATCAATATTTGTTTAATTGTTCATACCACTTTTCACATTAAATTAATAACATGACATGCACAACGTTGGTGAAATATTCAAATGTGTAATAAAAGATAATTATTTTGAAAAAATTCTATAGCTTTACTATTAGAACTTGCATTATCTAAAGTTAACTTATCACTTTATCAAATATCATAATCTTCTAAAACTTCAACAATTATTATAGTATTCTAAACCACTATGATCCAATCCATTAATCTAAATCCTAATAAAGATTTATTTAATTTAAATTCACTTATCAAAATAATGACTAGTCACACAAATATAATCTTGTTTAGCTCTACCACTCCAAATATCGGCAGTTAAAGCCACACTAATATGACAAGTATGAAATTTATTTTTTAATTCTAATTTCATGTTTTTAAACAATTTATTAAATCATTTCTAGTTGCAGTTTTAAAATAACTTTTAAATCCTGGAAAAAATGAATTTTGAACAAATCTTTCAAAATATTTATCTTCTGCCATATTAATAGGTTGATCAGATGCAGCAATATATAAAGCTAACTGTTCCTTATATACATCAGAATTATAACGCTAAGTAGTACCCATGTTGTTATTTGAGTTTGATTGCTTTCTCTATTTCCATGTTGATATATGTTTATTAGCATGTCTTTTTAAAGTACTAGTACCATACCTGAATCAGCTTTAAAAACATTTGCACAATATTTGCATCTTGCTTTCTTGACTTGAACGCCATTTTCTGTCTCATAAAACTTGTCGAAATGCGCCAAACGTCTGATGTGTGTCTGTTTTCGCTTTCGACGGCAGTTGATGATCCCGCCTCAGCTTGAGATGAAGTTGGACGAGGACGATGATTACGAGGATGACTTCTAGAACCACCGGGAGCTGTTGAATCGACGACATATTTGAGGTGATCAGATTTGAGATTGGGATTGGGACAGCGGGACTATTGAATCTCATGCATTCATAGTAAATCAGCAAGACTGGGACTAGGATAATAGTTTTCTTCATCATTGAAATTGATGGGAGAGAAATATCTATCCATTGTAGACTTGTAGTTGAAAAAAAAAATTAAAGAAAGAGATTTGGAATATGGAAATTGGAAATTTGGAATTTGGAAAATTGGAAAATTGGAAATATGAATTGAAAATTGCAAAAACTAATAAAAATTAAAATAAGAGCAAATTGATAACAAAAATATTAAGAGAATAAATGAATAATTGAGAGTTGAGAGTTGAGAGAATAGAGATTAGAGAATATGAGAAAATGAGAGAATTTGAGTTGTGAGAAAAATATGAGAGTTTAGGGCCAATTTATAGAAAAAAAAATGGGAAAAGAAAATGACGAAAAAGACCCCTCCAACGGCTATAAAACGGCTATATTTCAAGGGTAAAAGGGTAATTGAAAAAAATAAAAAAAATTTACATTTTTTTTTTATTTTGTTTGGGCCAACCCGGCAGGTTGGCTGTTGCCAACCCGGCGGGTTGGCTGCCGGGTTGCGGTCCTCTTGCAGAGAGGACAAAATAGCAACCCGCGGGCCGCCGGGTTGCCATTGTGCAACCCGGCCTGCCCGAGGGTTGCTGGCGGGTTGGGCTCAACCTGGCCCGCCATTAAGGAGGGCCGGGTTGAGCCCTCTTTTTTATGGGCCGGGTTAGGGTTGGCCCGCCTAACCCGGCCCATTTTTTCCACCTCTACTTTATACTTTTACTGAAGTTTGACTTTACTTTAGTCTTTAGGGCTTAGACTTATTACAATTTACAATATTACTCTTTTACGTTTTAAGGATAACCGATTTAAAAAACCGGTTTGGCATATAGGCCAAACTGGTAACCGAATCGAAAAAGCGGCTTGGCCTATTTTCCAAACCAAAATCGAAACCGGTTTTTCAGACTGGTTTCGGTTTGGTTCACCGATTTGGTTCGGTTTTCGGACTATTTTTCGCAGCCTTAAACTCCACTATCTCCAAAGAAGAACATTACAAACATTTGGACAACATAACAAGTACCCAAACTATATGGGCACAGAAACAATTTACCCGAAACAAAGGGAAACTCTCAAACATGTGGGGATCCAACAAACCAAAGCCTAACATCCCTATATATAGCTAACAAAACCCTTAGCCTTTTGTAAACTAAGCAATGTGGGATATAAGCACAAACCACTATTTTAAGTGTTTGAGCCAATTTTACAACAATCTCCACCTTGGCGAAAAACACAATTCAACTCCACCTTGATGAGATTCTCTTTCAAATAGTTTCCTATATTCTTTTGACAAATTTTGCAACACCTTCAAATGAGCCAAACGGCGCAATCAAACTTGCACGATGTTGATCAAGCTCAAACAATGAGTGAACTTGACCCTGGTCACTACCTTAGTTAACATATTTGCAAGATTTATCTTCCGTTCCAATCTTCCGAAGAACCATCTCCCGTTTTCAATATAATCCTGCACAAACTGAAACCGACAGTCGATGTTATTCAAATGAGCATGATAATCTTGGTTCTTGGCCAAATTAATAGCACTCTAGCTATCACGATACACACTAATGTGTTTCAAAACAATTCCAAAGTTATCAAGCAACCTTTGAAGCCAAATTCCCTCTTTTGCAGCCTCTTTTGAGAATCTACCTTTAAAAGTAATGGATTTTGATATTTTGAATTTATAATTTGTAATTTTATTTTTGTTAAAAAGCGCCAGGGGGGTATTTGTGAGTTTTTAAGGGTTTTTTTTGCCATTTTAAAAACTTTTGGTGGGTAATATAATTTTACAAGGAACCCAGAATCAGAACCAAAACCATTGTTACAGGTTTCGGTTTTGGTTTTGGGTACCTAGGAATCGAAATCGTCTGTTCCAGTTCTGGTTCCAAATTTCAAGGAACCGTCGATTCCGGTTCCTTCAAAAAATGCAGGGTACCCGAAACCGAACACCCTTACTACTGAGTACTATTAGCCTTCATCTAGCTTCCTGTTTTCTCCTCTTAATCAATGAGATACAATTATTAGATTAGTAGCTACAGTCTCTTATGAGGATGTAGATTCAGAAGCAACTAGATTACGGCATATGTGTTTGGGACATGTGGGAGAGAAAGCATTACATGGGTTGGTGAAACAAGGTTTGTCGAAAATCCTGTAAATTAGAATCTGTGAACATGGTGTTTTGGGAAATCAGACAAGAGTGAGGTTTTGGAAATCTTCTTGATATGGAAGAAGATGATTGAGGCTCTAGGAGAAGATGTTGAAGCAGAATGAGGTGGCAAAACGCATGAATCGAACTATACTAGAGAAAGTTCGATGTTGTTGTCCAATTTTTGGGTTGGGCAAAGAGATTTGGGCTGAGGCAGTTGCATATGCGTGTCATCTCATTAATTGTCTCCGTCAGCTGCAATTGAAGGCAAGATGCCAATTGAGATGAGGAATATAGGAAACTATTTGAAAGATAATCTCATCAAGGTGGAGTTGAATTGTGTTTTTCGCCAAGGTAGAGATTGTTGTAAAATTGGTTCAAACACTTAAAATAGTGGTTTGTGCTTATATCCCACATTGCTTAGTTAACAAAAGGCTAAGGGTTTTGTTAGTTATATATAGGGATGTTAAGCTTTGGTTTGAGTATCCAAATCCATTTTTGGATCCCCACATGTTTGAGAGTTTGTATTTGAGAGTTTCCCTTTGTTTTGGGTAAATTGTTTATGTGCCCATATAGTTTGGGTACTTATTATGTTGTCCAAATGTTTGTAATGTTCTTCTTTGGAGATAGTGGAGTTTAGGGCTGCGAAAAATAGTCCGAAAACTGAACCAAACCAGCAAACCAAACCTAAACCGGTTTCGATTTCGGTTTGGAAAATAAGCCAAGCCGCTTTTTTTGATTCGGTTACCAGTTTGGCCTATATGCCAAACCGATTTTTTAAACTTGTTATCCTTAAAACCTAAAAGAGTAATATTGTAAATTATAATAAGTCTAAGCCCTAAAGACTAAAGTAAAGTCAAACTTAAGTAAAAGTGTAAAACCATACATTACTAAAAAAGTAGAAAGTGTAAAAGTAAATCCCTAACACTTACACTACAGACTCTCTCCTCCTTGCCGTCGCCGTCACCTACCATGGTACTCATCTTTTCTTCTCCATTTTTGCCATCATCTACTCACCTTCTCTTCTCCATTCTCAAACTAAAACTAAATCCCTAAGGCCTAAACACTACAGACTCTCTTTCTTGCCATCACCTTTTCTGCTACTCAATACTCACGTTCTCTTCTCCATTTTTGTCACCATCTATTCACCTTCTCTTCTCCATTGTCGTTGTCTTCTCGTGTTCACCATTCTCGATGTCACCATCCATACTCCAGTTCACCATTCTCACAGTCGGCATCCATACTCCATAGATTCAGCAATGTAAGATTTAATGCATCTTATGAGTTTACTAATTTTATTTTCTGTTGAACACGTATTTGCAGTTTGCTTTCAAAGTTTATTTTCAATCTTCCATCACAATATTTCACATTATCTTCCATCACAATATTTCACATTATTTAAACCTGGAACTTAATCATATTACATGTATTTGCAACTTGACAGTTTTTTTTTTTATCATATAGAATTAATTTGGTTTCATTTTTATGGATTAAAGAGACTAAAGTTTGAAACTTTGATCCAACTCACTGAGTTACTGTAATTTTGAATCATATATTTGAGATGAATCATATAATGAACTTATAAGCTATAAGGAAATATCTTTAGAAGAATGTTATAGTCACTATTCACCTAATTTATTTTTGTATTTAGTGGTATTCATAAAAGTCTATAAGTGGGGCATACACCAAAGAATTTCATAAAGTATTTATAAAGTCTTAAATTCAGCCGAGAGCTTTCATTTTCTTATGTATCTCAAGTCTTTACATTCATTGATTTTAATTAAAGTAGATTTGGACTAGTTTGATACATACAGAAATCCTAGCTTCTTAGAAGTTGAATGCATGTTGTTGGAATTTCCAGGTTAACCTCCATAAATTTCTTTGAAACCTAATTTCGACATTTAGCGAATACTAGTGTTGACTCTTCCAAGTTGCCACTGAGGTCTTGCCAAATATTATAAAATGCTTGGTACTTTCCTTTACACTTAAATTTGAGCTTGTAAACAAACTTTGAAGGCCATTTTCGTCATCGGCTTGGCCATCGTAGCCCACTTATGGATATAATCTATGAGTAGCCTTTTTAGTCCATTGGTGGGGTTTCAATAGCTCCATTTGTTTTATATTTGTAGCATGGGCTAATTATTTCTTGAAAGTGGACAGTTAGCAGTTTTTTCTTTATTTTGCCTAGTAGTATTCCTGATGCCGGGACGTTGCGAGAAAACCTAATCTCGGCAAGGTTGAAAACCCCACTATGGATGCCAATCGTGGTGAGGTTAGAATAAACCCCACTATGGTGATAATAGCCAAAAAGGCCACCTTGGTTAGCTAAGCCAAGGATAACTATAACCTCAAAGAGGAAGAGAAAGCAAATGCTTTAACTCTTAATAAATTTTATAATATTTAAGGATGATTATAAGGGACAAAGTAAGGCTTTATTTATAGCTTTTAGAGATTGCAATGGGCCCGATATTTTCGGGTACCCGACCCGAAAAGGTCGGGCTTTACCTGATGTTTGCGGGCTTGGGCTTGGGCTTGGGCTTAGGCTTAGGCATGGGCCTAATTTTAAGGCCCGACCTCTGGTATGGGCCGAGCCTGGGTATGTCTTCAGACACAGCCCGACAATTTTAGTATTAATTATACTAAGTTACCCTTATACTATATATTTAATTACAAGATTATCCTACATATATATACTCATTTTTTCCAAACCCTACATGGATGGTTGAATGCACTTTGTGGAAAGTTATTTATATATTTGGTGAGTATTTAAAAATAAATTAATATTTAAAAATTGTTTCTAGAATTAAAAATATAAAAAAAATTTGAAATATATTAATATTTAAAAATTCACATTATAAAAATGGGCGGGCTTGGGCCGAGCTTGAGGTTACAAAAAGCCCGTTAGGCCGGGCTTGGGCTTTACTTGTCATACCCGTGACGGGCTCGGGCCGGGCTTGGGCCTTTGTCATGAGGTCGGGCTTGGTCCTGGGCCAAGGGGTACCCAGTGCCGAGCCGACCCGGCCCATTGTCATCACTAATAGCTTTCCAAGTGAAAAAGTAAAACATATCTCTCCCATGTGGGACAAACAAAAAGTCAATATAATTAAAATTAATTTCTTTTCCTTTTTCTTCTATGCTCCCGCGTCATTCTTCCAAGGTTAGAAGAGACTCGCCATCGAGTCCCACGTCTTCATCATGTTCTTTAAAATTCATGCGGTGCGCTGGTTTATTTGGAATGACAAAGCGAGGAATGAAATCAATAGCATGCTGAATATCTCGCGTTGGTGGCAACCTAGGAGGTATCTCATCCGGCACAATATTAGAAAATTCTTGAAGTAAGTGCTTGACTTTCTCAGGCAAGGCAAGAGACATTTCATTTTCGTCACACAATAGTAACAAACACACTTGGTTTATTTCCCGACAAGCTTTCTCAAGACTAGATCTTGTGATAAATGCTGTAGGCTCCTTTGGTTTCTTCAAACGATTTTATGGCCTCATAAGGGTCAACATTACCCTTACCCCATCCTTTTTGAAAGAATAAGTGTTTTGTATCCATCATGAAGAACTTGACAATCATACTGCCATAGGCATCCTAATAATAAGTGGCAAGCTTCCATCGAAACAATATCACACCAAACTCCATCCTAATATTTATCCCCGATAGAAAATTGAACACAACAACGCTTGGACACCTTGACTTCGTTTCCTTTCCTCAACCATTGTAGTTTATAAGGATGAGGATGTGCTACGGTTAGAAGCTTCAATTTCTCTACCATATAATTGACAACAACATTTTCACAACTACCCCCATCAATAATGACGTTACAAACCTTCCCTTTGGATGTGCACTTTGTATGGAAAATATTGTGATGAAGCCAACTTGCGTTTTCGATCATCATAACAGTCCTTAGACTGCGGCGTACCACAAGGGATTCTCCATTATCAGATGTACTTTTATTATGTCCTCGTCAAGCACTTCTACTTCACCTATTGTATCCTCCTCAGCATGATTTTTAATAACTTTTTCCTCCACAAGCGAAACAATTCTTCGATTTGGACAATCAAAAGCAATATGCCCAAACCTTTGGCACTTGAAACATTTTCTTGAAGCGGCATTAGAAGTGTGACTAGAACCAACCTCTTTATCATTTCTAGAAGGAGGCTTAAAGGAGTTTACTTTAGGATTTGGAACGGGTGCTAAGCTTTGTTCCCTAAAGTTTGTTGTAGTCTCCCTTTGTCTAATGGAATTTATAATGTTCTTTCGTGCCCGTTGCTTCTCAACCTTAATCGCCAACCGGATAACATCAATCAAACTCCAGTATGGTTGTAATTATATGACATATGCAATCTCTACATTAAGACCTCCTAGATAACGAGTGATAGTTTGCTCTTCTGTTTCATGGATACCACACTTCAGAAGAAGTTGCTCAAACTCCATCGTATACTCTTCTACCGACATGGTTCTTTGTCTTAAATTATGAAAATGAAGAAAAGTGTCTTGCCAATAGTGTGCTAGAAGAAACTTACGTTTGAGTTCTCGGCGCATCTTTTCCCATGTTCTGATCTTATAATGACCGTCTCTTTCTCGCTACCATTTCAAATTCTCCCACCATATAGATGTATATTTCTTCAATTTTATTGCACCCAATTTCACACGCTTCTCATCAGGAATATCTTGAAGCTCAAAAATTCTTTCTACCTTGTGTAACCAGTCAATAAATTTATCTGGCTGAAGTCATCCCTCAAACTCAGGAATGTTTACTCTAAAGCTTGAAATCCCAAATTCACTGCCTCAACCCCTCAAATGGAACCTAGGAGATTCATCTCGAGATAAAGAGTCTTCCCCAAATGGATTGGTGCCCTCACCTTCACTGTTGGAGCTATTACCGATTTCATCATCTTGATCTCGTGTGACTCCCTGTCTTGCAAGTTGTTCTAGTAGTTCTTTGATTTGGTTTCTTAATTCCTCAATTTCAACATCTCGAACAGTTCTCTGAAGAAGAAACCAAAGCTCTGATATCATGCTAACGCAGGGATGTCGCAAGAAACCCCAATCTTGGCGAGATTGAAAACCTTATTATGGATGCCAATCATGGTGAGGTTAGAATAAACCCCACTATGACTTGGTTGGCTAAGCCAAGGATAACTATAACCTCAAAGAGGAAGAGAAAGCAAATGCTTTAACTCTAAATATGTTTAATAATATTCAAGGACGATTACAAGGGACAAAGTAAGGCCTTATTTATAGCCTTCAAAGTGAAAAAGTAAAACATATCTCTCCCATGTGGGACAAACAAAAAGTCAATATAATTAAAATTAATTAATTTTAATTTATTTTCCTTTCTTTTATGCTCCCGCATCAATTCCTTTTGCAGTTTTGCAAAGCTCCTGTACATTATAGTTTTATTTAGTTACAACCTGTAAACTTATAAACACCTTTATTTGGCTGTAGATGTCGTCGATCAATTACAACAAAGAAGCTCATACTTGTGGGACTTCAGATGCCTGTGTGTAGCATCTACTCGAAAACTAGTACAATGCATGCATAATAACAATATAAAATTGGGCCCCAAATTTTCTTTTCATTATAATTCATATGTCTTTTATACACAAAGAGTACTGTTTACAAAAAATTCATTTTAAAAGACAAAACAGGGGAAACAGTGTAGCTATTCTCTTCGCTTGCCGACGCCCCTCCGACTGCATCATCACCTAGATCCTGCATCCACAAAGGAAAATAACGGGGTGAGCACAAAATAATGCTCAGTAAGTAAAATCCTCTATCTGTCTGTCCCCGTATGTACAACTCTTAATTCTTTCCGTAGGCTAGTTCTGATTCTATTTCATTTCTAATAACATCATGGCCTCATCTTACCGGAGGTACGGCCGGATGGCGTGTCACACAGCACCATCTCACTCCCATGGCTATCGGGTGGATCACACAGTACCAACCCGTTCTTAGTGAGCTACCGAGTGAGGATCACAAAGCACCTACCGGTTTTCTTAACTATCGGGTGGAGATCACCTAGCACCTACCGTTCCTCATGAATTTGGGTAACGGTCACCAAGCATTAACCCGTCTCTAGTCATTATCGGGTGATGGTCACAAAGCATCAACCCACTTCTACTAAATGTTGGATGATGATCACAAAAATCAATCCACTTATCTAACAACTAACCGGGTAGTGGTCACAAAGCATCTACCCATTTCTAATACTCATCGGGTGACGATCACAAAGCATCGACCCATCTCTAAGGGCTATTCGGGTGGTGATCACAAAGCATCAACCCGATTCCCATAACTGTCGGATGATGATCACAAAGCATCAACCCAACATATACTACTCTTCTAATTCACTCTATTCTAACATTCTTCAATTCTCTCTACCCTAAGGTAGTTGTACCCACCAAGCTCTCTACTCATAGGGTAATGCATACACAATTTTCCTACACTTTCTTAGGGTACTTTTCAATGCACAATTAGTGCCTATGGATGGTTCATCACTACCAATGCACATTATGAAATGCCAACATGCAATGTTGCAAGAAATAAGGTTCATTACTCATACTCAAACCTCTATTGGCATTTCATCAAACAAACTCAAGTGCACTATAAAACTCTACTATAGCAATGATTCTAAATCTTTCTCTAACCATCCAAAATGGGGAAAACAACCCTTCACATAACCATAAAACCTGTCAAAGAAAGCACTTCCAAAAAGGGGATCCATACAACCTTCAATCCATCTCAAACTACCTTTCTAACCCAACAACTCATTTCTATATTTGCAAGGTTATAACATTCACAAAGCATAGAAATCTCTATTTAAACTTCCATACATGGCATATACACATGTATATCACATACATACATCATTTCTATCAAAACCCTAATCAAGAAAATCTTAAATCTCAACTTGGGTTGGGATTTAATACTGTTATGGAGAGACTTCACCAAATCTTCTTTCACTTGTTTTGCTTGACTTTCTCCTACTCTTAACCAAAAGAACAAAAAACCCTTAAACTCAATATAAACTAAAACTCACAAATCACAAACTTAAGTAGGAATCCTTACCTTAGGAAGCCTTAGGTTTGTTTCTACCCAAATCACTTCAAAAATCTTTGAAACTCCTTGATCAAAAGAAAAGAGAAGTTGAGATGAACAAGAATGGAGAGTTGCGTTTTTGAGAAGAAGAATGAGGGGTTTGCTAACTCTTAATTCCTTTTAATGAAATTTATACCAAAGCCTTCCCATTTTGCCCTTACTCTTCTTTGGGAATTCCATCTATATCCTTTGATTCATTACAAACTCACCCCCATATCAACATATTCTCCATGAAAAATCCTTACAATTAACTCCCCACTTTTCCTGCTAATTAGGGGTAGAATGGTCAAATAGCCCTTAGGGAAGAAAATATCTAAAACTTAACAAACAATTTAATCAGTCTGTCGCCGCGACGAAGAAACTTCTGTCGCCGCGGCGAAACTGTCCAGAGAGTTTCCCCGTGGTTTCAACACATCTTCGCCGCGGCGAAGATTCTTCTTCGCCCCGGCGAAGACTGAAACACTAAACTTCTTCTATTTTCAACCAATTTCAGGGCAAGCATTCTACACAACACTCAATCAAACAATATTACCAAAAACCAACTCAAAGAAAAGCGAAAGAGGAAACAACAACTACGTACCTCAAGTGGGGCATTACACTGTGGCCCTCATGCGTTGATTCCACCAACAAATGTGAGTGAAAATGAAAATACTTGAAATGCACCATTGCCACGTAGAACCAACAAACATGGTACTACTGCTAGGAAGAACACTTCTGATGTGTGGGATCATTTCTCTAATATTGAGTGTGAGAATAAGGATGATGCCACGACATCTTGTCATTATTGTGGGAATGTTTTAGCTTGTCCAAGCACAAGTGGTACAAGTTGTCTACGTAACCATTTAAGTAGATGTAAGAAGTATCTGTTGAATGTGTTGGAGAAGAGACATAAGACATTAGTGTTCCAACAAGCATTACAGGCACATGAACGTGATCATACAAGTGGCTCTACACAATCGTCACTACATTTATGGAAATTTGACCAAGAATTCATTAGAAAGGCTATAGCAAAAATGGTAATTATCAATGAGTTACCCTTTTAGATAATTGAGCGTGAAGGGTTCTGGTACATGATGAATGTGGCACAACCAAGGTTTCAAGTACCTTGCCAAACAACAGTTGCTACAGATTGTATGAAAATTTATATTGAAGAGTACAAAAAGTTGAAAAAGTTCTTTAGTAAGTTCTCAAAGAGTATGTCGGACCACTGATACGTGGATAAGTTGTCAAAACCTCAATTACATGCGTTTGACAGCTCATTTCATCGATGATGATTAGCAACTTCAGAAAAGGGTTATAAACTTTTGTTTGATCACAAGTCATAAAGGTATTGACATTAGCAAGGCAGTGGAGCGATGTTTGCTTGAGTGGGGCATTTCAAAGGTTTTCACAATCACCGTTCATAATGCAAGCTCAAATGATGTTGGAATAAGCTATCTAAAGACTTGTTTTGCAAGTTGGAGGGGGAGTGTTTTGGATGGTGAGTTCCTCCATATGAGATGTTGTGCTTATATATTGAGTTTAATAAGAGATATGGATGACTCAATATTCAAAATTAGATCAGCAATGAGGTATGTGAGATCTTCTCCAGCAAGGTTACAAAAATTTAAGCAGTGTACGGTGAAAGAGAAAATTGAAAGTAAAAGTCAATTGGTTCTCAATGTTGAAACAAGGTGGAACTCCACATATTTGATGTTGGATGCAGCAATAAAATTTCAAAAAGCTTTCGAGTTGTGGGAAATAGAAGATAGTAAGTACACAGATGACCTTAGTAGTGGGGAAAGGTCAAAGGGTGTGCCTGCATGCATTGATTGGGGGTATGCTCAGTACTTACTACCTTTTCTGAAGGTTTTTTATGATGCTACTCTACATGTTTCTAGATCACTTTATATCACTGGTAATTTGTACATGGAAGAGATTTTTGATATTGGTTTGCAGATTATAACATGGTGTCATAGTCCTGATCCTGGTTTACGTAATATGGCTTTACAGATGAAAGGGAAATATGATAAATATTGGTCGAATATTGATAATATCAACATCATGTTATTTATTGCAAAGGTACTAGATCCAAGGTTTAAGTTAGAATATGTGGAATGGGTAATTCTTGATGCCTATGATTCTGTTGTTGCTGAAAGGTTGAGGGCAAAATTGAAGAAAGTTTTGGTGTCTTTATTTGAACAATACAGTTTGCATAAGATGGTCCCTAGTGTACAGCCATGTGAGGAATCAGATATGGCAATTCAGAATGATATTTATGATGCAAATATTGATTCTAGGGCCCTCTTGCAATATAGGTATAAGGAGAAAAAGGCTGAAAAAAAATATGTTCATCACAAAATAGAGTTGGACAAATATTTATCGGATGACTGTGAAGATGAAAATGACAAGTCGTTTAGCATCTTGTTATAGTGGAAGACAAATTCCACTAAATATCCAGTTATGTCCATGATAGCACGAGATGTATTGGCTACGCCTGTCTCTACTATTGCATCTGAATCAGCATTTAGTACGGGATGACGTGTATTAGATTCATTTCGTAGCTCTCTCACTCTTAAGATGATAGAGGCTCTAATCTGTGCACAATATTGGATTCGAGTTGAGCATGCACCATTCATCATAGAGGAGAGCTTGGACGAATTAGCAAGATTTGAGATGGGTAAAACTCTTTCTTTACTTATAATTTTTTATAACTTTGTATTTGACTATTTGTTAGCTTTGTTAAACATATTTTGCAGCATGTTTTGTCTAACGTATTTGTCTAATGTTGTGTAGAATTTTTGTTTTTGAGATTGGAAAACAATCGTGCTTTGGATAATTGAAGTATTGAACAATTGTCCCGTATATATGGTATATAACTTTCAGTTAATGTAATTTAATTAGTCTTATATGTGTCATATGATATTATTATTTGTGGATAATTTAATCGGCAATTTGGCATACTTAATTTCTATTTCTTATGGGCTTGGCAGGCTTGGCTAGTTGGTTTAGTAGTTGGGACTTGGGACTTGGGAGTTCGGAGACTTCAGACTTGGCATTCTTGATTGTTAGCAAATTGGAAATTTGGTTTTTTGTTGTTAGCTTTTTGTAATCTTTTTATGTAGTTATAATGGTGGTGAAAATGTTTGTAAGAGCTAAGAGGTGTTGGTACTTGGTTGTGTTTGGTGGTTGCTGGAATATTTTTTGTAAGCATTGTTTTGGACTTTTGGCTGCATTGTTGGCGTTGCTGCATTGTTTTGGCTGCTGCCTGTTGTAAATGTTGCTATGTATTATTGTATTTGGATTTTGGCTCCTGGAAAATGGAAATCCTATTATGTATTTGGCTGCATTACTTGGGTTTAACAATCTTTTTATGTTGTTGGCTTGCTGCATTGTTCTGGTACTACTACTAGGAAGAACACTTTTGGCTGAATTCAATGCAAATGCTTTAGTTTTGATTTCAATTTTAAGATTATTCATATAGATTACATATAATTACAGAGATTACTTACAATTTTTGTGAAAATGGTCTTTTTATGTTATGTGTTAATTGTTTTTAGAGATAAGAAATGAGTATATTATTAAATTAAAATAAAATTTAATGGCTCCGTTTGGTTCACAATTTGGTGTTTTTGGGAAAGGTTTTTTGAAAAAAGTTAAAAAAAAAGTTGAATTGGCCGGGTATTACGATGTAGGATTTACAAATTATAAAATACCCCCTATGTTTACTTTTTTACAAAACACCCCCTATAATAAAACATTAAAAGTTAAGAAAAACACCTCTAATCCACCCTCAAATACGGACAGGCGGCCACCACCGCCGGAGGGTGGTCGGAGTCACCGTAACAAAAACATTAAAAAGATTTAAGGGTATTTAATTAAATTAACAAATTTAGGGGGTTTAAAAAAAGTTGAATAAAGTTGAATAATATTCTGAGTTTTTTGGTATTTTACTGTTTAACTTTTATGAGAATACTAAAAGTAGTATTCCCAAAATCCAACCAAACGAAACCAATATTTTTTGCAAAAACTGGTTTATAAACCGGTTAACCGCTAACCGAACTGAAAATTCGGTTCGGTTAGTAATCGGTTCAAGGGATAAACCGGTCTGGTTTCGGTTTGCAAAATCCTTTGAACCGAATAACCGATTTGGTTAGTAATATGACCAATCTGATTCGGTTAACCGGATTTCCACACCCCTAGGTTTAAGTATCCAAATCCATTTTTGGATCCCCACATGTTTGAGAGTTTCCCTTTGTTTTGGGTAAATTGTTTTTGTGCCCATATAGTTTGGATACTTTTTGTATTGCCCAAATGTTTGTAATGTTCTTCTTTGGAGATAGTGGAGTTTCTTTTGACACCTTTCCTCACCACAAGTGCATCTAATACAACTTTAAGAACATCATCTCGCATATTAACACTTAGTCCTTTAGACTCAAGGACTTCTAATGAGATGAGATTCTTCTTCAAACCCGGAACATACCGGTCATTTGTCAGAATTCTAATTGATCCATCAAGAATTTCAAATGGATTATACCCATCCCCATTATTTTACAAGCACTATCATTGCCCATAAAAACTTGTTTCCCAACTAGTTCCTTAACGCTAGAAAACCCATATGATACGCGCAACCCGAATCCATAATCCACTCTCAAAGTGAGATACAAAAGACAAACCAATCAAAACAAATTTTGACTCATTTTCCTCAATTTCAGCCACATAAACATTTGAAAAAGGCATTACAAACAGATTCATAAGACACTTTATCTTTCTCGTGAATCAAAGTGGTGGTTAAGTGCTCATATTCAACAGAAACATAACATCATATTGAAAGCATTGGTATGGTCATTCATGGACATACCTGGCCGACAATCAAATCAAAAAAGTTGCTACTTCAAATAAAGTACATTTTCAGTACTCTTCACCAAATGCTTTTCCTCCAAACTCTGCCAAAGTTTCCATGCAAACGTCTCCTAAGTGAGACACAAATGAATTATCCCACATGTCTAACGATTGATCATTTCCCATTCAACATCCCTCATATCAACTGGTTTGTCTTCCTCAATGACAGCCTCTCATTCCTATTGGTATAGGACATCAACAAGACATCTTCAACTTCACATTGTCACATACTAAAGGAATTTGACCCAGCAAATTTCTCCCTTTCAAATTGTCCAACATCAATTTTTGCATCAGTAACCGTCATCATTTTTACTGGCGCGGTTGGTGATGCCTCGGACAATGAATTCTCGGATGATGATGCCATTTGTGCCTTACTCAATTGGCTTGGTAGACAAAGTTCTCAATAACCAAGCTCCACAAATTATTATATTTAATAGCTAACCAACAAATTAACAATAACCCAAGATAGTAGTAAGTACTGAAAATGATGCAATATGCACTGGGAAAATTCCCAGGAGACACAAGAGGGGTCACAAACGGTCCCACTTAAAATCCAATCTCCTTAGACTCTTATCGTCTTGTTGACAGAATTTTCCTAGACATGCATATAACCATGCAAATAGCTACTTACTATCCTACACCTAGGCTCTGATACCACTTGTTGTGTAAGGAAAACACAAACTCTAACACTAGCTATTGAATATAATAATAACAGCTAGTAAAACAGAAATAAATGGTCAAAATCAATACAAAAATAAAAAATAAAGCAGAAATAAATGACCAAAATAAATGCAAAAATAAAAAATACCAGGAATTAATGAGATTCAATATTGTAACCTACGTCCTCGGGCACTGCAAAAGAAACTCCACTATATCCAAAGAAGAACATTACAAACATTTGGGCAATACAATAAGTACCCAAACTATATGAGCACAAAAACAATTTACCCAAAACAAAGAGAACTCTCAAATACTAACTCCCTAACATATAGGGATCCAAAAGTGGATTTGGATACTCAAACCAAAGCCTATATATAGTTAACAAAATTCTTAGCCTTTTGTTAACTAAGCAATGTGGGATATGAGCACAAACCACTATTTTAATTGTTTGAACCAATTTTACAAGAGGGAAAGCTTTGCAAGTCAACACTCATAAGAGTACTATGACTTTCTAATTTTCAAATACAACGGGGATTCTCTATTTGATGTGAAAATATTTGGAAAAATTGGATGCATAAAGGAAGAAACATTGATTGCCAACATGAATACTACACATGTCAAGACTGGAGAGGAGACACAAGCTGAGCAAAATTCAAGCAGAGCTGATCGCACTTGTAAGCAGAAGTATTCGGAAACTGTCCTCAAAATAACTGCAAACTTAGGAGGTACGTTGTCATTTACAATTTGTAATTTGGAGCTTAATATGCTTCCATTTGTTTTATCTGTGGTCTGCTTTACACTTGTGGCTATAGGTTCGTCTAGAGCAAATGGGTTCAAAACCGTAAAAAAATCTGTAACATATCTTGGAGAAAGCAGAGCTTTTGATTCTGTAGGATATGTTGTCCCAAAGAATCAACATTTTCAACACCATATTGTTTGGCGAGTTCCTTATTTGTATTGTGAATACTGTGCCTACTTTGCAATATTATGTTTATGTTCACTCTACAGGAACTGTATTGAATGTACAAATATATATTGTGCTACATCGCACTATACCAGTCTAGTAATTTCTGGCATAGATTATGATTAGAGTATTCATACTAGCATTAAACCACATGGTATCTGAACATCTGCATTTTGGATAGTCATCAACATTGCAAGTAATGTTGCTTTAGAGTTGTTTTTGTATTAGGTGACTGTTGGAATGATATTTTTTGACATATGCTGTAAGTTTTCTCCTTTACTTCTACTACTATCTTGGTTTTCGTATCCATGTGGAGAAATATAATCATCTCTGTGTTTGCAACATTGTAAATTATGGTTCCTGAAAGGAAATATATCTCGTGTTATTGTTTTTGGTTGTAGACCGTTTCTGTACCAGTGGTGGAATTACATGGCATTAGACTGAAGCCAGAGATTATGCTTCTCGGTCAGAATGGAGATAAGTGGCCTGTGAAGGTTGCTTTTTGGTCGAATGGTCGTATTGCTCTTGTCTGAAGATAGGAGACAAATGTATGTTTTGAGTTTGTTCTCAGCAGAGGGAATATATGCAATGCAATAAAGGTGCAAGTTGTCCATGCAGGTGTGGCATCTCCAAAATCCCATAGGCAGCACTAGTAAGATTTGAATTGCCTTGCTTTCCGTCTCTCTCTTACTTGGGAAATTGATATAAAATTTCAGGTTTTTGTTGTGACAGGGCACGGACATACATTATATTTTTGCTGGCTCAAGGGACGGGAACTTGGTTTTGTTTTGAATCAAGGATATGAGAGCCAAACAGTGCGCAGCAGAGTATCTCTGCAGGCAAATCACTTGTAAACTTTGTAACTTCAAAGGACATTTATCAAATATAGTGAATGGAAGGTCTTCTCTTCCCTGTTGTTTTGTTAAGGATTTCTTTTCTTGCTTCATATAAATCCAAGATGGCTTAACTTCCTTTAGTTTAAATAGACTGTATACATTCTCCATCTATGGAGAAACTTATTGGTTATTTAGCCATTGAAGCTCCTAATGTATTTCTTGAAGTTTGTTTAAGTAGACACATCTATTGCTACTGATCTGGAAACATTCTGATCCCAGTTCCAGGCACAACAATAAATGACAAATGGACTTGCTAGAATTAAACTGGTAATCCCATTAACCCAATAGCTGCCTGCACCAAAATTAACTCATCATGCTTTCTTCGTTACATTTATTTAGCATTTTCCAGTAGGTCATAAACATAGTGGTCTCGGTTACACTTTGATCACCTTAACTGGAAGGGGACTTGTGCGCAAGAAGTAAGATAAAGTGCAGGTCAATTCTCTCTCTCTCTCTTCTCTCTCTTTTTAACTACTTTTGCGAGTTCTGACATTAACATGAACTATGATATTCACATTGAGTATAAATTCAAAACCCTAACTTTGTTTATATCTGTTTGACCCTGGCTTTACTGTTCTGTGATTTAGTAAACAAATAATTTGAGTAAGTAGAAAAATTGTTTATTTATGTGGATCAATCCCATTCGGGAGCTGGATATGCATTAGATAATATGCTTCATGCTGATGGTAACGTTTACTTTCAGATTGAGCTAAGAAAAACTAATGCATTGCTGAAGAGCATTTTAACTGGCAGACAAAACTGGAGAAAATTTAGTTGACCGGCCATCCCGTTTGGATTTAAAAAATGGCCTTGAAACTGTTTACCATTTTTTTTTTTTTTTATTTGAGAAGCTGACGTAGAATAGTTAGGATCTATTAAACATGTAAAATGGGTTAAAATGAAAAGATTAAAACATATAAGGACAAATAATAATGAAAGTTTTAAAATTTGAAATTTACAAAAGAGCCCCAAATATTCAATGCTTAATCGAAACCAATTAAGGCAAAAATCGATATCTTCAATCCCTAAATGCATCTGTGCAATTTCCAGCGATAACAGTCCACATTCCGGTGAATTTTCACACCTAAATTCAATCCTAAAGCTTCTTCCTTCTTAAAACTATGGATGACATTAACAATGGAGGAAAACCCAACGCCTCTGAATCGTAGAGTCCGGCTACGCAAGCAGTTCAATGGCTGCTCGGTGGATCCTCCGATCAGTGAAGGTGTTCCAACAGCAGAGACGATAGGGCGCACAACAAGAGAGAGAACAGGAGCAAACAGTTTTGAAGAGAAGAGGAGGTCGGCAGAATTCAGGCCAGGAAGAGATTCTATGAGAGTTTAGAGGAGGAGGAGGAGGAGGCCGCCAAAGAAAAGGTATTTGTACTTGCCGAGACCTAAGATCGCTTAAGCGATCCTTTGTATCGCTTAAGCAATTGATGGCTTTTACTCTTGGTCGCTTAGGCTATTTGGATTGCTTAAAGTAAAAGCGATGAATCGCTTAAGCAATATAAAAGATCGCTTAAGCGACTTTAGATCTGGCAGATGTTGATTCTGCCTCGTACAAGATCTCTTAAGTGGTCTCTTCGAGGTAGAACCAAATCTGCCTAGATCTATAATCTCTTAAGCGATCCTTGCGATTTCAGATCGCTTAGAGATCTTGTATGAGGCGAATCATCTGCCCATCGCTTAAGCGATTCTTCCGATCGTATGTTTATATTTGATTTGGTTTAATTTTTTTGCTGCTGATATTTTGTTTTATTGATTGTGCAGATTTCCGGATCGTAACTATAGAGAGTACGGATTGAGGTTGTAAGCGATACGGTACCATACTTCCCTGTGAGGGTGACAGTGAGGTCAAGTTGGGATGTTTTAACAAGAATAACGGGGTTTTTAGGACAGTGAGGAATGGTGAAGGAGATTCAAAGAGACTTGTTTCAGTCATTTTTGGGATATGGACACAAATGGAAAAAGACATTCTGGGGGTCGGAGTGCATTATATGTTGCTGCAGTCAATAAAAGCAACAAAAAGCACGAAATGTGGTTCATGGTGGATGGAAAGCCAATACATTTCGGGATGATGGAATATGCGTTGGTGATTGGCTTAAGATGTGGAATGCCAGGTGAGGTTGAGAAAAAGAATAATGACAGTACGGGAGCCAAAACCTATTAAGGCACAGGAATTAGAGGACAGTTAAAAGTGTGAGTTAACGATTCAGAGACTTCAAACTGTGCTTGGTATTGTTCTTACATTCGATCTAATGCTAGGACTCAACAAAGCCATTGATTGATTGGGTGAAGTTTGTAAGCAACTTGAACTTCTTATGCTTATCCGTGGGGACGGGTATCATTTAAGTGAACCATGGAGTCCCTACAAGCAAAAGACATGGCATTAAAGCACTCCCAATGGGCCGAGAAGATAGACCGTGATGTACAATTTGTTTTACTTCCCACGGCAATGCAGGTAATATTAATAGCTTTTTGTTATATTTTTTTTAATATATGTGTTTAAATTACATATGGACTATTTTTTTAAAATGTAGCTTGGATGTATAGGCCATCCCTGTCCCAGCTAAGGCAAGGGGAGGATTAGGGCTTCGATTGTGCAACAGATTTTCCTAGGATGTTTGCGGTGGCACGACCAGAAGTGTACCAATTCGATTATGAGCAAATAGAGATTGAAATTCAATCAGCTCGGGTAAGATTAAGGATTAAGCTTGACATGCACTGCTTTAAATGTTGATTAAATCTGATTGATTTTGTTTCTTATTCAGGGGGTTTTCTGTCCCTCCTCACCGCTATTGGGGGTGAAGCGCAATAGCATTATGTCACATCTCCGACACTGGAGATCAAAGGGATGAAGGGATAGACCGCCTGACGCGGGACCTACAAGGGGTCACACATGTGAGGGCAGTTTGCAGGGCCACTGCTTGGAATGTGGTTGATGCCGAGGAGGATGAAGACCAATCGGTGGAGGGAGAGGAGGGGAGGGAGGAAGAAATTCTTATGCCTCAACAACCAGTACAACAAGTACCGCTTTGTCGAGGCGTCGGGGTCGGAGAGTTAGGTGGTTGACCTCATAAAGAGTTTGTTGATAAGATGGAAAGCAGTTGAAAAGGATGGAGGAGAAAGTGGATAAGGTGGCAGAGAAAGTTGTTAAGGTGGAAAGAGAGTTGGTAGGTGCAGAAGGAAGTTGGTGGAGTATTGAAGGGCGTTAAATGCAAACTGGGCTGAAAAGGAGAGCCGAAAGAGTAGGTTTGTGAAATCGCCTTACACCCTACTAACACGTGGAATTAAGAGGAAACAAGAAACAAATTGAGGAAGAAGCCAAATGGAGGGGGTTAAAGAGGTTTCTGGAGAAAGTGGGCAGTTATAATGGAGGAGGTTAAGGCGGGAGGCGAAGGAAGCGGGGATGTACAAATGAGGAAGGGGGAGGAAGCGGCAAGCAAAAATGGAGTCCCCTTTCAATTTGTATAGGCCAATAGGAGGAAAAGAAAAAACCCTTCTATGCCTATTACAATGAATCCGGAAGTGATGCCCTTGTAAAGTGTAAAACCGGGATAATTCTCGGGATTGGTTTGAAAAGATTTTGATGATGGGCAGCTCGTTCACGACTCGGTGAGTTATTTTCGCTTAATTTTCCTTATTTTTGCTTATGTTTTCCATGAGTATTGTATTATTTATCATGTTGTTTTTATTTGATGCATCACTCGATGAGTATTGGCATTGATGAGGCTGCGACAAACTAGCAATGGTGATCTACTGTATCTTTATTGTCCAGCATCGATGTGGCCTTTGGCCAAACCTGGTATCGACATATCGCAATTTATTGAAAAGGCCATTGGTACATCTGTGTAGCAAAAGAGCCAAGCGAAAACGTCGGGCATAGAAGACTTGGCCTACGTCCCTAATGATTTTAAGTTTGATGATAGGATGATGCAATATGTAATTGGGGGACAGGCCCAAATATGGCCACAGTTGGGCAAAGGTTAAAAGTGTCTACTGCCATATCCTTCAAGGAAATGCACAGGATAGCAGTCGTCGCGCTCTTAGAGGAGAGGTTGCTAAATCTCCTTGACTGCACCCAACAATTTGTCGAGACGGCAGTTGGAGGCCGAGTTGGGCACTTGTCCGTGTTATTCCCGCAGCTTGTTATGCGAATGGGATGTTTGAGCACCTCGGTGATGATTATTGACGGGAAGTGGCCACTCAAGCGCGTTCTCGTCCCAACAAATGAGTCAAGGTAATTTTCTATAAAACTAACTTACATAATAGAATTGTTTCTAATCGATTCTAATGCTAATGTCATCTTCCTATTGCAGTGCTGATTGTGGGGCATATGCCCTGAAATTTATTTAGTTCGACATGACCAACACTAATGGACGGATTGAATGACGAATCAATGAGCATCTTTCGGAGCGCTGGGTTGTTGAGTGCTTCCATGGGGAAATGGATCCGTTTTGAGTGCCACAACCCATTGAAAGGTTGGAACTTGTACTTTTAATTTTGTAGTTTATGTGATGTTGATGTTGATACTTGGGTTATGCTTGATGCTGCAGTTGTCATGCTTATACACAGCTTTACCGAAATAGACGGACTCAGTGAACTTTCAATCTTGCACTCCATAACTTGGGTTCTGAAGAGAGAAAATTTTACTCCTGGACACCCAACTTTCCATTTAACAAATTGGCCCTGAAAAACTTTTTGTTTTTTTGTGTTTTATTTAGAAAAGCTAACGTGCTCAGGTGTGCAATAATTTATAGGTTTGCTGGCAAACAATGAAAGGGAACTCCTCAACCTGGTGGGCTATCAGAGTAGGCTACCGGCAAGGCATCTGCAATCAAGGCTGTTGGCAAGCCATGTACCATGAAATGATCTCAGACAGTAATTATACTGAATTGAAAACTTCTCATAGTGGCGCGCATCTGCTCATGCTGTGCAAGGCATGGTACCAAGAATGATATTAGATAGTGATTATACTGAATTTGAAAACTTCTCATACTGGTGGCATCTGCAATCAAGGCTGCTGGCAAGGCATGGTACCAAAGAATGATCCAGACGTGATTATACCGAATTCCAAACTTGTCAAAGTGGTTTAGGATTTATTCATTTTTGGCACTACTTAAAAACTTTCAATTACATTGATGTCTCTTATTTTTGATCTGTGAGTGATTAGATTGATATAAATGACTTCATTTTGCTGCTTATTCTTTCGTATTTGGGAGGAAAATGAGTTATAAATGACAGATTATTACATTATACAGGAGAAATGTAGGATTCTTTTTTTTTTTTATGATCGCTTAAGCGATATATGAGCGACCACAAATCTCTTAGCAACCAAGATTTTTTCTTAAATGATCGCTTAAGCGATCTACAAGCACTTAAGCGACCAGAGTGAAAGCGAAGAATCGCATGAGATACCAGGATCGCTTAAGCGATAACAAGGGATCGCTTAAGCGATCATAGATTTGGGCAATTTTATTTTGCCTCAGAAAGATCGCTTAAGAGATCCTAAATCGCTTAAGCGACCAAGTAAAAGAGAAGATCATTTAAGCGATACAAGAGGTCGTTTAAGCGATCATAGATCTGGGAAGATTTTATTCTGCCTCGGATGAATCGCTTAATTGATCTTAAATCTCTTAAGCGACCAAGAGTAAAGCGAGGAATCGCTTAGCGATACAAGAGGATCGCTTAACGATCATAGATTCTGTGCATTTTTATTCTGCCTCGAGAGAATCACTTAAGCGATCATAAATCACTTAACGACCCAGAGTAAAAGCGAGGAATCGCTTAAGCGATACAAGAGGATCGCTTTAGCGATCATAGATTTGGGCATATTTTATTCTGCTTAAGAGATCCTAAATCGCTTAAGCAACCAGAGTCAAATGAGTAATCGTTTAAGCGATCATAGATCTGGGCAGATTTTATTCTGGCTCGAAGAAATCGCTTAAGAGATCCTAAATCGCTTAAATGACCAAGAATAAAAACGAGGTATCACTTAAGCGATACCATAAGATCGCTTAAGCGATCATCTATCTGGGCAGATTTTATTCTTCCTGGAAGAGATCGCTCAACCGACAACGCGACTAACTAAACACGTAAAATGGTTAAAATGAAAGGATTAAAACATATTTGGGTTGAATAGAAACAAAATAATTTTTTAAATTTTGAAATTTCTCAAAACCGCCCACTTACTGTTTACCTTGCTTAATCGAATTCATTAGGCAAAAATCGATTTCTAACAACCAGGGAGACAGCGATTTCCGATCCAACCCCGCAAATTTCCACACCATATTCATCGTAAATTCAATTTCTTGAACCCTAAACGGAATATAGTTGCGATTTTCGTTGACAAGTCACGATTTTCTATCGATTTCTTGAACCCTAAAATCAATTTCTGAACCCTTAACGAATCTGCCCATTTCTGGTGATACAGCCCATATTTTCGATCCAAACTACAAATTTTCACACCAAATTCAATCCAAAACCATGGCTGACACTCACAATGACGAGGACAACCCAACTCCACTTCAAATCCTATATTTCGATGGCACAAGCATCAATGGCTGCTCCGGTGGATCATCCGATCAGTGAAGTGGTCACAGGGAGAGGAGACGCGGCGGCACAGAATAGGGGGAAGAATCGTCAAACGTTCTGAAGACGAGGAGTCCGACAATCATTCGGCCAGGAGAGGATTCCGACACGAATTCAAGGCAGGAATCTTCTGAGGTTCAGGCGACAGAGAGGCCGACGAGAATGAGCAGGCAGCCAAAGAAAAGGTACGTTCTTAACTGTCGCTTAAGCGATCATTTGTATCGCTTAAGCGATTAACCTCTTTTACTCCATCTGCCCAGATCTAAATCGCTAAGCGATCCTTCATATCGCTTAAGCGATTGATTAAGTTGACTCTTGTCGCTTAACGATCATTTCAAGTCAGAATTATGGATATAAAATCGCTTAAGCGATCTTGCACGAGCAGAGTCAAGATCTCTTAACCGATCTGACATCACTATACCGACCGCGATCCTAATTTTTTGTTGCTTATATCTTGTTTATATTAGTTGTTTAGGTTATTTTTGTTGCTAACATTTTGTTTATATCGATTGTGCAGATTGTGCAGGCCGTAACATCACAGACTACGATTTTGACCTTATAAGTGATAAGGTGCCCTATTTCCCTGCAGGGTGACGGTCGGTCCAGTTGGGAAGTTTTTGACAAAATACAGGACTTTTAGATGAATTAGGAATGGTAATAGAGATTTCAGTCAAACTTGTTTCGGTCATTTTTTAGGACTCGAATCATTGGAAAAGGCATTTTGGGGGCAGGGATTGCATTACATGTTGCTGCACTCAGTAAGATGCAAAGAAAAAAAAATGTTTTTGTGGGTGGGCAGAAAGCCACTACATTTTGGCATGATGGAATAGGCCCTCTTGACGAGCTTACGATGTGGGGAAGTGCCAGAAAAGAGGCAAAGGCAGTAAAGAATAGTCAAAGCCTACAGTTTCATAATAAGTTTTGCATGGGGCTAAGTCTATTACAGCACGGGTTTAGAGAAAATTCTAGAAACAATTGAATATACTGATAAAGAGAAGATAAAAGTGTGCTTGGTGTTGTTTGCAAGCAACTTGAATTCTTTAATTCTATCCATGGGGACTGAAATCATAGAGCGAACCATTGGAGCCTGAAAAAACTAGACATGGCGTTAAAGCAGTCCCAATGGGATGCGAAGGATAAACCAAGCACGTACAATTTGTTTGGCTTCCCATGGGCAATGCAGGTAATATTAATAGCTTTTATTATATTTTTGTAACATATGTGTTTGAATTATGATATGGATTGTTTTTTTTTTTTTTTTTCCAATGTAGGCTTGATGTATCAGGCCATCCTTGTCTTCGCTAGGGGAAGGAGGGGGGAGGAGCACAGTTTGGATGTGCAACAGCAATTTCCTAGGATGTTGTGGTGGCATGTTCAGAGGTACACCCATTTGGATTATGAGCAATTAGACGTTGAGATTCAAGCGGCTGGGTAAGATTAAAGGACTAAGCTTTTGCATTACAGTTGCTTTAAAATTTTGCTTTAATCTAATTGATTTTGTTTCTTATTGTAGGGACTCGTCCGTCCCTTTCTCACCACTACTGGGGCTGAAGCGGAAGAGGAATGTCAAATCTTTCAACGCACTGGAGGATGCAACAATAGGGATGACCGCCTGATGCGGGACCTAGAAGGGTCACACATGTGATGGCAGTTACGGGCCACTGCTTCACAACGTGGTTGGCCGAGAGGATGAAGCTCCAATCGGCCAGAGGTCCGAGGGGAAGGAGAAGAAGAGGAGAGAGGTTCTTATACCCTAGCAAACCGTACAACAGATACTGCTTTGCTGAGACATCGACTCGGGAGAATGAAGTTGTTGACCTCATAAGGCTTGTTTGAGAGTTTTACAACAGCTGTTGATCAAGGTTTGAGGTCTTACAATACTGTTTATGCAAGGTTTGACAATAGGAAGAGTGCATCAAAAAGGCGGAGTAGAATGTATAAGCTGGAAGAGAAATTTGGTACAGTGGAGAAGGAGTTGGTGGAGATTAAGGCAGTTGAATGCAGACGGCTTGAAAAGAGAGAGCCAGAAGAGCAAGTTTGTGAAATCGCCTTACATGTAGTGACACGGGGAAACAGCAGAAAATTAAGAAACAAATGGAGCAAGAACCAAATAGAGGAGTGGTTGGGGAAGTGGGGCGTGATAATGGAGGAGGGCGAGGTGGAGCGAAGGAAGCGGGATGTAAAAATGGAGGAAGTGGGCAAGGGAATTGCGTCAAATGTCGTTTGTACAGGCCAATAGAGAAAAAGAAAAAACTCTTCTATCCTATTACAATGGATCAGGAAGTAATGGCCATATAAAGTGTAAGACAGGGATTATCCCCAAGAATGGTTTAGGAAGTTGTTGATGATGGGCACGTGGCTTGAGGACGGTGAGTTATTTTTGCTTAATTTCCTTATTTTTGCCTATGTTTTCCATACTTATCTTGTTGTTTTTATGTGATGCAGCATATGATGATATAGTTGGCATTGATGAGGCAACAACAGACTACTGATGGTGATCTGTTGTATCCCGACTGTGCCATCACTGATGTGGCATTTGGCCAAAGGCTTGTTTTGGCATATCGCACTTTACTTAAAAATGTCGTTGCTAATGTTGCGTAAAAAGGACCGAAGCGAAAAAGATTGGCCCCAGTACAAATTCTGCATCCTTGATGATTTTCATTTTGATGACAGAATTTTGCAGTATGTACGAGGGATCAGCCAAATATGGCCACAGTTGGGCCTTTGTTAAAGAGTGTACTGCATCATCCTCGTCAAAGAGATGCACTAGATAGCAGTCGTTGTGCATCTAGAGAGGGGTTGCTGAAGATCCTGACTGCACCCCCACTATTTGTCAGACAAGCAGTTGCAGGTGGAGTTGGAGCCACTGTCCAGGTTGTTACCGCGGCTGTTGCGGTGACCAGCACTTAGGTGATGAAGTACAACGGAAATTGGCCAATTAAGCGCTCTACCGGCCCAATAAATGAGTCAAGGTACTTTTGTATAAAACTACACTATATAATACAATTGTTCTATAATTTTTATTCTAATGCTAATGTTATTGTGTGCTGAATGGGGGTATATACCCTGAAATTTATTAAGTTCGACATGACCAACACCCCGATGGATGGGTTGATGACGAAACAATGAGAACTGTCGGGAGGGCTGGGCTGTCGACTACTCTCCTGGCAGATGGATCCGTTTTTAGTGCCCTAACCCAATAAAAAGGTATGAAAGTTGGACTTTGAATTTTATAGTTTTTTTGATGTCGATGTTCATACTTGGGTTGTGGTGCTGATGCTGCAGGTGTCATGCTTATAAAGAGCTTAACCGAAAGACACATTTGTGATGAACTTCTCACCTACACACACTTGTTTATTAACGTGTTTTTTTTTTTTTATTTACAAAGTTGACGTGTCTACAGGTTCCTGGCAAACAATGAGAGGAAACTTCTCAAACAAAGGCTGGTTGGCAAGAGGAGAGGAGGCTCTGCAATAAAGGCTGTTGGAAGGCATGGTACGAAACAATGATCTCAGAGAGGTTGCTGGCAGTGTATAGGAAATTTTTGTAAAGATTGGATCTAACATTTAGGAGATAATTTTTTTGTCCGTATAAGATATCTCATTAGCAGGTTGAATTTACTATGTATGGTGATCATTTGCTTCACCGAAGTCGGGTAATGGTTTTTTAGCGTTTTGTTTCATTTGTGGTATTACTACAACGTGTGATACTCATTACAGGTTGAATTTACTATGTATGATTATTTCCCAAATGACTAAGACTTTTCCAGATATGATCGCTTAAGCGATCTAAAATTGCTTAAGCGACAGAACTCTTTTAGTCGATCGCTTAAGCGTACATCAGATCGCTTAAGAGATTACCCATCTGGGCAGATGTTCATTCTGCCTTGATAAAGATAGCTTAAGCGATCCTATATCGCTTAAGAGACAGAGACTCGTTTAGGAAACATCGCTTAAGCGATACTCAGATCGCTTAGAGATTACCCTCTGGGCAGATGTTCATCTGCCTTGATAAGATCGCTTAAGCATCCTATATCGCTTAAGCGACAGAGACTCTTTTAGGAAGCATCGCTTAAGCGATACGTCGATCGCTTAGAGATTACCTATCTAGAAGATGTCTATTCTGCCTTGATAAAGATCTTTAAGAGATCCTATATCGCTTACGCCAAAGACTCATTTAGGAAGCATCGTTTAAGCGATATGTCAGATCGCGTAAGGATTACCCACTGGGCAGATTTTCATTCTGCCTTGATAAAGATCGCTTAGCAATCCTATATCGCTTAAGTACAGAGAATCGTTTAGGAAGCATCGCTTAAGCGATACATAAGATCGTTTAGCGATCATAGATCTGAGCAGATATATTCTGCCTGGCCAAGATCGCCTCAGCGATCCAAATCGCTTAAGCGACAGAGACTCGTTAGGAAGCATCGCTTAAGCGATACATAGATCGCTTAAGCGATCATGATCTGGGCATATGCATTCTGCCTTGGCCAAGATCGTTAAGCGATCAAGAGTTTTTACAGAAATCGCATAAACGATACAAATGATAGCTTACCTTGGCCACGATCACTTAAGCGATTTTTGATCGCTTAAGCGATCAAGAGTGTTTTACGAAATCGCTTAAGTGATACAAGTGGATGGCTTAAGCGATTTTCGATCTGGGCATCTGCCGCGAGCTAGATCTCTTAAGTGATTACCGATCGCTTAAGCGGTAGGAGTAAAAGCAACGAATCGCTTAAGTGTTCCTATGTATTCGGATATTATTTATTGTATTTCAGAGCATCGGTTTTAGCGATTAATACTATGCAAACATATAGGTTTTACAATTCGTCTTGTGGACTATGACCGTTATTATATTTATATTAAACATAACATTCTTTTACGTCAGATGAAACATATAAAGTGTAGAATGTATACCCTATGCTAAACATATAGGTTTACGATTCATCTTGTGACTATGACCGTTATTATATTTATATTAAATATATTTCTTTATATCAGTATAACATATAAGTGTAGAATGTATACCTCGGCTAAACATATGGTTTACGATTCGTCTTTGTGACTATGACCGTTATTATATTTATATAAACATATAGTTCTTTTATGTCAGTATAACATAAAGTGTAGAATGTAACCTCTATACTAAACATATAGTTTACGATTCGTCTTTGTGGACTATGACTGTATTATATTTATATTAAACAATAGTTCTTTTACTTAGTATGAAACATATAAAGTGTAGAATGTAAACCTCTATGCTAAACATATAGGTTTTACGATTCGTCTTGTGGACTATGACCGTATTATATTTATATTGACATACGTTCTTTTACGTCAGTATGGAACATATAAAGTGTAGAATGTACCTCTATGCTAAACATATGGGCTTACGATTCGTCTTTGTGGACTATGACCGTTTTATATTTATATTAAACATACAGTTCTTTACGTCAGTATGAAACTATAAATTGTAGAATGTATACCTCTATGCTAAACATATATAGGGTTTACGATTCGTCTTTGTGGACTAGACCGTTATAATTTATATTACATAACGTTCTTTAACGTCAGTATGAAACTATAAAGTGTAAATGCATACGTCTATGCTAAACATATAGGGTTTATGATTCGTCTTTGTGGACTATACCGTTATTATATTTATATTAACATATTGTCTTACGTCATTGTAGAAACAATAGAGGTTTAACATGTATAGCTCTACTGGAGACAATCATATATGTAAATGATTTAACAATTCTATTAAATGTGTGATGCTATGACTGTATGTTAGATTCGTATATTAATACATCTAATACTCTTTTAAACTAAAAAGAATTTTCGTCAGTTATGAAATATAAAGTGAAAGTTGATCTCAGCTTAAAATAATATAATTGCATTCGCTTTGTTGAACATAATGGTGCGTTGGTTATATTCGTATATATTATAAATCCATTCCATAATATTTCTGTTTAATTATTAGCAATATAGTATTTTTTAATAAATTTTAGACCATTAACTGAATTAATTTCGTTAATACAGCCTGAAAAAGTTTCAAGAACAAAAACACCCTACCCACCAACTTCCAATTTCGGCACCACCGATGGCTACAATTCTGAAAATGGTTGGTAATTCATAGATGTGACATTTTTGGCCAGATCCACTATAGTCTGGCCAGAAAAAGCCACATCGGGCCTCATCGACTTTCAAATGAATGGCTAACGTTGACGGTCAACGACGACCAATCTGGGCATCGTTGACCGAAAATGATGGCCATATTTTTGCCGTCGCAGACTGCCAGATGTCACATTTTTCGTCCATCGACGCCAATATGGCCGTGATCTGGCCTTTTTCTGGCCACATCTGTTGTCGATGTGGCCGGAAAAGGCCATATTGACACCCTATCAGCCTAATCCGACCGCAATGCATCGTAACGCCCTTTCCCAGTAGGTTTCCGGTGGTGGTGGCTGAGATCTGGGAAGTTGGTAGGTGGGGGTGTATTTTGACAAGCTATTCGCAAGTGTACAAATCGTGCAAGTAATAAAGCTCGAGTAAGAGTGTCAACCCAAGGGAACTACCTACCAAGTCCAACTAGTCTATTCTATGCTATTTGATAAAGCAGAACTTTAAGAATGACTTTAATGAAATAAAATAATAAACTAAAAACTAAGCTAATAAAGGCAAATTTGTAAACACTTTGAAGTAAAAATCAATATGACTAAACCTAGGGCATGATTTCTCACCAATTTAATCCTATCATTGACAATTACTGTTACCTAATTAAGCTTATTCTAAGACCAAATTCCCTGTATTCCACTAACTTTCTCTTGAACAATTACAAATTACCTTAAGCAACAACCAAAAATATCTCTAAGTTGGATTTAGAGTTAAGAGATCATTAAGTTCTATAGAATTTACTAAGCCTCACAGATCGCGGTAACCTATCTCAAGCGTTCGCTCAATCTATGGTTTTATTACCTTAGACAATCAGGTTTCATCTCTCATCTCAACCCAACCCATGATATCATTCAACTCTTGATCCTTAAGAATTGAAAGCATTATGCCAATAATAAAACTTAGAATAAATGCTCAATAAGAATTAACAACAAATTAATCACACATATTCATAAATTGGGCTACATCTTTAGCCCAGAAAAGAGATTTAGTTCATAATTACATAATGAAAACAACCATCGTATTCAATGACATGAGTTCAGAAAGAAGAATATAAACACTTCCCTAATTTGTGAACGAGAATCACAAAATTCCGATCTCCAAATAAATCGTCCTTTCTTCTCTTTCCAATCTCCCCTTAAAACTAATTAAAAATCCTTATTTATAGTGCTACGGTTTAGAGGTTACTTAGAAAATATTAAATCCTTAGCCCACTCAAATTCGGATTAGGAGAATGCAATAACCCAAACAGGCCCAGACCCATCGCTCCGACGATGAGAAATGATCGTTGTGACGATCGTTCTTTCTGTCCCTAGAGTCCATGAACTTCAGAATTGGTAAAGTCACAACATGAACTTGTACTCTTTGAATAATATTTCCAACCCACCAGAATCGTCAAATTACGTTACCACAGCTCAAGTTATGACAAAACATCGAACATGCTCATCTTGAAGGATTTCCAGATTTATGTTGTAGTTTCGACGCGTCACAACTTTCTCGTTTTAACTCCGATTCTTGCACCTTTTGTTCCTACTCGTCACGAATTCCATCGACATCATTCTTTCCTTCAAATATCGGTTTGAACCTGAAAATACTCAAAATACACCCGTGATCCCGTAAAGTATTTATGAAATAATTAATTCAAATGCCCACATTTAAACACTTTTTCCACAAATAACCAATTAAATTACTAACAAAATATATACTTTCAAGCTCTTATCATATTTTCAAATTTTCAAATCTTTGGTCGATTAAGCGATCATAAAAAAAGGAACTTCGTTTACAAAGGGTCGCTTAAGCGATCATAGAGATCGCTTAAGCGATTCTTTACTTTTTCAGTTGGTCAATTAAGTGATCGTGGATCGCTTAAGCGATGTGTGTGATTGGCAAATCAAATCTGCCCAGGTGCATGATCACTTAAGCGATCCTAGAAGAATCGCTGAAGCGATTCTCTCTTTTTGTCTTGGTCGATTAGGCGATCGTAAAAAGCTTAAGCGATCGCGCACCTGGGAAAACAAATCTTTCTAGGTGCACGATCGCTTAAGCGATCCGAGATATCGCTTAAGCGATTCTTGTCTTTTTGTCTTGGTCGATTAAGCAAACGTGATCACTTGGACGATCGTGCCCCTAGGCAGATCATTTGCCCAGTTAGAGGTGGAAAAAATGGGTCAGGTTAGCGGTCAACCCTAACCCGCCCGTAATAAAGGTTCAGCCTGCCCACCTGGTTGAGCCCAACCCGCCAGCAACCCCCGGGCGGCCGGGTTGCAAAATGGCAACCCGCCGGCCCGCGGGTTGCTATTTTGTCCTCTCTGCAGGAGGACCGCATTTTTTTCTATAAATTGGCCCTAAACTCTCATATTTTCTCACAACTCAATTCTCTCATATTCTCTAATCTCTTTCTCTAATTATTCATTTATTCTCTTAATCTTTTTGTTATCAATTTGCTCTTTTTTTAATTTTTATTAGTTTTTGCAATTTTCAATTCATATTTCCAATTTTCCAAATTCCAATTTCCATATTCCATTTCTCTTTCTTTAATTTTTATTTCTTCTACATCAATTTTTTTTCAACTACAATGGATAGATATTTCTCTCCCCTCAATTTCAATGATGAAGAAAACTACTATCATAGTCCTATTCCCACTGATTTTACTATGAATGCAGGAGATTCATAGTCCCGCTGTCCTAATCCCAGTCTCAGAATCCGATACACCTCAAATATGCCGTCGATTCCAACAGCTCCCGGTGGTTCTAGAAGTCATCCTCGTAATCGTCGTCCTCGTCCACTTCATCTCAAGCTGAGGCGGGATCATAACTGCCGTCGAAAGCGAAGACAGACACACATCACGTTTGGGCGCATTTTGACAAGTTTTGACGACAGAAAATGGCGTTCAAGTCAAGAAAGCAGATGCAAATATTGTGCAAATGTTTATAAGCTGATTCAGGTAATGGTACTAGTACTTTAAAAAGGCATCTATAAACATATTAATCACTGAAATAGAGAAAGTAATCAAACTCAATAACTAATTGGGTACTACTTGGCGTTATAATTCTGATGTATATAGGGAACATTTAGCTTTATATAGGCTGCAGCTGATCCCCTTTAATATGCTGAAGATAAATATTTTGAAATATTTGTTCAAAATTCATTTTTTCTAGGATTTAAAAGTTATTCTAAAACTGCAACTAGAAATGATTTAATAAATTGTTTTTTAAAAAATGAAATTAGAATTAAAAATAATTTCATACTTGCATATTGTGTGGCTCTAACTGTCGATATTTGGAGTGGTAGAGCTAAACAAGATTATATTGTTTTACTAGTCATTATTTTGATAATGAATTAAATTAAATAAATCTTTATTGGATTTAGATTAATGGATGTGGATCATAGTGGTTTAGAAATCTATAATAAAATTGTTGAAGTTTTAGAAGATTATGATATTATGTAAAGTGATAAGTTTAACTTTAGATATGCAAGTTCTAAAAGTAAGCTATAGATTTTTTTTCAAACTAATTATCCTTATTAACAATTGAAGTTTTTTCACCAACGTTGTGCATGTCATGTTATTAATTTAATTGTAAAAAGTGGTATGAAACAATTAAAAAAATATTGATAAATTAGGGAATCTTTAGCTTGGATTACTGGTAGTAATAAAGAAATGCTGAATTTCAAGAGCTGTATAAATCAATTGTCTCCTAGAACTTTTGCATTATTATGCCTGTTAGATGAATAGTACTTATTTTGCTTGATTCATGTTTACCTTACGCTAATATAATTAGTTATTTTGTAGCAAATAAGAGGTCCTCATTATTTGGTTGAAAATGATTGGAAATAGCTAAAGTATTTCATTCTTTTCTCAAATGTTTTTACCAATCCACTTACAACTTTCTGGTGTGTATTATCCTACTAGTCCATTGGTAATACATACAATTATAATTTCCGAGTTATTTACAAAAAACAGAACAATGAAATTTTAAATGCACCAATAAAGGCAATGGAAAATTTTTTTTTGAAATATTGGGAACCCATTCCTTTTCTTTATGTTTAGGTGCTATATTTGATCCTAGAATTAAATTACACGTTTAGAAAATGTTTTTGACAATTTAAATGAAAATTTACAAACCAAATCATGTCAATCAAATGGAGAGGTAAAAAATAGTCTTTTCGAAGTATATTTCCAATATGAAAACAGGTATGGGAACCCGCAGTCGCAAAGAAGCAAATATCCAGAGAATGTTGTAGCAGAAGAAACAGCAAATGAAGACTTATACTCTTGGAATGCACTGAATAGGCCGAAGAGACCCAAATCCGAAGCACAGCCGCACCTCCTCTTCAGAAGCACCACCACCACCACCACCAACAACAACAACAACAACAACTAATACTGTCCTCCATGAGTCCAAGTAATGAACTTCAACAATATTTGGCAACCCCCGAAATGTTTTCAACAGGTCACTTTGATATCTTAGAGTATTGGAGAGCCAGAAAATGTATTTTTCCGGTATTATCAAGACTTGCCTTGGATGTTTTCGCTGTTCCTGTCTCAACCGTCTCATCCGAACAAACATTAGTGCTAGTGGAAGGATTTTAAATGAAGGAGGACTAAACTTGCTCCAAAAATGATTGAAGTCCTCACATGTCTTCGAGATTGGGAACGATCGCGCCTCAAGATCGATACAAGGTTATCGACAATACTTTTGTATCGTTTCAATTTTGTAATATAGATGATACAGATGAGGGAGGTCCTAGTGAACCACCCCCAAATTAGTTGTTTTGTAAATGTAATTTGTAATTATTATCAATTATTGCACTCTTTTTTTCTTACCAAGTTTTTCTCCCATTGGGTTTTTCTTGGTGAGGTTTTTACGAGGCAATAATTGTTATATTTCTTATTTTATTTTTTGATAAATGAATAATTTTCTTATATTATAATTTTATTGTATCAAAATTGAATTATATTTGAAATGTTAACAAACAAAAAATTGATTGATTATTGATATTTGAAAAGTTAATTAAAAACAATTATATTTATATTATTTATTTGAAAAGTTAATAAAAAAACAAAAAAAAAAAAAGGAAAATCGGGCTAACCGGCCCAGCCCCCACCTAACCCGCGGGTTGGGCTAGCAGGCCAGGCTGGGCCGCATTTTGAAGAAAATGGCGGCCTAACCCGCCTGCCTTTGCTGGCGGCGGGTTAGGCCCACCCACCAAACAAAGTAACCCGCCGCAGGCCGGCCGGGCGGGTTACTTTTCCACCTCTATGCCCAGTTGCACGATCGCTAAGCGATCCAGATATTGCTAAGCGATTATGTTCTTTTTGTCTGGTCGATTAAGCGAACGTGATCGCTTGGGCGATCGTGCCCTTGGGCAGAATCATCTGCCCATTTGCACGATCGCTTAAGCGATCCTAAATATCGCTTAAACAATTCTTATCTTTTTGTCTTGGTCGATTAAGCGATCGTGGATCACTTAAGCGTCGTACACGACAAATCCTTCCTAGGTGGATGATCGCTTAAGCGATCTGTGATATCTCTTAAGCGATCCTGTTTGAAAAACCCTTAGTCGCTTAAGTGATCTGGCGATATATACTTTTCCTGCTTTTCTCCTGAATTTTGACAAACTAAAATTACCAACACATATTAATTTCATATTTTCTCCTCAATTTGACAACCTAATTCAAACTAAAATCAACAACAAATATTTAGGCCATGTACAAAAAATATAAAATTTTAACATCAAAATTGAACAATAAGTCATCAACGGTTGGCCTTGGCAACTCCCTGAATTTCATCCTTCTTCGAACCTAATTTTCTAGATGTGCATGTGATTGCTTTTGGCAACTGCTTCTCTTGTGGCCAGGTTGCTTGCAAATTGAGCACTTATTCATCTTCCGCGAACCTCAAACGCTGATGGAATACGCTTAACTCTTTTTCTCCCTTTTGCTGTCTTCTTGAATGACGGGTGGATGATAATGTTAGCCACCTCTGCGCGCACTACCCACTCCTCTTCTGGAGGCACCGGATATATCGTTCTGAATAAGCTAACATGTAGTGATCTATCATATAGAGAGAGGGCAAAGTTCTATGTAAATTCTTGAACCAAAATCTGGCTTCCGTTGGTGTTTCGGTGATGCTAGTGCATGAGGACAAAGAAATGTTGAATGTCAAACACTTTACAGCTGCAAGTTTTTCAACAAGGTTAACTAGACATCCAGACCATAGCCGCGCACAATGAACTCTTGAGCATTAAGAGGATAGGCAAGAGTGCATTTGATAGTTCCATACGTTTGCAATAATTTTTCAGTTGACAGAACAAGGGTTGTGGTAAAATTATTGACTCTGTACGACGCTCATGGAACCACCGCGACAGTGTCCTTTGGATTGCATCAAAAAGTGCAACTATTGGAAACTCTCTTTCTATTAACAACTTCGAATTTATGGACTCGGCTAGTTTTTGTGGTTATGACATCAAACCTTCTTCCGGAAAGTAAGCTCTACTCCATCGCTCGAAACCAACATCATGCTCAAGATACTTAGCAACTCTATCATCCTTGATTCGGATTTGCTGGAACTGCTCCTCGAACACATCAACCCGATAAGCTTTTGCTGCCATGTATATGTCTAAAGGAGCCAGCACACTTAAACTTTTGTTTTATGTTCTCACCAAGGTGCCTCATACAGAATCCGTGATGTGCTTGACGGTAAATAGTGGCAATCTCCTTCTTTATAGAGTTTTGCCTATCGGATATTTGCACAACTCGTCCTTGTTAGGCACTATCGACGTAACTACTGAAAACCAAGTCCACGACCGTCATTCTCAGAGTCAACCACACACCACAACAGGATTTGTGATTCTCGCTGTCCTATGTAGTGGCCACCAACAATATACCTCCATACTTTCCCTAAAAAGCAACCATCAACAGCCAACACCTTTCTCATGTTTACAAAACCCCTTATAGCAGACCGTAACAACAAAAAAAATATTTAAACATCATATTCCTGTCCCATTTCAAAGCCGTCTTGCTACCTTGGTTTGTCAACTCAAGCATATAACGAACGCTTCTAATACTGCGTACCGGCTCCCGCTGCCCCCAAACAAATCTTGTGCTGTTGTCTCCTTTCCAGCATTTCCAATAACTAACAGCACTCCCAACTCTATGCGCACAAGTTTCTGAATGTCTTTAAGAGATGGACATTTCCCTTCAACGAACCGCCTTTTGACAAATTGTCCAATAACATCAGCGAACGCTTGTCGATGCTCACCTGAAATATGTCCCAAACCACAAGTGTGCTCACGGGTATATGTGTTAAGCATAAATTTTTCCAACTCCGCCAACCTTCTATAATAAATCCGCCACTTGCACTTTCGGTCACGACATGCAACCGTCACAGCCCGTGTACTTGACTTTTTGGTGATGAACTCAAATTACCTCTCACGGCAACGTTTTAGCTTCCTCACCACTTCCTCTTGTTTGTCAAATAAATACCCTATGTGCAACTCTGATCCATCCGTAAAAACATGACTGTTCACTATTACCTCCAATTGCCCTCTCTGAACCTGCATAAACGACCATGGTGTTCTCTTCCTCACAATCTACGTCTTCTGCATAATCTGTATTTAAAGGAATCTCTCATCTGTGGGAACATCTACAGGTCCTTTTCCTCAACATTTTCATTCTGCCCCCCATCACCAACCTCTTCTACAGTCTCCTCCCACCACCCAATTGACCGTCTACTCTTGATTTTTCAATTAACAAATCATTGGCCTCGTAGTTTAGATTAAAACTAGGCAAATCTGTACCTACTTCCTCGTTATCCCCTTCCTTTGAACCAACTTCAAACGGTTTTTCTACAAGAGAAACCCTTAAAATCGGCCTCGAACCATTATCGGTCACATCAATCATATATAACTTCAACATTCATCCGCCTTTAATATACAGGAGGCACCTTATAATTTTCAGGAACTCTGCTTAAAAGATACTTCACAACTATATCACTACGCGAGCAACTCAATTACCCTTCTAATTATTTCATCAATCAACTCATCAAAACTAACCTCTGTGTCACAGCAATTGGTATAGCTTCTTTGCTCTTCCCAATCCATATCAGCTACGTGCTTCCTCCACCTACTCACCAAAATATTCAACACCCAAAACAACTTGTCCCATGTGTAATATAGCCAACTACCTATAATGCAGAAAAAAAAAATTTCTTAAATGTTGTACTAAGGGTTCAAATATTTTAAAAAGAATATGCACAGTGCTTATATGGTCTGCTGTATCGCTTAAGCGATCATGGTTATTTATACTGGATTGCTTAAGCATCTGCTCCTATAACCCACTTTTACCAGATCGCTTAACGATCTATCTGCTGCATTACCAGACCTACTAGATCGCTTAAGCGATCCATCATACCCAGAACACATTTGCAGTCGTCTCCACCTACAATCGATTCCATCATACCCAGACAAATTTTCAACAAATTTCACTCCTTTCAACTTGCATTCCATTAAACACAACCCAACAACTTAAACAACTAAATCAAAATCATAACCCAAACCCCATCCATTATTAATCTTTGTAAATCTAAATATAAAATGTAAAAAGGACATCACACATACTTAGAGAAATGTCAGGAGAAGGAGGAGGGGGATCTTTGGCGGAGAAGATGTTAATGGTGGGGAAGAAAGTGTTCATGGCAGAGGAACAAGAAAATATAGAGAATGAGGAAGAAGAAGATGTAAGAAGGAGGAAGAGGAAGAAGATGCAGAGGAAGGAGGAACAACAAGAATGCAGAGGAAGAAAAGTGTAGACGAAGCTAAGAAGAAGAGAAGAAGATGCAGAGGTAGAGATGCGTTAATGGCAGGAAGGTGTTTGGGTTTGTTTGCAACAAGTTCGGTTTGTGGAAATATAGTATAATTTTGAAAAGATTACATAATACTTCATTAATCCTAATTAAGCACTAATTACCCTTAATCAATAATATGGCTATTTAGTTAACACTTTAAAACTTGATAGCCTTTTAATTAAATGCAAACTTGAGATGTCCTTTGAGTAAACTGCCCCGACAAAACTGCAAACCAAGAATCGTGATAAATTTGTTGTTAAAGAAAGCTGTATTAAACATTGACTGACTAATGGTGCTAAAACATAGTCAGATAATTAATTGAATAATGAATTTATTGTAAAATTCTTTGTAGACTGATGAATTGAATGGTAATGTTATCAAAAGTCAGCAATATTGATGTTCTCCAAAGATAATGAAATGTATGAAAACTCTATGAACAACAAACACAACTTCCAAACAGCTATATAGAATTCTCATACTTTTTCTGCAATATTATATCTTCCAGTATGATGGACCTTCTAATTTTGTGGTCAAGCCTAGTTGCCTTGTCGATGTTTATGTACTACTTGTATCAATCGAAGAAACCAATCATTCATAGAACAGCGAGATGTGGTGTGCTTGAAGTTGGTGGTGCTTGGCCTATTATTGGCCACAGGCACCTCTTTGGTGGCCGAAAACTGATTTACAGAATACTGAATGACATAGCTGACTATTATGGACCAGTCTTCACTGTAAGGTTAGGTTCACACAAAGCTTTGGTTGAGAGTAATTGGGAAATGGCCAAAGAGATATTTACTGTTCATGATTTAGCTTTCTCTAACAAACCAAACATTGCTGCCTCAAAGCTTTTAATTTTTGACAATGGTATGTTCGGCTTCGCTCCTTACTGGCCTTTCTGGCGCGAGATGCGCAAGATAATTACTGTTGAACTTCTGTCAAACTACAGGCTTGATGTGTTCAAGCACATAAGAGCTTCAGCAGTGCAGACTTCAATAAAAGAATTGCACAAGACTTACACAAGCAGCAGCAGCAAAGAAAGTGGAGTTCTTGTCGAAATGAAGCAGTGGTTTAAAGATTTGTCATATAATGTGGTTCTGAGAATGGTGGCAGGGAGAAGGTTGTCTGGAGCTGTGATGATGGTGACAAAGGAAGGATACGACGCTGCCAAAGCCTGATATGACTGATTTCTTTTATATGCTCGGAGTATTTGTTTTATCTGATGCGATACCATCTCTTGGGTGGTTGGATTTTGGAGGATATAAGAAAGCCATGAAGAGAACTGCAAAGGAACTTGACGCTCTTGCTGGAGAATGGCTGGAGGAGCATAAACAGAGAAGACAGTTAGCTGGAGAAACAAGGGAGGAATATGCTTTCATGGATTTTATGATGACCATGCTGGAAGATGCTAAGATAACTAGTTTTGATGCAGATACCATTTACAAGGCGACTTGCCTGGTAAGTACTTAAGTTACGAAACCAGAAAATAGTGATTGTGATTACTGTCAAGGCCTTCTTTTCCCCGTGTTCATGTTGTCATATTCTCAACAGTCTGTAAAATTTTAGGCTTCATATGCCTGTAGCTTTAAATTGGTATTATTTCCTTATTTTAATTAACTGAAAAACTAACTAAGGCCAAAGTGGAGTTATTGAGACCTGAGAGCCTGGATTTTCTGTCCCTAAAAAACTGAGCAAGTAAAAGAAAAGGGTCTCCTGAAATTATTATTGCAAATCATGTAACCTGAAGGTCCAACATTAATTTCATAGGGAAACTAGGACAGGGTATAGACTTTTGTCTTCTCAAGCTCGGCCTGGATGGTGAGAATAGACAATAGAGATATGTATTTGGTTTTTATTTTTATTTTATTTTATATTTTACAGGACATGTTATTAGGGCTCACTATCAGGAGTTTACAAACAGAAAGACGCTAATCAAACCATGGTTTTAGCAGTTTTGGTGTTCTACTTCTTGTTTTGACTTTCGAGTGTTGAACTACAACTTGGAGACTTTTCAAAGTACCGTCTGACATCTGCTTACGAACAAACTCCTATTTTGGCAGAATTTAGTGGCAGCATCTGACACCAACATGGCCACTCTCACTTGGGCCTTATCTTTACTACTCAACAATCCTCGTGTGTTGAAAAAGGCTCAAGATGAGCGGGACATCCATGTTGGCAAGGACAGACATGTGGAAGAGTCTGATATCAAAAACCTTGTATATCTCCAGGCAATTGTTAAGGAAACATTTCGCGTGCAGCCTCCCGGCCCTGTTATTCCTCGTTCCGCAAATAAAGACTGCACCCTTTCAAATGGCTGCCATGTAGCAGCTGGTACACGCCTAATGGTGAATGCTTGGAAAATTCAATATGACGAGAGCGTGTGGTCTAATCCTAATGAGTTCCAACCTGAGAGATTCTTGACTAATCATAAGGACAGCCGTGAGGGGTCTGAATTTTGAATTGATTCCTTTTGGCTGTGGAAGAAGATCATGTGCAGGTATCTCACTAGCTCTCCAAGTAGTAAATTTGACACTAGCTAGCTTGCTGCAAAGTTTTGAAGTGATGAAACCATCAAACGACCCAGTTGATATGACTGAGAGTCCTGGCTTGGCAAATGAAAAAAAGACACCACTTGAAGTTCTCGTCACTCCCCGTCTTGATATGACTCATACTGATGGTACTTTCAAATTGAGCTAAAGAAAAACTAATTTACTGCCTAAGAGCATTTTAATTGGACAGACAAAACTGCAAACCGAGAATCATGGTGAATTTGTTGTTAAAGAAAGTGTATTCAGCATTGACTGGCAAATGATTGGGGGATTCTCCCATCAGCAAGCAGAACCTAGTCAGACAATTGATTAAATAATGTATTAGGTGTAAAAGTTCTCTATGGACTGATGAATTGAATGGGCAATGACCTCAAACATTAGCGACAATCTTCTCCAAAGAAAATATAATATATGAAAACTATATGAATAACAAACACAACTTCAGAACAGCTATAATTGACATACTTCTTCTGCAATGTTACAACCTCCCACTATCATGGACCCTCTAATTCTGTTGTCAAGCCTAGTTGCCCTGTCGATGTTTATGTACTACTTGTATCAATCGAAGAAACCAATCACTCATAAAACAGCGAGATGTAGTGTGCCTGAAGTCGGTGGTGCTTGGCCTATTATTGGCCACATGCACCTCTTTGGTGGCCGGAAATTGATTTACAGAACACTGAGTGACATGGCTGACAATTATGGATCAGTCTTCACTATATGGTTAGGTTCACACAAAGCTTTGGTTGTGAGTAAGTGGGAAATCGCCAAAGAGATTTTTACTGTTCATGATTTGGCTTTCTCCAGCAGGCCAAACATGGCTGCCTCAAAGCTCCTATGTTATGACTATGCTATGTTTGGCTTTGCTCCTTACGGGCCTTACTGGCGAGAGATGCGCAAGATAATTACCGTTGAACTTCTGTCAAACTACAAGCTAGATATGTTCAAGCACATAAGAGCTTCAGAGGTGCAGACTTCAATAAAAGAATTGTACAAGACTTATTTAAGCAGAAGTAGTACAGAAAGTGGAGTTCTTGTCGAAATGAAGCAGTGGTTTAAAGATTTGTCATATAATGTTATTTTGAGAATGGTGGCAGGGAGAAGGTTGTCTGGAAGCAGTGATGATGGCGACAAAGAAAGGTCAAGACGCTGCCAAAATCTGATCACTGATTTCTTCTATTTGCTCGGAGTGTTTGTTTTATCTGATGCAGTACCATCTCTTGGGTGGTTGGATTTTGGAGGATATAAGAAAGCCATGAAGAGAACTGCAAAGGAACTCGACGCTCTTGCCGGAGAATGGCTGGAGGAGCATAAACAGAGACGACTGTTAGGTGGAGAAACAAAGGAGGAATATGATTTCATGGATTTTATGATGAACATTCTAGAAGATGCTAAGATACCTAGTTTTGACGCGGATACCATTTACAAGGCGACTTGCCTGGTAAGTACTTAAGCTACGAAATCAGAAAAAGAGTGGTTGTGATTACCGTCAAGGCATCTTTTCATCATGCTCATATTCTCAACAATCTCTAAAATATTTCTAGTCTTCATATGCTGTAGCTTATCGTTACAAATCATGTAACCTGAATTTCCAACATTAATTTGATAGGGAAACTAGGACTCAGTAAAAACTGTCTTCTCAAGCTCGACCTGGAGTATTGTAAATCAAACTATGGTTTTATGACTTTTGGTGTTCTAATGATTAGTGTTGCTGAAACTGTAATAGGTTCCACCTTTTCTCCTTCTGTAGATGTAAATATCTTGACAATAAAATATACATGAGTATGTCATTGTTTGTAGTGACAAAATTTATTTACATAAAAGTCAACAAAAGTTGAAGTAGAGCTAGAGCTGGACGCAACCTGAAAAAAAAAATACAAATAAATTCGTCAAAAGTTTGAAACATTTGTCTTTTTCATAACTAAATTACAGAGTCTATGACTTGGGAGTTGGGACTTTTATCTGTCAAGAACTCGGGCATGTTTTCTTTTCAACAAGTTTTACTAGTGTACTCTTGTTTGGAGTGTTAAACTAGAACTTGGAGACTTTTCAAAGGGCCAATGACATCAACTACTGCTTACTGACAAACTCCCATTTTGACAGAATTTAGTAGCAGCATCTGACAACAACATGGTAGTTCTCACTTGGGCCTTATCTCTACTACTCAACAATCCTCATGTGTTGAAAAAGGCTCAAGATGAACTGGAAATCCATGTTGGCAAGGACAGACATGTGGAAGAGTCTGATATCAAAAACCTTGTATATCTCCAGGCAATTGTTAAGGAAACATTTCGCGTGCAGCCTCCAGGCCCTGTTATTCCTCGTTCCGCAAATAAAGACTGCACCCTTTCAAATGGCTGCCATGTAGCAGCTGGTACACGCCTAATGGTGAATGCTTGGAAAATTCAATATGACGAGAGCGTGTGGTCTAATCCTAATGAGTTCCAACCTGAGAGATTCTTGACTAATCATAAGGACAGCCGTGAGGGGTCTGAATTTTGAATTGATTCCTTTTGGCTGTGGAAGAAGATCATGTGCAGGTATCTCACTAGCTCTCCAAGTAGTAAATTTGACACTAGCTAGCTTGCTGCAAAGTTTTGAAGTGATGAAACCATCAAACGACCCAGTTGATATGACTGAGAGTCCTGGCTTGGCAAATGAAAAAAAGACACCACTTGAAGTTCTCGTCACTCCCCGTCTTGATATGACTCATACTGATGGTACTTTCAAATTGAGCTAAAGAAAAACTAATTTACTGCCTAACAGCATTTTAATTGGACAGACAAAACTGCAAACCGAGAATCATGGTGAATTTGTTGTTAAAGAAAGTGTATTCAGCATTGACTTGCAAATGATTGGGGGATTCTCCCATCAGCAAGCAGAACCTAGTCAGACAATTGATTAAATAATGTATTAGGTGTAAAAGTTCTCTATGGACTGATGAATTGAATGGGCAATGACCTCAAACATTAGCGACAATCTTCTCCAAAGAAAATATAATATATGAAAACTATATGAATAACAAACACAACTTCAGAACAGCTATAATTGACATACTTCTTCTGCAATGTTACAACCTCCCACTATCATGGACCCTCTAATTCTGTTGTCAAGCCTAGTTGCCCTGTCGATGTTTATGTACTACTTGTATCAATCGAAGAAACCAATCACTCATAAAACAGCGAGATGTAGTGTGCCTGAAGTCGGTGGTGCTTGGCCTATTATTGGCCACATGCACCTCTTTGGTGGCCGGAAATTGATTTACAGAACACTGAGTGACATGGCTGACAATTATGGATCAGTCTTCACTATATGGTTAGGTTCACACAAAGCTTTGGTTGTGAGTAAGTGGGAAATCGCCAAAGAGATTTTTACTGTTCATGATTTGGCTTTCTCCAGCAGGCCAAACATGGCTGCCTCAAAGCTCCTATGTTATGACTATGCTATGTTTGGCTTTGCTCCTTACGGGCCTTACTGGCGAGAGATGCGCAAGATAATTACCGTTGAACTTCTGTCAAACTACAAGCTAGATATGTTCAAGCACATAAGAGCTTCAGAGGTGCAGACTTCAATAAAAGAATTGTACAAGACTTATTTAAGCAGAAGTAGTACAGAAAGTGGAGTTCTTGTCGAAATGAAGCAGTGGTTTAAAGATTTGTCAACAATCATTGACTAAGATATTATCAACTGCAATCTCATGTAGACTGGATGCGATGAACTGATTGGAGCAATCATCTCAAAGTCAGCTCAATATTTTCAAATCCATGTTGGCAAGGACAGACATGTGGAAGAGTCTGATATCAAAAACCTTGTATATCTCCAGGCAATTGTTAAGGAAACATTTCGCGTGCAGCCTCCAGGCCCTGTTATTCCTCGTTCCGCAGATAAAGACTGCACCCTTTCAAATGGCTACCATGTAGCAGCTGGTACACGCCTGATGCTGAATGTTTGGAAAATTCAACATGACGAGAGCGTGTGGTCTAATCCTAACGAGTTCCAACCTGAGAGATTCTTAACTATTCACAAGGACACAGACTTGAGGGGTCTGAATTTCGAACTGATTCCATTTGGCTGTGGAAGAAGATCATGTGCAGGTATCCAACTAGCTCTCCAAGTGGTACATTTGACACTGGCTAGTTTGTTGCAAAGTTTTGAAGTGATGAAACCATCAAACGACCCAGTTGATATGACCCAGAGTCCTGGGTTGTTAAATGAAAAAGTAACACCACTTGAAGTTCTCATTACTCCCCGTCTTGATTCCAAGCTTTACATGCAGTAGATTTTTGTAAATACGTAGGAAGATGGGCTTAGTGTTTAATGGAGCCCTCTGGTCAGAACTTGCAATAACGTATCTTGGTGTTTTCAACTTTTGAGGAAATACTTAGCTCACTTCTTTTAGAGTTACAGTATACGTAAATATTCTGATGTATAATTCATGGGGAGTGAATAAAAAGCAAGAAGTTGTGATTAAGGGCAACATAAGTCTTACAGTTTATCGACTTTACCAATAAAACATTTGTCGCCTCTATTAAGTTGGAAAAGGTATTGGGGAGGAAACACATAAGAACTTTAGGGTCTGCTGGGGAGTTTTTTTTCACTGGTTTTAGGGGGTTTTTAATTAGACTAGTTTTGGGGTGTTTAAAAACCTCCATTTGCTAGATTTTTAATAGGCTGATTTTGACTGGTTTAAAAACCCCCCAAAACCAATGAAGTGTATTTTTAAGGGGTTTATAAAACACCCTAAATGGCTGGTTTGAAACTTTTATCCCAAAAAAACCCCTTTCCACTCCCTTCGTTGCACACAAAACTTATCTTTGAGCCTAAGCTCCAACAAATTAGGCAGGGACTGAAGGACGCTGATGGGATCTTCACTTAATCCCGATAAATCTAAATCTATTATGTTTAGATCTTCAAGCTCACAAATCCAGATTGGCATCCTCTTCATAGTCCCCATTAAGCAGAGGTGTTGAAGATATCGAGGAGGAGAAGACATGCATTCTATGTCAATAACCTCTTGTCTACTGGTTGAATCTACAGTCAGAAATTCAAGATTTTCCATATTTGTGATTACATCGCGTAGATACTTCCCACTTTCATTTGTTAAAGTAATGCTCAGTTTTCTCAATTTCCTTAGCATCATGAGCTCTTTTACTACTTCAGGGTCTGCTCGCACAGAATACAGCTTCTGCAGATCCATTAAACTCTTAAAACCCTTATGTATTGTAATTCCTCTTCCAGTTCCGATAACACCACCGCTAAAGTTATATGCCCTTAGATACCGCAATTTTTTCAGGTTTTTTATCTCAACTGGAAGTTTTTTCATGCGAGATAGCTTCAAATCCAAAGTCTCTAAGTTGACAAGCTTACCTATGGACTTGGGAAGTTTTTTTACTCTTGTATTTCTCAGATTTAAATAATATAATGGAACAGTTTTCCCACTGCTTCAGGAAGATAACTTAGAGAAGAATTTGAAAATCGAGTACCTTTAAAAGCTTGAAATCCCCAACAAATGTAGTCATGAAGCTATCACAAGAGTAATGACACCTTTTTCACAAGACTGAGTAGCTAAAAACATACGAGTCAAATTTATAACTTCAAAGTTAATTAAGCAAAAGAGAGAGTGTTTTAACTTTATGGGCATTTATATAAATTTATAATTTAAAAAAACTGTCAGAATCGTTGGAAAATAAACTCCCAAGCATAGGTTAAGTGTTTTAAAAACCGTTATTAAAAACCCCTCAAAATTGTTACGATGGTTTACCTTCATAACCGTTACTATAAAACTCCCAAGTAGACCCTTAGTGACAGGGCACTTGATTTAGAAACCGCAGTACAGCAAGAAGTAGAATGTAGGTTTACACAAGTGCTGCCAAATGAATTTGATCTTTGATTAGTGATTAGATTTTAAAGGATTTAACGATAATGGTAAGGCAGCTTATAAATTTCGTTATCTGATAGAGAAATTCTGGAATTTTACAGTAAACTATTGTTCCATACCAATTTTGATAAGGCTTGATGTTAATTTTTCATGATTCATGGTCTGTTGACCCTCAGCTGAGATTCCATGTACCAACAGAACTCTGTTCTTAAAATAAAAATAATATTTTAAAGATATTTTTATATACAAAATAACAAAAACAAACAACTTAACACTTAATTAGATTATAAAAAGCAAAAAATAAACATATCATTTTGATTTATCCAATTTTTAAACTGATTCAGTTTAATCCAGTTTGCAGATAAATAAATAAACGCCACCATAGTCAGACAATCAATTGACTAAGATTATTATCAACTGCAATCTCAATGTAGACTGGATGCGATGAACTGATTGGAGCAATCATCTCAAAAGTCAGCTCAATATTTTCAAAGATAATGACATCCGTAAAAACATAAGAACAAACAAAGAGGGCTGCAGGACAGCTATAAATCACTTTTACTGTTTTTTGCAATGTTACAACCTCCCACTATCATGGACCCTCTAATTCTGTTGTCAAGCCTAGTTGCCCTGTCGATGTTTATGTACTACTTGTATCAATCGAAGAAACCAATCACTCATAAAACAGCGAGATGTAGTGTGCCTGAAGTCGGTGGTGCTTGGCCTATTATTGGCCACATGCACCTCTTTGGTGGCCGGAAATTGATTTACAGAACACTGAGTGACATGGCTGACAATTATGGATCAGTCTTCACTATAAGGTTAGGTTCACACAAAGCTTTGGTTGTGAGTAAGTGGGAAATCGCCAAAGAGATTTTTACTGTTCATGATTTGGCTTTCTCCAGCAGGCCAAACATGGCTGCCTCAAAGCTTCTATGTTATGACTATGCTATGTTTGGCTTTGCTCCTTACGGGCCTTACTGGCGAGAGATGCGCAAGATAATTACCGTTGAACTTCTGTCAAACTACAAGCTAGATATGTTCAAGCACATAAGAGCTTCAGAGGTGCAGACTTCAATAAAAGAATTGTACAAGACTTATTTAAGCAGAAGTAGTACAGAAAGTGGAGTTCTTGTAGAAATGAAGCAGTGGTTTAAAGATTTGACATTTAATGTTACTTTGAGAATGGTAGCTGGGAGAAGGTTCTCCGGAAGTGGTGATGATGAGGAGAAAGGAAGGGCACGACACTGCCAAAAGCTAATCAACAATTTCTTTTATCTGTTTGGGGTATTTGTTTTATCTGATGCAATACCATCTCTTGGGTGGTTGGATTTTGGAGGATATAAAAAAGCCATGAAGAAAACTGCCAAGGAACTAGATGCTCTTGCTGGAGAATGGCTGGAGGAGCATAAACAGAGAAAAAAGTTGGGTGGAGAAGCAAGGGAGGATCTAAATTTCATGGATGTTATTTCAGGATGGAATCATGACTCATTTAAGCAGAATGGTATCAACGCTAAGATATCTGGTTTCGATGTTGGTACCATTAAGAAGGCAACTTACCTGGTATGTACTGTCGCTACTAAACCAGAAAAGCTGTTATTTCAGGATTTTGGTTATTGTCAAGACATTTTTTTCATCATGCTCATTTTATCACAAGTCTGAAACTTTAGGCTTCATATGATGGTCGTTTTATATTGGTATTACAATATTCTTATTTCAATTAAAACACTAACTCAGGCCATAGTTATTAAAATCTGCCAAAAGAAAAGAAAAGTGTCCTAGAAATATTGTAGCAGATGATATGAGCTGAAGGTCTAACAAATTTAATTTCTTGAATGTAGACCTGGGGTTATATGCTTATATCTGCTTCTGAGAAAACATCTAATCATGTGGGCATCTTATCTTTTCAGAGTTTTATTTATATATCTCAATTTTAATTGTTTTGGAGTGATAGGATAAAACTTTGGAGCTATTTCAAGGATCACTAATGTCTGCAAACTAATAAACTCCTACTTTGGCAGAATTTAATCATGGCATCAGACACCAATATGGTCCCTCTCACTTGGGCCTTAGCGTTACTACTCAACAATCCTCATGCGTTGAAAAAGGCTCAAGACGAGCTGGATATCCATGTTGGCAAGGACAGACATGTGGAAGAGTCTGACATAAAAAACCTTGTATATCTCCAAGCAATTGTTAAGGAAACACTTCGCCTGTACCCTCCGGGCCCTGTTATTCCTCGTTCTGTAAATACAGACTGCACCCTCTCAAATGGCTACCATGTAGCAGCTGGTACACGTGTGATGCTGAATGTTTGGAAAATTCAACATGACGAGAGCGTGTGGCCTAATCCTAATGAGTTCAGACCTGAGAGATTCTTGACTGATAATAAGGACATAGAGGTGAGGGGTCTGAATTTCGAACTCATTCCTTTTGGCTGTGGAAGAAGAGCATGTGCAGGTATCTCACTAGCTCTCCAAGTGGTACATTTGACACTGGCTAGCTTGTTGCAAAGTTTTGGAGTGATGAAACCATCAAATGGTGCAGTGGATATGACTGAGAGCCCTGGCTTAACAAATATAAAAGCAACACCACTTGAAGTTCTCGTTACTCCCCGTCTTGATCCCAAGCTTTACACGCAGTAGCTTAATGTAATTATCATATAGAGAGAAAGAACGGTGTAGTAGCTTTAGGAGAAGGGTTATATATAAAGCTAGTGGTAGTTGAAGATTCAAGACTTTGAGTGGCTCTATTAATCTAGATCCATAAAAATTCAGCTTATGATGTATAACAATATGATGGACTGAATAAAAAAGGAATGGATGATAGAATTATAATTTTATATTTTTATTATCCTTGCATTTAGTTTATTTGACATGTTTAATATCTTATGGTGCCTATTTGTGATGAGTTTTATGTATAAAGCATTTGTGGTTAAGAGTTAGCAAAATATACTTAAAATCAAAAGTCTTCAGCATTTTTACTTTTGGATGTTTCGGGCTGTTTGCATATTTTTGATAGACTTGGAGTTGCAGTTTGGTTTTTGGACCATCTATGAAGTTAAAGTAGACATCTTAAGCTTTCCAAGTTGGTATGGCACGTCCAGAGATGACTTCATTTGGACCTCCAATTGTTGGTGTAAATTCAAAGCTGAAAATTGAAATCGAATCCTAATTGGAGTAGGATTTATGTCTGACCGCTGGAGTTTTAAAAGGGCATAATTGGAGCTTCCAAAACTCAAATGAGACGATTCAAAAACCCAAATTGAAGTACACATCCTGAACTACAATTCTTATGGGGGCTCAAAGTCCAGAAAGCCCGTTGTCCTATCCAAAACTGGCTTGGAAATTACAGCTTCAGCCTAAAAGCTTTAATCCTTAGCTGATTTGGATTATTTTTGTATGGCTCTATACAAACTTGGTCCAACTTCAAGAGGGAGTTCAATACAATTCTGGAGGGTTGGAAATTTGTGTGTATGAGTTGGAATTTCACTTGCACAAATTAAGGGCTGGTTTGAAGAGAGAGAAAGAAGTGTTTTCCTAAAAAAGGTTTAGTTATTTGTCTTAATTTTAGGAGTTGGCTTTTAAAAGGAAGCTTTTATACGTTTCTTGGAGATATAAAATATAACTTTTAGGCTACTAGGGTTTTGGAGGTTGGAGACTGAACACAATTTTATTTTTCCTTTTCTCTGTACCTTTCATCTCACATGTCGGGCTAAATTCTTTAGTTCGATTCCAAGAAACACCAATCCGGTTAGCATAATTGTGATACTTTGTTCTTAATCTTAGTTATTCTTCTATTAATATATATGTGTTTCTTTGTTTTATTTATTATGGTTGCATGATTTAATTGATTAAAGCGACAGGTTAATTGATTGATTGTGCGACTAACTGCTAAACTGAATTTGTAATCCGTAATTGTTATAATATTCAGTTAGAGTAATAATTAAGCAAAACAATTGTGATCCAAGCTTTTGTTGATCGTTTAAAAGAAACATGGAATGAATTAAATAATCTAACGTTTGTTCAATTGTTATTTATCTTTAGCTACTTCTTAATCCGTAATGCTATCAGTAAATTTATAAAGATTGCGAAATACCAAGTGGTTTATTGATAAAAATTGATTTGTGTGCTAGGTTCAAATTAATGAACTTGGTGAAGATAAATATTGTTTGACTTCTTGATAATCCTTGGTTAAATATTCAATTGAATAATAATATATATTAGAAGTCAATGATCCGTTTGCAACCATGGGTAATTTTCCTTGAGTCGAAAATCATTTTTTATTAAATTCTCTTTACTTAATTCCTGTCAGTAATAATTACTCATGTGTCAATTAATTTTCGAAGTAAAATTTCCCATTTTTATTTCTCTTGGGTAATTTGATTAGCTAGTCCCTGTGGATCGACTTGTACTTACTGTGATTACAAGTTGTGGGTAGAGTAATTTAATTTTTAGTTGCGCTCGACACACATCAGTGAATGTAAGACTTAATAACTTTCATACGGCCTTGTGTCATGGGTTGAGAGTTTTACACTCAAAAGGCTAACTTATTAGATGAGAGACTCCCCTATTTATAAGCCTAATACCCGTTCAATACGCTTCTGATGTGGTGGGATTCGTTACACTTTGGCATTGCAAGATCATTATTTTTAGCGCAGGAATTCAAGCTCAGGATGCAAATATGTAATACCAGTTTGCCAAACAAATGAATGAAATTTAATTTGAAGATGGCAAAACAAATGGGATGAAATGCTAAAAGATTTCTTGAGGACAGCTGCCAGTAGGCAACATTTGACCTTATCCCACGAACTGCTATAATTGCTTGACCAAAAAGATTTGGGGACGGGTGTTTAAAATTGTTATTAACATGTATCACCAAAAACTTTCCTTAGATTAGGCTCTTAGATTAGGCTCTGCTTAATTTGATATATTTTGTAATGTATCACAAGAGTCAGCAACTCTTATCTTCCAGAGAAAAAGACTGGCGTTCATGAAAAGATTCATTGTAAGCACTGAACCTCTCCAGTCAATTTAAGACACCCAAACCTATCCTGTTACTATCTGTTCCACCTCTCATGGAGCCTTTTCTCCAGATCCTGTTAATTCTGATTTCTAGCCTCCTTGCCCTATTCGTCGGTGTCTACTTTTACCATTTAAAGAGACCAAATACTTTGAAAACAAGAAGCTGCAGTCCACCCCGAGCAGGTGGTTCTTGGCCTATTATTGGGCACATGCACTTACTTGGTGGCGGGCAACTGACCCACAAAACACTAGGTGCCATGGCTGATAAATACGGACCTGTTTTCACTATAATGCTAGGTTCTCATAGAGTCTTGGTTTTAAGTAGTTGGGAAACAGTCAAAGAGTGTTTCACTGTCCATGACAGAGTTTTCTCCACCAGACCAAGCATTGCAGCCTCAAAGCTACTAGGCTATGATTTTGCCATGTTTGGATTTGCTCCCTATGGTTCTTACTGGCGTGAGATGCGCAAGATAGCCATGATTGAGCTTCTATCAAACCACCGGATTGATATGCTCAGGCACATACGAGATGCGGAGGTAAAAACAGCGATAGGAGAACTGTACAAGATATGGGTAAGCAAAAGTAGTGCTGATAGTGGAATTATGGTGGATATGAGACAGTGGTTTGGAGACTTGACTCACAATATTGTTTTGAGAATGATAGGAGGAAAAAGATACTTTGGAGCTAACGCTGATTGTGAAGAAGATGAGGCACGGAGGTGCCAGAAAGTGATGAGAAATTTTTTTTTTCTATTTGGCGTGTTCGTCTTGTCTGATGCGATACCATTTCTTGGATGGTTGGACTTTAATGGCTACGAGAAAACAATGAAGCGAACAGCGAAAGAATTGGACACTCTCATCGAAGGTTGGCTGGAGGAGCATAAAAAAAGGAGATTGTTGTCCGGAGAGAGAAAGGAAGAACGGGATTTCATGGATGTGATGCTAAATGTCCTGGAAGATGCCAATATTTCTGGTTATGATGCTTATACTATTAACAAGGCTACTTGCCTGGTAAGTAACTCAACTTCAGATATCCTTAGTCCAGCAACGTGGTTCTATTGTACGAATTATTTTAGCATTCAGCTCAGCTCTATCAGGAGTACTATTCCCTGTTATTATGTTTTTTTTTTTTTTTTTTTCAAAATTCTCTGGTGCTCTGTAATCATTCTTGTCCATATCTGTGTATCATATAATGAATGATTGACATAAGATGAGAGAGAGAGACTACTGTTTTACTGATGAGGTCCGGCTTGCAGAATTTACTGTTAGCAGGAAGTGACACCACCATGGTCACGCTGACATGGGCTCTATCTTTATTGCTGAACAATCCGGATAAGTTAAAGAAAGCTCAAGAAGAGGTGCGCATCCACATTGGCCAGGATAGAAGTGTTGACGAATCCGATATTGAAAACCTGATCTATCTACAGGCAATTGTCAAGGAAACACTGCGCTTGTACCCACCTAGTCCAATCATTGGTCTTCGAGCTGCAATTGAGGACTGCACCCTCTCAACTGGTGGTTATCATGTTCCTGCTGGTACACGCTTAATGGTGAATGCCTGGAAAATTCAACGTGATGAACGTGTATGGTCGGATCCTCACAAGTTCGAACCTGAGAGATTTCTGAGTAGTCATAAGGACACGGATTTGAGAGGCCAAAATTTTGAACTGATCCCATTTGGGTCAGGAAGAAGATCGTGCCCTGGAATCTCACTGGCCCTCCAAGTAGTGCAGTTCAGCCTTGCTATCTTATTACATAGCTTTGAAGTTGGGAAGGCATCAAGTGAAGATGTGGATATGAGCGAGAGCACTGGGTTGACAAATTTAAAAGCAACCCCAGTTGAAGTTGTACTCATACCGCGTCTTAATTCTGAACTTTATGATCATTAAGCGGTTTTTTAAATGATCGAAGTTATTTGGATCAATTTAAACATATCTTAACAAATCTTCCAAAATCTTGAAATTTCGGACGGATAAGAGTTCTAATTGTGCTTTGTAAACAAATAAGGCCTGAGTTTACCATTAAAGAATGAGTTGGGACTCGTGCACTTTCTACACAAATTAAATGTTATCTTAAAACTTGTCTCATTATTGTGCTTTATTATTTTTTTTTAAGTTTTAAACCTAAATTTAAAATTTTAATTTCTTCATTTAAATTTTCTGGATTTGGGCCTATCGGGCTCATATCTGCATAAGGTTTGGGATGAAAGTGATAATTACAGGCTTACAGCTATTAAAAAGAATATTGTATTCTGACAAAAAAAGAAGAAGAATATTGTATTTGTTGTAATTTTATAAATTAAGAGATGTTATAGGGATTTCGAAGACATCTCTTCTAAAGTGAGTTCTTTTTGCCATGGGTTATTTATGACGCATTTTGGTTAATTTTATTTTTTATGACAATATTATTAAAATAAAATAAGTAATATTACATTCACAACCCAATTTTACAATATTTTTTTACAACTTCAACGTAGTAGCTGAGTTGACAATTGTCGCGTCTAGAGGTGGGCAAGGGACCGGTCCCTTGCGGGCCTAGGCCTGGGCCCGTTTGAGACTGGTCCCAAATGGGACCAGTCACTCATGGGCCTGGGACCGGTCCCAGGCCCATGAGAAAAACCAAGACCCAGACCAGGCCCTAGGCCTGGTCGGGACTGGTCCCATGGGCCCAGGACCGGTCCTAGGACCAGTCCCATGGGCTTGGATAATTTCATTTTCCCCCTTAATTTTTTTTATATTTTGGGGGCAAAACAAAATTTTTTAGGGGGTTTTTAGTATTTTTAGGGGTAAAATTTATAAATTTTATAAATTTTTTGGACCTGGAAGATTTTTTTTTTAATAAATTTTGTAAAATTTCATTTTAACCCTCGTAATTTATATTTATTTTAAAATTAATAGGGGGTTTTATGTAATTTAGTAGGGACTATATTGAAAAAATACAAAAAAATTTGGGCCCAGGCCTGGGACCGGTTCCAAGCCCGGGCCTAGTGGAGGGCCCGGGCCCTCCTCCTTAGGCCTGGTCCCGTTTTGGGACCAGGCCTCCTAGGACCGGTCCTCTCAAGGACCGGTTCTAGGACCGGGTTTTAGAGCTGGGCTTTTGGGCCCGGTCTCAAATACCCAACTCTAGTCGTGTCAACTTTCACCATACCCAAAACTCTAAATGACTTTGATTAAACGAGAACAATTGTTCATTCATAAGCAATGATTGTTGCTTATGAATGAAAGATCATTTATCCTTAATAAAAGACTGTTAATCTTTAAGAAATGACCGTTTATTTTTAGTCAGAATCGTCAGTTGACTTAATAGTATCAACTTTTAAAATTAGGTCGTGAACCTACTATTTTTGAAATAAAATATAAAGAATTATTTTAATGGAATAAGATAAATAAGGGCACTATTGATGATCCAACTGTATATTGTTATATGGTCACTTAAAGAAAATATTATTTAATGGAATCAGTGTCTCTGATCACTTTTTTATCCTCCATTTTAGAACGGTACATTTTAAAGTTTACGCTTTCAACTTTTTCTAAATTAAACAACATGCCCAATCCCCTTTTGATTCACCATCACCAATGCAGTTTCATTGTCTCTAAAACCCTAAACCCTATCATTATCAAAGCCTCCAGAATTTGGCGGGAAAATTAACTCCCAAAAATCCTATTTTCACTTCCCCTGGTTCTCATGCAAGCCTCTCTAAAGTCGGTCCAATTCCAATGGGAATTTTCAAAATTGCCAGAATTCATTTCTAAAACGCCCAAGTTCACTCCCAGAAAAGCCCTAACTTTAACCACCAACTCTTTAAGAACCTCAATTAACTACGAACCAGAGGAAGGACTCAACAAAGGGCCCAAACCGGCAGGACTGAAGAAGCTCCCGGTGGTGGTTCGGGGGTCAGGTCGGGTTTCGAGGTACTTCTGGGACGGGAATGGTTTGCAATTGGTCAGTGTTGATGGTGGTGCGTCGTCGTTTGGTTTGGATTTCGACGATGGGTTTAGGAAATTGCTAAGAATTTGTAGTTTGGCTTTTAGGGACTTTTTTTTACCCAAACAAGTGAGTGAGAATTATATGAATTATGTTAAGTGGAAGTTCTTGCACCGCGTGTTTAGTTCTGCTCTTCAAGTTCTTGCCACTCAGGTAACCGGTTTTCTTTTTTTATTTTTTGGACAGAACAAAATTCATGTGGTGATCTGTGGATTTTTTGCATTTTTGTAAAATTTAAAGGAGGACTGTTATAATGGGGATTAAGTGGGTTTACACATAGAGAAGTTGTTGAATTTAATATCTTTTAACGAGTATGAATTACAGAATTAGACTTATAAGTTGTACCAGTATTTTACGCATGTTATGTATTGGTCAATTTGGAGAAAATTAAAGTCTTAAACGTAGAAAGAAAAGAAATATTATTGGGATGAAATTTTGGTTTCTGTTATCAGGCAATGTTTCGCGCCATAGGAATTGGGTACTCACGTTCATTGCCAGCAGCAGCTGCCTTGAATTGGGTTTTAAAGGATGGGCTTGGACGGTTTTGTAGGTGCATCTACACTGCTAGCCTAGCATCTGCTTTTGATACCAATTTGAAGGTAGGCATTGTACTTATTGAAATTTGTATGCTTTGCCTTGTCACTTGTTTTAATTTATTTACTCTTAAGATTTGCTTCTTCTTCATCAGTACTGCAGCTTCATCAATGCATTTGGTGTTTGGATAGATTTATCCGAAAACCCTAAATCAAAGTGATGTGGAGTGCAATTCTTAGAGATCTTAGAACCTTAAATTAATAAAATGTAGAGATATCTTATATGAACTTAAATAACTAACTAATGTTTTGTTATCTGTTTTTATGAAGAGGGTTAGGTTCTCAACATCTGTCCTGTTCAGTTTGAGCATTGGAGTTGAAGGCTGCTGGACTCCTGTATTTCCCAAGTACTTCTTGCTTCTTGCTTCTATAGCCAACATCGCTAACAAATAAGTCTGCATGCTACTTGGCAACTGGTGTAAGATTCAGTTTTTAACATTCTCTCAAGTTCCTTTTCAGTCTGGTAGCACAATCTGTTTATATTTTCACTCTTTTAAGAGGAAAGTATCAAAGTTGGGCATACATGATTTTATCATATGACTTTAATTTTTCAGTTTTTTTTCTTTTTTGGCTTCAAGCATAATTTTTTTTTTTTTTTTTTTTGTTATCGTTAATTACTACGAATGATTTAAAGCTTCATGCTTGTATGACTTATATAGGCCTGTAATATTTGCAAAGCCCAGCAATCACTTGTTAATGCTTTACTTCCCTGTGAGTTTTTCTGCTTATGTTGAATGTATACCTGCCACACCACTTTAGCCATTTTTTATTCTGAAGGGACTTTCTTCAAAATGCATTTTTCTTCCCAACAATTCTAAAGGTGTTTTGACAATTTTTCAAGTGGAATATTGATGTCATAACTCTGAATGAACAGTCTGCTGTTCATCGAAGCTTTGCAGTGGCTGATAACCTTGGTGAAGTTTCTGCAAAAGCACAGGTTCTCATTCTTTCTGGCATGTATAATTTCCTGTCTCTGATATCTCATATGTTATGGACGTAAGTTTTGTTGTGTGTCAGATTCAAACAGTGTGCTTTGATAATCTTGGGCTCATGATTGCTGCATCTTTTAATATGTTGCTGAAGAGCAATCAAAGGTTTTTTCTTCTTTGATCTTTATTATGTTATTGAGTTCCTTCGTGAAGTTTATAATGTTCTATGGATCAAAATGAATTGAGAAGTTTGTTAGCCTTGATTATGGAGAAATGATGTCTTCTGCCTCTTGAGCCTGCTCTTGAAGTGTTTGGTGGTTTCCTAATTTGTTATTGATGTGCAAGATTGCAAGCAGGTTTACCTTTTGTAGTATACCCCATTTTCTCTGCAATTGACCTCTTTGGGATATATCAAGGGCTTAAGCATGTCCATCTGCAAACAATAACTAAGGTTGGTTAGCTCTGTATTTTAATCAATTATGTGAGGTTAAAATGATGGTTTGCCTTAATTTTCTGTTCTTTGAAAGAATACAAAACCCACTTCTCAGCTGATGTTTATATGCTTGCCCCCACCTGCCCTCCTTTTTTTGTGGTACCCAAAATTCCATCAACCTGTCCTATTTGTTCATTGGAAGCTATTTTCAAACCCTACAACCTTGGTATCCAAGAAACTTGTGCAATATAATATCTCAAGTAGGTGGTTCCAAAGAGATTTGCACAATTTGAAACCAAGGGCTTTAACCACTCTGCCTAACCCTTGAAGTTACTCCCATATTCATGGCATCTATTTCCTCAGCTAATAGACGAGAGGTAGCTCATTAGAAAGTTTCTCAAAAATGTTAATAGACAACTGATTACTTATCATTCTACCCAAAAATGATAAGTATGTGTTCACTCTCTCTTTAGTTCTCTTTTCTGCTTACCCATTATACATTAATTTATCTGCGTTAGTTCTAAATACTTTCTTCCTTAAGTGAATCCTCAAGCAATCCCACCCCCACCTACTCTCACATAGCAATGTTGGTTTGATATACATTCTATGGCGATTGGTTTTCAGTTTGGAAAAAACAATTATTTGCCTCATATCTCACTTTCATTATTGTATGTATCTAGGATAGGCTTGAAATCATACTCGATAAATGGATTGAATCAGGACATGTGCCTTCTCCAGCAGAAGTCAGTAAAGAGGAAAGCGTTGATTTTCTATGGAGCAAAGGTGGGTTTTGGTGTTTCTCAAGTGCATTTTGGTGCTTTTGATTGAGCTAGAATTAATGCATATTATTGATGAAAGTTAAATATAACTAGTGAGATTTGTATCAGGCAAAGAATTGTGTCCCATCAGAATAGGGTGCTTAAATCCTAAGTGTCAGATACCCAAGTCGTCAATGACAGTGATGCAGTCTTTAACCGACGAAGATTATTACTTCATGTGCATAGAGATTTTCAGCAAAGGTTTGACAGGAAATGAGCAAGTGAGTATCACAATAATGAACTTATTTGGCTGTCAAACACAATTATATAGCACTCACTTGCTAATGCTGGTCTTTTTTTTCTTTCTTCTTTTTGCTCCTGTGGTGACATTTTAGCTTGGTATCCTTCTTTGTCTACGAGAAGGTGCGAGTGTTACGGATGTTATCATGGGCTTGTTGCAGGTAAAAGGAATTGTACTCAGCGATACATAGACAGATATATTTCCATGGGCAGATGGACTGCGTTTCTTTTCTTCTATTTTCTCAACTTTATTATTGAGCTTATACATAATGAAACATAAATGTTGTGGTGTAGGCATGCTATGTCCGCAAGGCTCTCCGATTGAGTAGTTGGTGGGAGAAAATGGTCGGAGCTAGTGATGCCTCAGACTTGATTCTCAAGGACGAGGAATGGTTTAAATTGATTGAGGACAGTAAGCGATGTGCCCAAGGGAACTTGTCCATGTTAAATGAACAAATCTCAGCACTGGGTTGGGCTGCCAAAAACATTCTGTTCAATACTCAGGAGCGGGTCCGATACACTTTTGTAGATGACTGAAAATACCAGGGTAATCTTCGAATTTTGGAGTCTCTTTGAAATTTGAGCAGAATTTGGGGGACATGTTAGGATTTTTGTTTTGTTGCTTCTTCTCTCAACCACTAGGATCATCTTCATTTCATTAGCTAATAATTCATTTCTATTTACGTACATTCCATTTGTATATGTCACATACCTAATTCCTTCGTTGTACTTCTCGTAAGACCAAAAGGAACTCTCTTACGGGAAAAGTTAAAAAAATAAACAGTTTGTCATCGTTTCTAGCCCCACGTGTTCTCCGCGTGCCTTATCTTTGATATGCACTTGACAATTGATAGTAGTTATGAGCGTGCTTGTTTTATTATTTTAGGTAGAATTTTTGAAAAAGTTGAGTTGGATGGATATTTTGAGATAGGATTTGAAAATTAACAAAAACCAATGTTTTAAAATCCAACCTGGGGTGAAACTTGGCAAAGTTGCGAGGTTTTGGGTTGATCAGTTGCCGATCAAACCGATTGACAAAAACTTTTATAATTTAGCAAATACACCCCTAAAAATGCAGTTACATCCCTATATATTTGAAATTTAGCAAACACACCCCAAATACAAATCGGTCGGCGACTGGTTAGCGATGGCGACACCCCAGATGCAACCCCAATCGTCCCTTGAGCCCATTCTCCTTAAAATATATCCCAACCGACCAAATCTCATCGACGTTGACGCTGGCATTCCAGGCCAGATCTCACCGACGCCGACGTCAACAACCCTCCCCATCACTCAGAAATTACTCCCCTCTTCCTCCCGACAAAAACTGACCTCACCCCACCCCCGTTAGCCTCCCCAATCGTCAGTAAAAGCCGGTTGTTGCCGTTGCCAGTTTTGTTCGATTTCCGATCGATTTACTCACCGAAAATCAACACCGTCACCACCATTACATTCACCGGCAGTTTCTCTTCAAAAACCCCAACATCCCGGCCGAAAATTGTTCGCCGATCATCCCCCCAAATCTTAGGGTTTTGGGTGAATAAGAAACACATAAACCCGACCCGTTGAAGCTTCCAAGTCTCGGTTAAACCGGCCGGGCCGGGTTTTAAAACAATGACAAAAACACCTTCCTAAGTTTGTTAATTTAGCTAAACATCGTTATAATAAAACATTAAAAATTAATAAAAATACCCCCATCCACCCATTAAATGTCGGCAATCGACCACCATCGCCAGAGGGTGGTCGACAGTCGTCGAATAGCGCATGATCAGTTTGATCTAGCTGGTCATGCGTTGATATGACATTTTTCAGCCAGATCCACTGTGGATCTGGTCAAAAAATGCTAGATCTATGGCCAAATTTGGCCATTGATTGGGCCATTGATTGTCACGTTTGGTCATCAACGACGATCAGAGATATGACTGTCGTTGACAACCAGCTACGGCCAAAGATCTGGCCGTCAACAACCGGATCTTTGGCCGTGGATCTAACCGAAAAAAGCTAGATCGGCGTACTACCAGCCAGATCCAGCTGGTAGTGCACATTAAGCGAAATTTTGGCCACCTTCTGACGGTGGTGGCCGAAATTAGGCAAATGTGGGTGGGGATATTTTTGTCAATTTCTTAACTTTTTTGGGGGGTGTTTAGTTAAATTAACAAATCTAAGGAATTTAAAATAGTTGAATAAAATAGAATAGGATTTTCAAAATAGGGAAACAAATGTGTATTTTGGGTAGGATAGGGAAACAAACGCACCCTATGAACACTGTTTTAAAACCTGGTCCGACCGGTTGAACCGGTTCAATCAGGACCTGGAGCCTTCACTGGGTCAGGTTTCAAATTTTCCTATTCATTCAAAACTCTAGAAATTAGGACATCAATCCGTAAACAATTGAAAGTTGAAATGTTAAGGCTTTTGAAGAGAAATTGTCAGTGAGTGCAATGGTGGCAACAACGTTGATTTTCTGTGAATGAATTGATCAAAAATCACAAAACAATTTCGTTGGAAAAATATCACCATCGTCGACGATTGGGGAGGCTAACGGGGGAGGGGTGAGATGAGTTTTGGTCAAGAGGTTAAGGGGAGTGTTTTCCTAGTGATGGGGAGTGTGGTTGTGGCCATAAACAAGCCCTATTTGCCGATGTTAACAATGCTGTTTGGTGTGTTTTTATAAGATTTCAAACCTATAAAGACTTACAGTAGTTTTTATGAGTATTTTTTTGTTTTTTTTTTTTTTTTTTTGTTAGATTTCAAACCTTTAACACCTGTTTGACCTACCGATCAACTTGGGACCCAACCACTTTACCAAGTTTCACCTCGAGTTAGGTTTTAAGACATTGGTTATTAATTCCTCGTTCCATAATCTTTTATTTTTAGTAACTCAAAACACAACGGATCAAGAATTAAGATGATTAATTTTAATGTGTTACCTTAGTGCATCTTTCAAAGGAGGAATATAGCTGTTTAAACACGATACCTGCATCGAAGAACATTGCACAAGCACAACTGCAACTTCCCAGCCACAATTTTCATCTCACCAAATCAAATGTTGTTAGTGAATATCATGTTAAAGAGAATGCTACCGCCTAACTCTTAACTAGATCAGATATTTGTTCATTTCTATTGCAAAAAACATATAACCAATGGCATCGGAATATAAACATAATATAAATGCAGAATGTTAAAGTAATTGGTTCACTGCAAAAACATGACATGTAAATCTAATGTTTCACTCTCACCGTGGGGGCTCGTACACCAATAAATTCGCTATCTGCATGACAGTACAAATAATACCTAAACTGGTCTCAATAATCTTACAGCTGTTGATTGTGGAATGAAACAATCGTCTTGTGCTCATTTACATGCTGTGATATATATATACATTGACAATCTAGAACCCATTTACAAGGCTTTTTCTGGTTTAACATCAATGAGAGTAGGAGCTTGCCTCAGTGCTATACATTGAGTACTCACTCAGGCTGTAGTTGGCTCTTTCTTCATCCCACTTCATTATCTCCCTTGCATACTTCAGAGTAGCATCAACATTATTGGGCTCTAATCCCTTCACCATTGAAACATACAATCTCCTGCCTGTGAGAGACGCATAAAGCCTCTTGAACTTAACAGCAATATAGTGGAAAGCCAACTGCCCCGGTGTGGGGTTATTATTGATGCTGTTTCTATTGCTACTGCTGCGGTGATGGCTGATGACCGGATGAAAATCATCAAACCAATCACACTGATGCAAAGGTACCCGTTCGATTTTTTCCTCAAACAGATCAAATTTGTTTAATATCAAAAGGAACTCCATCTGATCGAAGGTTGGATGGGTAACAATACTTTCAAAGAATTTCCTGCTCAGTATCATCTTGTTAGTGAGAGATCCATTCCCATCAACAGAGAATTGATCATAGTCGCTCAAGGCTACACAGAAAATGACCATTCCAACATCTTCAAACATCTCTAACCACTTGCAGTTTTCTCCAAGACCTCTGGCCTGTACTCTAATTAGTTGGTACCTGATAACCAACACCAGAAAAAAGAATCTTAATGATAATGAAAAACATAATTTATATAATAATAAAAAAAGGCAGTAGAGGACAAAATTAACATCAAAATGTCCACAAAAGATGAATTTGAAGGTTGTATATCTGAATCATCATTCAATTTGTGCTGGAAACTGAGACTAGATCACCAAAAGTTACCAAGGTGCTACAGCCTGGCGGGCCCTAGACAAAAATATTGGTGGCTGAATTTTTTTTTTTTTTTTTTTTTTTTTTGCCTGCAGGATATTAAGCAATGGCACCTACCTAAGCAAAGAATCATTCTGATCAACACCCTCACTGTTCTCATCAGAAGCTGAGGGAAATGAGAAGTCCACACAAGAAAGCCCATTCGATGAAGTAACACCCTCAGCATATAGGATATCCAAATCTGATGGTTCATAGTCTGTTCTCAATATATCAATAACCTGAAGAGTGAAAGAGTATATTAGAAACAGTAACAACAGTAATCATAGTTACTATCCTGAACAAAGTAAAAGAAAAACAAGTATCTTTGCCATGTAACCAAGATGCTGGTTGAGATTCATTGAGAACCTGACAGATGGTAAACGTACCATATAATACATACCAGCTTGAGCTTGACATATTGACAACTTTTGAACCTTAATTACATCTTTCTGAGCTCAAAGTTTATCAGTCACATACAAAATTAGCCCAAAATGATAAACTACCATCTTTCCTTTAAGTTAACATCACTTTAAGCAACAAACTTATTTCCACAAAAAAACCTTCTTGGTATTCCTTGCAGACTAAACAAATCTGGTGTAAAATTTAAGTACAACCACTTTTCATCCAATCATCTATAGAAGGTTCCTAAGAGCTGACATTCACAATAAAAAGAATAATAACTAATTGCTGCAAAACTAATCAAAATGATCTCTTCTGCATCAGTTTACTGTTTATCATAATTACAATTACTGAAATCTAAAGGCAGATATATCAATTAAACACATGACTTCTGCGATGACTTGAAATCTTATTAACTAAATCATCTAAGCTTCAATACAAGTTCTGTAAAGCAACTTTCTTTTCTTTCTTTCTTTCTTTCATTCATTTTTTTTTTTGGGACAAGACTGTAGAGCAATTAAGAACTCAATTTAAATGTTTGAAAAGGGAAACAAGGGTCTCTTCTACAAACTGAGTTTCATTTGTCTAAAGCTCACAACGAAGTTGACTTAATTGATACTATTCAGTCAGGATTCAATACAACATAACTTGTATCTATATTCATAGTTGCCTACTAACAAACTGAAAGTCCAGAAAAGTTGTCGGCATGTCTATTCATAGCAGGGTCAACTTCTTTCTTTTTTAGTTTTTAGTCCCACCAACCCAGTGCAAGTAAGATTATAATTAGAACCTCTGGTAGAGTACAAAGCACCTCACTGGCTTCTTATTTTCTTTTTCTAATTTAAAATAAGACCAAAAGAAAGAAAACCCCTGTTTCTTCTTGCAGTCTCATTGAAGATCTTCAGCCAGATCTTAAGAGTTCTTTTGCTTGCTGCAACAAGAAATTTTGTAAGTCCAAGGTCGTTCCAATTTTTCCCTTTCAATGCCTAGGTTATCATGTACTATTAACATTCATGCCAAATGGCCAGACAACCAATCATGTGGAAGGCAGTGTCGGTGTATTTTACAAGATCCGACAGCATCTTCAAATCACAATTATTATCTCTTATTTTACATGCTTTACACTTCTAAATTTGCCAGTGACCATAGACTATAGGAAAATAAATCTTCATGCCAATACAATAAATTTAAGCAATTTAAGCATGAGTGTTCATAATTTAACAAATTTAACAGAGCATAGGAATATCAAGCAAGATTGTACCCGCTCTAGAAAATAACTAGCAACACTAGGTAGCATTTCCAATTCATTTTTCCGTTTGTAAGTGGCCTGAATGGCTGCATCCTTCCACAGCTCTTCAACCAATGGTGCATATTCACGATTAGCAGCTGGAAAAATGGCTTCCAAATTGCCCGACACCATAGTCTTCAAAAGCCAATCAGAAAATGCTTTAAGCCTTGGGCCAATAGCATAGATTGTTTTGCCATCAGAACTCTCTACCAAACCAGAAAAACTCAACTCAGACCCATAGAAAGTAAGCTCAATATATTAACAACTATACAGCCATGCTGAATGTAGCCCCTGACATGGTCGGAAGTTAATAATTTAAACAATACTATCCTACCTGATAATTATGTAACAAGACACTTGATGGGCATATATATATATGTATGCATGTATTCAATAAACATGAAGTCAAAGAGAAGAGAGAAGAAGACAACCAATAATATTCTTACCAATGGGGTTGGTTTCGTCTGAAGATTGTTTCTTCCTCCTTTCACTCAAAACTTCATCCTCGAAACGCTCGCGACCTTCAAGAAGTATACCAAGATAGCCATACACATTGCTCTGGATCTTTATCTTGATATTCTCACGCTCATCCTCCAAAAATGGTACGGCTTTATAAAGAATTTTGGCCTGAATAATTTGAGATAGTAAATGTGTTAAAGATTATCAGAAATTAACATGTAATATGTCAACGAATACTTTATAGACATCAAAGAAAATGGCAGAATCAAAACATTTTGGTTCAGAGGTCCACCTAGACTACGGTGCACGGAAAAACAAGTTTCAATTATTGGCCCTTTCCAATTTGCACATAAAATCATATATGACTGTTATGGTTGTGCAACTATCAAGTAAACTCAAAAAAATCCATTAATTCCAACCACCAGGGATTAGACAGAAATCATTATTTACAATTTCACTGGGCTTGTCAAAATCAATTCTTTTAAGAAAACTGATAAAGAGAACTTTAAAATCCCCACGGAAAACAAGAGTAGACATTCACATCACAGTATACCAAACTTCCTGCAAACATGTTATGATTATCACAGTACCCACAAACATTACTTTATCACTATGGCATAATGCTCAATTTTTTTGGGGAGGCCTGCTATAGCTCTTCTCTCATTAGCAATATGTAATTCAAGAAAACCAGCTTCGTCAATCCATTTAAGTTTATTGTCAAAACAAGACAGGGAAGTCAACATAGATAAGGATATGACACTCATCTAAAGCCGTATTAGATTAAAAGGAGGGATATCCCACAGAAAAAAAATAAAAAATTGCAATCACAATGAATTTAGAAACTAAAGTTCCCCATTAAGAAGTACCTGCTTAAATATCGTACTTGTCCCAGATCCATTATATCCAACTAAAAGCAATTTCTGAAGTGTTCTCTGTTCAATATAATCAGGAACAGATCTGCTAATCTGACTGCTCAGTTGTTCTCCACCAAGATTTGAAGATTTCGAAGGAACAGGCAGAGACAAGACAGCAGAAACAAGCTTTGTCCTGGCCTGAGAAGAAATGTAACAGCAAAAACGCGTAACCAATGTGAAGAAACAAATTGACAAAACACAATGACGAATATAAAATTTTGACACAAACCATACCTTGCCCCAAATATACCCTTTAGTATTCTTCTGTCCCTCCTCTTGATATGATCCATCCTCGTTCACCCAAAAGTGTGGATTTCCAGCACATTGAACTCCTGCCAACTGTGACATTCAACAAAAAAGGTTCGTTAACATTCCTGGAAATTGATTTTGAGGGGGGAAAAAAAGAATAAAACAATTACATGTCGATAAAATTCAACCTGCAACATCCTTAATTCTACTTTTGTAATCTCTCGACCATTGATGAAAACTTGTGTGTTTCCATTGCTAGCATTTGGTTTGATTGGACCACCAACATTCAGATGGGGACTGATTATCTTCGACGGTTTCAGTCCTTCCTGCAGAATTTAGAAGAATAATCAATATCCAAAAAGATTTCTTAACTTTCTAGAAATGAAATGTCTTAAATATACCATATTCACCTTTCCCCAGAGACCGGATACTTTATCGTACCAATAGTTTCCAGGTTTTAGTTTCTTTGGCGGGTTTGGACACGTCTGCAATATAACCAACTCCTCATGACAAAGAGGTTTTCCATTCACACAAACATACCCCGGAGGCAACTGATTAACCTCACACAACTTCTCAGTCTTCATTATTTGTCTAACTTCCAACTCATTAAGTAACCGCTTAAGCATTCTAGAACATTTCCCCAAATTTCCTCGCTTAGCCTCATCAATAGGAAATCCAATGCATGTAACACACTTCCTTCCTTCCGGCATTGACCCCATTGCCCTAAGCACACAGTTACTACAATATTTTGCATCACAAACAATACAAATCTCTTTCTCTGTAAAGCGGTTCCCCTTAAAACACCTATAACACGAGCCTTTCTTCCCTTTTGTTTCAGGTTCTCTCTTAACTCTCTGCAGGATCCTCGGTTCATCCTGACTAAATTCTTGACCAATATCATCATCCTCATCCTCATCATCAGAAGTAATATCACGAAAAGTAACAACCGGCCCTCTTCTACCATCACCATTATAACGAAGATCCTCATCATTATTATTTCTATTAAAGTAATCTCCAGTCTTAAGGGATGAAACCCGTGAAGAAGGATAATCCATACTCAAGACAGACTCGTTTGACTCCCAATCAGGCTGATTAAATTCGTCATTAGAGTCTGAACTTTCTTTCCCACAGCTAGATTTTCCCAATCTCCCTGAACAGTCCCTTGATTTCTCAAAACTATCAGAAAATTCAATGATTCCAGAATGCAAATTTTCATTACTTCGATTAAACGCATTTGAACTATTAACTAAATCACCAGACACAAAATTTGAAAACTCTAACGCGCCCGAGCTACTCAACTCACCGGACAATACGCAGTTGATATTATCAGTTGCTCTCTCAATAACAGACGTGGGAGACACAGTTGTTTCAGATTTTAGTTCAGTCTCTTTAGAAACACAGCAATCGCGAGAATCAACAACCGAATTAGGTTTGAGCTCTTTAGAGAAATTCTTACTCAACTTATCGGCCGATACTATCGGCTGCACGACCGGAAGCGCCAACTTATCGGAGAGAGACACTTGCTTAACGACGGCGGCCACTGGTATTTTCTGGACGTTAATCGGGACAGCCCGTGGAATATTGTATGGTAGCGGCGGTCCTTCGTATTCCGTGGCGAAAGAGTACTGGATCCCATCTTCAGGCAAAGCACCCTGCGGTGACATTCTTTCTCCGGTTCAGACAATCTTTCTTTTCTAATTTTTTAATAGAAATATCCCTCAAAGCTCATATTGAATTTGAAGGGGTTTGACAGGTATTATTTTGGTGACCAAGAATTAGAATAAAGTAAGAGAAAGATGGAAAATGAAAGAAAGCGAAATAATATAGAAGAAGGGAGTGTTTGGAGTTGGAGAGGGGCAGGGGGTGTGGGTGTGGGTGTGGGAAAAATTAAAAATGACAGTAAAAGGAAAAGGAAAACCAGCAGCATCTGTAGCTGTAGCTATAGCTGTAGAGCTGTGCTTAGGAGTGGGGAATCTGAAGTTTTTTTATTTTTATTTATTAAATATTAAAATAAAAAATTAGTTAATTGCAGGTGGGGTCCACGGAACTTTTGTCTTTTACATCGTGTTGTTGGTATCTCTAGAGGCGATTGAGTGGGTTTAACAAAAGGTATTCAAAGGGCCACTCCGGGCTGTATAGTTTCCGGATTTGGGTCTTCTTGCCTTCGACTTCACTTTTCGAATTTGAAGGCGATAAGATAACACTTTGGACTTTGGGTTGGGATGAGTTTCAACTTTTAGGGGTTTTGGTTATAGGTAATAAAAGAATATTAAGGTTATACCATCTTATATTATTTGATTATTATGTTTAATTATTAAATAATATAAGATTTCAGTAATGTTACATTATCAATAGTTGTTATTATTAGTAATATTGAATATAATTTGTTTACCTCCATTTTCTTAGATATTGTAAGATTACCTTGATAATCTTATTTTTGTTACAGTTACATCATTTATTAATAAAAATTTTAGACAATAATACCCCTGTTTTAAAATAAATTTACATTAATATATCATTTCAATTTTACCCTTGTTTAATTAAGTTTTTTGACAATAATGTCATTATATTTAAAATAAATTACAGACCACCACCGTTGACAGCGGGCCAACCACCACGGACCACCTCCGAAAAGTCACCAGAGTACTTAAAAATGACGGAGATTCGCTGGGAGGCTCTGAGAGGCTTCGATATGGTTGTTTCTGCCATCTTGATGGCCGAAAACGGCCATATCAGGCCAGATCTATTTTATCTAGAATAGATCTGGCCGTTAACGGTAACAGTCAAATCTCGCCCAGATCTGGCCGATAATGGCCAAGGATTTGGTCAAAAAAGGTCATATCGGAGCCTCGTGGTCACAGGGAGCTACTCACGGCGACTTTCGGTTGTGGGTTGCTGTGGCGGTAGGGGTTGGGGGTGATTTTGTCATAAATTAAAGTTTTATATAAGTGGGGTGTTTTAGCTAAATTTGAAATATTGAGGGTTAAAAGAAATTATTTAAAAATTAATAATAAAAATAATATTATATTAATATTTAAAAAGAAGGCAATTTAGTCATTTAAATAACATACTTACCAATTTATTTCCCTTAACCAAACATATTAATATAACATACCCACTAACTAACAAAACACATTTTCTTAACAATTCCTAGTAATCTTTAAGGTAATATAAGATTACAGTAATCCAATATTCCCTGAACCAAACTCACCCTTAAACTTATAGCTCAATGGCTATACCTAGTTTCCGTGTAGGTAAGGAATCATGATCTCTTTTTTATGATTACCCTATTCTCATGCCTGAAGTTAAAAGGAGTATGAGTATTTGGTCGGTTTACGTGTACCTCAATAACTATCTATCTGATAAGAGTTCATTAGTTATCTCTATTAACATTCAAGAGTTTCTATCTAACCATTCGAACACTTCAAAATTGGTAAAATTGGTCTGTTGAAAGCACTATGTTGATTATTTTGTAGAGAGCTTGGATGTGTACATCAGTAGTTGAAAAGAAAGAAAAAACCAAGAAATGTTTCATTAGACACCAACTTCAATGCGTGATTTTCGATTTCATCATCTGGGTCATCAAAATCTTTCCAATCTCACTCATTATGTTGGAAAAATGGCCTAATAGAAAGTTAGTAATGGGCCACACCACCACAAGGATCCATCTATACCCACAAAAGTTTCAAGTTCACTGGCCCAAGTTTAGGCCTTTCACTCAAATTTAAAATGTTTAAATTATGAAGAATCTTTCAGATTTGCTTTAACTTTTAGGCGGATAAGAGATTTCAATTCAATTTTTATCCCACATCACTCTTTTTCTATAACTTTATTTTAACAAATTTTTTTTTTTTTTTTTTTTATAATGACTTTACTTGATTTATATAATTATTTATTAATGCCATGATTAAGAAAGGTTACCATCTTTCATTTATTATTATTATTTTTTTTTAATAATCGGGATGCCTGGACTAACATGCGTCTCCCTCAACTAATATTCGGAGGTCTAGCATTGAATATCCTACAAACCCAATGTTTTAAATTAAATCAAATGTGATAGCTGACTTAAGGTTCGAACCCAAAAAGTCAATAAAAAGGGCAAAAAACGGAAAAGTTACCATATTAATGTTCTTCAGTTTCCACATTCTGTGACAGTCATAGGTCGTTCCCGTGCTTTAATATTTTCTAATACCATTTTATGAAGGTTCCATTCTATTGCCTCAGATATTGTCCAATCCAATTAAAGTATTTTTTTTTCCCATGCGTTTGTTTACTTAATATTCTTTATGGAGTTATTTTTCCAGTCGAAGCATAGTACTTGTATATAACTTTCTTGAAAAGGTTTGAAAATCAAGTTAAAGACTTATAATTGCAGGTTTGTTAAAGCTTCTAATACACAGCTAAAATTTCACATGCATGAATCAAATCAATGCCAAACTTTGTTTGCCTTGAAGTTGCTTCATGTAATGTCTAAGTCAAACTACTGCTATTGCTTCTTTGAAAAGAAAATTTCACAACTTCAGCCATATATATATATATATCTTCATTGTCACTACTGTTGCAGGACCACATTATATATATATCTATGTGAAGAAGAAGCAGATGCATGCGTTGTTCTAAATATAAATAAGCATACGAAAATTTGCATTTTTTTCAAGGTGGTGCGTTTAATTCATTTAACTCCTGATTTTCTTTTAAGTGTCGGTGTATAATAATTACTGGTGGAGGACCTGGAGGCTCCTTCATTCATTCTTTGATATCAAGTAATTAACTACTCTTACAGGTTGCTTTTCTCCATTATGGTCGGTTCTCGGCTAACTTTTATTCCTTCTTTTTATAAATTTTCATTTTTTTATTATGTTTACCTCTTGTATAAATCAAACCCATGCTGAACGTAACCACCGTTTTGGTTCAATTTTCTTCTTTTTCCTAACATAAACAAAGTCAATTGGATTATTTATTCTGCAGAAGATAGTGGCTAGCTACCTGCATTTTTTTGTTTTTTTTTCTTCTTTTTCCACTCACATGTCAACTTCAAACCACATAAATTTAATAGAATTGATTATGGCCAGTTGATTTAAGATAATAAATTACTTCCTTCCATTTTCTTGTTATCCTTCTGATTGTCAAGCAAACTGGACCAAAATTTTTGGTTCTCTCTGTCTTCCTCTTTGACTCTTGTAGCCATGCTGAGCTCATAGTATCATCCAAAAGTCCAAAACACATAATCTGTAAATAGATATGATCAACAATAATGCATACAAAATTATGAAGAAACTGTTTCTTGCACCTAAAAGGCAGAATGCAAAAGATTTTTTTTCTAAGCTCACGATGGAGAAGACTTTTGTTTAACGACAAATAGGTCTATTCCCACCATCTATTTAACAAACTTCTTACTCTTAAGGAGTCTTATTCCAACTCATTCCAGACTTTTAAAAGCAAGGGAAACTTGCATGGATAATCTTCATGGTGATACTTTCTGAACTTTTATGCCGTCTAAGATTGTCTAAAAGGAAATTCAATTAACATTATTGTTCATTATATAGAATAAATTAATATTAGTACTTGAATCATATATATAATCCGATGGTTGATCATACTCCTTAGATTATGATTCGAGGTTATTTATTAATCTGATAACAATACCTACCAGTAACGTAGGTCAATGGCTTACAACATTCTTATTACTTATCCTTATTTAATTGTAGAATTATTGTTAAATTGTTGTCTGAGGTGTGATCTCTATAAATTATTTTAACGATCTTCAATCTGAATCCAACTCATTGATGAGTTTTGAAAGTACGGGAAATACAATAACTAATACTAATTAGACATTGGTCGAGTAGTTCGTTAGAGACATGAACGTATCTATTTAAGAGGTTTCGAGTTCGAGTCTCTTTTTTATTGCTAATAGAGGTAGCTTCTTGAGTTTTTACCCGGCTTATTCAAGTACCAGATGATTAGTTGTGGTGCACGTAAACTGATTTAAACACCTTCAGTAATATATTTATATATTAGAAATTTAGAATTTTCAACACCAGTAAGAAAATATAATCTTTTTGGTGATTCTGTGTTAATCTCTTTTGTGGAATAAAATTCTCCGAAAATTAAAGTGTGACAAATTTTTTATAATTGCTTTTTCTGTGGCGGTGGAAGACATGCACAAATTGAAGTCAAGAAATGGAAAAGAAGTAGGCAATTTCGTTAAGGTTTATGTGTTCAAACTGATCAAATTACTTGCCCTAATTAAATAATTGCTTGCACCATCTGCGGTTCATCATATGCACATTCAACAACAATCAATTTCTTGAAAAATCTATATACGATAAGAAGTTTGGATTCACAACTCAAAGTCCACCAATTAAACAACATTTAAACATAGTTATTGTATCTCCTCAAATTTATATACTTTACATGAGTTGTAATAAAACAAATTTACTGAGTTGAACGCTTGCCTCTAGTTACTTTTTCTAGCTTATTCTCCCCTGGGGAGTGAAGCTAGGAGCACAATGCAACGAGGTGGGTGCAGTACCACCACCATGCTCATCTGGTAAATATTGTCGTATATGACTCTGCTGTGCCATTGGCGGTGCTTGCTCCGATACTCGCCACATCTTCACTGACTTGTCCAGGCTGCCGCTGTATAAAATCCACCGCTTTTCACCAGAAATGGATCCCTCCTCTTTCTCCACTGCTAAACATTTGACAGGTCCACTATGGCCTGTTAACATCGATAAACACATGTGTTCCTTGTCCTTTCTCTTCCACAGGCATATTCCCATATCGGCTGATCCACTAACCACAAGATTTCCGGCTGTGACCAAGCAAAGAATCGCCAATTTATGGCCTCTCAAAACACCACCATGAGAGAGATGCATTTCACGTTCCCAGAAATTAACTAACCCGTCTGATGACCCGCAGTAAAAAGCTTTCGCATCTGGACTAAGAGCCAATGCTGTAACTGCACAGTCTTGCTTCAATAGAGTCTGCGAAAAGAAGTGTTTCGTTCCTTTCCCTTGCATTTCCCTTCTCCAGACCTTGACTGTGCCATCAGCTGATCCTGTAAACACTAAACCATCAAATCCCGCTACAATGGAATTGACAGCATCATCATGCGCCACAATGGATTCTAAACACTTATAATCCGAGGTTCTCCAGACTTTGAACGTTTTGTCCCAAGAAGCCGAGTAAAGAAGCTTTTTGTCTTCACTCAAACTAAGAGAAGCTATTGCATCAATGTGCTTAATCCATAGAGCATTACGATGGCGTCTAACTTCCACATAACTGCTTGGCTTCAGGGAATTCTTGATATAATCCTTCAAGGTTGGTAAAGTCCCAACACGCTTGTGAACACTAGCATCTTTAGAAGAAACCTTCCAAACTCTAATCTTCCCATCTTGATGACCTGTAAAGATCTTCTCACCAGCAATAACGATTGCTTTAACCAGCCCACTGTTGGATTTAAACCCAGAAAACTCCCTCTGGCTCTTCCAAACCCTAATATTTTTGCTATCAGAGCCTGTATACAAGAGATCACCAGAGGCCGCTAGTGAGTATATATGACCCTCTTCGCGTACTAATGATCCTATCAGTACATTTGGCGAGAAACTATTACCAGGAGCAGACGAAGCCTCGTGATGAGCGGACCATGGAGACTTCGAATACGGAGAAGATGTCTCATGATACGGAGAACTATCTAAACCAAATGGAGATGAATTGTTGTTGACTTGTTGCGTCATGAAATCATCCTCTATAGGGTCTGAATTACTCAGCCTTCCAAATTTCTGGCCATGGAAGCTGTTTTGTTCTGAAAATACACGCCCAGCTCTTGACCCTCCTTTCATTGCATTCATCTTCTTATTATCAAATACAACAAACACAATTTGGTGTGCAGAAACAACAAATAAATTAAAAAGAAGAAGAAGATCAGTGTGTAATATTTTATAAAGAATAAAGAGGAAAACCAGATGTGAAGGTAACCGAAAGCTTCAATAATAAAATGAAAGGAAAAGAAGTATAAACAGAAAGAGAGAGATAGAGTTTAAGAGGTATAAAATCTCCGTAATGGAAATGAATAAATTAATAATAGCAAATTACAAGATGACCAATACTATTTGGTTCTACAATCAAATCCCGTTGGAGACAGGTAAAAGAATTTTGTTTCCCTATGGTTATTTTGATACATCCAATCAGATCTTGCCACGTTGACTTAGAGTTTTGATCAAATGGAATCCGGGAAAAGAGGGTTAGGTGGCAGTAGGAAATCGAGAAAGACCATGAACAGAGATGATGATGCGTCGTAGATTGTTAGTTAGGTCGTTTTCTGGTCCTGAAATGGAGGAAGCGGAAATTGTACGATTGTAGTTTGCGGGTACTGAAATAGGAAATAGTAGGACTTTCTTTGTTAATCAAAGCAAATATTGACTTTTGACTTGGTCTGTGGCCAATAGCGTACTTTGTTCTTTTCGGTTAGAGTAAACGACATATTCTGGTTTCATAGGAACAGTGTTATGAATTTTTAGGATTTAGAAGGTGCAATTACCATAATGCCCTTAACCTAAATTAATAAATTATATTTTAACCCCTAAATTAGTAGAATTATAACTTACCATTTTATTTTTAAATTATATCAAAAACACCCTCAGTCACTATACACCCTCACCGAAAATAGCCCGATCTGGGCTGTTTCCGATGACGTCGAACCCTCTGGTCACCTCCATCAGCTTCCCCGTAGTCCGTAGTCCATCGTCCAAAACCTCTCTGGTTCCCGACTCATTTGCCCCTCTAATCGCCGATACCGTTAGACTTAGGGTTTCGGTGTTCTTCACCGGATTCAGGTCGATTTCGGCAATGAAAATCCAATTGGACACCACCAATGCAACCACCGTCCCCAAATCTATAAAACTCCTATGTCCCCAACAACTGTTTCGTCATCATTCATCGGCCGAGAGTTCGTGTTCATCGACCATTTTTCATTGCCGTGGCTAGAGATCGGCAAGTGATGAGGGGTTGTGAATGGTATGGTTTTGTAGAGGGGAGGATGGGGGTTCAAATGGTGGTGACAAGGGTGATTTTGGGTGGAAGAATCGCCAGAAAAGAGCGAAAACTCGAGAACGATGGCTACTAACGTGCGCGGGAAGACTGTTAGAGGCAGTGGTCTACTAACGTGCGCCGCCCATGTAAAATGACCATTTACCCCTTTACCATTACATCAAACATTTTTTCGTCACTTTAAGGGTGGGAATCTGGAATAAATAGAACCATGGTACTAACTTGCGATTTCGTCCAAACCTTGGGTGGAATATGTCGTTTACTCTTTCTGTTAAGAAGATGCTGGCAAGGTGCCATGCAATGATGCAAATTTTAGTAATTTCCTTTTATTGTATTATAATTAGCCTGTATTAATTAAGGGAAGCCCCGGTTCTTGGCTGGTCATTGACTCGGCCCTGCCTTAATACACAATAATCCTTTATATCCTAAATTTATCTAATTATATCTTAATTTTGGGTAAATTTTGGATCATTAACATTTCTCGTATATATACTTTAAATCTATAGATTTGAAAAGTACATTTTAACTTGAGTTTTAAACAAGGACATTTCTCCTAAAAAAACACAATCAGTGATTAAAAAACAAAAATATCCTTTCATCTTACACGTCATCTAAAATAATTACGTTTCATACTTCATACTTAGAAACTGCATTTTGATCCATATATTCTAAACTTTACACTACTCACGTTATAGATTTGACATTTTTTTTTTTCACTTGATTATTGCTTCGTTTAATATACTTTGAGGTTTTTTTTTTTTTTTTTTTTTTTTTTTTTTTTTTAATATTGAAAGTTTTTATAGTAATTAATAGATTTTTTTTTTTTAAATTTTGGCTATTAAATTATTTCAATTAAAGATATATATTGTGAGATGTATCTCATGTTATTTTTTTTTAATGATTTATATTAATATTTACAGTAAGTTTATTTTAAAATATTTATGATCTAATAAATATTAATTTTAATTTGAAGATTTTTTTTTTTTTTTGTTTGTGTGAAAATAAGGGCCTATTGATATAGAAATTAATTACAGTTGTTTGTTTTTTAAAACAAAGAATACAACAAATTTTATGAAAATGTGTTTGATAAAAATGAGTATAATTGTTTTCAAAAAGAGTTTTCGAATACAATATTAAAAACTAGTTTAAAATTAAAAAAACGATTAAATGGTTTTCAACAGCTTTTAATTTGAAAATAGTTTTTAAATTTTATATTTAACACATTTTCAAATATTGAAAATATTAAGATACAACTCAAAATTTTGAATCATATTTTAATTAAAAATTTTTTTTTTTTGAATCACAAATCAAACAGGTCTTTTGAAAAATTCCACTATTTGGGAATCATTAGGTGAGGAGTATCAATTTTAGAATCTATGGGTCAAAGTGTTACGAATCTAAATATGTGTATCATAGATTAAAGTGAGAAGGAAGAAGGGTAATTTTAAGGAACTACCCTTCTTTTAGGAGGAATTTTAACTTGTTGAAACAATCAAAGGTAAGAGTTGTCACTTTTTCAAACCCATGTGTTACATTTTAATTTATCCAAACCTTCAAATTCATATTTATATAAAAAAAATATTAGTTTTTGGAGGTTTATAATCCACATAGGCTTAATACTTTGTAATAAGATATTTAAAAATTTCCAATAAACACAGGATATTAGTTGGTAGACAAATTAACAAACAATAAATATTAATAATTAAATAAATTAATTTTTAATATTTAAAATTAAATAATTTTTGTTTAATCTAGCTTAATGATAAATTTCGAATGCACTAACAATATACATAATTTTGCCTAATCCAATGTCACATCAAATATAATATTATTATTTATAGTTCAATTTTATATTATTTAACTAATTCAATTCAATTTAGATGAACCTAAATATCAATATAGTATAACATAACAAATGTAATATTAGTGGTGGGATAACATTATCACAAATAATCTAGTATAACATAACAAATGTGATATTAATGATCACGAATAATATTATCATAAATAATGCTGTAGAATCGAATTGATAATCGTATACCTATCCACAATATCCCATTCAATTTAACCGCCTGGGCTATCTACGATGGATTGTATTAACAATTTTGCTATTAATTGCTGTAAGATAGTATAGGGGAATGCCCTTGTGTTTTTGTTACAGTAATGATACCGGACCACTTGAGAGTTTCTTTCATTTCATTTTTTTTTTTCTGAAAAAAATTCCTGGACTGTTAGTTTTAGTCGTTAACGTTACAGGAATAAACTGAAGAATGACCCTATTGCCCTACATTATCATGTTAATACCATAATCACCCCAATTAATGATGGAATGAGACAAAGAAGAAAACAAGCCGTTATAAAGCAGATTAGAACGATGAACATCGGTGCAAGAGGCGTGTAACCACCGCCTATAGTTATTCTCCGTCAGTTAATTTTCCCGCTCTGGGTTGAACCTCGCTCTGTCAATTAGGGCATGAAAACAAAATTTCTGATTGTGTCTCGAGAATCATTTCACATTTTATGCCATGGCAAATCTCCTTAACTAATCAGTCCATAATGTTTTTAACGAATATAATCCACCGCAAGCTATCTTCTCTCTTGCAGCCATGGCTGCAAGGTGAGCCAGAGCTGGAGCTGAAATTAGGGTTCATAAAATCTCACGCGATTTTGAAGAATCTTACTCTTAACTCTCAGTGTATCAATCAATTGCTAGACGAAGAGTCGTCTAATAGCTTATTCGTCAAAGAAGTCAAAGTCGAACAATTGATACTTAGCTTCTCGCATTGGTTTTCCACTGCATTCTCCTTCGAAATTCGAGGCGTTCATGTCACACTCTCAGCTAGGTAAATTCACTGTCGCTACACGCATTTGTGCTGGACTAGTGTTTCAGTTTTCTCTAACGCACTTTATTTTGTGTTTTTTTATGATTGTTCATTGAAGAGAAATTAAAGAGGAAAGATTGAGAAAGGATCGGAAATCGAGTAATTTGCTTTCAGAGGACGTTAAAAAAAGTCTTTCTGCTATTGATCCTGAGGTAAACCTGTCTTGTCTTGTTTTTGTTTTAAGTCAGCGGCCGACATTTTATTATTGGTTTAATTCTAAATTCTATGGAGGTTGAGTGATTAAAATCAGCCTTGACATTGACCTCAGGTCGTTGGTGAACCAGCTAATGTTAAATAGTTTTTGTTCAATTAGAGTGATACGTATTGCAAGCATACTGCGTTATATCCAAGTCTTGTATTCTAAACTGATGACTCTAATTTTGAGCTGCACATCATAGACCATATAATCACATAATTCACATATACCCCAAAAACAATGTCACTTCACTTGGCAAATAAAATTTGGGATGCAAATTGGAATACATTATCATTATTCTTATTTTAGTTCTTATTGTTTTTTAATAAAGGGCTAACTACAAATGTACTACTGTAGGCATTGATAAATAAGTTTGTTAAGAAGACATCGAATCCAACTAAAACATGGTTTTACTATAAAATTTTAGAAAGAAAAAACCGTAAACAGAAACCGAATGAAGTTTAATGAATAATCCACTTGTTCTTTACTTCACTTTCCATATAAATTTGGATATTGCTTATTTTATAGGCGCCTTCTAACTTTTATAAAAAAATAAACAAATGAATAGGGAAAACAAAATTCATGTGGTACTTCATTAGTTTGTTGGTGAGGCTCAGCTCCATAAGGTGACATATTCTACCAAAATTTAGTACAGTCAATCAATTGTTCTATTCACTCACTTAAGCATGTGAAATCTTGCATACTAATTTGATCATTTATGCTTGGCCATATCGATGAGGCTTTTTAATTTTTTCAGGGTAGTGCTCTGCATGATGTCTTGGAAAGGATCATGAACATCAGTCCTTCGAGAAATAAGATTAGAACTCATATTTTAAATCTTATTCTCAATCATTGCCATCTACAGATTCTTAGCATTAGGCTGCAATTGCAACTCCCTGTTGTTGATGATTCATTTGCATATATCTTGGTAGTAAAAGAGCTTAATGCAGAATCTCAATATTTTCAGCAAGGATGCCTTCTGAGAGGATTAGTTGGTGCTGTTTTTCGACCTCTGAAAGAGATTTATTTTGTTATCAATGGCAGATGTTTTGAGATTGGGTATAAGAGGAATGATCATACAAACACTGTTTGTTCTTCAAATGAGCTGATCACTTCTATTACATTGGATGAACTTCAGCTTGTAGATTTGCATATTCGCGTTCCAGAATTAAGTCTTTTGTTTTGTCCCGTTGATCTCAATGCTTTTGTGTATCTTGGTAACCTAACTTCAAAAGAGTCAAAGCATGCTAGAAATGGTAGATTACTATGGAAGCTAGCTTCAAGAAAGATTGGCCTTGTGACTTCAGCTCCCAGTTTGTCATTGCATAATTTAGTTAGTCTTGTTAGTCTATGGCTACGTTATGTGAACACCTATGAGGATTTACTATTCCTACTAGGATATTCTGCTGATAACTTACTAAAAAGATCTGCTGTGAAGATGTCCCAAGATAAAATGTTTATAGCTTCTGTTAAAGACAGTTGGGAGGTGATTTCTCATATTGAGAAAGAGCTGCCTCCTGAAGCCATTGCACAGGCAAGGCGTATAGCCCGGTACAAGGCTGTGTCAAATGTTCAACATGCTGAAGATAGTTACAGAGAGTCCTTTGTCATCAAACACTTAAAAGATTTCTGTAAGATCCTTCCACTACTAGCATGTATATGGAAAGTTATGTACAAAATATTCCATCTAATTGTACATTTTTTATTTTTATTTAGATTTCCGATTCAAGAGTCTAATGTGAATCGAAGAATTGTTTCTGAGCATTCTTGTCCACATTATTGCTTCATTCTAAACCTTGAAAATGTTACCTTAACTGTCTATCCAGAAAATTTAGTGGACCCTGTTAATGAAAGAGTAGAATCACAAACTGGGATTTCAAGTTCAGATTTCCTTTCCTTCTGTCTTTCAGTTGATAGTCTGATATTAATGTACATAGAAGACATCTCTGAAAAGTCTATGTCTGTTTCCTGTGGGCAACTGAAGGTTACATCATCAACTTTTATCAGAGCCCCTATCAGGAAAAGCAGTTCAAAGAATTTGAATTTTATTGCTTCCGAGAAAGGACATCGAAAAGGAAGAGTCAGTAATGTCAAAAGTATTTTATGGGTTGAGCCTGCACAAATGTTTCTCCGTTCAGAAACTAATAAAAGCAGTTCAGCTGTTCATTCTGAAGGTGCATTTGACCCAGTTTTGGAAAAATTTCTGGGAGAAATGTGGATGAACTGGAAAAGATTTTGCATGAAATTTGAAGACAATGAAATTGAATATTCTGATAATCCGTGGCTTCTCTGTGAGATAAAATGCTTTTTGACTTATCCAGACCTTAAGAGTCCAGATTCTGGGTTTTGGAAATGCAACTTGACCGTGGGAAAGTTAAATTTAGCTTTAGGAGATTCATCGATACTATCTATGGCTCTTCTTCTTCGGCAGATACAGCATGCTTTGTGTTGGACTGAGGGCAATGGGAGGTCAAAGAAACTTTCAGGGTCTCCCCCAACGGTTACTGATCGAATTGGGATCAATTGCAATGGTATATATGAGAACTATGCTAGTGGAATTAAGATGGGCTTGCTTAGAATCCTTCCGGAGAAACATATTCAAATTGGAGTACTCATAGCAGGTCCTCACATCCAAATATCATCAGGGAAGGTTGGGTTTCATGACTGAAATGAAGACATGAATCATTTGAAGGGTTTTCACCTTGAATTTGATGTCCACAACATTGAAATTGTTGTCCGGCCAACCACAAAATCAGATTTGTCATCATTTACCAGATTTCCAGGATCTGATGATGCAGAATCGGAGTGCATCAGATTGCAGGAACCTCAGCTGATTGATATACCTAAATCAGATGATGAAAAGTATGCATCTGAAGGGTGGATTTCACTTTGTGCTTACCTTAGAGTTAATGGTTTGAATGCTTACTTGGTTGACTCAGTGGAAAAACAACAGAATCAAATTTTGTTATTGAAGCCAATAACTTTCCAATTATCATCCTTCAGGTAGAGTCTTTTTGCCTTATGATTTCCCTTAAACATTTTTTCCATCTTATATGTGTGTGTGTTTTTCTTGAATTGATTATGTTTAGCTACGTAAGGAAGTTGGTTTTTTCAGCCCTTGCTCCCTAACCCAGCTCAGAAGGAAAAGTAAAAACTAGGGATCTGTAATTTGTATTTAAAGGTTTCATAATTGTTCTTTCTTTATTTAGATTAAAATGTTTTGTATTGTTATTTTTTCTTTCCTGCTATCCTTACTTCTTTCCCTTAAACTTTACTTGTTTGGACAAGATACTTCAATCTTATTTTTTGACAATTTATTAGGTTTTCCAATGTGGTGGTGCAGTGTAATTTCCTTTCACATGAATTACACATATGAATCCTTTCTCTTATAAAGTTTCAGTTTGTCCTATCTTCCCATTCTTTTGCAGTATGCAATTCATCTGGATTTATGTTTTTTTCTAGATACTTCTAATATTGCCATTTTAACCTTTCTCATTTGTGAAAAATCTTGGTGATCTTGAGAGTTGCGGATTGGTGAAGAGAGACATTTTTGTGTTATTATTGACAAACTGTCTATCTTGTCTTTACTCTTGATAATTAAACGGATTATATCTCTATTGCAGGGAGTATGTTCATTCATTAACCACAACTGTTATTGCCGTCACTGTAGCTTTGTGTGGAATGGCAACAGGTTTCACTATAATGTCATTCACGGATGAGTTGTATGTTTTCCTTCAGGTGATTCCTTATTGTGGCCAAATTAGATTTGAGAATGTTTTTGTTAATATTCTTGGTCTTTAATAAATGACATAGTTATTCTAGAGTCTTCAGTATACTCTTTTCAGTGTTTTCATACTCATACTTCATGTGCATTTATGTATTAGTCGAACTTTGTTTTCTTCTTTTGTTTTGAGATAAGTTCCACTCTCCCATAATGTCAAAGTAATTCTTATTGACCTGATTGGTCTGCACATTACATGTTTTATGGTTTAGCCCACCCTTGGTGGGCATATATGCCAGTCCTTCTAATAAAGTCATTTGTCACCCCTATTCCTCTCTTGGGTGTTCAGTGGTTTGGTTGATGGTAACTTTATGATTAGTGATTGACGCCTATGACTATGTTTTCCATTTCTATAGAAAAGATTTCAAGCTATGTGCTAATTGTTCTTCTGGAATTAGAAACAAATTTATGGAAGGTTAAATCTAGATAAATAATTGAAGTCAATCATTAACCTAACAAGCATTTTACCATTCTTGTGAAACTGAAATTACTGTAATTGCTGCTAAAAAGTTCTTTGAAAAACTGTGAAGGTATGCTCAACTTCTTTACCTACACAAAATTGCTTTGGTGGTTTGAGAATCTTTGTACAAAATAGTTGGCACTTTAATTTCTGAAGACAGTAAAGATTCACAAATTGCCAATTTTGTGAGTGATCTCTGCATGCTAAAACTTGCTCGTTCTAGGTGCTTTTCCCTTGGGGGAAAGAAGTGGCGCTTGGGCTCCATTTGTTAACTGATCTTGAGTAAATAAAAAATTTAGTATAACTGTGCCATGGGTGCTTCTGTGTAAAACTAAAAGAGAAACATGGAGAGGGGGAGAGATAGAAGATTAGACTAGATGCTAGGGTTTCTATTTTCATCAATAACCTCTAAAAGTATTACATCAACGCTTATAGATTTCAGATTGTTGTCCTTTTCTTTTCCTCTCTTTGTGAGAACTTAGAATCCTTGTATAATCATAATTTTTTGAATTGATACATACATACCTAAACAATATTCTTTTCCCAGGTGGTTGTAGGCTCATTCACTGCTGCATCATATGCTTTGAATAGCTTTGATTCTGTTGTATATGTTCCCGTTCAAGAATTTATAGGGCAAGATATGGTTCCCTTGGAATACAAGAACAAGGAAAATACTGGAAACTCAGCACCCTTGATATGTACGAGCACTCTGATTTCACTTAATGGAACCTTTAAGCTCAAGTCAAGTGACTTATTTTTTCATAATTCTAGGATGAGCAATAAGGTGAGTTATATGAAAAAATTGGATGCTTCAAATCGCAAAAGGTCGGTAGATGATTTTCTTGATTATGGATTTTGGATTTCTGTTCATCAAACATGTATTGACATATCTTGTGAAGAAGGGAAAATGGAAGTTTTCTTTGACTTGTCAGGAGTTAAGTCTCTCATGGTCAGATATGAGGATCATATCGGAAAAAGTTTTGATCACTTGGTACTTGGAAAATTGCTGCTACAGCCACATAATTACTTGCATGAACTCTCTCTTTCTAATTGCATATTTACATTATTGTTGAGTCACCCTCATGATGCCTCATCTTCGGGTACTGTGAGAGATGCAATTGGTCGTTCTAGCTCGGTGAATAATTTTTTGCTTTCTGTGGAGAATTCCCCTTTAAAAGGTGAGTATGAAAAATCAATTATTTGGTCTAGTCGTTTTGTTCAGAAGTTGGGATTTGCTCCAAATACCTTCACACCAGCTCCAAGTCACTGGATACTCATAAACATTGCATTTGGTGAGGTTTTCATGACAAGTTGCTCGGTAAAGAATGGTCTAGTTGGAACCCATCAAATTAATAAGCTTCTGTCTTCACTTTCTGTGGGGGGAGAATTTCAGACAGTCTCTTGGACAATCCAGGTGATAATATTCTGCATTAGACAAAGTAATATTCTCCTTTATCGGTTTTGGCTTTACTTGCAGTTAAATTTTGAAGCTTGGTTGTTTAAATTGTCTAAATGCTTATATATGATTAAATATATGTGAAATTTCTTTCATATGAATTCTGATTTCCCACATTCTTTCAATGGGAGTGACTGTGTTGCTTCTGGCAGGGTGGTCTTCTTTTTCTTGAAATAACTGCTTTGCAGATGTTTGTTCGCTGCTTTTCTTCATACGTTGATCAGATTGCAAATCTTTTATCTATCTTACAATCATCTGCTGAACATATTCAAAACACTGAAGATGTTGTGGATATGACTGGACCATGTGTGGATTATATTGAGGAATCTGCCCGAGGAACACTCCTGACATCTCAAAGAGCCAAAAGAGAACTGCTGGAAGCTTTTGCTGTAGACTTGTCTCAATTTTCTGTTGTTATTGTAATCAAAGATGAATCTGGTATATATATTTCTTCCTTAGTCCTCCATTCTAGTTATCCTCAATGAATTTAGATAATTGATCCTGTTATGCAGGGTGTGTTCGGGAACTTGTGCTTGAGATTGATGCTCATGTGGAACTAGGGATGACAAACTTGCAAAAGAAGTTCAAATTTGAGCTTTCCCGCTTATCAATCCTTTCTCAATTCCTTCAAGAAGGTGTGGAAAATGAAATTCAAATTCCCCATTTCTCTTCTGTCACATCAAATGAGTTGTCATTTGGTTCCATCGTTGGAGTAGGCACTGTAACAGCTCAGTATAATGATGGGAATCGTTCATGTGATGCTGCAAGTTGTTCAAAGGGTCCTGTCTTCGAGAATGAATTTGCCATGGAGAGTTGTGCTTCTCAAGTCTTCCACTTAAGTCATCAAAACCATATCTTGAAACACTTGGGTGCTTTTATATTAACTGAGAAGGTTGAGAATAATTGGGTCGGGAGTGGTTCCATTTCGGGCTTTGATATGACAATTTCTCTGTCTGAATTGCAGGTGAAATGTTTTTAGTTGCCTTTTTTTAAATATTTTATTATTATTATTATTAAGATTGTAAGTGCCTGAATTTGTATGTGAACTTCTCATTCTGCTGAGCTTTGATTAATACCATTGTAGAAGCATATGTTTACCTTGTTTCTAGCTAAGGGGCCTGCATGGTATCATGATTCTAACATGATATTTTACATCAGATGACTCTTTCCATAATTTCATCCTTCTCTGAGGTATTCAGTGGAAAAATGTCTAGTGAAACGACAAAGAGGCTCCATTCCAATAACCAAGAAACCGACAACAGTTTGAAAACTGTGGTTCCAGATGGTACTCTGATATCTCTACAGGTTAAAAATCTCTTTCATTCAATTTTTTTGGAACTTGAACTAAATGTAACTCATGATTTTCTATAGGAGCCATTGTTGCAATTCAAGATGTTTGCCAACATACATACTTTGCAGTTGAAGATGGAGAAAATAAGTATACTCTAGTGGGTGCACTTCATTATTCTCTTGTTGGAGAAAGGGCTCTTTTCAGGGTAAGAAATTCAGATTGCATTGGTTTTCCATCAAATATAAGGACTTTGGTAATTAGAAGTTATTTTTTACTTTGTATTTTTGTGTTCTGAGTTGCTGTTACATAGAGGCTCAATTTTCTAGAGGCTTTGTGCTTCAATTGTGAGTTTTTAGACTTAATTTGCTTGACTAGTTTGGTGGCATTATCTGATATTTAGTTTGGTGAAGCAAAGATAGAATTTAGAAAATATATCAATTTGACTACATCAAATATGCTGCTCTCATAGTACAGCTTGAGGCATAGTTTTGAGGTTATCCATCTACATGTGGGAAGCTGTTTAAGGTTTTGAATATATTTAGCCCTGTGAATCAATGAGCATTTTCCAGAATCCTTGTTCTATGGAGGGTCTTAGTACAAAAGAAGTATAACCCTATAAATGTGGAACAAATAAATTTGCCTAATTAGAAGAAAAAAATTGTCGAATTAGTTGACTTCCCATTTTAAGAGGATTTTTTGAATTCCCAACATCATCATGTCGTAGTCTTTAGAAGATATTTATGAATTACCTATACTGTCAACAATTCATTTACCATCCACTATCCAGCTTTTATGTGGGTTATTTCTTGTTGGACTTCAGATCTTTCTTGATTGTTTACTCAATTACCTCTTCTCAAACTTATGTGTAGGTCAAGTACCAAAACCAAGGGAGATGGAAGTCATCAGTTTCATGGTTCTCTTTGATATCATTGTATGCTAAGAATGATTCAGGGAAACCATTGCGATTAAATTATCGTTCTGGGTCATGTTTTGTTGACATTTGCAGCACTGATGACAGCAAATGGGCACTTTGGAGAGCTTTATCTTGTGAGTCTGAGAGTTACAATGGTGATTTGGACTGGGAAGCCCGCAATCAATTGGTTAAAGATACCTTTTACCTTGTGAACAAGAAGAATGATTGTGCTGTTGCTTTCATTGATGGTGTGCCAGAGTTTGTTAGGAAGCCAGGAAATCCTTTCAAGTTTAAACTGTTCGATCACCTTTCTGTGGCTCGTGACTCTTTAGTGTCAGATAGTTATTCTCCAGGTGCCTCTGGAACTAATCTGTATCATATTGAACATGATGATGAAGGGAGGAATTCTGGGAAGAGTGGAGGTCTTCCTTGTATTGATATTACAGTTGACAAGGTTGCTCTGACAATCGTCCATGAGCTTTTAGATACAAAGGACAGGCTTCCACTACTTTGTGGTTGCATTAGTGATACCCAACTTACTGTACAAATTCTACCTACTAAAGCCAGGGTTATAAGCACATCAAGGGCTTTGCTATCTTACTTCGATGCCCAAAGAAGTTTATGGTTAGTACCTATTTCCAAACTCAAATTGAGAGTAAACTAATTCTATATTATTGTTACTAGCCTTTTGTTTGAAATTTATTTCCCATTCAAACAACCATTTTTTTTTTTGTTTGAATTTGTAGGAGAGATCTTGTTTGCCCAGTTGAAATATGTGTTTACTATCGTTCTAGTTCCCAAATTCAGGGTTCAGAAATTTTTTCACATAAAATGCCTCTTCATATATATTGCAGAACCGAGGTCAGAATTTTGTTAGTCAGATTGTATTTTCTTTCAACTCTTTTTACCTTTGCTATTGCCTTAGCAATTTGTTTTGTGATATTTACAGGTCAATATATTTCTAACTGAGCTTTCATTGGACATTCTTCTGTTTGTTATTGGAAAATTAAATCTGGCTGGTCCTTATTTAATCAGAAGCTCTCGAATTTTTACCAACTGTTGCAAGGTTTGCCACTCAATTATGTTCTCTCTTCCCACCACCATCTCTCTATGTGTGCGTGTGTGTATTGTGGGTTGGTTTTTCTGGGTTCTTAAAAATAATAATATTATTGATACATCTAATATAACCCTTAAATTTTGAGATGATATTGGATTTATTCTTATTTTCTTTTGTATTTAATGTCTGATTATATCGAAGCTTCGGTAGTTTGGATTGGTGTCCTACTGTTCTGTCTCTATCTTCATTCTCTTTCATTTTATAGTTTTTATTTTATATTCTTGACTCTAACTTTGCAAATTTGTATCCACGGCAGGTGGAGAATCAGTCAGGTTTAAACCTTCAATGTCTCTTTTACAATCAGCAAAGTGTGACAGTAGGTAGAAAACAGTCTGCTTCCATTTTCTTAAGGTACCTCTCTGAATTACATAGATCATAATTCCCCTCCGATAAATATTTCTTTGTTGAAGTCTGCTATGCTGTCAACCTGATAGTTTGAAAATAGGCAGAAAATAGTCTGCTTTCATCTGGTCTTCTCTACCGTATGCTCTCTTTGGTTTTGGAAATGTATGTATGTGTGAATATCATATCTAGGCAGACATATATATAGTTTAAAGGCTTATGAAATGATAGGATTTTCAGAAGAAAAATTGTGTTTAATACTTAATGGGTACTAGTACTTACCATAAATGGACATGGTTATTTAAAAAAACATATGTTATTGCAGATAATTAATTTACTTGTTGCTTTGAAAGTCATTTGAGCACAGACATAGGCATGCATATATGTCTGCATGACCCTCATTCTTGACGTTTTCTAATTTTTTTGGTAGAATTGATTGATCTTGACTAATACCTATTTTTAAGGCACTCAACTTTAGCAAATCAGCCTCCAGATATTTCGTCGGTTGTTTCAATCCAACTTTCTCTTCCTGGATCTTTTACAACTTCTTCGATTAATCTTTCACTTTTAGAAGCTCAGTCATTTGCTTGGAGAACTAGAATACTGTCAGCCCAAGGTACGTAAATTTTGTCTTTCTTTTGCAACATAATTAGTGACCTTTGCCTAGTTGATGTTAGTTTTTAAGAAGCTTTTCAGAAATACAATGTGAGAATCATTTGGATCTTTCCAGTCAGCCATAAAATATTGGAAATAGACGTATTGTCATGAATTCATATTTTATTGGTCTTTGGTCCTATCAGTTGTAAGTCTAAAACTGCTGCCTATGCTGTGGCTATACCTGTTTGTCACATGTGGATTTAGCCATAGACTTCAAGTTGAGCTACAGCTATTGAAAACACAAAGAGCCAACTCTTAATACATGCTTCTGGCACAGAATCCTGGATAATATATAAGTCGCCTCTGGAACCATATTCAATGATTTCTCTAGTTACATTGGATAGGAATGATCATGATAAACCACCTTGAATCTCATTCTTCTTTATTACTTTTACTTCTCAATCAATCAGCTACCTTTTGCATGCAATTATTTTGAGTGCCACAGATGAAAATCAAAATCAAGCTCCTTTAGTTATAAATTATTTTTTTCTTCTGTTATTGAACAGATTCAAGAACTTACCCCGGGCCATTTGTTGTGGTAGACATTTCAAGGAAATCTGAGGTACTTGCTCAAACCACTTGCCCCTTACTTTCAGCCTAGTTCACTACTTGCTGCATTTCAATTTTGATTTTTTCGCCTTTCTTTAATCTGGTGCAAACTTATAGGATGGTCTGTCAATTGTGGTTTGTCCTCTAATAAGAATACATAATGAAACGGGATTCTCTATGGAGCTACGTTTTCGACGAACTCAAGAACAGGAAGATCAGTTTGCATCTGTTTTGCTAAAGCCAGGAGAAACTATTGATGATTCCATGGCAATGTTTGATGCAATCAATTTCTCTGGTGGATTAAAGAAGGCATTGATGTCTTTAAGTGTTGGTATGCGTTGGTACTCCAATGTTTAAGTTATATCTAAATTCTGCAATAATTTATCTGTTACGTTTATTTTGCACCATGAATAAATCTTTATCTTCTCTACCTATTCTTTGTCTTCTGACTCTGTAATAAATATACTTGTCATGTTCGAAGCACAGTTTAAGAGTGGCTGTGGCAAGAATTTTTGGTTGGAGTATTTTTTGTGTGCCTGCACATCTGCATGTTCCTTCTCTCCCTATTTTCTGTCTTCTGCATGTTTAAGTTTGATTTCACTACACAAAAAGAAATTTTGATGAAAATAGTTTTTGTTTGGTTAATTAATCTTTCCCTGTCCCACTTGAAGGCCAAAAAAGAAAAATCAGGATGTGCACATTTTCTCTTCTTTCTTAATTCTTGTTACTTCTGTTTTTCTTCTGAAACTTTTGTGTTTGGAAATAATTTGTAGGAAACTTCTTATTCTCTTTTAGACCTGAAAATCTAGATGGCCTGATGAACTCAAAGAGTTCACTTTCAGTGGAATGGTCAGATGAGCTCAAAGGTGGAAAGGCTGTTCATCTCTCTGGAATATTTGATAAATTAAGCTATGAAGTCCGAAAGGCTTTATCTGTTGAATCAGAGAAACATTCCTTTAGCACTGCACATTGTGCTCTCAAATCAGATGATGTGCATGTTTCAAACATGCATTTTCTAATTCAAAGTGTCAGAAGAGACGTGCCTATTATAGATCCTGATAAGTCTAGCGATGGGTTTGAGAATATAAATTTGCCTACTGCATTACAAGAGCAGAAGGAAGTTTTTCTTCTACCTACCATGCAGGTGTCCAATCTATTGCACTTGGAGATACAAGTGCTTTTGACTGAGACTGGTAAAGAGCAGAAAATGAACTCGAATAATTATTTTTGTATCATACCACGGACTTATATTCCATTCTTTTGCAGAGTTGTCTTCCATTACTAGCTCTGAAAACATTGGGAAGCAGGCAACTATACCATGTGGATCAACAGCTGATTTTTATGTTAATCCTGCCATAATGTACTTCACTGTTACTTTAACTGCTTTTAAATCAAGCTGCAAACCAGTAAACAGCAGTGATTGGGTAAAGAAGTTACTTAAGCATAAGAATGATGTGCGTTGTTTTGACATTGATCTGGATTTTGGTGGTGGAAAGTATTTTGCTTCCTTAAGATTGTCTCGTGGGCAGAGAGGCATATTAGAGGTTGTTACTCAATGTCCGTGGATAATTTATAATATTCATTTGATATATTTCTTGTCGTTTACAGGTTTATGGTCAATGCACATTTTATAACCCTTGCAAGTCATATAGTTGGCAAGCTAAACAGCTTATGTTTTTACAGGCTGCTATTTTTACAGCCCACACCATTAAGAATGAAACTGATGTTTCACTATTTCTCTATGCTCCTAATCAGAAGCCTTTATCAAGGTAGTCACTGAATGAACTGATGAATGGTTAATGAACTCTTTCTGAATTGATGAATTGTCTGTCCTTGTCAATACTTCATTGTTATGAATGTTTGCAGGAATGAGGTTGAGAAATTTGGTTCCAGCATTCCTCCTGAGTTGGGATTATTTTTGCCACCTAAGTTAACTGCATCATGGCTTTTAAGGTGAGATTAATTGGATGACCGGACTATATTAATGCATAAAGTTTATGCTCTTCCTGTATGATGCTTAAAATTGCTTGATGTTTGCCAGATCCCACAAAGTGAAGTTCAAATTGTTTGAAGATCATTCATCTGAGGTACTGTTAGACTTGGATGCTTTATCAGGTCTTACAGAGATAAACTTGGAAGTAGAGGAAGGATCTGGAGTCAAGCATATTAGCAGATTCGGAGTGTCTATGGGACCGTATTCAGGTAAAGTGGTTGTTCCATCACAAACCACATCTATTGTTCCGAGACATGTTGTTGTTAATGAGACACAGCAAACTATCATTGTTCGACAGTGTTATTTGCAGGTTCGCTCTCAATGCTTCAGTTATTTACTTGTCACTTTTTTTAACTTTTCAGGTACATTCTTATGGCATTTCCTTAATTCCCACCTTTTTTTTTTTTTTTTTTTTTTTTTGTGGAAAGGATGACATGGCAGGGATGCTTCACGTCAATAGTAAACAGAGAACAACATTACAGTTGCGTGATGGAGTTAACAGGAAGAGAGAATTCAGTTTATTTGAGAATATTATTGGAAAACACAGAAATGATAATGATAAATCAATGATGTTTATCCAGTTTCGACTGACTGAATCTGAATTGGGTTGGTCGGGGCCATTATGCATCTCTTCACTGGGACGCTTTTACCTAAAATTTAGAAAACAATCTAGTCAAGTGACAGAACCAGACAGCAATGTAACAGAATTTGCTACTATTCATGTGGCAGAAGAAGGCTCTACTCTTGTTGTGCACTTTCACAGACCACCAATTTTCAATCTACCATATCGGATCGAGAACCGCTTGCAGGGTTCATCTATTACTTACTATCAAAAGGTTCTGTCGTTGTCCCATTTCCCTCATATTTCAAATGTTAAGTTGATGTGGAATGGAACTAATTATGCATGTCTTAATTGTCTTTCAACTATTGTTGGAGCGTTTCCAGGATTCTTCAGAGGCAGAGGTTCTTGGATCTGGACGCAGTGTTGACTATGTCTGGGATGATTTGACTCTTCCTCATAAGTTGATTGTTCTGATCAATGGTAATCAATGGCCTTGTTACTTTATTATCTTTTATTCATAATATGTGTTAATGTTTCTGATATTTCACAAATGACATTTTGGAACTCAGACATTGAAATTTGAAAAACATGGATTCTACAAATTTAGTGGCCTCATTATAGTTTTAGATTTATTGTGTCCTTTAACCTGTGAAGATAGTCCTCTATCAATTTCTTCATTAAAATATGGCATGCATGTGAAACCATCTTTTGGATGTTTGATATAGCATTGTTACCGAGCATTCCTTCTTAAAAGGTTAGCTTGACCTGAGCACAATTTCTTAGACACATTTAAGAATTTAGCTTCCAGGTGGACTGTGGTATTTTAGTGGGCAATAATGAGCTACATTGTCAGCTCCAGGTAGGGATGGGCACGGGCCGCGTGGACCCCTGTCTCCGCCCCGACCCGAAAGCCCAAGGGGATTCCCCGATCCCAGTCCGAAGCTTGTTCGGAGAATTCGGGGAATCCCGAAAAAAGCCTGTTCCCCAAACTAATCCCAATTCCCGTTGGGGGTTTTTTGTATCCTTAGTTTTATTATCTTTTCTCCAAATTATATACCAACAAAAAAAAAAAAAAATTAAATATATAATATAAATATTAACCTAGACCTATCATCAAAAAAGAATTAAATCTATAATGTACATATTAATATAAAAACCATCATACTAATATCAATGTATAATGTCAAATGTATACCATATTAATGTATAATGTATAATGTCAATGTATACATATATATGTATAATATATATGTCAATGTGTAACTTTTGTTTATATCATTAACATATTATGTATAATATATATATTTATATATATATATATATATATATATATATATTACAAATATTTATAATGATTTATTATATTTAATCTAGTTTATTTATTACCTATTTGTTATAGTTTCATAAAATACTTACACAATTATAATTTGTCATCGTATATGTATAATTGATTTTTAAAATTAAAATTATTATATTTATATTATTATATGTATATGTAATAATGATATTACTATATATAATGTATAATGTCAAATGTATACCATATAAATGTATAATTATAATGTCAAATGTATACCATATGTAATGTATATATATAATGTCGAATGTATAACTTTTATTTCATAACATTAACATATATGTATATATATATATTACAAATATTTATAATGATTTATTATATTTAATCTAGTTTTATTTATTACCTATTTGTATAAGTTTTATAAAATACTTACACAATTATTTTGTCATTGTATAATGCATGATTAATTTTTAATTATTAAAATTAATATTGATATATATATATATATAATATATGGGCCGGGGAATTCAGGGCCGGGGCGGGTCGGGGCAAAACCTATCTCGGCCCGGCCCGTCCCCGAATTCCGGGGCCAATCTTGGGCCCGATCCCACCAAAGCCCAAACGATTCGGGAAAAATCCACCTCGTTTGGGCCGGGGTGCCGGGCTGTGTGCCCATCCCTAGCTCCAGGTGTCATGTTTACTACTACATTTTTCCTCTTTACATTTCAGTTGGCCTAGGGGAGAGCTATACTTGCCTTAAACGTTGGTCCCCAATATATCGTGATGTCATGTTATGGTTGGTCTTTTGTTTTTGTATCTGCACACTCGGATGTTTTCAAATGAAGACAAAAATCTAGGAGTATATATTTTTTTCCTTTGCTTTTAATTTATGCATGTTTCAACCAGGTTAACATGGGCCTGTCGAAAAGAATTTTGTTCTGCTGTTGCAATGTTTTCTGTGATCATTCCTATGCCAATGTCGTGTCCAACATGGTTGTTTCACAATTTCTAAGGTCCATTTAAATGGCTATGATTTCTCTAATCAGATAGCATACATAGCTTGCAATTTTTCGGTTGTGGGCATGCTAAAAGGCTATGAATTAATTAGTTATGTTGATTTCAATTGTAGATACACATACATTACGTGAAATTAACTTGGACAAGGTGCGGCCATGGAAACCTTTTTACAAACTTAAGCAACATAGAGGATTGGCATCTCATTTACTTTTGGGCAAAAAATTGGGAGACCAGAGAGCTAGTTTTGGTGAATTAAATGGAATAGAGATGGTAAAGGTGGGATATGAAATATGTGCAGATGGTCCTACACGGGTTTTACGGATATGCGAGTTTTCAGATGGCCATAGAGGTGACAGAATATTTAAGTTCTGTGCTAAGATTCAGCTAAGAATATCCCATTTTGCGATCCACTTGCTTGAACATCGAAAGCAGGTTTGTGTTAATTATACTATATTTTTTCAAGTAAACCTATCTCTCACTTTTTAATTTAATGTTCTTACTTCCTTGTTTAGTGTTGTTACATTACCATTTGACCTAAAAAAGGTTGATGCTTAAGTTTATAAATAAGGATCTAGCAATAGTATTTCAGTTCTAACACATTTGATCATGAACTGAAATAACTAGGGCTTCAACTAGCAACAAATGTAACTATCATTTATACAATAGTGGGGTTTGAACACAAAATTACTTGTTGAACATAACTTTGATATCATGTTAAGTAATTATCTGTACTAAAACCTTGAGCTTAAGTTTATAAGAGCCTAGCAATAATATTTAAGTTCTGACAAGCTTCATTAAGCTTGCAAATCTACTATATTTTGCCTGTCAAAAGATTTCTGATTGGGGTAATCATTAGTCTTGTTTCTTTTTATAGCTTAAGTGATTGTGAATTTTTACCATATGAAAATTTTACCAATAAGGATAAATGGTGTATCTGTTTCATCTGATTTACTATTACCTCCAGTTCTTCTTATATACACTCTTCTTTTCATTCTTTTAAACTGTTTGATGTGATTCTATGAATGATAATGAGCTGTAAAGTAGTTGTCTAATGATATTTATTGTCAATCATACGACTATGTCATCACTGAATAAGCAAAATCCTCTAAACTCAGTTTAGCATATTAGTTATAAGCTTATGTTTCCACCTTGGAGTTAAAGAAAGTTACTACTAATAGAAGTGAGTTCTGTTGGTACAATTGACCTAGTACTCATTACTTGGGAAGGAGTGATTTCAAATAATATGAGACCTGGAAACCATGGACAACATTAAACTAATCTTTTGATCTGATTTACAATTTTTTGAAGGATTTAGATGAGGGTGATGCAACATTTTATACACCCATTGTGGTTGCGAGGCTTGCGAATGTCAATCTGGATTCTATTTTTACTGATAGGCAGAAATATAACCAGATTTGTGTGCAGGTAATAATTTTCCAATGTCAACTGATCTCTATAGTAATGCTTGAGGCAAATAATTCTATTTAATCCTGATAGTGCCTCAATTTTCAAATCAATGCAGTCATTGAATGTGGAACACAAGTGGGTCGGAGCTCCTTTTGCTGCAATGCTTCGGAGACATGGATTGCATAATAGTGATTCAAATGATTGTGTTCTCAAAATTGTGTGTGTCCTGCTTTCAACAGGCTCCAGTGTTCAACAAGTTAAATACTCATCAATTGTTCTGCAGGTAGAATCAGGAAGTCCCACACCAGATTTTCCTTTCTTTTCTTTATTTATTTCTTTAGTGTTGTTTGATTACAATACTTGTGGTTGACTGTTAGAAGAATTAATAATATTGCTCGGTTTTATGGTATGCAGAAATGCATGCATTGGTTATGTAGCCTAAATTTTGTAACCTCTTCATGTGCAGCCTGTTGATTTGAACCTTGATGAGGAGACATTGATGAGAATTGTCTCTTTTTGGAGAACATCAGTTGCTGACTCAAATACTGAGAGTCGGCAGTTTTACTTTGATCATTTTGAGATTCACCCAATAAAGGTTTGAAGCATTTTCTCTGTCCTCTCTTGACTATGATATTTAGTTGGAATCTGGCTTTATCTTTTTGTTTCTATGTATTTATAGATCATTGCTAACTTTCTTCCTGGGGACTCTTACTCAAGTTACAACTCAGCTCAGGAGACTCTAAGGTCATTACTGCATAGTGTAGTAAAGGTGGGACAAAATCTCTCTAAATATGTATGAGACTTGGGTTTTTTTGTCCTTAGATGTGAGAAATATATCTGTTCCATTGAGCGTGAGTTGATTTTTCACTTGTAGGTTCCCTCCATAAAAAATATGGTTGTAGAGCTGAATGGTGTCCTGGTTACTCATGCTTTGATTACGGCACGTGAATTATTTAGTAAATGTGCAAAACATTATTTATGGTAATCCAATTTATGTATTCTATTCTGTTTGATCCATTTAGCTTATTAAGTTGTGCCTAAAATTTGATATAATTATCAGGTATGTCATGAGGTCGATCTATATTGCTAAAGGAAGCCCACTGCTTCCTCCGGCTTTCTCTTCCATTTTTGATGACTTGGCTTCATCCTCTTTAGATGTCTTCTTTGACCCTTCCCATGGATTGATGAATCTTCCAGGTTTCACATTAGGTAATTGTTTTGCATGGTTCTCTCTCTCCATCTATCTGTCTATATGTATCGCTATAGCTTTCAGAAGTAAATTACATGAGCCTTCTAAACATTAGCAATTGGCATTGATCCTGTAATTTGTGTTTCTTATGGAGCCTTCTAAAATTGGTTTCTGTTCTGGCCTTTGAAAGCAGGTACCTTCAAATTCATTAGTAAATGTATTTATGGCAAAGAGTTCTCAGGGACAAAACGCTACTTTGGTGATCTAGGAAAAACTGTGAGTCTAATATCAGTTTTTTATATGATTGGTATTGCACCCACCAAAACTATTAACAGAATGGATGGCCTTGCAGTTGAGAACAGCTGGATCTAATGTACTCTTTGCTGCTGTCACTGAAATATCAGACTCTGTCCTGAAGGGTGCAGAAACAAGTGGTTTTGATGGATTGGTACAAATCAACCTCTCATTTTGAACTAGTGCATATTATAATTTTCCTGCATTAATTTTGCACTTAAGAATTTGAGAGATTACTAATGTTGATGTTTTGGCTGATATTTATAATAAAGGTAAGTGGTTTTCACCAAGGACTACTGAAATTGGCAATGGAGCCATCATTGTTGGGGACTGCTTTGATGGGAGGCGGCCCAGACCGAAAGATCAAGCTGGATCGAACTCCTGGGGTTGATGAGGTAACAAATGTTATGCATGCAAGTTAAAAGACATAACAGAAAGAATAAACTAAAAGGACAGCAAAGTGTCTGAACATAATTGTCAGTCTAGCTAAGAAAAGTAGAGAGCAGGGATGAGCCCAGAAATATAATCTGGGGTAGTCCTTTCATAAATCAAGATTATAGATATTTGTAAGGAGCTGTGTAACCCTACCTGTTTGAATTGACAAAATGATAATAGCAGTTAAAAGCAATAATTTATTGACACTGATAATAACAGTTAAAAGCAATAAGTTATTGACACTGATATATGCATGTTACCTGTAGAGTTGAAGTAAAGACAGGGATTGTTGAGTATATCATTGAAAAGCATATGCTATTATATCTTGCAACATAATCAGCCGCCCAGATTCTTTTAATCAGCTTATGCATTTGAGATATTGTATAGATATGGCTGTAGCTTTCAGAATGAGATTTAATTTAATATTTGTATTTATGAAATCACTCACTAACTAGTCACTTGAAAATTTTCAGTTATATATTGAAGGATACCTGCAGGCTATGTTGGATACGATGTATAGACAAGAATATCTTAGAGTCAGAGTTATTGACAATCAGGTAATTGATGAGGAAGAAATGGGAATAATATCCAGCTTGTGCTCAAAGAATGCTATTTGTGGAGAGGAATAATTTTCAGTTGGCTTTTAATCTTGATACATGAAACTCATCGTGATATCTGAAGACTCCATAGTAGGTTTTTATCATAATTGTTTGGAAGTCGCATAAATCCTTGGACTTGATCAAAATCTAGTTTAATGTTAGACAGGTTTCTGAATTCCGATTAGGAAAACCTTGGGGTTTTATATGTGGACCGAAGTAGGGTAGAAGTGCTCTTATCATTTTAATTTATTCATGTAGGTTTTCCTCAAAAACCTTCCTCCAAACAATACCCTCATAGATGAGATCATGGATCGTGTGAAGGGATTCCTTGAGAGCAAAGCATTGTTGAAGGGAGATCCTTCAAGAACTTCGCAACCCTTACGGCATCTCCGAGGAGAGAGTGTAAGTATTCTCAATTCAATCTGCCTCTTTGTAATTTCTTTCTTTTATCTGTTTCATGGGTTCACATGTAAATCTGAAATAGCATTTTCGTCCATTTATGTTTGCATGAATATTTCCAAGGTAAATCTAATGGCTTCAACCTGATGCTTATGTCTGATCAAACTTTTCAAAGTAATATTTTACCAAAGGTTTCAACGTTTGACAAACAAACTTCATTCAACCGAAATATTGATGTAAAAGGAATAACCTATTACCGTGGTTTGGCACCCACTTGTTTGTTCATGTGATTTACTGGTTATTAAGTGTCAACGTGTGAGTCTGCCAAGTGTCAATCTGTTTGGCTTCCCATAGGTCTCTGAAAGGAAGATATGTTTTGAGATGTCGAATGACTGCTGTTAATTTTACCTTTCAAATTCACTACCTATATCAATGATACAAACAGGAATGGAAAATAGGACCTACGGTGTTGACATTGTGCGAACACCTCTTTGTGAGCTTTGCAATTCGGATGCTAAGAAGGCAGGCTGATAAGCTTATCACCAGCATCAAGTGGAAAAAAGGGAGCAAGGCTGACAATCGTAAAGCAGTTGTCCCTGCGCAACAATCGGCAGAAGAGGAGCATAATATGAAGTTCATTTGGAAATGGGGTATTGGGAAATTTGTGTTTTCAGGCATTATAGCGTATATGGATGGGAGGCTATGCCGTGGTATCCCTAATCCTGTAGCACGACGTATCGTTGGTGGCTTTCTGTTGAGTTTTCTTGACAGAAGTGAGAATGAGTGAACCTTTTTTCTTGTATCTGTGTCCTCTTTTTTTGTATACGGTTCGAGACACAGATGAGCTTAGGTTGGATGGACTCGTATAAATGTGTGTATTAGGAAATTTTGGTGCATTAAAACTGCAGTTTATGTTTTGTATAGATTTATTGTACATGGAATATATCTAGCATAGATCGTTATGTTTTAAAATAAATTTTTTAACTTATATATTTGTTTTTCTAAATAAATTTTTAGATAAATATTTGCTAAATAAAATTTAATTAACTTTATCGTAAAAGTCACGTGATAAACATGCAATGAAGAGTTGAAGACCATTTGGTATGCTACATTGTTTTAAAACCCGAATCGGAGGGTAACCCGTTTTGCTGTCTGAGTTACGGGTCAACTGGTCCAACCAATTGGATTGATGATGTCAGCGATAATTTTATTTTTAAAAAATTATATATTATCTTTTAAATTTTAATATGTAACAAAAATTCTCCTAAAAAAGTTTAAATTAGTCCCTAAAATTTGTATTTATTTCACAAATACCCCAAAAAAAGTACCAATTAATCTTTAAACTTTTGACATATCTCCAAAACACTCCTATAAAATTACAAGTAACCCTTATAATTTTAAAATATTATAAAAACTCCCTAAGACCTGAACCAGACCGGAGAAGCTGCCAGGTCCCGGTTTGACGGACAGGTCCAGTCCGGTTTTTAAAATAGAGGTATGCTATTATATTGTATTAAGAGTTAATGACTTTTTCCTATCCAAATAATGGTTTAACGACACATTTTCACTCACAGACTTTTAAATATTATTTTACTATCCAAATTTATATTTTGATAGTGAATAAACAGTAAACTCGATCCAAGTTGTTAGGACTTTTGAAGAGGAGAGGCAAATGAGTCTTTTGATAATAGGAGATTGGATTTTAGTGGTTGGGATTTATTGGAATTTGATTTGAAAGGGGCGGTTGTATAAATCCTAATCACTCAATTGTCGGCGATTGGTGAGGTCTACAAGAGTAGGGTTTGAGAAGTTTTGGTGAATGATGATTAAGAAAGAGAATGGTGGTGATGTGGGGTCGCAACGATGCCGTAATCAGAAACAGAATATCAATTTGGGTAGTAAAATGGTATTTTAAAAATCTATGGATGGAAAGTGTCATTAAGCTATTATTTGGGTGAAAAACAGTCATTTAGGGGGTGTTTGTTAAGCTTATAAGCTGGTCAAACTATCTTATAAGCTCTAAAATTAAGCTGACATGTTTGTTTATAACTTTTTTGAGCTTATAAGCAAAAAAAAATATATATATATATATATATATATTTTTTTTTTTTTGCTTATAAGCAGAGAGTTTGACCAAGTATATTACCACATTATCCTTATTTAATTTTAAAATTTCATAGTATACCCTTGTTTAATATAATACCCTTTTTGATCATTTTATAATAAAATATATTTATAAGCCACATTTTACCAAACACGTCAACTACTTATCAGTCACTTATAAGTACTTTAATTAAACACGTAATTACTTAAAATTTCAAATACTATTTTCATAAGCTCAGACAACAACAATTAAGTGTTTGTATTAGTTAAGTACGTAAGAAAGTTTCACCAACATTTGATGGTATTATTGAATATTACGTGATGCTCTTACATTTTAAAATGTTACAAATGAAGATGCCCTCACAGGCAGTGACCTACATGAAATCAAATCAAATGATCTAACAATGCGTGCATATCTTATGTGTAGAAACAATGAGTTTGATAGGTGGATTGAGACTGAAGGAAAGAAAACCTTATCAAGATTCATCATTTAATACGCCCCCAGTTTACAGCCTAGAAAACGGAAAAACAGCCCATGGTTTCTCTTGTCACTTTGGAACTCGCAACCGATATCATTTTCAAACCAACTGCACCTGCTCTGCCTCAGCTCCCTTCTTCTTCCACCTTTCATTAAATTCTACACTTTCTTTCTTTAACTTAACCCAACATCTTTACTGTTTAAGCATTTTTGGATATTTGATGATTTACCCTATCATATACTTTTTTATATGTAAACTTAAATATATCCATTNTTCTATTATAAACAATATTACAATACTTAATTAAATGATTAACAATTCAAGTGTTGCTTAGAGATTACAGGTTATGAGTTACATTGGACACAAATGAATGAATAATGAAAATTTGTTAGGGGTGTATTTGTAAACTTATAAGGTATTTTTGTTATTTTTTAAACTAATTGGGGGGTAATTATTTTTTACAGGGTACCCTGGAAAGGAACCGGAACCTGCATTTTAGGTTCCGGTTCCTTGAATTGAAGAACCTGCACTGTGCGGTTCCTGTTCCAGTTCCCCCGAAAAATGCAGGGTACCCGGAACTGCTCACCCCTAAAACGCGCAATGGAGAGTTCTGTTTTAAAAACCGGACCAGACCGGCCGGTCGGACCGGTTGGACCGGGAACCGGTAGCTTCTCCGGTCTGGTTTAGGTCTGAGGGGGTTTTTGAAATATTTTAAAATTATGAGGGTTACTTTGTAATTTTATAGGGGTATTTTGAAGATATATCAAAAGTTTAGGGATTAATTAGTAATTTTATTGGGGTATTTTTGGAATAAATAAAAATTTTAGGGATCAATTTGAACTTTTTTAGGGGAATTTTTGTAATATATTAAGATTTAAGGGGTTAATATGTAATTTTTTAAAAATAAAATATTGCTGATGTCATCAGTCCAACCGACCGGTCCAACCGGTTAGACCGATTGAACCGTGACCCGGACAACAAAACGGTTTGCCCTCCGATCTGGGTTTTAAAACAATGATGAAGAGTTGAAGACCATTTGGTATGCTACATTATTTTAAAACCCGAACCTGAGGGTAACCCGTTTTGCTGTCTGGGTCACGGGTCAACTGGTCCAACCGGTTGGACCGATGATGTCAGCGACAATTTTATTTTTAAAAAATTACATATTATCACTTAACTTTTAATATGTAACAAAAATTCTCCTAAAAAAGTTCAAATTAGTCCCTAAAATTTGTATTTATTTCACAAATGCCCCAAAAAAGTACCAATTAATCCTTAAACTTTTGACATATCTCTCAAACACTCCTACAAAATTACAATTAACCCTTATAATTTTAAAATATTACAAAAACCCCCTAAGACCTGAACCAGATCGGAGAAGCTGCCAAGTCCCGGTCTAACCGGTTTGACTGACCGGTCCGGTCCAGTTTTTAAAACAGAGGTATGCTATTATATTGTATTAAAAGTTAATGACTTTTTCCTATCCAAATAATGGTTTAACGACAAATTTTCACTCACAGACTTTTAAATATTATTTTACTATTCAAATTTATATTTCGATAGTGAATAAACAGTAAACTCGGTCCAAGTTGTTAAGACTTTTGAAGAGGAAAGGCAAATGAGTCTTTTGATAATAGGAGGTTGAATTTTGGTGGTTAGGATTTATTGGAATTTGATTTGAAAGGGGCGGTTGTATAAATCCTAATTACTCAATTGCCGGCTATTGGTGAGGTCTACAAGAGTAGGGTTTGAGGGGTTTTGGTGAGTGATGATTGGGAAAGAGAATGGTAGTGATGTGGGGTCGTAACGATGCCGTAATCAGAAACAGAATATCAATTTAGGTAGTAAAATGGTATTTTAAAAATCTATGGATGGAAAGTGTCATTAAGCTATTATTTGGCTGGAAAACAGTCATTTAGGGGGTGTTTGCTAAGCTTATAAGCTGATCAAACTAGCTTATAAGTTCTAAAATTAAGCTGACATGTTTGTTTATAACTTTTTTGAGTTTATAAGAAAAAAAAAAAAAAAAAGGGTGGGAGGGAGGTACAATTTTTTTTTTTTCGCCTATAAGTAGAGAGTTTGACCAAGTATATTATCACATTATCCTTATTTAATTTTAAAATTTCATAGTATATCCTTGTTTAATATAGTACCATTTTTTGTTATTTTGTAATAAAATGTATTTATAAGCCACATTTTACCAAATACGTCAACTACTTATCAGTCATTTATAAGTATTTTAACCAAATACGTAATTGCTTTAAATTTTAAATGCTATTTTCGTAAGCTCAGACAACACACCTAAATTTTTGTATTAGTTAAGTATCGTCAGAAAGTTTCACCTAACATTTTATGGTATTATTGACGTGATGCTCTTACATTTTACAATGTTACAAATGAAGATGCCCTCACAGGCAGTGACCTACATGAAATCAAATCAAATGATCTAACAATGCGTGCATATCTTATGTGTAGAAACAATGAGTTTGATAGGTGGATTGAGACTGAAGGAAAGAGAACCTTATCAAGATTCATCATTTAAGACGCCCCCAGTTTACAACCTAGAAAACGGAAAAACAGCCCATGGTTTCTCTGTCACTTGGGAACTCGCTACCATCTCATTTTCAAACCAACTGCACCTGCTCTGCCTCTGCTCCCTTCTTCTTCCACCTTTCATTAAATTCTATACTTTCTTTCTTTAACTTTTTAACCCAACATTTTACTGTTTAAGCATTTTTGGATATTTGATGATTTACCCTATCATATACTTTTTTATATGTAAACTTAAATATATCCATTAAATCCTTTTTCCCAAAGTATTTCCGGTATCAAGGAAAAAAATTAAAAAAAAAAAAACCATGCGGAAGTAAATTTTGGTGAGATGAAAATCAATATAGTTCAACACATATGGCCATACCTATTTGTTTGCATCAGAACCAAATATGCATATTTGATACTTGATAGTTCCAACTTTCAATCACTCTACTTCGGTACTTCCCTTGTTATCTGTGTGTGTGAATGAGAGACAGAAGTGGAAATTAATTTTCACGTACAGTACGGGAAATCCAGCAAGCATTGCTCATCAAGAACAAAATTAATGGGAAAGCCAACCCCAATTTCGTCATTTAATACATATTCAGGCTGTCAAATTTCATTCCAACAAATTTTTGTTTTTAAGATGGGGGTACTGCAGTCAATTTGTACACATCTTATTTATTTAATTATCCGAGAATCCTGAAATTATCAACCGAATAAGAATATCAGTAATCATCCTTATTAAGAGCTGTAAAGACTCAAACTTAAAAAATTATATTAGATTCTCAATTGCTCTTTCTACAATTGGATTATTACACTTAGAATTCAATATTATATTACTCCATGCCTGTCCAAATTCATTTTCTCATGCTCATTGCTCACATCACCTTAAGCTTCTAGTAGGATTTTTTTAATTAGTTTATATGTATACATATTCGCTCATGCAATGCAATCTGTTGAAGTTCTACATCGACTAGACATGCTCAAGTCTACTCGTTTATAAGAGGATGTAATTGTCCCATTCAACAAGGTCTTATTGGGTGAGAAGTCAAGCCCACCTCAAATTCTATCATGGTATCAGAGCCCAAATTCAGTTAAGCTGAGTGCTTGACTAACGGGTGAGGAGTTATAGCCAACAACTACCTTCATCAATAAGCATAACCTAACATATGAGTTTGACCGTGAGGGAGAGTGTTGGAGTCTCATACCGACTAGGCATATTCAAGCCTACTGGTTTATAAGAGAGGATAATTCTTCCATTCAATGAGACCTTATTAGGTGAAGAGTCAAACTCACCTCAAATTCTATCGTAATATGCTAAAACCCACAATTTAAAAACCCACCGTTTTAAGTGACCAACAAGCAAGAACCAAGACAAAACCAAGACGAAATTATTAAATTACAAAACCATGAGCTTCCCACTTTATATTATATAGGATTAATCTATATGCCAATTACCCCACTCTTCTCTTTCTCCATTCTTTCTATATACTAAATTTCTTTGAAGAAGAAATGGTTTTCATGGCTTCAAAAGCTGAAACCTCTTTCTCAGACGACTCTGGGAAAACGAATTTGAAACACTCGGAAGAGCAAGATCACATTACAAGGCAACTTTGTTTAAAATCATCACCAACAAAACACGACTCCTCTGAAGCCTTGGACAAACAACTAGTCCTCAAACGTATTCGTCACCATAAGTGTTTAAGCAAGGTCAGAAGCGCTGTCCAAGCTCTGGTGAGCAACGGTTCAGAACAAGCCAACACCGTCTCTGTCCATCAGCAGAAGTGGCTGGATCACGATGATGTTTTTTCCTCCCCATGAAACAATCCTTCACGATCAATATTGTTTATTAGAATATGGTCTTAGTCCACGAGCAGAATTATTTTAGTTTGTTCTTCTGTTGTATATTTTATTTTCTTAGAGGTACTAAATCCAAATTCAACGTTTCAAGTCATGCTAACACACCCACAGATGATATGTCCTGGTAGGGCTTGTGAACTTAATCATGTGGCGGTGTGATAGAGTTCTTTGCTGGGAATAATAGAGTAGCAGTACAACGATTCTATAATTTAAGCAGCAGGGTAGCAAAGGTTCTACTTTCTGAAGATTGATTTTGTAACCAGTTTGAAGGGACGGTTCCATCAAATGTATGTGATGTATTATTAATTCACTCACTGTAGTGATTGGTTTAATAGAGAGTTTCTACTTAATGTTACTTCCCTGGTAAGGAATGATAGGCTTCTTTTGAATCATTTTCATAGCCTCTTATCTTCTCTGGGCACCAGTTATTTCTTCAAGTTAAACATTCAACAAAATTAGCAGTAGCTCCAGGATAGGAACTTTAAATCCATCCGAGTTATGGATTGGTGGTATCTTAATCTGATAAAGTGATAATACGAAACTGCAAAAACTAGAAAGGGGGCTTCAATTAATTAGTTTAAATGTTTAATCTCGACTATTGGGCCGACTTGACAACACAAATTATGCAGTGCGCTGAACAAAGACATGCCATGTTTCTCTAAGATTTAAGTCTCAGAAAGATACAAGCCATTAGTTTTGTGCTTTGATCAAAACAGATAAAAGTCATAAAACCACCCCCAATGATTATCAAAGTGGCATAATTATCAAAATAATGGAGTAAAGCAGAGTCGATAAGTTCATAATCCATCAAACTCCAACAAAAGACACTACTAATACCAAAACGATATTCCGCAATAATCTAACTTAAAATCATTGTTATCACGAATCAGCATGAGGAGATGAGTCAAAACCCCACCAAAGGGGAGTCCTAAGATCCCAAATCATTTAGTTTCTTTACGCTGGAAGTTTGTGCATCAACTCACACTTACAAATTGCCAATGAAGTCCTGCAACAGTCGGATATGAAGAAACTATCCCTAGCCAACTTATCCGATCATAACACTGGGCAGAAATGCATAAAATGGACATGAATAATAATAAAAGAAATAAAACTGAAACGGGAATCAAATTTCTGATTGTAAGCAAATGAAACTCCTTAGAGAGAAAATCCAACAATCCTTGATGTTTCAAAAACCACTAATTTAACGTATTGAATGCAATAGAATGTCCTTGCTGATTAAGGCCCCTGGTAGTCTCTGGGGAGCTCTATACGTGTCCATAGGATATTTAGTATAATCTCACGACTTTGTTCAATTTCCAAGTATAACTATAATCATGTATCTTTGCATAATGGTGGAATAATAAATTTACTGGGATTCATAAATATTACAAAGTACACGGGATCACAAATCCCATCACCAATTCACCGTCCTGAGATTGTCCATCCCAAACCGAAAATTCCAATTTCACACCTTTTTATACTATCCTAATCCAATTCAACCCACGGCGCATTCTAATTAGGACCAAAACAGTCAAATAAGTGATCTAGGCAGTAGGCACAGAGTATGGTAAATGGTGAATCTCTTATAAGATACTGTCACAAGTGAGTTGTATGTTTTGCTCACTGGGTAGAACTCAATTCTAAACACACATGAGAAGTAGAGGAATACAATTACTGTCACTGACCGCAAATTCACAACAGACAAAACTTTTAACTCATTTCTTCATCAGTAACAACATTGTACTCCTGTTGGAGCTACGGACTATTCAAGAATAGCTTCAGCATGAATCTAATTAACAATGAAAAAATTGAGATCCAAGTTCGTCACTTTAACAAGCCAGAAGTAGTAAGGAGGCGAAGTGCTTGGTTTGAGTTGTTCAGAACCGCAGATGACCTTGAAATCTGCATTTTCCTTTTCTTCAAGAACTCCAAGGAATTCTTCAAGCATTCAGGAGGAGGCATGTCCTTCAAAATAACAGCCTCTAACCTGAAAAAAGGATCCAATCTCAAATGTCGTGAAGCTAATAAGATTTTCCATAATGCCATAAAGAAAAGATGTCTTACCCTGAGCTTTTCTTCTTTTTCTTATTAGAAGTGGGTTTCACCTCAGCCTTGTCATCTTCCGAGTCTGATAGGAAAACTTGTCTGTAGACAGAAGATGAACTTTGGTCATAATGTTACAGACTTAAAGCTAAAAGTTCAAAATCATTAACATGCATGTACATGTGCAAACCACTAATATACACATAAATACAACATACTTCTCACGAGCTGCAAGCATTTCAACAATGTCATTTGGAAGCATCCCTGAACCATCCAAAGCCTCTTTGTGCGTCTTTCCTGGCTCAGATTCTGCGACATCTAAGATAGCTTCACCTCCTTTAGAAGTTCGTGGAGTTTTTCTTTTAGCCCATAGTCTGCGACGTTCTTTTCCCTCACGAACAACCCTATGTGGAGGAATTAATATAAAGTTCAGAATGTACATTTACCAGTTATCTTTCAACATAAAACAGTTTTAAACACCACCATAAGAAAGTTGAGCTAATTGCAGACCGGACAGCAGCAGGTTTGCAAAGTTCATGGTAAAATAACTAGATTTTGAGAAAACAATTAGTACCATTAAAGATGAAACTATCTTACATGCTATGCCACCCCTAAAAATTAAGTAAACAAATAATATAAGAAATTGATCCTCTGGAATTAACATAGATACTTCCTACATCTAACTCCAGCTATACCCAGAACCACTGCAAAAAAAAATAAAATAAATAAATAAAAAATAAAAGGAGGAAAAAATAAAAATCCCAGTTACATGTTAACATCTCCTCGTCCATATGCACTCCAGCTTATTCATCATAGTAAATGTTCAAAGAACCATAGTTGAGCTACCAACCTAACATAATTTGGATGCCCAAGCACTCTACACCCTTTAAACATCCTAAGTTCCAACACTTTTCCAAGCTCACGTTCTTATGAACCCCTTCACATAACAATTAGAATTCTATTACGAAACAACTCATCGACACTCCTTACTCAAATTAAAGATATTCTATCAATAACAATCTTCCCACATCAGTTCTTACAAACTTTATGCACATAGCTTTGCAAATTCTCGAAAGAAATTATTTTGATTTATTTACTGTAAATATTACTTTACAATATTGTTAATCAGAAAATTTGAGAGTAGACCTGGCCTTATTTTCTTTCTGGACTCTTCGTATCTCTTCATCTTGCTGTATTCCCTGAAAAAGAAAATAGATAGATAATTCGTAAAACAATTTTGCATGTTTTCGTTTAAGTTATATCCAAAAAGTAGATAAAAGGGGCACCTGCTCGGCTGTGAATTCCTCGGGAGCGTCCGAATCATAATCTTCTCTCTTCGACATTCTCAATCTCTTGCTCTTCTAAAACTTTAAGGTCTAGGGTTTAAGGTACAAGACGAAGAAGCGATACATCTATTATTTGTTTGGGCTGGGATATCAGGCCCATATTCTGAACCATCGACCCAGAAGCTCTGTTAAGCCCGAAACTGTTCTAAATCATAGAGGTCTAGGGTTTAGGGTTGGTTCTGAACCGAGAATAAAAAATTGGGAAGTAATCTTTAGCCCCCACCTAATTGGTCTTCACCCCCTCACTTTTAAATGTATGTTTTTGTTTTGACAAATTTAACCGTAATTTAAATTACTAGAAATAATATTATAATTTCTAAATATAATCATACTCTCTTTTATACTTTTTTTTAATTTTTAATATTTAATTTTACATAAACCCTAATCCTAAATTTTCATAACCTAATATTAAAGTATCATAATCATTGAACCCTTCTGTTTTAAATATTTGTTTATTTGATGAAAATATAATACTAAAACTATGAAAAAAGTAATTACACAACAAAATAAATATGATTATGAAGAAGAAAAAATAAGTGGAAATTAGGAATTTGGGAAAGAAAAAAAAGGTGTAAAGAAAAAACCGAGTTAAGTTTGATTTGGGAAAAAGGATGTAAAACAAAAAAAACATAATTAAATTTGAAATTGGAAAAAGTAAACCTAATTAAGCTTAGAGGGATGTTTCGGAATTAAATGAGATTTAAAGAGACTTTTTTAATTATAGAAGACGTGTATTTAGGCATGAGGTAAAGATGAATTAAATACGGCTAAATATCACTTCCCTAAAAATTTAGGATGAATAGAAAAGACAATTTATCATAATTAATTAACCGGCCTAAATGAGTTATGCTTTCATTTAACTTATAAAAAGAAACTGATTTAATAGACTATGAGTTGGATTTATTGGGTCATTTAAAATTATGATCACCTTAAAAAAAAAAAAAAAAAAAAAAATGAGATGATGGGTTTGATTTGAGGATAGAAACTAGTGGTTTAATAACCGACTCGGGATAAATCTCGACAAAGTGGCCAAGACCCCGACTGACCGATTGAACCAATTTGACCCGCCAGTCAAACTAATAATGTCAGCATGTCCAAAGGTTTGAAATCCAACAAACACACTCCTAAAAAATTCTATCAATCCCCATAGGTTTGCAATCTAGCAAACACACCCTAAATGCAAATCGGCGGTTGACTAATTGGCAGTGACAACATACCAAATACAAATCCCACTCATCCTTTGAGTCATTCCCACAAATCTGCCCAAGATCTAGTCGAAATCAAACCATTTTGTGGCAAAAAACACCACCAACAACCCAAGCTAAATAAAGCTTGTTTCCAACGTCGACAACACTTCCTATCACCACGAGAATACTCCCCTCAGCCTCCTAACCAAAACCCATCTCACCCCCCTATTCGCCTTGCCAATCGCCAACAACATCCTACTATTGTGGTTGCAATGACTTTTGCCTTTTCCAATCATTTCACTCACCGGAAATCACCTCAATCGCCACCTTTCAACTCATCAACACTTCCTCTCCAAAACCCCCAATAGCCCTATCACTGTCTGCTCGTCAATTGCCGCCCTCCTCTCTAGGGTTTGCTTATTCAAGTTAAGAATAATTGAAATTGGTGACTCGCCTTTGGGTCCCGGTTAGACCAGCTAAACTGGTTGGGGCGGGCTGCATGGGTTTTAGAACAGAGATGGAAACTATCNGGGTTAACCCACCCCACCCGCAGCCTAACCCGGCGGAATTAAATGAGATTTAAAGAGACTTTTTTAATTATAGAAGACGTGTATTTAGGCATGAGGTAAAGATGAATTAAATGCGGCTAAATATCACTTCCCTAAAAATTTAGGATGAATAGAAGACACTTTATCATAATTAATTAACCGGCCTAAATGGGTTATGCTTTCATTTAACTTATAAAAAGAAACTGATTTAATAGACTATGAGTTGGATTTATTGGGTCATTTAAAATTATGATAACCTTAAAAAAAAAAAATTAAAAAAAAAATGAGGTTGATGGGTTTGATTTGAGGATAGAAACTAGTGGTTTAATAATCGACTCGGGATAAATCTCGATAAAGTGGCCAAGTCCCAGGTTGATCGGTTGAACCAGTTTGACTCGCTAGTCAAACTAATAACGTCAGTATGTCTAAAGGTTTAAAATCCAACAAACACACTCCTAAAAAAAACGTATCAATCCCTACAGGTTTGCAATCTAGCAAACACACCCCAAATACAAATCGGCGGTCGACTGGTTCGTGGCGGCAACACACCAAATGCAAATCCCACTCATCCTTTGAGTCATTCCCAACAAATCTGCCCAAGATCTGGTTGAAATCAAACCATTTTGTGGCAAAAAACACCATCATGGGCGTCGACAACCTAGGCTAAATAGAGCTTATTTCCAACATCGACAACACTTCCTATCACCACGAAAACACTCCCCTAAGCCTCCTAACCAAAACCCATCTCACCTCCCTATTCGCCTTGCTAATCGCCAACAACATCTTACTATTGTGGCCATAATGACTTTTGCCTCTTTCAGTCGTTTCACTCACCGGAAATCATATCAATCGCCACCTTTCAACTCATCAACACTTCCTCTCCAAAACCCCTAATAGCCCTGTCATTGTCTGCTCACCAATTGCCGCCCTCCTCTCTAGGGTTTGCTTATTCAAGTAAAGAACAATTGAAATTGGTGGCTCGGCCTTGGGTCCCGGTTAGACCAGCTAAACCAGTGGGGGCGGGCTGCATGGGTTTTAGAACAGAGATGGAAACTATCGTTTCTTGATTATATAACGACCAATCAACTATGTCTCATGACTTCTTAATTAATATCTATTACTAAGAAGCCAATTATACGCAAATAAATTATTTCTTATATTTTGTGTAAATTGAAATTCAGGTATTATAAGGAATCTAAATTCCTGAAAGCATAAATAACATGTTACCGAATAAAAAGAAGAAGAAAAATTTTGTTCATTGATAACTTAAGAGCGCTGAAATTGGAGTGACGATCAATTTAGGCCAAGTGTACTGTAAACTAATATTACTTCTAAATAATCAAGAAAATAAATCAGAAACTCAAATATTCAAACAAATAATCGCAGAAGATTCATGAAATTTACAGAAGTTCTAAAACAAGAAAGACAGCTTGAACATTAAAGATATCGATCTAAGAAACAGAGTCTTGGGATAAACATATTATTAATATTTGTAAGCAATATCTTCCAAGATTTTGCTCAACTCTTCAACCTTAGAGAGCATAGGCATGTGGTCAGCACCACTAATTGTAAACACTTCTTTCGGAGGGTCATTCTCGATCATCTCTCGTTGAAACTCTGGCTCTATCACTTCATCGTCTCCGCACATCACATAAATTCGATCAATGGATCCGTACCTCTCTTTGGTTAAGAGGGAATCTTTAGATATATCTTCTTTGCAAAACTTGGTTGTTCTAACCTTTTGATTTGCAATCTCCACAATCTGCATGCGGAAATGCTCTAAATTAGAGGAAATATAATGTGTTGCATGCTATTGCTAGCCGTCCATAAATTGAATTAGGATACTTGTAGACTTACCGATTCCGTGCAGTTCTTAAACACCTTGGCCTTCATGTATTCTCGACCAAAGCAAATAGATGATTGAATTGTATCCACTCCATGGTCGAATTTTAACAGGCAATCCATCAAGGATTCTAACGGGGTCCTGTTCAAATACTAGGGAACAAACAAAAAAAAAACGGAAGAGGGTTAAAAAAATTAGCTTTCTCAAATACATTTTTTCTTATATAGTGAAGAAATTAGTCTTTACTTCTTCTATAAGGGCTCCCGGGGAAGATTTATAGGTAGGCATAAAAGCGGACACAAAAACTCCAACCGAAACTTTTTGTGGAAATTTTTCCATGGCAAGAGCAATGCTAATCCCCCCATAGCTATGGCCAACAAGAATAACTTTATCATCAGCCTTTAGAGAGGCCAGGAACTTTAACAGTGGCTCCATAAAATCTGAAAGAGGATAAATCTCATCGAAACTCTTGGCGTTGAGCGCCGTAGTACCCATGTCTATAGTAGTGATTAGGTGACCAGCTGCTTGGAGAGGTATCCTGACCTTGAACCAAGGCCATTCTCCAAAGCAAGCTGCATCAACGAAAACAAAGTGCTTCATTCCCTCCATTGCTACCTTTCTCTTTCTGTTTTCTGTAGTATGCAAAAGTTGAACTCTAGACAAGTTCAAGCTGTGACAGGTTATTTACCATCATTTTGCGGGTTTAATTACTGGACACCCATGTAATTTGGTATTGATGCTAGTGACATCAATACCCAAAAGGTTTAAAAACTATCAACAACACCCTTGACTTTAGCAATCTCTGCCAAGACAAACGATCATTTGGTAAAAGTACGTGATTTTATGCTTGTTGACATAATTTTAGTTGATAATTCCAACAGCATAATTTCTTTTAATATGTAAGAGGATCTCACAAGACTAAACCAATGTTTCGACGTTGCCAGTGTTGATAAACAAAGTTATAAGGATGCAAATAGCAGTATCGCTATACTCTATGAACTTGAGTTAACGCTCGATGCATGTTTTTATCATATCTTGGATGGAAACTTTTGTTTATCACCTACACCGATGCAATGTCCGAGTCACAACAGTTTGTATTAATGTACATTGTTGTGCAGGAATAAACGCCCACCTCGAGCCTAATAGAAGCCGGGGAATCCCAGTCCGGACATCGCCATCCAGTACGTTTTGGACAATATTCTGGCCGGCGCAGATTTTCACATCAACATACATTAAAGCATTGTCTACGTACCAATACGTTTTAAGTGTTACTTGCCCAACAACGAGAACAATACATTGACGCCATCCCGCTTAACTAGATGATTTAAATCTTACTTAGTCTACAACAATGTAGTACCCAAGTCGCAACAAACACTAAAACATCTAAACAGACGCAGTTTTGTGTAGCTATAAAGAGGGCAAAAATTTCAGCATTAATCTACAATGACGTTTCTCGTAATTAGATGATCATTGTCGAGATTATTGCTGAACTTCGTAAAGTTGGCAATTCTCTCCTCTTTCTTCTCAGTAGTTTTATTTGTTTGTTTTTCTGTATATTTTATGTGTAATAAGTACGTTCAGCTACAATATTCACTAAAATATTGGAAATAAAAATTTAGGATTGGGTTGATAAATCTGAAAGCAATGGAAGTTGATGGATTTAGAGTAAAATGTTAGAGGTTTAAAAGTAATTTGTGGGAAATGTTTAGAGACGGGCAGACAGCCGTTGATAGGCGTTACTTTTGCAGTAGGAGAGAAAAAGGAGTGAAAAGGAGCCCATGCATGAAGTATAATTATAAATCAAAATGAACAAAGGTCAGTTTGGCACCGTTCTCAAAAAACTTTCCGTTCTAATTTTTCATCTTCCAATCTCAAAAAAGCGTTGCTGAAATACAGTTTAGCCACATCCATGCAAAATCTGTACATTAGTTTTCTTCAAAAATGAATGAAGACCCTTTTTCATTAAATTTTTTACAGTTGTGTGTTCTTCGAAAATGAATGAGGATCCCCCTTTTCTCTTCTTAGATATTTGAATTTGAGGGCATCCTATGCAATCTCACCATTGGCTTCGTCAGCAAACACAAGCAATTCGGAAATAAATTTGACTGGTATTATGTGTTCTCTGGTTGTAGTCTGTTATAGTCTGCTGTATTAAAAAACAATTTTATATCAAGTAAATCCATCATTGACAATTTTTTTTTAGTTTTTAAACCGTAGAAATATGAATGTTTACTTATTACTTTAAGAAAGGTTCATTCATTTATTGGAAACAGAATTGAGAGCCATGATTTTCTTTTTCTGTGTCGTGACTGTGTAATGCCTTATTTGATATAGAAGACACTGATGCTGTAAGAATTGGGAAGAAGACACTACTAGGAAAGAATTGGGAAGAGGAGTAATTGGCCCAACAATGCAACCCACCCTCCACTGGTAGCTTTTAATTTGTGGCCCAACCACTAGCACCAAACTAGAGTAATATATATTTAATATATCTAGAATATTGCTGAGTGTGAGAAATGATTTAGGAAATGCATCAAACTGCAATTTTATTTAGAGTAAACGACATATTCCCACCCAAGGTTTGACAAAATCCCAAGTTAGTACCATTAGTTCCATTTATTCTAAATTCCCACCTTTAAAGTAATAGTGTTATGAATTTTTAGGGTTTAGAGGGTGCAATTACTATAATGCCCTTAACCCTAAATTAATAAATTATGTTTTAACCCCTAAATTAGTAGAATTACAAAACTTACCATTTTATTTTCAAATTATATCAAAAACACCCTCGGTCACTATACACCCTCGTCGGAAACAGCCCGATCTGGGCTGTTTTCGATGACGTCGAACCCCCTAGTCACCTCCATCCAGTGGCGGACCTAGGATTTTTGCCCGGGGGGGCCCTGTCACTCCGCCACTATTTGCCAATCAAGTAGTGAAAACATAAGAAAATAATTTACAGGGAAACACAAGAAAATTTTTACGTGGAAAAACCTTTTCAATATGAAGAGATAAAAAACCACAGGAATCTAACGACCCACTTAAATCCAATATAAGCAAAAGAGTTTACAATAACTACAAATCAACCAAAAATATTCTACACAAATTTAAAGCTCAATTACAACTCTAACAAAAGTAAGATACACAAAGGTTTACAAAGAGATGGATTACAATCACTCTAAATCCAGATCTAGATGTTAACATTCTAACTCAACCGTCTATATTAAAGATTCACACATCCTCTGCATATTGACCCAAAAATCAAGTTAGAATGGTATACCTAAAGATCTAAATAATATGAATATTTATTATTTAAAGATGAAAGCAAGTTAGAATAGTATACCTGAAGATCTTCAATTTAACATGATTTTTCGCTTCATTATGTTCTGAAAATGTTCAATGATATCTTCATTTTGAATTGTAGCAAAAACTTCCTTTTCAATGTAAACTACTAAGCAATTGTTCATCCATTCGTCTCCCATTCGATTACACAAAGTATTCTTAACAAGATTCATTGCAGAGAACACCCTTTCAACTGTTGCAGTAGCCATAGGCAAAACCAGTGCTAATTTAATAAGCAAGAAAACTTTGTCATAAGCAACATCCTTCTTAAACTCAACCATTTTTTTTGCTAGATCGGCAATCCCATCAACATGAGTGAAATTGGCATTGGTGCTAACATCCACATAATAATTTTCAAGTTGATTATCGAGCAACCAAATATCGTGTTGAGGAAAATCGATAGGATAGAACTTTGCAAACTTTAGTAATCTGTCTTTTTTAAATGCAGCAAAAGAGTTACTTGGATCAAGAGATGCCATACACTGAAGCAACCCCATGTTTACTTCATCAAAACGATTGTTGAGTTCTTCTTGAATGTTATCTAAAACTGTGTACATCAATTCCACCTTAAAATGATGTTTATTCGCAATTGGTGCAATCCCTCGTTTTGTCCTCCCAAAATTATCTTCCATGTTCTCCGGGATTGGTATGTCATTATCTTTACATAGATCATAAGCTTCTTTTAACAATATGTCGAAGCAAGTGTCTTCATTTCTCAATTTATGCAACCGACGCTTCGAAATTTGTACAAACTGCATGGCATTAAGGAGATCTTGATCTTTTCTTTGTAATGCTTATGACAGTTCATATGTGATTCCCAATACTTTCTTCATCAAGAATAACAAAAAGACGAATTCAAAATTCTCCATGATTCGTAATAAACTCCTTGCTTGACTTTTGTTTTGCCAATCATCTCCTTCAATCTCAATCACTCTGAGCACACCAACAACAGAAGAAAATAAGTTTATGACACTATGAATTGTCCCTATGTGTGAACCCCAACGTGTATCTCCTGGTCGTTTAATAGTACATTCTTGATTCAAACCGCGTCCCGTCTGAATATCACCATTAGAAATCAAAGATATCACATATTCATACTGATTGTCACGTAGAAGATCTCTGCGCTTGCAAGATGCTGCCACAGTGTTTGATAACATAGAAAGAGTTTGAAAAAATTCACCCAATGCTGAATGTTTACTTACAACTTTGACTAGCGCCAATTGGAGCTGATGAGAGAAACAATGAATGTAGAAAGCAAATTTATTTTCTCTCAATATTAAAGTCTTCAAACCATTGAACTCACCCCTCATATTGCTTGCTCCATCGTAACCTTGGCCCCGTAAACTTGTCAAACTCAATCCATACTTTACAAAAAAGGCATCTATTGCAGTTTTCAAAGACTTTGCAGAAGTATTCTTAACATGCACAATCCCAATAAAACGTTCGATAACACAACCCATTTTGTCCACATAGCGAAAAACAATAGCCATTTGTTCTTTCACTGCCACATCACGAGATTCATCAACCAGTAAAGAAAATGGTTGTTTATCTCTCACAATTTCTGCAATAATTTTCTTGGTTGTCAAATGAGCACAAACACTAGTTAGTTGCCTCTGGATTTTGGGGGCCGTCATTTGATGGTTTTTCGGAGCATTTCCCAGCACAACTTTCTTTATGTCGTCATTGTGATTGGATAGAAACTTCAATAGTTCCATAAAGTTACCTTGATTTTCAGATTCAACTGACTCGTCATGACCACGAAATGCTAATCCTTGATGTAAAAGAAATCTAATGCAATCAATTGATGCATTCAAGCGAATACGATAATCCAATTTGCCCTTTTTCGACACGCAACCAAGATTTACATCGATGTGTTGCCTTTGGTTCATCAAATCAACACACTTGGCATGACATTGGTTATGAGTACTAGAATGATCACCAACATGTTTTTTCACTTTTGCTTTATCTTTCCAGTTATTATATCCCTTATTCACAAAAACTTCACCACCTGCTTGGTCACCATAATCGGGTTTGAAAAGATAACAATTCAAACAGAAGATTGCATCTTTTGCCACACTATATTCCATCCAACATGAACCTTCTTTGTACCACTCTGATGTAAACCTACGCTTTTTATCTCCAAAAGGAGTGAAAGGAAAGTTATGATCTTTAGGTTGGCAAGGACCTTTCAACAAGTATGCTCTTCGAACTTCCTCTTTTTGTTTGTCAGTACAACAAAGCTCATTAATTGGTATCCTCAATCCTGGGTCAGTTTCAAGCTCATCTAAATTGAACACCCCGATTGAACGTTGAGCTTCTTTTTCTTGGTGTTGTTGTTGCTGTTGTGGGGTTTCTTCTTCTAATGGGGTTTGATTAACCTCAATATCAGTAGAGTCTCCATCAACATTTTTTGCTGGACTTTTCTTCAGTCTCTTGAAATAATTGGATATCATAATCTTATTTGTTAATGCTTTGGATTTCAAATCCAATAAACATATAATGAATTAATACCAAAGTGGGATCCCAAAAATAAGAGACAAAGAGATTCCTATTAAAAAAAAAAAAAAAAAATTAATTTAGCAACTTAATTTTCTCTTGAATAAGATACATGAACAAACCATGATATATTTAAATTCATGATACATGATACATAAGACATATTTTAATTTAACACATCTATTTAACACACGTTACACACCATGTCAATATGTCACCATATATAATACATTCAAATATTTAATTATATAAGACATGTTTGAAACAAGAGCCAGGAAAACAAAGTCAAAGATAATAGAAAAAAATTGTTTAACTTATTATTTGTCTCACTAAAAGTCTAAAACTGGGTCCGCCACTGCTAAAATTTTTCACCCAAACGCCAAACCCAATACTCTAAAGGCATCAATAAGATTTTCTTCAAAAGCAGTAGTTTATTATTTGTCTCACTAAAACTGGGTCCGCCACTGCTAAAATATTTCACCCAAATGTCAAACCCAATACTTTAAAGGCATCAATAAGATTCTTCAAAAGCAGTAGTTTATTATTTGTCTCACTAAAACTGGGTCCACGAGGACCACCACTGCTAAAATTTTTCACCCAAACGCCAAACTCAATACTCTAAAGGCATTAATAAGATTCTTAAAAAGCAGGTAGTATGTCATTAAATAAGGAAATACTAATTACTAACCTTCAGAGTTCAGGGGCTTCAGGAGACGCAGATTAGAGAAGTTGAAAAGGGGGATTTTTTTAATTTCTAGGTTGAGCTTCAGCCGCATGTAAAAAGGGAGTTGGGAACTGGGGAAGAAAAAGCTGAATAAGGAAAAGACGAAAGCTAACTTTTCAGTTTTTAACCTTTTATTTTTTTTTTTAATCTTCCCAAAAAAATGAAAAAAAACTTTGCAATTTTTTTTTAAAATCTGAGGGCAGGCCTGGGCCTACACTCAAGGAGCCTGGGTCCGCCCCTGCCTCCATCACCTTCCCCGTAGTCTATCGTCCAAAACCCCTCTAGTTCTCGACTCATTTGCCTCTCCAATCGCCGGCACCATTAGGCTTAGGGTTTCTGTATTCTTCACCAGATTCCGATCGATTCCGGCGGTGAAAATCCAATTAGACACCACGAATGCAACCATCGTCCCAAAATCTATAAAACCCCTATGTCCCCAGCAACCGTTTCGTCGTCATTCGCCGGCCGAGAGTTCGTGTTCATCGACTGTTTTTCGTTGCCGTGGCCAGAGATCGGTGAGTGATGAGGGGTTGTGAATGGTATGGTTTTGTAGAGGGGAGGATGGGGGTTCAAATGGTGGTGACAAGGGTGATTTTGGGTGGAAGAATCACCGGAAAAGATTGAAAAACGTCGAGGACGACGGTTGCTAATGTGCGTCGGAGGACTGTTAGAGGCAGTGGTCTGCTAACGTGCGCCGCCCATGTAAAATGACCAATTTACCCCTTTACCATTACATCAAACGTTTTTCCGTCACTTTAAGGGTGTGAATCTAGAATAAATGGAACCAATGGTACTAACTTGGGATTTCGTCAAACCTTAGGTGGGAATATGTCGTTTACTCTTTTATTTATTAAAGCCCATCTCACAGCTAAGAGCTATTGCACTCATAATTTCTCAAAAATCGCTAACATCATTGCTTTGATTTATTGAAATAGTCACGGACTAGTATGATAGTATCCTAATGGGGAGAATTATTTATAGAGTAAACGACATGTTCCCACCCAAAGTTTAGCCAAATTGAAGGTTACCACTCTTGGTTTCATAAATCTCATATTCCCACCCTTAAATGACCACCATGAGTGACTGTTGAGTGCCATTATGCTATTGCCTTTGACAAAACCCATCCATGGATTCATAAATTTTGACGGCCATTTTGGTTGCTTACTTGCCGGAAAATCCACCAAACTCGACAAGAATCACTCCCCAGAACCGTTCGAACTCCCCCAACCCCCCTTTGAGCAAAATTTGGCCCAATTACACTGGATTTGCTCCTCCACTCATGACCTCCTCCGCCTTGCGATCGCCATTTTCCAGCCAAATTGACCTAATCCCAATGTCTTTGGAATGCCTTGACACCACCAAACATATCCCTTCACCTCCATCATCAAAACCCATATCATCTCTACCCCTCTACACTGCCAAATCGTCGGCCGTCGCTCAGTGGAATCACGCGCTTCTTACCGATTTTTGGCCAATTTCAGCAACGAAAACCTACCCTGACACCACCTTTTGATCCACCGGTGTCCCTTCTCTAAAACCCCTACCACCCCAAGCTGTGATTCCTAGTTGGTTGTCACCTACCACTTCCCCAACGACTTGTCAACAGTTGAAATTGGATTTTCAATTGGAGTTTGTTTTGAAGCTTGGTTGAAGGGAAATTGATTGTTTATGGAAATGTTTCCTATTGTTGTTGATTTTGTATTTTGTGTTTTTTTCTGGCCATTTTCTCATCGCCAGCCATAAAAACCACCTTTCTTTGACTACGCCCACCACCTGCTCTATCCTTAGCCCAAACCAACATCCAAGCACATCTCCCCATGTGCACTGCTCCAACGCGCACATAGGCAGCTACGCGCATAGCCTATCGCGCGCGCTCAAGTTCCTAGCTACCATGAGGCCCTCACACGGTGTCCAAAATCTGGCCACTCGCGATGGCCAGATTTTGGACACTGCGTGAGGGCCTCATGGCGGCTAAATTTTGCAGCCACAAAGCCCTCACACGGCGGCCAAATTCTGGCCATCGCGAGGGCCAAGAAGCCATTTGGCTGTTGCTTTTTTGGCCCGCGCAAAGGCTAAGTCTGGCTACCATGAGAGAAATGTTAGAGAGATGGTGCTTGTGAGAAAAAATTAAGATATGGAGGATCATTCTGAAATTTTTATGTTTATTTCAGATTTATTGCGGTGTAAATAACCATGTTACCCTTTGTCTATTAAAGTAAACATTTTTCTGTTAATTTAAGGGTGGGAATATAGAATTTATATAACCAGGATTGTTATTTGGGGTTTTCGCTAAACCTTGGATAGGAACATGTCGTTTACTCTTATTTATATGCAAATACCAAGAGGCCAATTATCAAACAAAAAAAAAAAAAAAAAAAAAGATAATAAATTGAAGAGTAAACTACTTTTTTCCACCCAAATAATGGCTTAATGACACTTTTTTACCCACAAACTTTTAAAAGACCACTTTATTATCTGTTTCTGATTTTGGCATCGTTGCGACCTCAAACCATCACCATTCTTTTCTCCAATCATCACTCACTAAAGCGCCTTAAACCCTACTCTCATCGACCTTGTCAATCGTCGACAATCAAGCGATTAGGGTTTGCGCAACCGCCTCTCCCAAGTCAAATTTCGATCAATCCCAACTACTAAAATCCAATCTTCTACCATCAAAAGACTCATTGACCTCCCCTCTTCAAACGTCTCAACAGCCTGAACCAAGTTTGCTCTTTGATCATCGTCAAAATATAAATTTGGATAGTAAAATTGTATTTTAAAAGTCTGTAGATAGAAAAGTGTCATTAAACCATTATCTGGTGGGAAAAAGTCGTTAACTCTTTTACAAACAAAAACGATACCCATGATTTGCTGTAGCATGATGGTCCAGGCCTAATTTACTAATTTAGTACATAAGACACTTCTCATAAATTGGCCAAACAATCCACCTAGCCTCCACGAATAGCTTTATACATGTCACATGCTATTAAAGGCCCAAGCACTAGCATCAAATTAAATAAATATAGCTTTAATAGAATTCTGGGAAATGATTTAGAAAATGTATCAAACAACAGTTTTTTTCCTTTTTTTGCAATAGTTGTATATGTTGCTAGATTAACCAGTATCTCGAAAGCACTAGCATCCATCATAGTATCACGGATGCCCAATGTGCAGCATTCTCTTTATTATATCCATCTCGAAAACAGAATCTAATGAACTGTCAAGGAGTAATTTCTCATAAGACAAAGGAGTAACGGGACAAGTATTCCCTGAGTGAATTTTGTCAACCAAGATAATTCTTAAAGGCCTGCTTTATTTACCAAAACCAAATTGTTTTACTTAGAAAGCTTATAAGAAACACAGTTTAGAGGTTCTGAAATTTCATTAATTAGTTTTAAGTGCACATCATTGTGTTTATATACTTTTAATTGTGTTAATTTGGGGCAAGTGAACTGAAAAGAAGCAAATCAGGAGAGAATTCGAGAAAGAGTAATGTGAAGAATGAATTTTCATTAATTGAAGAGTCTGTTACATTGCTATATATACATACATAAACTTATAACTACTAACTAACGACTTAACTAACTATAGCTTAGCATAACTAATTCTTAACTAACTAAACTACCTCACGTGTGCCAACTTGGATCTTAACACTCCCCCTCAGATCGGCATCTTATGAATATTTTTCATACACAGCTTGGACATAAATTTTTTATGTTGCATCCTTCCCAAGCCTTTTATCATTACATCTGCTAATTGTTCTCCAGTTGGTATGTATATGTACTTTGTAAGTATCAAGCCACTTTGAATTTTCTCTCTTATGAAGTGGCAATCTATCTCTATGTGTTTTGTTCTTTCATGAAACATGGGGTTTGCTGCCATTTGCAAAGCTGCCTTGTTATCACAGTAAAGCAATGCTGGAATTTTGGCTTCAACATCAAGTTCTTTAAGTAAACCAGTTAACCAAATCAATTCTGCAACAGTTCTAGCCATACTTCTATACTTTGCTTCTACAGATGATCTTGCAATGGTATTTTGTTTCTTTGATTTCCAGGACAGAAGAGAATCTCCCATCTTAATGCAGTAACCTGACACTGACTTTCTACTAACAACACAAGAAGCCCAATCTAAATCACAAAATGCCACCAGTTCTTTTGTACTTTTTGCAGACATAAGCAACCCAAAAGCTGATTCCTTCTTCACATATCTTATAACTCTTAATGCTGCTTCGAGATCTGATTGTTTAGGAGACTGCATATATTGACTTAAGGTCTGGACAACAAACGAAATGCCAGGCCTAGTCATGGTTAGATATAACAATCTTCCACCATTCTCCTAAACATACAAGGATCTGTCAGTAACTCATCATTTTCATCTGGTGGAAATTTCTGATCAAACTCATATGAAGTCAATTTTAAATTCTGTTCAAGATGGGTGTCAGCAGGCTTTGCAGCAAATAATCCAGCCTCTGAAACCAACTCAAGTGCATACTTCCTTTGATTCAAAATAATCATTTCAAAGGACCTAGCAACTTCAATTCCAAGAAAGTATTTAAGATGACCAAGGTCCTTGATTTTAAAATTGTCTTGCAGAATAACCTTCAATTGATCTATCATTTTAATGCAACTTCTTGTTATCAAAATATCATCAACATAGACAAGCATAATGACTGTGTTGCTTCCTTCTCGTTTGGTGAATAATGAGTAATCATATTTACTTTGTAAGTAACCATTTCTGATCAGGGCTTCAGTAAGTTTGTGATTCCATTGTCTACTTGCTTGCTTCAATCCATACAAGGATTTGAGCAATCTGCAAACCATGTTATTCCCCCCCTGAGTGCCAAATCCTTGAGGTAATAGAGATATCCTTGCAAGAAAGCATTATATATATCAAGTTGGAAGAGTGGCCAAGCATGAATTGAAGTTAATGCAAGGACTGATCTGATTGTAACCATTTTTGCCACTAGGGAAAAGGTCTATGTGTAATCGATGCCAGCTTATTGGTTGTAGCCCTTGGCCACAAGCCTAACTTTGTATCTGTCTAATGTGCCATCAGGGTTATATTTCACTTTGTAGACCCATTTGCAGCCAATTGGCTGTTTGCTTGCTGGGAGAGGAGCAAGCACCCAAGTCTTGTTGGCCTCTAATGCATTGATCTCTGACTACATAACATTAATCCAATTGGGATCCTGAGAAGCTTCAACAAAGGAAGTAGGTTCCCTGATTCGAGAGATGGAAGATAAGAAAAATCTGTAACATGGAGATAGATGAGCATAGAAAACAGAATCTGAAATAGAGTAATGAGCTGAAGGTGTGATATAATCCTGTAGCCAAATTGGAGGCTTGTGTGATCTAGTAGACCTTCTGACATCTAAAGGGGTAGGCACTGAAGCTGGAAATGAGGTTGATGTAGTGTGAATTAAAGGAGCATCAGGGTCAAGACCAGCAGAAGGGTCAGGGTTGAAAGGTAAATCTAGTGGGGTGGAGTAGGAGATTCAAAGTTGATAGAAGGCAAAAGAGCAGGATGTAAGTCATCAAAAAATGTGGTAGTGAAGGGATCATTTGGAAATAATGGGACATGAGAATGTTGCTTGAACTGAAAAGGAAATATGTGCTCAAGAAATCTGACATCTTGATTGACAAAAAAGCTGAAATCTTGTAGGCTTAGTAACTTGTAACCCTTTTATGTTGAAAAGTATCCTATGAAAACTGATGGCACAGCCTTGAATCCAAACTTATCTCTGGAACTCACATTAGAAGCATATGCTAAGCACCCAAAAACCTTGAAGTGATCAATAGAAGGAGGATAACCAAATAGAATTTCATAAGGTGAACTGCCATGGAGCACATTAGTAGGAATTCTATTAATGATATAGCAAGCTGTGAGTATGCATTCTCCCCAATATTTAATTAGAATGGAGGCTTGAAATCTTAAGGCTCTAGCAACACTAAGCAAATGCCTATGCTTCCTTTCTACTACCCCATTCTGCTAGGGAGTGTAGACACAAGTTCTCTGGTGGATAATCCTAAGAGAAGTGAAGAGTGCAGTACATTGAGAGTTGAGAAATTCTAAGCCATTATCTTTTCGAATGTATTTAACACAAGCTGAGAACTTGTTCTTGATAAGAGTAAGAAAACTCTTAAGATGGATTATAACTTCATGCTTGTGTGTCGTGAGAAAAACCCAAGGGATCCGAGAGTGGTCATCAACTATTGTAAGGAAGAATTTATGATGATTATGTGTAGGGGTATGATAGGGTCTCCACACATCTATATGCAGCAAGTGAAAACATGCAGAAACTCTTGTGTACTGATAAGAGAAGGTTGTCTTACATGTTTGGCAAGAGGACAAATGTCACAATGAGAATCAACATCAGAAATAGAAGATTTTATTCTAGAAAAATATTTCAGTTTTGCATGTGGCACATGGCCAAGACGTTTATGCCAAAGCTGGCTTACAAAAGCTAAACAAGAAACAGGCAAAGCATTATTCAAGGTAGAAGTATTAGCCATTGAGGCATGAGAAAGCATGAAGAAGTAAAGGCCCTCTGATTCTTTACCAATCCCCAGTATTTTTCCATCCCTGAAATATGCAAAAATCAGGATAGAAACTAACAAAGCAAGACAAGTCTTTGGTGAACGTTGATATAGAGATCAAATTAAACTTGAAATCTGGCACAAATAACACATTAGTCAGTTTCTGATCTGGACCAATGTTACAAGATCCAATATGTGTCATAGTTGAGTGATGTCCATTAGGTAGCCTAACTGTAGAAGGAGAAACTATCCCAATCAGTTTGTTTAGGGTGTTTAAAGAAGCTGTCATATGGTGACTAGCACCTGTACCGAATATCCAGCAAATTCCATGATCTAAAGATGAAAAATAAGAGTGAATACCTGCCACGTTGACATGTGCATCACTTGGAGGTAATGAAGGTTCTTTTTGGAGCAATTTCAATATCTCTGCATACTGTTCTTTAGAGAAAATTGGAGCTGCTTGAGTGCTATTTGGAGTGGCTACAGAATTTCTGTGATCGGATGATTCAGTAGTAGTAACATTACTTGCTGCAGGTTGAGTAAAATTTTGTCTTCTGGTAAATTTAAAGTCAGTAGGGTAGCCAATGAACCTGTAATAGTTATCCTTTTTGTGTCCTCTCACATGACAATGGTCACAAATTATATTCCAATTTTTCTTAGGTTTAACTGATTGCTGGTTTGATGATGAATAGAGAACTATTGGCTCAGATGAGGACTCAACAATAGCAGCAGTAGTTAAATTCCTCTAACTTTCTTCAGTAACAAGCATAGAATAGGCTTGGTTAACTGATGGTAAGGGTTGCATCATGAGAATTTGACTTCTAGCATGCAAGTAAGATTCATTTAAACCCATCAAGAATTGGAGCAGCTTTTGATTCTGCATGTGATCTATATAAATCATTGACATAGAGCACTCACATGAGGGAAGTTGGACAATAGACGTATACTCATCCCATAACAATTTCAGTTTGGAAAAATAAGTGGGAAATAGATGAATTTCCTTGCACTAAGGTCACAATTTCTCTATGTAACTGAAAAACTCTGGATCCATTCACTTTATCAAATCTTTCCTTTAACTCTTTTCAAACCAAATGTGCACTTGAAGCATAAACAATGCCACTTAGAAGTTCTTTTGTAACTGAATTCATGATCTAGGAAAGAACTATAGCATTACACCTGTCCCACTGATTGTGTAAGCTAGCTGGAAAACTGTTCTTTGTGCAAGTTCCATCAATAAATCCAATTTTATTTTTAGCTAATAGTGCTATTCTCATATATTTGCTCCATAACGAGTAATTATCCACACCAATCAATTGAAAAGAAACAAGAACAACACATAGAGTGTCAGAAGGATGCAGGTAAAGTGGATGACTAAAGTCAATTGATGAACTTGATTGCTCATTTGAATTATTCGAAGAAGACAGCATTTCTCCATCAGCAGCAGCCATTTTGATTGAAGGAAAGTGACAATTTCTTGATCAAAGAAAAGGAGATCAGAATCTTTGGGCAAATGAAGTCCGTAAAAGAGAAGGTTGATGAACAGAGTGAAATTGATTGAATTTCTGCGAATTCTCAGATTCTTCAAGCCCTAAAACCTTTGCTCTGATACCATGTTAATTTGGATCAAGTGAACTAAAAAGAAGCAAATCAGGAAAGAATTTGAGAAACAGTAATGTGAAGAATGAATTTTCATTAATTGAAGAGTCTGATACATTGCCATATATACATACATAAACTTATAACTACTAACTAATGACTTAACTAACTACAGCTCGGCATAACTATTTCTTAACTAACTAAACTACCTCATGTGTGCCAACTTGGATCTTAACAAATTGTAGAACACGGATTTAATTGTTAATGGTTGGTCACGAAATAAAACATTAATCATACCATGTTATTCTATATTAAAAGGAATTTAATAAGTTTATTACCAATAAATAAACTGAGGCGTCAGAAATGTGTACAGAAATATTTATAAATCTTTTCCTTGTAGGAGAAGTAGAGTCCAGTCTTTAAATTCAAGTCGGAGTGAAGTGTTTTATATATATATCTATATATAAAGGGATAAACCACAATGCCAATATATATATATATCAAAGACAAGACTCGTACGTACGTGCTCCACCTTCTCCTTCTCCTCCCTGCCTTTCACTTTGTTAAAAGGTTAACAAAGAATGAAGCAATATAAGATGGTGATGAACGGTGGTGGTTGTGGTTCTGGTTCAAGAGTCCATATCGATGTGTGCGAAGGGATTCAAGTAGAAAAGCTTAAAGAATCGGCTGAATCAGACGCCGTGTTCTTAAGAAAGTTAAATACGACAATGGAAGCTCAAGAGAAGGCTGACAAACTTTCTCCTTCGTCAAACTTCATCTCCCCCTCTGAACCATTTCATCAAGGTCCTTATAACGACCGTTTTGCACGCAGGCAGAGATATCTAAGAAGCTACAAATTCAGCAAGGATGAGAAAGATACCACTATAGGAAAAACAATGAAGCGGCTTATGTTGAAGAAACTGAAAGTGAAAGAGAAGAACAACAATAAAACTAAAGAGGGTGCTGGTGCTGCTGCTCGTTCTGTTATGAAAGGTGGAGTGAAGTTCTTGTTTTCATGTATTACTAGGGTGTACTCACGTAAATCTTAGCTGAGCATCGCCTTTCAAGAATCAAGATTTTACAGAGGCCAGTATTAGTAGTGTACATGTGTGGTTGGCATGCTTAGTATTTTAATTGTTATCAAGTTCTTGATGGGTTATTATATTAATCTGAATGTATCTTTTATGCATGATTTCCTCATATTCAAATCTATTAATTAACGTCTATGTGTAACATTGATTCTTACATATATTAATCTTTAATTTGCTCTAAGCTTGAAAATTGCCTTTGTAAGGAGTAACTTCTCAAAGTAGTTTAACTTATGACATCAAACAATATCATAGCCGATATCCAAATTTGAACTAAATTTAAATTTATCTATTCCAATAGGAGAAGATCTCCTTTGCATAAACATAAATAAATAAATAATGAAGAATATTTATGTGGTGGAACAGTGGAACTTGAGTACATATATAATTACTAGAGAAGAGCACGAAGTTCTGCATTTTTAAGATGCCGAAACTTAGTTTATATAATATATAATATGCATAATAAAGGTAAAAACTAGAACTCTTACTTAACCGATAATTTCAAGGTTCCAAGAAATTACTTGAGGTGTCCATAAATTGGCCCGAACACCTCTGATCATTTAAAAAAAAAAAAAAAATCATATACTTGTATATATATATATATATATATACATCATTCTATCCCTTATTTCATTTTAATAAATCATTGTCAATTACTTAATATAGAGTAAAACAAAGTTGGGATACTAATTAATATAACTGGAACTATGTTTTTAAGTGTTCATTATCAAAGTTATATATATCGTTAGATAATAAAGTAACTAATGTAAATATGATAGGGAAAGTGATTTTTAGCTCCCATTGAATTGATCAAGATCTCTCACTTTTAAATTTTTTTTTTTTTTTATAACAATTTTAACCTTAATGAATATTACTACCTAATAATTTCTAAATACATTCAATCTCTCATACTCTATTACATAAACCCTAACTCTAAATCTTGTAAATTATTGAAACATTTTTTTTTTCAAAATATTTATTTGTTTGATGAAAATATATTCTAAAGCTATGGTGAAAGTAACCACACAATGAGGCAAATATGAATTTAAAGAATAAAAAGTAAATTTAAAATTGGGGAAAAGAGGTATAAGCAAAAACCCTAATTAAGATATTGAAGAAAAATGGTATAAACAAAAACCCTAATTAAGTTCGAAACTAAGGAAAAATGGGGTAAACAAAAGTCCTAATTAAGTTTGAAACTGGGGAATAGGGGTGCAAATGAAAACCCTAATTAAACCTAATTAGATAGGTTTATTTTTTGTATTAAATAGCGTTTAAAGAGATTTTTTTTTTAATATAATAGAAATGTATTTAGTAATGGGGAATACTGGCTAAAAATCACTTAATTGGATTAATTTAGGATATAAGGCCCAAAAATACCAAATTTGAATTTAACACGTCATCAACATTAAGTGTAAGAGATTTCTCAAACCCTACTAAGTGGGAGATTTTTCTTTGCTCCTGAAACTCATTGCATGCATACTGATACTCAAGTTGTTAAGATAAAAAATAAAAATAAATAAAGTGGGTGTAAACGCAAGAGTTGTAATAGAAAATGTCCACCTGTCCCATGTACCAAGGGTTTAGTTGGAAACCGTGAGAAGTCTTTCAGTTGCTCTCTAACTGAGATTCATTAGAGTTATATTTAATTCTTATTCATTGGATTAATTAAATTCTAGGCATAATTTTACTTCTATCATATTATCTCTCTTTCATTTTCCACGTTTATCATAACTCAACTTCACATTGACTCTAGTGCTTGTATTTTTTGTGATAACTTAAGTTTATTTATGCTATATATCCTCACCATTGTTATTCCTTAAATAGAATTTTAGATAATTAAATTGAAATTTCTGAAAAAAAAAAAAAAATTACAACTAAAAAAATCCTTACAAATAATCTCGGAAACATAATACAATTAACCAACATAAAAAATATATAGACTTACAATTTTATATTGTTTGTAACCTGACATTTTTCCTTGCAAATCTTCTTCCTCCATAAAACTATTTTTTTGTTTTAAAAATTAAAAAAAAATTAAAATTTATTACATAATAGTGAGATGTCAAAAGTATTTGTAAAAAATAGAAAATGAGAATTAACTTTAATAATTTAATATAAGAATGAATTTTTCATTATAAAAATTATTGAAAAGTGAGATTTCTTTGTGTCAATAGATCCACTCCAAAAAAATTGTCTAACTCACTAACTGGAGATATATATATATATAAAAGATCCGGGCTCTGAACAATATTGGGTCAGGCCGGTTGCGACCCAGTCCAAATAAATATAATTTGGCGTGCCCTTCGGGGTTTACGAAATATGACTATCTATACAAATCATACTCCGGTTCAACTGGCACAGATCTCAGTCAAATTGGACTTATATATATATATAATTGAAACGCAAACGCGTTGAATACTTGGAAAAGTAACGAATCAAATTCTGTATGAAAACACTTTTGCTTCATAACTTATTTATAAGGGGGTCTGCATGTGACTAGTTTCCTATGGTTCACATTTTACACTTGTATTGCTCATAGTCATGGCCGACCAATTGGGTCAACGTTTTCACTTTGTTTAAAAATATTATAAATGTAAATTAAACACACACAATAATCCTTTCTCAGATTTTATTTATTTTTGTTTATATTATAAGGTTCAGGCCAATCGATATAAACAAGTACATGATTAGTACTTCCTCAATTATGGTTAATTATTTTTATCAGAAATAAGGGCAAGAGTGAGCATGTGGGTTTGTGGTTGTCCAAAGGATTTATTAAATTGGATAAGCAGCTAAAATGGTATTCGAGTAGCGAGTCAGTCAAACTATTTGCGCATTCAAATTCAATTAATGCATACCTTATTCTATTCTCTGACTCTGACCGACTTTTTTATCCTTAACTTCCCCCAATTTAACGTTTTCTGATCATTTTCTACAAGAGCAGCCACAGTTCTAAGCAATATTTCTGCGAAAATTCCATAATACTCAATTCCCTCATACTCACAGTTTCCTTTCTGCGGAAAAAAAATAATAATAATAATATATATATATTTCCAATTTGGGTATGATAAGAATTTGTATGGAAATATATATACAGTAAAACTTTTCTATAATGATACTCTATACAGGAATAAACTCTACATAATTATAAAAAAATTTATTTCCAATTTGAGATTGTTATAAAGAAGAATAAACTCTACATTGTAATAAGATATAATTTTTCTAATTTCCGTCTAAAGAAAAGTTGCCTCCACATAGTAATACTTATCTGTATATTGCAAAAAAAAAGAAAAAAAAAAATATATATATATATAACATTAAAGGTTTAAGATAAAATAAAATATTTATTTAAAGTTGTTTGAGATAATGATTTATATTTCAGAATTGTTACTACATCTTTTAACTTATAGATAGATTACTCGCTAGCATAAACATCTTCATGTTGAAGCCAAATATTTCTAACTTCTCAAATATATTTAGAACTTCTTCGCACAAAACTTTTGTATTTCCGTACTATCATCTTCATGATTATTTCTTTTATCTTCTTGTCTAATTATAGAGCATACATGACTTATTGCTCATTTGGATAATTGAGAAAGACATTAATATCCATTCGATTAGTGCAATAAAGCTGTCGAATCCGATCACTCAATTCTACAATGACTCTTTGATTCTTCTCTTCCACTTCATTTGTAATTTGCAATTCATCAATATTGGAGATCCTAATTATGTAATGATTAAAACAATTGGTAATAGTATGTGACTTCACATCAATTTGTTGCATAATTTTGTAATGATTAAAACAATTGGCAATAGTTTGTGGCTTCACATCAATTTGACCATGCAACAACTACATTTATAATTTCATCAAGTACACTTATCTTTGCTGGTTTCAAAATACGATCTTCTATTCATTTCACAAGTAGGCAATTGAAACGCTGAATTGAAATCCTAATAGTATTAAAACACAAATTAAAATCCTAATATTATACTACTAAAATATGAATTATAAATAAATTTTTGTTACCAAGTCTCTATTAAGTTATAACCTTCTCATAGTAATAAAATTAATATTAATATATATATATATAAAAGAAATTCAGTAGTTAAAAGACTAATATAAAAAGCTAACCCATGAAAGAAAATCTTTTTGCAATTTAATAAGGTCAAATAATCACAATTTTATTAATTAATACACTAAGTTTAGAATATCTTACAGTCATGCAAGTTTACATTCAAATAATTATTTGGTATATAATATATTGATGCTTGATTTCAACACGTAAGCGACTTACTTCACACATATAAAGTGTTAAGAAGTTACACGTGAGTAGATTATAAATAGTGGATAAAGTACTATGATGATAGTTGCATTGCATGCAAGTACGTAAAATAAGTTGACAAGAGAGTTTTTATAATAGTTCAGATGCTTAAAAGTGATTTCTACACCCATTGTGATTGTTTATATGAGTGTTCATTTCTAATTGTTACACAAGTTTACAATGTTTGCGATCTGCAATCTGTGATTATAAGTGTTTGTGTTCAAAGAGAATGCTAAGTCATACTCCTTCTAATGTGGAACTCATATGGGACTCGTTGTGAATTGACCAATTACAAACTACCAAATCTGGATTATGAGAGAAAGTTTGTGAGAAATGGTTGTTGGTGTAATATTACTCATCAAAATATCCATATGATAAGGTTAACAGCATGTTAATCTAATAATTAAACACCCATTACTAATCATATGTAGCTGAGTGACTTTTTATTTATAATCTGTGTTTTGCATCTTGAAGATCTTTTAATCAGTCCTGAGTTTAATTAATTAACCAAAAGAACTTGGTCGATATACGGTGCATCTTAATCTCATAACAGGAAGAATAGTGCATTAAGAAATCATTAAGGCATTTTTTAATTAAGAGACTCTAAAATACATTATAATATAAGTAGTGTACAGTCGCCTAGCTCATTCCAGACACGAGACAGCCAAATAATAATTGTCTCAATAACCACGTGAATGAGTTTGATTAGTATGTGTATTTGTCTCCTACTTGTCTGCTATACGCACTGTATTTTAGAATGGTGTTTCCTTCCCTTCTTATTGATGTGGGGTGCACTAAAACAGAGCTCGTGTTCCATCTTAAGTTATGATAGATCTTTTTCTACATATTTTTTTTCCAGTTCGATGATAGAATTAGCAGATCCAGTCCTCTGAAGAGTTCATAGATGCTCAAATGCACAAGTCATAAGAGTATTATATTCAATCACTGTAATTCATTACATATATCTCTATGCATGCATGCATCCTTATATCCTTCATATACAAGTTTATCTTCCCCTTATCCATAGTTTTAAAAATTTGAATTGAAAAATTAAAAGCCACAAGAGTGTAGAACAAACAGTTTCCCACGACATCTATGCCACTACTCTATCACCAATCACAATAATCAAGTTGTCTCACGAGTCCCCTCGACCCTCGCCCGCTCATTGGAGAGCGGGACCACCGTGCATTGATCAGGTATTAGGACCCTAAATGCATTTGCGCAAACTGTTATTGTTGAAGTAGTCGATAACTCCAATAATAAGGATAATATTATTTCATGTTGATTGATGTAAAAGTTGAAAATAGAGTTGGGATGAGGGGTCACGGACTTGTCTATAAACGTGGAAAGAGGTGAAGAACAAGGGCACATGGCTTTCTGGATCAGAGTCTTCGGTACAAATAATTTTGGTCAAGAAAGTGATGTACGTGATAACCATTATTTCCCCTTCATCAAAGGAATTTCTTTTTCCATGGAATTGGCTACTACTTAATCATGTTCCCCGTGACTTTAACGTTCGATATCAAACAATATCTTGAGTGATGCATGGATAAAGTTAACGAGTTAATAATTTCTTTACAAATTATAGGTAAACTAAGACGGTGCATAAAACTATTTATTTGACCACAATGCCATTGACGTATTCTTGAAATTGACATTATTATTTAAAAGTAGACAGGTAAACTTCCAGGTCCTAATGTTAGGTTAATTTCCATACTACTTTGTCCCACAACGTGCCAAAAATGAGTTTGAAAACTTCACTAATTAACTACCTAACCCACAGTATACTCAATCAGTTTGGTCACTTTCAATATTACTTTTGAACCACGTAATTTAAACTTCTCCTGCACTGCAAGTTTAATTTCAATGGTTTGGAACGTAGACTATTTTAAAAATTCGATGATCATGACGTTTAATTAAAGAGTAATTACTATATTAACAACTTTTTTTATAAACTTTTTCTTATAATCTTGATGTATTAGTTTATAATTAATCAATTTATAATTAATTAATAAGACTCATATGAGATTCGTTATGAACTCTCACGTTAGGATTGTGAAAAAAAATTTATAGAAAAAAATTATTAGTATAATATTATTCTTATTTAAAAGGACGAGGCAAATCCTAGGCTTGCCGTAATTCGATTTCGACGTAGCGTGTCGGGCACCCCAGTTACCTCAATCCTCATGGTCAGAAAATGCTGCTTTGTCGTTTAATTAATAAAAAATTTAATTAAATACCACAAATGACAAATCTGTTTATGGTTTCAGGTGGATTTGGCACGTGTGGATGCTGTGTTTAGTATATGTTTAAATTGGGAAGTGATAGGCCATCCACCATATAAAACACCAATTAAAATTCGCCAGATAACATATGTACATATAACTTACTAAAACAGTAAAAGAATATTTGTTCTAAATAGAAATTCGTGAATAGAATGTTGATTAATGTAACTTTTATTGTTACACGAGCTCCATTGGGTTTTTTTGGCATAGGACATATTTTTCTAAACTAGAATTAGTTTTTATTTTCTTTTTTGCTGTTATTAAAACTTTATATTTGGAAGCTTAGTTATATTATGATTCTAAATAAATTAGGAAGATTTACCGAAATAATAAGATGACTGAACAACCAAAGAACAATTGATATGAAAGACCACTACCAAATTATTAAATTTGAAATTCGGATACTGATTGAATAAGCACCACAAGAGGTTTTTAAACTTTTATATAAAAAATAATCATCAAAACTGCTCTATTATAGCTGTAGCAGCCTTTGTATAGTTTACCCTAATCCGAAAAAACCAAGAAAAGGAAATTAAACATTTATCCAAAAGGTCCCAAAACATTCAAAAAGCTTGATAAACCCAAAAAAGTCCAGAAGCTTGCAAACACACCCCTAAAAGACATAAAAGAATGCCTAAAACCCTGTTAAACGATTCAAAAAAGCTAAAAAATGACGAAACTCTTGCTTTGTCACGAACCTAACTTATTTGATTGTTTTGGAGTGCCCTTGCCAAAAATCACATCATTGTGACACCATCGACAGTATTTAACATTGTTCACTATTCACCATTGTTCATCTGACACTATTTATGACTGCATCAATAACAACAGACAATGATTAATGGATTTATAATAAAATTTCTCAAATGGTTCCTTCATGGATTTGAATGTGTTTATGGATTCAAATCGCTATGCTAGAACGTATCTAGTGTCTATCTAAATTTCGTGTTGCATTAATTGGTATCAAAGTCTCAGTTTTGTGCTAGTTCACAACTTTCCTTACCATAAATCCATCCCATACACTTACCCCATATACATACCTCAAACACACTCCACCAAATTATCCACCCCTACCCAAAAAAATAAAAAATAAAAAATAAAAAAACTCCCGTAATCCTCACCACTCATGGCAAGAAGAATCAAAGGACACATTGAAAATTGCAGTGTGCCCCTCAGGCTCTGTCTTTGTCAAATTCAGTCCTTTGCCAGTTTTCTATTTCCGTCAAACCCTACTCAATTTTAGTTTTCTTCAGTTTGGTCCTTCTGTTTGTGTTTTTAAAAAAAAAAAAAAAAAAAACAGAAATCAAGAACCCTTCAATATGTCAAACGACCTACGCCAACAATGTTGTCATCTTCCAACTTACAACGGAGATTCTCATGGTGAAAGTTTTCTTGATAGGATCGAAGCTATTGAATATTTCTCAATTGATATGGATATTCGGCATGGAAACATAACAAGATTGTTGGTTATCTATTAAAAGGTATGCTTTAGAATGGTGGAATGATTGAAAGTTTGCAAAATGTAGGTTTGATAAACTACATCAAATATCATGGTACGAGATAAAACATGTTTTGAGGGAAAGATTTCTTTCTCGTGGGCATGTTCAAGAGTTGTTATATCAATACATGAGTTGCTGTCAAGGTAATAGATCTATTCGATAATAGATTGGTAAATATCAACGGTTGTTACTCTACATTAACTATGATGAACATCCATGCCTAAAGTAGCTCCTAAAGAAATTCTTGAAACCATCAAAGATTATGAGATGGTACAAATTGAAGATCACACATCAAAAGACATTGAAAATGAAGTCGACAGTGAATCTAAGCCTTTAGCATCCACTTGAAGACTATCGCGCATAAAGATTTTGCAAGGAAAATTGATGATGAAGGTTATTTGTTTGCTCCACTGGATGATTTATTACTCTACTTCAAGTATTACTCGTTGGATTGTCAAGCTTGAGGACGAGGTTTTTTTTTTTTTTTTGAAAGCACGAGTTTGATCTAGAACATATTTTCTTAAACAGTAGTACTACATTCACAAACTCTTCTTATTAACTTTCTCTCACAAACGCGATATGTTAGTTTATAATTTGTCAACTCATAATGGGTCCCGTTTACCCAACAATGAGTCATGCTTGTCCAAATGCTAGCTGTCACACTACATATGTGTTTGTAAGAGAAGTTTGTGAGCTCATCTTTATTCTTTCCCAAACTAGGATTCATTTTTATTTTCCTCTTTGTTATTTGATTTTCCAATTTTGATTAAGATTTTATATTTTGAAGTTTATTTATGTTAGGATTATGGTTAAATTAGGAAGCTTAATTTAGTTGAGCTTAATTTTCTTATTTTATAATTCCTTATTCTAATAGTGTTAATATTAGTTTAATATAAATATACTTGATATCCTACAAAAAATTATCAATGGATTCATAAGAAAATTTCTTAAATGGTTTCTTCGTGAATTGTTTCATCGTGGATTTGACATCTTCTCGTGGCTTCAATACTCATTGTTTATGAATTTGAGCTGCTATGCTATGGAGTATTTAGTGCATATTCAAACTCCACTACGTCAAATTTACTTGATTATTGAAAATCATTTTTTTTTTTTAGATTATGATATTATTTGAAATATAAAAATATTATTTAATAGTTGTTACAAAATGCTAAAATTAACTTGAAAATATGAATTAATTAAACCCTTCAGCTTAAAAGAAAAGAATATTTATATATTAAAACGCAGGCAAATTCCATGTTGAATAATTTAAAAGTAATAGTATATTAATATAAGTGTTTTATTTTGTCAACAGTCAAGAAATAAAGATTTGAATAAAAAAGAATAAGAGATAATGCAAAGTGAGGTAAGAGCATTGTTAAAAGACTACAAAACACGTAACCCAACCCACCATCTTAACCAGTGGTTGTACCGGTTCCATTCCATTCACATCTACCTTAATATTTATGCAAGTAATATATAAATCCAACCAATTGAACCAAATTATACCCACTTACGTTTTGCTATTTTAATTTCTTCTATAATAAGTCGACATGTAAAAGAGCTTCTCGTAAATAACATGTATTAAAATAATTATATTTCTACTTACCTTACATAACAAGTAGCCGGCTTGGTCCGGTTGACTTTACATTTTTAATTCATTATTCCTAAGTATTTATTTATTAAATGTATACTTGCAAAGGCAATGGAATCATTAAGTGGGTTCCACAATTGGTGGCGGTCCACTTCCGATTGCACCTTCATCATATCATTCAAATCATAAAGCTTATGATGAAGCATCAACATGATGACTATAATGGATGGTGTACACACAGTAACTTTTCTTCTAGTCAAACCATTCGCCTAATAAAAATTTACTCAAACCAAAAAGGGCATTTCCGTACTAGGTCTCAGTTTTTACTCAAACCTTTTTGCGGATGGTTATAGTTATGCACACTTTTCACACCTTGTTTGTCCCTGTATTTTTCATTTATTTCATTTTTAATCTGTTGATTATTGTTAAAAAATTTAACAAAAGGACACCTGTCACTCTATAAAAGAAGGAAAATTCACTCACACCAACAGGGAGGTTTACGAACATGAGATATGTGTGACCCAATTATGAAGACAGATATGTAATTTTCACTCTAGTTTTACAAAGGTGTTCATAAAGAGGGTGTTTTTGTCATTTCACAATGTTGCTGTTGACACGTTTACAGACGTGAAAAAGAGGGAGCTTTCTCAGAAATCGCACGGCCTGTTTTTCTAACTTTTCATTTTGGCTACAACTCCATTTTTCTTTCTTCATGAATTGGAAATTGCAGAGCAATTACAAAGCTTAGAGGTAAGCAGTAAGCTCATAACCACCTGAATTGTTTATTTCTTTTTTTCATTTTTTTGCAAAACCAACAAATAAATTATTTATTAACCATTAATGGACCTCTGTCTGTTGCATTTATTGATATAGATGGCTTCCCAACGCCTTCCCCAACTCTCCTTTATTTCCTCCATTAATTGCTCTTTCCAAGTCAAAAATACAAATATAGGAGCAAACTTGTTTGTGTTCTTCTGATCAGCGGTTGATTTTCCATCTTTTGATTTGTTTAATCAATATTTTCTCTCTTTTGCTTTTACAGACTGATGATTCTTCAACGAGTAAATTTTGTTTCACTTATCTTGATTTTCGCTATCTCCGTTATGGAAGCCGCAGAAAACTGTGAGCAAACATGTAAAACAAGCAAGTTACTTAAATCTGTACCGTACCCGTTCGGGTTCTCCAAGGGTTGCCCGATCCAACTGCACTGTGACCACACAACTGAGTCCGTGAGAATTGGAGAGTTTGACGTGCAAAATGTGACGGCTGACAGTATCTTCGTTAACCTGCCGGAGAAATGTAACCGCCAGATGAACTCACTCCTTCCGCTCTTCAACCACAGTTACGGGATGACGTCACAGAACAGTTTGCTTTTTCACAATTGTACTGGTAGAGGTAGTCCAAACAACTGCGTTGTATCAACGAGTTTGGTTCAGCAACAGTTTAATTCGAGGTCATGTGATAATAAAAGTAATCATATAACCTGCTACTCTTTTACAAATACGAGTGAAACAATTGTGTTGAACTTCAAAGACTTGTATCAGACTGGGTGCACATCTCTATTGTCTTCTTTTGCTCTTAACTCGGTCGGAGACTCGGGCGTTTCGCTCGAGTTTCGGCGAGTTGAGTTGGCTTGGTGGCTTCCTCGCGATGATAAAAATTGCTCTAAAAATGCCGTCATTAAGAACGTTTCCCTTCCTACCGGAGGGCATGGGTTCCGTTGCATATGTAAAGAGGGTTTTCAAGGTGACGGGTTCGCTGCCGGGACTGGGTGCCTGAAAAGTGAGTCGACTCGTTGCCTATTATACTTTATACTTTATTTGTTTATTTGATTTTCATTTTTTATGTTTCATGTTCTGTTCTGGTGGACGGTGAAATTGGTTTGACGAGGCAACCCGGAAAGTATACGGGGTCAGTTGAGTTGCAGTGTCATGCGCTGTCCAATTAGAAAATGATATCTTATTCTGACGAAAATGCCCTCTCCTTAGACATGACGTTTTGAGTTTGACTGGGAATTATTTTTTTGTGAAAATTGTGGAATTCTTGGCAATCCTTCCTAATGAAGTGGGTGCTTTGTTTTTATTATTTGACTTTTTTGTCCTTTCAGTTAGATAGGCACAAAATGAGGCACGATTTGAGTCATTTGATATTGCTACGAAATCTACAGTTTTATAGAGTATATATATGATTAAGTGGTTGTGGTTGGGTTATCGTTAATATCTGGTTATATATTGATAAGTTTAGGTTTTTGAAAGCATTATAAACAGGTCCCACCTGTCTAGAATTGACAGAATGACGTTACACAACTCACAAATGGGGTAATTATGAAATTTTCTGGATTATAGGATGTGCTAATAAAGGCTGCAATTTCTTAAAGTTGGACCCGGGTTAGATCTTTTATGGGAATTTGATTGATAAAGTAAATGGCATCATGATTTCTGACAATCAATCAGTTATTTATGCCGAGAACTCAGGAGCTGTAGGCTGTAGCATATGTTATGAATGGTAAAATAGATGTGCTTGCGAACAAGTTAGAAGTCCACCCTACTAGAGTTCCTTTTTTTATAAGCGCATGTGTAAACAAGACAGGCTGATATTTCTGAAGTTGAAACTGCTATGCTACAAAAAGTCAAAGGGAAGATTGCTTGATTATTAAGACCATTCCAATCAGCAGTTGAAAGATTCTTTTAACTTCTTGTGTTAGATAAGTATTAAAACACTGTTTTTTTCATGAAGTCCAATGATTTCTAAAAAGTCGATGGTAATATTTTCTGACTGAGCTGAAAATTTCTCGTACTTGGGTGGCTAACCTGCTGCCAAAGAACTCATTTCTCTGCGAGGGCTTCTAACTTCTTACTTCTGCATGTGTCAGTCACGTGCCTTTAGCCTGAATGAAATGTAATAGTTGTAATGCTGTGAGCCCGCTAGCGGAATTTTTAAGCCATTGACAAAGAGTTGTAGCTGATTTTAACTGGACTATTTTGGCTAGGGATATATGTATTGCTGATAACCGATGTTTGTCTCTCAGCTTCTCTTCTGTAAAGATGCTGAATGCTAGATCAAATGTTGAGTAGAAGCTTTACAAAAATGAAGGCTTAATTTTGGATGATGCTAACATGAAATAGATATAAAAAATTTTTCTGAACTTCATTGAAATTAATAAATTGTATGAATGTTGCTTCACAAACCAACTGTAGTTTACTTCACTATCTGATGAGGCTAGTCATCATTTTGACAATTAAATCTGTTACTGGTTACATGATTGTAAAGGAAGTGGTGTCAACGCGTAGATACAAGAGACAATTATTTATTAAGTGAGATACCATTTATTCACTACTGATGAAAAACTAACAAGATTGAAACTTTATGGTTTTGTTGTATTGTGCTGGTGTGTCTTTACTTATCTCTTTTTTTCCTCATTTTCATGTTAGCAGCTTCTGACTGCAATTCTAAAAATTACTTATCTGGCCGCTGTGGAGGAACCAAAGTTGGTGCTCTCGTTGGAGGTAAAATTTTATGTTTCAATGTCAACAAATACAGTTTAGTGGTTTGTATGTCTTCAGGAACTATTGTTTTAACTTTTGACCCATTCCTGTAGTTAACTTAACTGCATTAAAAATGGTATTTAGAAACTACTGGAGTGTCTAAAGTGCTGAAAGTTTCTTTCTTGTCAGCATTACCACTTTTAGCTGTTCTTTACGTACCTAAGCAGTGATTTAGTATCTTAATACTCGTGTGAACACCTGTGCTTCCAGTGTTTCTTGCTTGCCAAAGAATTTCAAAGTATTTAAAGTGGGTTTCCTTTTCATTTTAATTGCCAAGGTTCTTGAAAGTAAATGAATTCTAGATGGTAACCCCGTTTCATAGGTTCGCACTGCAGTTTTGTTGAGCAGTTATTTTGTTTTGTTGTTTGTTATAAATACTTTGATATATTTGGAGAATTAATTGTTTTACTGGTCACCATGGAGTAATTCAGGTTTTTGTCTCACCCAATGATAACTAAATTAACTTTTAGCTAGACAATTTGGCCAAACAATTCCTTTGGATGCTTGTGATTTGAGATATCCTGATTTGAAACTCAGCATGACAATACCATGTGATTTTGGCTCAAATCAATTAGATGGTTTTGGTGTGGTTCAGTCAGCCCTTAACTAAGAAAATATCATTTAAATTTTCTGTTACTTGATGTGTCTATGACAAGGTTTTCTTTACTGAAAAATAAATAGTATTTATGCATTTAATATTTTCTTTTGTTTTGAAAACAAGGAAAGTAGAACATGACTCACACTGCTTTTGCCTCTAGGACTTATTGCTGGAGCTTCCATTGTGACTGTTCTGGCTCTTATATGTTACTGCATCCGAAGGCGATCTCCTTCTTTTAGAAACCAGCTCAATGCTAAGCGCCTTCTGTTTCAAGCTGCTGGCAACTCTAGTGTACCGTTTTACCCATACAAAGAAATAGAAAGAGCCACCTGTTATTTCTCTGAGAAACAAAGACTGGGAACTGGTGCCTATGGTACAGTTTATGCAGGAAAACTCCACAATGATGAATGGGTTGCTATAAAAAGGTTTAGATATAGAGACACTGACAGCATTGACCAAGTCATGAATGAGATTAAGCTTCTATCCTCTGTGAGCCACCCAAATCTAGTTCGCCTGTTAGGTTGCTGCATACAGGAAGGTGAACCGATCCTTGTTTATGAATTTATGCCCAACGGAACTCTAAGTCAGCATCTGCAAAGAGAGAGAGGCAGTGGACTTCCATGGACAATACGGCTTACTATTGCCACTGAGACTGCTCGGGCTATTGCCTATCTCCACTCTGTCATGAATCCACCAATATATCACCGAGACATCAAATCCAGCAATATACTCTTGGATTTCAACTTTAAGTCCAAGGTAGCGGATTTCGGTCTTTCTAGACTTGGCATGACTGAGTCATCCCACATTTCAACTGCCCCACAAGGGACTCCAGGCTATCTTGATCCTCAATACCATCAATATTTCCATCTTTCTGATAAAAGTGATGTTTACAGTTTCGGGGTAGTTCTAGTAGAGATTATAACTGCATTGAAGGTGGTTGACTTTTCTCGCCCTCATAGTGAAGTGAATTTGGCTGCACTAGCTATTGACAGGATTGGGAGAGGTTGTGTGGATGAGATAATAGATCCATACCTTGAACCAAATAGGGATGCTTGGACACTCTCATCCATTCACAATGTGGCAGAGCTAGCATTTAGATGCCTTGCTTTTCATAGAGACATGAGGCCCACTATGACGGAAGTGGCAGAAGAGCTAGAACACATCAGGGTCAGTTCATGGGCTTCAAATATTTTTATGGCATCTCCACAAGCTTCATGTTGTTCATCATCAGACTTTGGTAGCGAGAGATCACTAGGTAGTAGTATGATGATTAAGAAGGCAGGGGCGAGGAGTCAGAGATTAATTGTTCCTGCTAAGGCTGTTGATTGTCTGGCTACATTGGATGAGGTAAAGGATAGCTCCCCTGTATCTGTGCAGGATCCTTGGTTAAGCGAACAGAGTTCACCTTCAACAAACAGCTTGCTGGGTAATGTAGTTCAGTGACATGAAAGTTATTTCTTAAACTTTTGTGAATACTATTGGAGTTTACTACATATCTTGTAGTTATGGCTATTCTCTATCTCTTGGATGCTTGATCTATTCTCTGTTTTCAGTTCCTCTAAGAGAATAGTCAGATTATCGGAAGTGGAAGAATGTAGGAGCCATCACTACACTGATTATAAGTATATATTTATAGATATATCTAAAGCCAGATTCTAAAATGATGTGGTGTTTGTATGTTTGTGTGAAAGTGTAAGGATAGAACCAATCTCAAAGCTGTATCCCGTTTCTCTTACGGTTTTTAGTTTTTAATTCATTAGTAAAGTTTGTTGGCGATTAATTTATAATAGTGAATGAACATAGTTCATATTGTATACTGGCAAAGTCACGAGGAAGGTGATGACAGTAGAATTCTTGACCTGAGCAGATTTGTGATCTCAATCAGCCTTCAATGTGAAAAGTGCTTCATAATCATGCATTCAAAAAAATTTTGCTCATTTGTGAATCCTATGAAATTACTATTACAATTGCATACTTCAAAGTTTTCATTTTTCATTATTTGGTGATTTATGGGATGGGGTACAAATGGAATGGTTAATAAATGTATAATTATCGAACAGGGCAAGCATTACGGTCCATGGCTAACGATATTGGAACAGACAATAATATTAGCAATCATTCTTGTCATTCGAACTTGAGATCATAAGGAGAACAAACCTCTTATCCCTAAGCTTTTACCACTCGGTCAATCCATGATAATAGAAATGTCAATACTCTCTTCTATACAGATATGAGAAACAGAAGAGGACAATAGTAAACTAAACTTTCATGGCGTTTTGAGTTTGGTGGATGGGAATAGTTATTCAATTAAAAAAAATATCAAGTAGTAGATTGGACAGAAGAATTCAATTAAAATTTATAAGGTTTGAACAGGATTTTTGCTTTAGATTCAAGAGGAAGAATGATATCTGCAGCATGTTGCAAATTTCGGTTCAACAGATCTAATGAAAGAGTATGTGAACTTGTCTGGCAGATGGTGTGGCAATTTTTACGAAAACTAACTTGGCAGGATAATTCAATTATCAGAATCACAATTTCAAGCACACAATCTATGCGAGACATGAGGTTTTCTTCATTATTCCTAATCCCATCATTTCTGGCCAAATGTGTTCGAAACTCAAGAATCCAATCTGACATGAAAATAGAGTATTCAAATAAAATTTATAAGGGCGTCCACAAATGGAATGGAAAGAGGAATGTGTACGGTGGTTGAGCAAGTAGAAGTGTAGAACTCTCCCTTACCAATCACAATTGACAAACACAGTCCAGGTTTGATCTCTTATATTTCGCCTCCATGTTTCCCAATTGCCTCTTCCTTTTATCCCTGTGGTACCATATTCAAGTGCTTTTTAATCCAGATGAAAAATATAATCTTACTCTATTAACCTTGTGAAGAACCTGCCACATCCAAGGACTCCACAAGCATTCTATTCCATGCGAGAAGAAAAATAAGAGCTGAAGTTCCAAACACTTGAGATCAAGGAGATGCATAGTTTAAAAATATCACAACCAAACATCTGTTGGTTGTACTACAATGGATTCTTCCCAGACAAGTTTTTACAATTGACGAAAAAAATCTGACCCATAGACCCAACTACGAGCCCCAGATGAGAGGTTGTCATTGGCTTTCCAAAAAAGAATTAACTTTACAGGTAACCAAGGTTTCCATATAACTTTCAGCCTGCAGGTAAAGGATAATCCAGATTAATACTAATCACAGTGAAGTATTCATTAACCTCAAATTTCATTAGACGGTAGAAAATCAATATGTAAGCTTAGATTATAACCTCTTCGAAGCAGATCAAGGACAAAATAGATGTTCTCTCTCTCTCTCTCTCTCTCTCTCTCTCTTTTTTTTTTTTTTTAACAAAGTTCACAATGAGCTTAGCAGTTTGACATCTCACCCTCTTTTCCTTGGGGCCATATTAAGAGAATTGCATAATACTCGATACAAAATGTGAAACAAACAATTTCATCAGAAAACAGGCTACAAATTAAGTAGCATGAAATTCGGCAAACATTTGCATGTTATGAATTGCATATCATGCCAGTTTACAGATACTATCTGATCCTCAATACCATCAATATTTCCATCTTTCTGATAAAAGTGATGTTTACAGTTTCGGGGTAGTTCTAGTAGAGATTAACTGCATTGAAGGTGGTTGACTTTTCTCGCCCTCATAGTGAAGTGAATTTGGCTGCACTAGCTATTGACAGGATGGGAGAGGTTGTGTGGATGAGATAATGATCCATACTTGAACCAAATAGGGATGCTTGGACACTCTCATCAGCTGTAGGCTGTAGCATATGTTATGAATGGTAAAATAGATGTGCTTGCGAACAAGTTAGAAGTCCACCCTACTAGAGTTCCTTTTTTTATAAGCGCATGTGTAAACAAGACAGGCTGATATTTCTGAAGTTGAAACTGCTATGCTACAAAAAGTCAAAGGGAAGATTGCTTGATTATTAAGACCATTCCAATCAGCAGTTGAAAGATTCTTTTAACTTCTTGTGTTAGATAAGTATTAAAACACTGTTTTTTTCATGAAGTCCAATGATTTCTAAAAAGTCGATGGTAATATTTTCTGACTGAGCTGAAAATTTCTCGTACTTGGGTGGCTAACCTGCTGCCAAAGAACTCATTTCTCTGCGAGGGCTTCTAACTTCTTACTTCTGCATGTGTCAGTCACGTGCCTTTAGCCTGAAGGAAATGTAATAGTTGTAATGCTGTGAGCCCACTAGCGGAATTTTTAAGCCATTGACAAAGAGTTGTAGCTGATTTTGGCTGGACTATTTTGGCTAGGGATATATGTATTGCTGATAACCGATGTTTGTCTCTCAGCTTCTCTTCTGTAAAGATGCTGAATGCTAGATCAAATGTTGAGTAGAAGCTTTACAAAAATGAAGGCTTAATTTTGGATGATGCTAACATGAAATAGATATAAAAAATTTTTCTGAACTTCATTGAAATTAATAAATTGTATGAATGTTGCTTCACAAACCAACTGTAGTTTACTTCACTATCTGATGAGGCTAGTCATCATTTTGACAATTAAATCTGTTACTGGTTACATGATTGTAAAGGAAGTGGTGTCAACGCGTAGATACAAGAGACAATTATTTATTAAGTGAGATACCATTTATTCACTACTGATGAAAAACTAACAAGATTGAAACTTTATGGTTTTGTTGTATTGTGCTGGTGTGTCTTTACTTATCTCTTTTTTTCCTCATTTTCATGTTAGCAGCTTCTGACTGCAATTCTAAAAATTACTTATCTGGCCGCTGTGGAGGAACCAAAGTTGGTGCTCTCGTTGGAGGTAAAATTTTATGTTTCAATGTCAACAAATACAGTTTAGTGGTTTGTATGTCTTCAGGAACTATTGTTTTAACTTTTGACCCATTCCTGTAGTTAACTTAACTGCATTAAAAATGGTATTTAGAAACTACTGGAGTGTCTAAAGTGCTGAAAGTTTCTTTCTTGTCAGCATTACCACTTTTAGCTGTTCTTTACGTACCTAAGCAGTGATTTAGTATCTTAATACTCGTGTGAACACCTGTGCTTCCAGTGTTTCTTGCTTGCCAAAGAATTTCAAAGTATTTAAAGTGGGTTTCCTTTTCATTTTAATTGCCAAGGTTCTTGAAAGTAAATGAATTCTAGATGGTAACCCCGTTTCATAGGTTCGCACTGCAGTTTTGTTGAGCAGTTATTTTGTTTTGTTGTTTGTTATAAATACTTTGATATATTTGGAGAATTAATTGTTTTACTGGTCACCATGGAGTAATTCAGGTTTTTGTCTCACCCAATGATAACTAAATTAACTTTTAGCTAGACAATTTGGCCAAACAATTCCTTTGGATGCTTGTGATTTGAGATATCCTGATTTGAAACTCAGCATGACAATACCATGTGATTTTGGCTCAAATCAATTAGATGGTTTTGGTGTGGTTCAGTCAGCCCTTAACTAAGAAAATATCATTTAAATTTTCTGTTACTTGATGTGTCTATGACAAGGTTTTCTTTACTGAAAAATAAATAGTATTTATGCATTTAATATTTTCTTTTGTTTTGAAAACAAGGAAAGTAGAACATGACTCACACTGCTTTTGCCTCTAGGACTTATTGCTGGAGCTTCCATTGTGACTGTTCTGGCTCTTATATGTTACTGCATCCGAAGGCGATCTCCTTCTTTTAGAAACCAGCTCAATGCTAAGCGCCTTCTGTTTCAAGCTGCTGGCAACTCTAGTGTACCGTTTTACCCATACAAAGAAATAGAAAGAGCCACCTGTTATTTCTCTGAGAAACAAAGACTGGGAACTGGTGCCTATGGTACAGTTTATGCAGGAAAACTCCACAATGATGAATGGGTTGCTATAAAAAGGTTTAGATATAGAGACACTGACAGCATTGACCAAGTCATGAATGAGATTAAGCTTCTATCCTCTGTGAGCCACCCAAATCTAGTTCGCCTGTTAGGTTGCTGCATACAGGAAGGTGAACCGATCCTTGTTTATGAATTTATGCCCAACGGAACTCTAAGTCAGCATCTGCAAAGAGAGAGAGGCAGTGGACTTCCATGGACAATACGGCTTACTATTGCCACTGAGACTGCTCGGGCTATTGCCTATCTCCACTCTGTCATGAATCCACCAATATATCACCGAGACATCAAATCCAGCAATATACTCTTGGATTTCAACTTTAAGTCTAAGGTAGCGGATTTCGGTCTTTCTAGACTTGGCATGACTGAGTCATCCCACATTTCAACTGCCCCACAAGGGACTCCAGGCTATCTTGATCCTCAATACCATCAATATTTCCATCTTTCTGATAAAAGTGATGTTTACAGTTTCGGGGTAGTTCTAGTAGAGATTATAACTGCATTGAAGGTGGTTGACTTTTCTCGCCCTCATAGTGAAGTGAATTTGGCTGCACTAGCTATTGACAGGATTGGGAGAGGTTGTGTGGATGAGATAATAGATCCATACCTTGAACCAAATAGGGATGCTTGGACACTCTCATCCATTCACAATGTGGCAGAGCTAGCATTTAGATGCCTTGCTTTTCATAGAGACATGAGGCCCACTATGACGGAAGTGGCAGAAGAGCTAGAACACATCAGGGTCAGTTCATGGGCTTCAAATATTTTTATGGCATCTCCACAAGCTTCATGTTGTTCATCATCAGACTTTGGTAGCGAGAGATCACTAGGTAGTAGTATGATGATTAAGAAGGCAGCAGCGAGGAGTCAGAGATTAATTGTTCCTGCTAAGGCTGTTGATTGTCTGGCTACATTGGATGAGGTAAAGGATAGCTCCCCTGTATCTGTGCAGGATCCTTGGTTAAGCGAACAGAGTTCACCTTCAACAAACAGCTTGCTGGGTAATGTAGTTCAGTGACATGAAAGTTATTTCTTAAACTTTTGTGAATACTATTGGAGTTTACTACATATCTTGTAGTTATGGCTATTCTCTATCTCTTGGATGCTTGATCTATTCTCTGTTTGCAGTTCCTCTAAGAGAATAGTCAGATTATCGGAAGTGGAAGAATGTAGGAGCCATCACTACACTGATTATAAGTATATATTTATAGATATATCTAAAGCCAGATTCTAAAATGGTCTGGTGTTTGTATGTTTGTGTGAAAGTGTAAGGATAGAACCAATCTCAAAGCTGTATCCCGTTTCTCTTACGGTTTTTAGTTTTTAATTCATTAGTAAAGTTTGTTGGCGATTAATTTATAATAGTGAATGAACATAGTTCATATTGTATACTGGCAAAGTCACGAGGAAGGTGATGACAGTAGAATTCTTGACCTGAGCAGATTTGTGATCTCAATCAGCCTTCAATGTGAAAAGTGCTTCATAATCATGCATTCAAAAAAATTTTGCTCATTTGTGAATCCTATGAAATTACTATTACAATTGCAAACTTAAAAGTTTTCATTTTTCATTATTTGGTGATTTATGGGATGGGGTACAAATGGAATGGTTAATAAATGTATAATTACCGAACAGGGCAAGCATTGCGGTCCATGGCTAACGATATTGGTACAGACAATAATATTAGCAATCATTCTTGTCATTCGAACTTGAGATCATAAGGAGAACAAACCTCTTATCCCTAAGCTTTTACCACTCGGTCAATCCATGATAATAGAAATGTCAATACTCTCTTCTATACAGATATGAGAAACAGAAGAGGACAATAGTAAACTAAACTTTCATGGCGTTTTGAGTTTGGTGGATGGGAATAGTTATTCAATTAAAAAAATATCAAGTAGTAGATTGGACAGAAGAATTCAATTAAAATTTATAAGGTTTGAACAAGATTTTTGCTTTAGATTCAAAAGGAAGAATGATATCTGCAGCATGTTGCAAATTTCGGTTCAACAGATCTAATGAAAGAGTATGAACTTGTCTGGCAGATGGTGTGGCAATTTTTACGAAAACTAACTTGGCAGGATAATTCAATTATCAGAATTACAATTTCAAGCACACAATCTATGCGAGGCATGAGGTTTTCTTCATTATTCCTAATCCCATCATTTCTGGCCGAATGTGTTCGAACCTCAAGAATCCAATCTTGCATGAAAATAGAGTATTCAAATAAAATTTATAAGGGCGTCCACAAATGGAATGGAAAGAGGAATGTGTACGGTGATTGAGCAAGTAGAAGTGTAGAACTCTCCCTTACCAATCACAAATGACAAACACAGTCCAGGTTTGATCTCTTATATTTCGCCTCCATGTTTCCCAATTGCCTCTTCCTTTTATCCCTGTGGTACCATATTCAAGTGCTTTTTAATCCAGATGAAAAATATAATCTTACTCTATTAACCTTGTGAAGAACCTGCCACATCCAAGGACTCCACAAGCATTCTATTCCATGCGAGAAGAAAAATAAGAGCTGAAGTTCCAAACACTTGAGATCAAGGAGATGCATAGTTTAAAAATATCACAACCAAACATCTGTTGGTTGTACTACAATGGATTCTTCCCAGACAAGTTTTTACAATTGACGAAAAAAATCTGACCCATAGACCCAACTACGAGCCCCATATGAGAGGTTGTCATTGGCTTTCCAAAAAAGAATTAACTTTACAGGTAACCAAGGTTTCCATATAACTTTCAGCCTGCAGGTAAAGGATAATCCAGATTAATACTAATCACAGTGAAGTATTCATTAACCTCAAATTTCATTAGACGGTAGAAAATCAATATGTAAGCTTAGATTATAACCTCTTCGAAGCAGATCAAGGACAAAATAGATGTTCTCTCTCTCTCTCTCTCTCTCTCTCTCTTTTTTTTTTTTTTTAACAAAGTTCACAATGAGCTTAGCAGTTTGACATCTCACCCTCTTTTCCTTGGGGCCATATTAAGAGAATTGCATAATACTCGATACAAAATGTGAAACAAACAATTTCATCAGAAAACAGGCTACAAATTAAGTAGCATGAAATTCGGCAAACATTTGCATGTTATGAATTGCATATCATGCCAGTTTACAGATAATTTTCTGAATGGAAGAAAGACTCCCAGACAAAGAAAAGAAAGGAGAAAATCCCTTCCTCGAGTCTAGTGGGATGAAATTACTTTTCAGATTATCTTCTGAATAACCATTGCAGAGAGTGCAAGATGCTATCATTCATTACCATGGAATCATGCTTGAAACTAGTGAGATGATGATAATAACAATCAATTCAAAATAAATTACCTTGCATGTATATTTCCAGTCACAAAGTTGATCTGTCAATTTTCCAGGGGAAGGTAGAAGCTATCCATGGCTTCTGGGAGCAACAACTTGATGGACCTTCCTGTTCTCAGCACTTGAAAATTGCCCCACAACACGTGCATGAGGAATTGAGATTTCTCCACGGGCGAGAGCATCCACATTCTCAAGCAGGTACTGCCTTGGAAGTCTGCCTACAACATTACCCTCCTCGTTCCCATCTCTATCTAGGAATGCAAAATGCGGTATACCCTCAACACCAAACTCATCAAGCTCTTGTTCCCATTTCGTATTATCGACATTCAGCATAACAAAATTCACTTGGTCCCTTCATCAAAAGATTTCTGTTATCACCTAAGTTGATTTATTTATAAACTAAGAAAAAAGCATCTGCAGGGCCTATAAAATTTGGTGATAATATCTTTCAAAGAACCTTCGTAGTCACTAGATAGTCATAGAAATGCATGAATACAGTAAAACAAGTCAAATTTCGATGATTATTACTTGTATTGTTGTTCAACTTTGTATACTTCAGGAGCTAATTCCCGACATACTTCGCACCAATCTGCGTAGAACTCCAGAACAGTGGGCTTCCCGTTTGAGAGGGCCTAGAAAACCACAAAAATGTATAACCAGGAATAATAAAAATCAAACTACATAACTCTATAAGCATAGAATAACATATGTAGATATAAAACTGAACATAACTGCAGAGATTCATTGGTCCTAGCTGCTAGGAAAGCACTTGAAAAGATTATGAAAAGACATGAAACTAATAAAAGCATAGAGCAATACAAAAATTAGATAGAATTCTAGCTCTGGAATTATATGTAATAGCAACTTATACTTAAAACAGACTAGAAAGTAAATCAACCCACGGTCAGAACAAATAAAATGCTAAGCTAAAAAAAATTAAGATAATAATAATAATAAAACCTCTTCATAAGGTAACGCAATGGCTGTTAAGTCCTTCAAAGAAACACCAAAATCTAGTCGTGTAAACAAGAAAAATCCTAGTGCACCAAGAGTAGAAGCAATTGCTACACGCTTATTGATTTCTTTGTTTGGGAATTGAGTAAAACCAGAATCCGTGGACGAGCTTGTAGCCTGAGTACTGGTGCTATCAGTCGCTGAATCAGTCTCCACAACTACTTCTTCCTGCAGCCAGAAAATACTAATTAATGATTCACTCAACAACTATTCAGTTGCAAACAACGAAAACAAGCGAAAAAGACACACCGGTTTAGTTTCAGGAGGATTAGGAGTTGTTTGGCAAGCTACAAGAGTGGGAAATCTGCGACTCTTGTGTTGAGAGTTGAGACAAGTTTTAATTTGTTGGGGAGATTGATGTATAGGATGAAAAGATGGCGGGAATCTTTGAAGACCAACTGGATTCGAACAAACTCGAGCCATGGATAGAGTCAGAGAGAGAGAGATACTGAACAAAATTTTATTTCATAGTTAAAAAACTGTTTTAACGTTTGAACTTTTCTTAGTCAGTTTTAACCTTGTTTTCTCCACGGCCACATCTTCACTAAATATCTTCCTTCCAAATAAAAGATTATCCTATAAGCCTTGTAAAATATTTCCATAAATTTTCCTTGCAGAAAATGTATAGGGTTTACATCTCATGCACATAACTAAATTTTCAATGGAGAAAATAATTATTATTCATTAAATTTCCATAATTACAATAACTTAATAAAACAATACAGCAAAAACATTAAAAAAAGATTGATAATTATGAAAATCCTCAAGACTTTCGTGGTTCAGGTCCCAAAATTCCATTAACGACAGCACTAGCAACCACCACTCCGATAACCTCTGCTCCAGCTACAGCTCCCGCCTGTGCCAACGCTCCAAAATTCACTGTCGTTTCGATTTCGTTCTCCGCCTTTTTTGCTTCTTTCACAATCTCCTTCTCTGCCGTTTCTATCTTTTTCTCTGCTTCCTTCACAATTTCCACCGCTTCCTCCTCTGCCTTCTTCAGATTCTTCCTCAAACCGAACAGCGGAATGTCCTGCGCCAAACCCGCAGATTCTCTCGCTGTTAAAACCGGCATTGCCGTCAACGAGAAAAGTAATAAGTTCCTCCGGTTGGTATGAAGTACTGGCGCTGGTTTAGGAGTCTGCGCCTTGCAAGAGACAGGGTGCGCAATTCGCACACGAGGGAGCGATAAAACTAAAGACGAAGAGATTGTGGAAGCCATCACTCTGTCTGATCCGTGAAGCCAAGGCGAGTGGTTTATGAATTCTGTGGTGTGTGGACAAAAAAGTCATCTTAGAGGGGTAATATAGTCATACGGTCAAACATTAATAACGACATCGTTTTTCATAGGTTCGATCAAGTTAAAAGCGCTATTTTCGCGTTTTATATTTTGTTCATTTTCATTTCAAAAGAAAATTAAAGCGAAGCGGAAGCAATGGCGGAAGAAGAAGATTCGGTGACAATGACAGAAGAAGTTCCGCCATCTACCGAAACCCAAGGAGCAACTCGAGCCTCAGTTGAAGCTACCATACAATCTTTGTTCGAGGGAGGTATAGACTCAATTGGCAACGAGGAGGACGGTGAAACTTCTGGTGTGCCTGATGATGGAGATCAAGAAGAGAAGCTGAAGTTCTCCAACGACTTAATAGTGAGAGGAACCAAAGCTTTGGAAGCAAAAGACTTCTGCGAAGCTGCTGAGTGTTTTAGCCGTGCTTTAGAAATCAGGTTAGGGTTTTTGTTTCAACTCAATGAGGTTGGGAAATGGAAATTATTTCATGATGTTTCCGCATTTGGTTTCTTTTATTTATTTATTTTTCAAAGTCTGTGAATTGCAGTTTAGTAAGTGTTTGTTATTGTAGTGGTAAACCCTATCCTAGTTCAGTGGATTAATTTGTGCGTTTTTGTTTAGGAGGGTTAGGGTTTTTGCTGGGTAAGCTTTCAAGGGGATTTTAACTGTAGGTTGATGTTCAATAAAATCATGCTTGACTTGTTGAAGACACTACCTGTGGCATGTGCTAAACTTTTAATGTTGAAGCTTGTTATTACTATTTAAGCAATGTGTATCTTGCTTTCATATATAACACCTTCCAAGGTCTTGGACCTTGACTAGCCATGGCTAGCAGCATGTTGTGAGCCGTTTTGGCTTTGGTGTTTTGTTAGAATATAGATATGAGGTAATATGTATATTTTTATGAGAAAGGAATCATTTCAATATCTAGTAAGTGTTCTTCTCTCAATTGAATGTATCTGTTTTAGGTTGAGCTCCTTACCTCTATGTTACCAAGTGTGGAGAAATATTTTCTTCTATTTCATAATGAGATGTACAATGAATTTATAGCAAAAACAAAAAACTAATCTAGGAAGTAATCTAGGAAGTAAATTGTTACATTCCTATTATAATTCTATTTCCTATTCCTATTATAATTCTATTTCCTATATTACAATGAGAATAATTCTATTTCTTATTTTATATTTCAACACTCCCCCTCAAGCTGGAGCATATAAGTCATATGCACCAAGCTTGTTACAAATAAAGTCAACATGAGAGCCTTTGAGAGACTTAGTGAGGATGTCTGCTAACTGGTCGTTGGAATTGACATAACTAATTGCAATACACCCTGATAGAACTTTCTCTCGAACAAAGAAAAACCACTCGTATGTGACTGAGAGGCTGATTTTGAGGAATCCATGAGAAGGTCAGAGTGTCTTGAAGTTGACAGAAAAGCAAAAACTTACGTGCACCGGAAAAACAGAATACTCGCCGGAAAAACAAGCGGCGCGTGAGGGCGCGTGCAGCGGCGGCCGGCGACGAAATCACTCGGGTTATGACGACGATCGGAAGACGATCAGTCTGGTGTGATTAGACCAGATTCTGATCGTTGCCGGAGAACAGTCGCCGAAAAAAAAATTCCGAGAAAGAGAGAAGAAAAAAAATTTGAAATTTCAGACACTTGGCTCTGATAACATGTGGAGAAATATTTTCTTCTATTTCATAATGAGATGTACAATGAATTTATAGCAAAAACAAAAAACTAATCTAGGAAGTAATCTAGGAAGTAAATTGTTACATTCCTATTATAATTCTATTTCCTATTCCTATTATAATTCTATTTCCTATATTACAATGAGAATAATTCTATTTCTTATTTTATATTTCAACACCAAGTTCTACTTTTGAAAGTAATTTTCTAATCCTTGAAGTTCTATGTCATTAGGGTTGCACTGTATGGTGAACTTGCACCAGAGTGTCTGAATGCTTACTATCAATATGGACGTGCATTGCTGTACAGAGCCCAAGAGGAGGCAGATCCATTGGTTTCAGTGCCTAGAAAGGAGGATGAATATGAACAAGGTTCTGATAAAGAGGGATCTGTTAAGAATGTTGTGAATGGAGAATCTTCCACAGCTTCTGCTTCAACTATTACTCAGCTGGATGGGAGTTCAAACAAACTGGATGTAACAGAAAATGACGGTTTGTACTTTGCTCTTAGTGTTTAACTAATTAAAATGGTGTTTCATAATCTAATCTATGATAATGTCCTAGACAGATGCTTCAGTGCATGCATGGTGCACATTCATGGAAATTTATTGGTTGCTTTATCATTTATAAAATAATGTCTGATTTATTATTATGAAATTGTGAGGTATTTACTTTAATGGTTGAACCTAATTCTTCTGTCTTTTGTATACTTGAAATGCTTCAAATTATCATGTTAATATCTAACTTTGGTTTATCAGAACTCTGGTAAATTTGGGATACTGAAATAAATATATGTTAAAATATTTGGTTTTATTAATTCAACATATGTTGGTATATCTAGCTTGTGAACAACTTTAATCTTAACTTGCCTCAATCCTGGTGGACAGTGATAGTAAAATCCCTGTTATGTTGGGAAATGCTTCAGGCGTCAAAGAATTTCACTTTGCTTGAGAAATGGCAACATAAATTTTTTTTAATAGTTTTTGGCATGTGGATTATTAATGTTTTCATTTGATTCTTTTCTGCAATAATGTGCTTGAAGCATTGAATTTATTTTCGGTTCCCCTAAATGTTACTTGTTTGGAAAATGATAATTTAAAAATTATACATCAGAAAACAGAATATATGTTTCCTTATTTTTTGCGATGTTAGAGATGTGGTCTTATAATTAGTTATCCTGATTCTATAGTTCCAAAAAGTGGAAGTTTTATCCTTATGTTATGCTGTATTCATTAAGTTTCATAGGCATCACATTAATCATATTGAAATCTAATTTCAGTAGTAAATATTACTGTCATCAATGGTGCTGATTACCCTTAGATTTTGAATTGAATTCTTCATACTCGAGCATGGGTCTGAGGTCCCTGAAATTCCAAGTCGTGCTGATTGCTCTTCTAGCTATATTTGATTTAATTTTCCAATGTGCATGTGTGTAGTATCATGCAGTTCCTGAGAAATCTTGGGTGAGCTATGAATGACTTAGTTGTATATGAAAGGTTATTGAGGGAGCATTGCTTTTGAATTTAGTTGAACTGAGATGGCGGAAAATGACTTCAGTTGCTGCCCCATAATTTTTTATAAAGATTTTGTTTTTTTTTTTTAGTAGATCCCTTGAAATTTGTCATCATCATTATCATTTTTGGAGATATTATCTGTTCTATATGATTGCTGACTTTTTTCAGTTACAGTTTCTGGTGGGAAAGGCAAGGAAGATGATGAAGAGGGTAGTGATCAAGAGGACATGGCTGAAGCAGATGAAGATGAATCTGACCTGGATTTGGCATGGAAAACGCTAGATGTTGCAAGGGCAATTGCTGAAAAACACCTTGGTGACACTTTGGAGAAAGTCGACATATTATCAACACTGGCTGAAGTGTCATTGGAAAGAGGTTTGTTAGTGTTTTATGTAAATGTTTCTTTTATCTTGGTCAATTGTGGGCAATTGTTATCTGGAAGTTTTTTTTTTGGACTTAGTAATCGTGATGCCTTTTTCTTGTACATCATCAGAGGACTTTGAAACCTCGCTTAGTGACTATCACAATGCATTATCCGTTTTAGTTAAGCTGGTTGAGCCTGACAGTCGACACATTGCTGAACTGTATCCTTTTCAATGTTGGAATGTGGGTATAGATGATAACTGTCCAGTGATCTGTTTATTTGGTTGTCAGATTTTTTTTCAGATGTATGGTCTCTGGGACATAGACTGGTTCTAGAGCTCTTAACTTCTATTTCTTTTAAGCATTTTCACTCAATGACAACCTTAACTCTGTACTTAAGAAATTTCCGCATATGCTTATGTTTGGAGATTGGCTCCAAGCCTCAGGAAGCAGTTCCATATTGCGAGGAAGCTATATCAGTTTGCAAGTCAAGAGTACAGCGGCTTATGAATGAATATAGGAGTCTCTCACAGGCAGCCTCTTCGGCGGCTTCTTCTGAGCAGTCCTCCAATGAGCCCCAAAATGATAAAATGCTGGTAGATATGAAAGCAGAGATTGAGACACTTTTGGGACTCTTAGGAGACCTAGAAAAGAAGGCAAGTACAAAAGAATTTCTGTTAGAAATAACAATCGTTTTTATGTTGACCTTCCTGAGTTAATAGTGCATTCTTGAATTTGCAGCGTGAAGATTTGCAACTGCTGGTCACGAACCCAAAGTCACTTCTCGCAGAATTGCTGGCAATGGCGTCTGCCAAGGGAAAAGGCAATGAGAAGGGTGCATCTGCATCTGTTATGAGCTCTTCGCAGATGGGTACTGCTAACAGCAGCGGTGAATTTGATTCTCCAACTGCTTCCACTGCTCACACAAATGGGGCTGCCGGTTCTGGTGTGACGCATCTTGGGATTGTAGGAAGAGGAGTGAAGCGAGTATCAATGAGCAGTGGGTCGGGAGAATCAAGTGCCACAAAGAAAGCGACATTTGATCGTTCATCTGACAGAGATGAGGGTGATAACAATTGATGGTATTATATAGTTAATTGGTCCACGGAAGTACTGAATTGAAACAAGTAACTTTTGGTGGGTCATTTGAAGCTAATTATTGATGTGATGGATCCTTGGTAGTCTAGAAACACAAGTATGCTATCATGTTTCTGTAGTAGTAGTAGTATAGAAGTATGGAAACGGTGAGTTGAAGAGGATGATGATATTGTGCTAATATTCTGTGTTAAATTATCACTGATAACTTTATGTTGCTGATGCAGATTTATTTATATTTGTGGTCTCCCTTTAGCTTAGTGAAACCCCCAGGAAAGAGAGATTATATTTAGGATATTAGGCTTCATAGGTTCCACCATATAAATGTTACATTTATTCCAACCTTACATGGGATTGGATCCTCTTAAGTTTGAAATCCTGGTTTGACCCTTTTACAGGACAAAAGAACTTTTCTGTCCTTCAATGTCATTATTCTACTTTATTATGTGAATATATATTATTATTATTATTATTATTGCATTCACATGTGATGTAGATGTTATGTGAATAGAAACGATAAAATTATATTTATTTGATTTTATTGAAAACAAGATGGTTCTTTTCATTATATAATCGTCGATGCAATTCTGTTTCTCTGAAGCAAATAATTTTGAGCAACAATTAGAGTGATATTTACTTCCATGAATTAATAGGAAAATTGTTAAGCCAAAAAAAAAAAAGAATGAAATTTACTTGGAGAAAAGGTTGGCTTATATAATTAGAAGGTGATTTTGGAGCCCCATCGAATTGATCAATAACCTGCACGGCTGCACTGCCGCCTTCTTTTTTTTTTTTTTTTTAATTATCTTAAGAACCCATTTAATATTGAATCATATTTAATTAGGTTTTTGTTTGCACCTTTTTTTCCCAGTATCAACTTAATTAAGGTTTTTGTTTACACCACTTTTTCTTAATTTCAAATTTAATTTGGTTTTTTGTTTAGACTATTTTTTCCCAGTTTCAAATTCAAAGCCAGTTTATTTTCATATTAGATTCATCCCATTTTGTGATTATTTTTTCCATAACTTTAGTAATATATTTTTATTAAACAAAGAAATATTTGAAATAAAAAAAAAATGTTTCAATGTTTATAAGATTTAGAGTTAGGGTTTATGACTAAGAATTAAAATAAAGTATGAGTGTATTTGGAAATTACTATGTCATTTTTAATAATTTTCATTAAGGTTAGAAATGTCAAAACAAAAAAAATATATTTAAAAGTGAGGGATGGGAACTAAAAACAGTTCCTTATAATTATCCAACGACAGCTCTCAATTTCTTTGGGCTTAAACGTCCAGTTCCTTTTATTTCATGGGACTGAATGTACTATGCATTTGGAATTATTTAAATGCCGACAGGCTGTTGGTGCAAATAAATAAAACTAACCAGGGTGAACCCAAAAATTTCTATTAGAGTATATCAAAATAAAAACTAATTTCACATTAACGGGTGTATTTGTTTTATTATTTTGAATATGATTTTAGGAATAATATTGGGTAGTTAAATAGAATGAGTATTACGAGGTAAAATTTAAAAATTAACAAAAAAACCCTTAGGTTTACTAATTTAACTAAACACCCCCATATATAAAAATGTTGTAAAATGACAAAAATACCCCCATCCACCTACAGTGCCAGATTCCGACCACCACTATCGAAAAATGGTGTTATGACGCAGACCAGCCAGATCTGGCCAGTCGTGCGTCAATATGGCCTTTTCGCCAGATCCACCATGGATCTGGTTGTTGACTGCCGCAAAAGGTCATATTTGGCCGTCAGCAACGAATTATAGGCCAATTTCGATTGTTTCAACGCCGTTGTGACAAATTCCTGCAATCGCCGACAGTGGTTGCTAGAATCTGGCAACTATGGGTGGGTGGGGGTATTTTTGTTAATTTTTAAACTTTTTTTCTAGGGGTGTTTAGTTAAATTAATAAACTTAAGGTGTCTAAAAGTAATTAAAAAAATATAATAGTATTTTCTAAATAATTAAACAAACATTTATTTTGGGAATAGGATAGGGAATAATAAAACAAACGCACCCAATATTTTTGTCCATTAATATTTCTGTTATGATAGATCAAAATCCAGAAATTATACATATTAATATCTTTTAAAACCTTTGAGTAGCATCTGCCCCTGAAACAAACAATCTATGGTCACACGAAATTGTGTGGAGAATTTTGAGGCAACAGGTTGCTATTTTAGCAAGCAACATGAAATTTTGGGCAAGAGCAAGAAGAGAGTGAATGAATGAACAAACAAATAGAAGAGGCCAAAGCGTATCTTCCCCATCGATGAATTCAAGACAAAGTTAACTGCACATAGTGAGAAAGATAGATGAAATCAAAGTGGTAGGTCTTTATATATTGGATAAACAAGAGAGAAATGAATTAAAATAAAAATAGAAGAAAGGAAATCATGTGTTTTAGGGTAGATTGCAAGCAATGTGGAAAATATGGTTGGGGTGGCTGTGGTAAGCATCTTGACACCCTCTATGCTAGCATAGATAAGGGAAAGCATTGCATTTGCCGCTCCTGGCCTGGCGTTGTTATCCCACGTCCGCACCAACCATCTTGCCCTTCTCCTCCAACCACTACCACCACCCCTACCGTCACCACCGGTATTTTTATATAACCTACTTTGTATAAATTATTAGCTCTGGGTGAGATATATAAATATATAATGCAAGAATTGATTCTGTAGGCATTCATAAGTCATAACATTATTAATATTTGCCATGATTAATGTATGATTTTAAATGTAATATATAATTATAAGTTATTGTAATTAATTTGGCGTCTGAACTATGTTGATTCCACTTTTTAATGCTTAAATTTGGTACACGAGTTCATAAAACAAACTCTTGACTGGGGTGTATCAAGCCGAGTTGAGCTTTGGGGAGTTCGAGCTTGGCTCGGCATGAACAAAAAGAGCTCGAGCTCAATATAAGAATTTTGGGTTCAAGCTCGAATAAAATAGATCAAAAAAAAGAAGAAATGAATAAGTCGACTCGAAGGGGGAGAGAAAGAGAAGGAGAAGAAAAAAAGAAGAAAAGAGAGAGTATATAAGTCGGCTCGAAGGGGGAGAAAAAAAAAAGAAGGAGAAGTGAGTCGGTGGATGAAGAAGAAGAAGTTAGAGTTTTTGGAATTGAAATATTCTATATGCAAAATGATAAATGATAAATTACATATATCCTTAGGAGTTGCAAAACTTGCATATATCCCATGTTGAGTTTGGCTAAGCTTGCAAGCAGCTCGAGCCGAAAATTGAGTAGCTTGAGCTCGACTCAACTCGACTCGACACTCGAGTCGCTCGAGCTCAAGCAGAGCCCAAGCTATTCACGAGCAGCTCGATTGGAATCACAACCCTACTCTTGACAAAGTAAGACTTGTAAATGTGTTATGTAGAAGTAGATGGTAAAAGGTGAGTGCCCTCATTCATACACCTAAAGCTGCCGATTTCTTTTTACAAGAAATGGCATAAAACAAAGGAAAAAGAAAAGGATATGAAAATAAAACAGTTAACAGTTTGTGCACTTAGTTTTTCCTTTTTCCTTTTACTGCCGATGTACGTAACAATGGACAATATATCGAATTTGGCTTAATAGAAGATTTTTTTTCAATAAATTTATTAAAAACGTTAGTAAATTATCCTAAAATTGGCGATTTGAATTATGTAAAGTGTCAATAATAAAACTGCTTTGGTTTGACATGAATCAGCTGTTAATAAAGTGATTGGTGTTTATATGTTTGATTTCGATTCTCTTTTGCAGGCGAAGCAAAATCTTGAATGCTTTGGATGCCGTGACAGTAGGTGCTCATGGTGGGGCTTTTATAAATAAATAATAAAGGGGGAGAGATGGTTTTAGTTGGATTCCATGACATGTTTTCTAATTTCTAGAAAGCAAATGGGGTTTGTTTAAGCCTGGTCAACATGTTGATACTACTGTTAACAATAATGTAATGTGGGCAATTATGGTCTGGTCAATAATTTATTGACCAACCTGTTTATGTGAGATTACGGAATAATTAATAAATAATTCAGGCTCAGACTCATGTTTTATGTTTATGTTTATCTTGTGCAGGGTGCCCAAAATGCCATAGGATTTGGTGTTGATTTTGTCATGGTTTCTTGTGCTTCCTTTGTTCTTTGTAATATACTTAAGAGGGAGGGAGGTTTGAAATTTAGAGATTGAAAAGTTGCAAGAAATGATCAAGGGCCCTCCCATTTTTTTACCTAATATCTAGATCTATAGTAAACAAATGTGACCCATATTAACAAAATCAAAAAGCAAGTACTGATATTGAGAAAATTTGGGTCTTATTACTTGGCTTTTTGTTGTCTTTGTTTGATTAATAGGACCCTTCTTCACCATACACAATTAACAGGTGTGAAGAAATGAAGTAACCAACCCAATGACCCTTTTTTTTCTCTAATCATTAGTCACCAAACCACGTGATAGAGGAAATAAAAGGGTTTCTTCTGTAATCCTAAAGTCGTCTTCTTGAATGATTATTTTTTATCTTTACATTTACTTCAAACCAGTAGAAGATTCAGTTTATTCTTTTTTCCACACTCACCCACTGTTTTTGACATCATCATAATCATAACCTCCACCCTTCTTAATCATAATGTTTACTTCAATAATTTCATAATTATCCCCAATCTTAATCTTATTACAATAATTTGATTATCTTCTTCTTCTTCCCCATTATTAAGACATGTTATTTTCACAACCAAACCCTTTTCTCTTTCTTCTCATCTCCCTCATCCAACAAACACTCAAACCACTCCATTTATTTTATATTCAAAAGCCTGTCATTTTTGTTTTTTTTTTTTTAGGAATATATGATATGACGATATTTGCCCCCACAGTGATTGTCATTAATGTGGCCATTAATACGAGGATGGGAGACAACAAAAGAGTAGCTATGTTGCTATAAATGATGAGCGAATACCATATTGATATTTATTGTAATGTTCAGACCTAAAATTCAAACAAGCAAGTCCAGATCAAGATATCAAAATTAAATGGTTCAAAAATTTCAGCCGTTGAATTTTGTACCAAGAGATTTATTACTTCATGTGGATCATGTGAACATTTATTCCCGCACAAATCTTAGTAAGTTAGATTTATGAACCCAACACTCCAATCCTGGACGGCGCGGCGGAAAATTGCATCCTTTTCTGGTTAGATTAAGGAGTAAACCACTTTTTCCCACTATTTGATTTTACATTTTTCCATCCACATACTTTTAAAATATCGTTTTAATACTTAAATTTTATATTCAGTATCGAATTGCTGCATTGTTGTAACCCTGCGTTATCACCGTTCTCTTTCTCGATCATCACTCACTAAAACCTCTTAAATCATACTCCTATCGACCCTTCCAATTGTTGACAATTAAATTTTGATTAATCTTAATCACAAAAAACGAAAAACCAACATTCCACCACAAAAAAAACTCATCGGCCCTCCTCTTTAAAAACCTCAATAGTTGGAACAAAGTATGTTCTTTATTCGCCGTCAGAATATAAATTTAAGTAGTAAAATAATATTTTAAAAATTTACAAATAAAAAAATGTCATTAAACCATTATTTGAGCGGGAAGAAATCTATTTAACTCTTAGGTTAAGCCCTTAATTATTTGATTCAGCAACATTTTCTGGAACTTCACCAACCTAATCTGGACCAACGGATAGACCCTTTCCTTCTCGTGCCCAGTTGACGTCTTTGATCAACATATTTTTGGACCACTTGATTTTTGGACCTGTTACATTGGATTCTTAAATATGTTTTACTTAGCCCTTAGACAATTCCTTGTTTTATTTTATAAAAGAGTGAGGAATCTTTGATAACCTATGTTTGGTAAATATATAATCCTTAAAAATTAAATATAATAGGTAAATTATAATCTATAATCTCACTGTTGACGTTTTTTATTACCAAATGTAGCGGGTACTGGTAGTGTAAGATATATCAAGGAAGGAGACAATTCAGGGCATGTCAGGAAGGCAAAATATAATTAAAAAATTTGGCATGATTTACGCGAAAGCCAAACACCAGTTGGCAAGCAATGTGTTTATTGGTCATGGATGATGATGTGTCTATTTTATTTTTCTATATAAGTTAAGCTAAAAATAAAATATCATGCTGTTTCTTTTAATCTTTTTTTTTTTTTTTTTCCCATCTTCTTGACGTCTGTTAGAGAGAGTGGTTGAGATTCTCGTCTGATTCAAACAAGGATAAAAAGAAATTTTTTGTAAAGCAATAATCATATGATCCCTTTTTTGAAAATTTTCAGGCTTTCATTTGTCACCTTCCCAGTAGTTTTCTGATTCCAAAACCATTTTCTCTCTTCTTTTTTATATTAAATACACACAAAACCCAGACCACTTACTTTACCCATTAAAACAATTGTCTAGTTTCTTTAGGGTTTTTATGGATCTGTTCTGAACTAGTTTCTGACTGGGTTTGTTAAGAGATAACAAGAATGTCTGAGAAAATGGCAGCCGAGAAGCCTAGCACTAGCTCTGCATCTGCCTCTGCCTCGGTCCCTAATTCTAAAGGCCAAGCATGGTAAAACTACTACCCAGTTTCTCTTCTCTCTTTTCATCTACTTTTATTCTGAACTAACTTCATTGACGATTTTCTTTAAGGTTTTGTACTATTGGTTTGCCAAGCGACATTGTGATCGAAGTCGCCGATATGACTTTTCATCTTCACAAAGTCAGTTCTCTCCCTTTCTCGCGCTTTACTGTTTTTTACCCTTTAATTTCTCTCTACTAACAACCGTCTTTTCTTTGATGTGTTTAGTTTCCTCTAATGTCCAAGAGTCGAAAGCTTCACCAAATGATAACCGAACAAGAAACAAATCTTACAACCAATATAGTACGAGAAGAGGAAACCCAAACTGAAATCGAAGAAGAAGAAGAAGAAGCAGAAGAAATTACTTGCAACATCAGTTTACCTGACTTCCCGGGAGGATCAGAAACCTTCGAGATGGTGGCCAAGTTCTGTTATGGCGTTAAAATGGAGCTCTCCTCTTCTACTGTAGCGCCTCTCCGATGCGCTGGAGAGTATCTCGAAATGACTGACGAATACGCGGAAGATAACCTCATATCTAAGACAGAGAGGTATTTCTCTCAAGCCGTTTTCAAGAGCTTAAAGGAGTCAATTAAGGCCTTGAAATCCTGCGAAAAGGTCATCTCATTAGCCGAGAGTTTAAACATTATCCAGAGGTGTATAGACTCAATAGTTTCAAGAGCTTCATCTGCAGATCCTGCTCTGTTTGGCTGGCCGGTTACTGAAGACGGAGGAACTTCAAATCAAGGTTTATGGAACGGAATCGAAACCGGTCTACGTAGAAAAGGCGCTAAAAACTCAGAATTTCACTCCTGGTTCGAAGATCTCTCGCTCTTGAGCTTGTCTTTGTTTAAGCGCTTAATCTATGCAATGAAAGAGGGAGATCTGAGTCAGGAAATTATTGAAAGCTGCTTGATGCATTACGCTAAAAAGTACATTCCAGGCTTATCAAGGGCAAGCAGAAAACCAAGCTCATCGTCAACAATACCTTCAGAGAACGAACAGAGAGAGCTATTAGAGACTGTAATTGCTAATCTTCCTTTAGAGAAGAGCGCCTCCGCAACGTCAACAACCGCAACGAGGTTTTTATTCGGTTTACTTAGGGCTGCTAATATACTAAACGCATCAGAATCATGTCGTTCTGCTTTAGAGAAAAAAATCGGATCTCAACTCGATCAAGCTACACTTGATGATCTGCTAATCCCTAGCTATTCCTATCTAAATGAAACTTTGTATGACGTTAATTGTGTTGAAAGAATTTTGGGTTACTACTTGGAAGGATTGCAAATTCAACAACATCAGGACGATACAGCAAGATCTCCGCCGTTAATGCTCGTCGGCAAATTGATTGACGGTTATCTCTCGGAGATCGCATCTGATACTAATCTTAAACCGGACAAATTCTACAATCTAGCAATCTCTCTTCCCGATCAAGCTAGACTATTCGACGATGGTCTTTATAGAGCTGTAGATGTTTATCTTAAGGTAAAAGTTGCAATAGGATCGTCAATTTTTTTTATTTTTATAAATTAATTATGTATCTGAAGCTCTGCTTTTTATTTTGTAGGCGCATCCGTGGTTACCGGAGGCGGAGCGTGAAAAGATTTGCGGAATAATGGACTGCCAAAAGCTCACGCTGGAAGCGTGCACACACGCGGCACAAAATGAGCGTTTACCTCTACGGGCGGTGGTTCAGGTATTGTTTTTTGAGCAGTTACAGTTACGCCACGCCATTGCGGGCACTCTATTGGCGGCAGAGACGGTGCCGCAGGAATTGGGGAGAGCGTCGGGAATAAGGCAAGAGGGAGAGGGAGAGGGAGAGGGAGAGGGAGAAGCAGAGGAAGTTGTTGGTGGAGAGGTGAGTGGAAGTGGCACGTGGAGGGCAGCAGTAAGGGAGAATCAAGTGTTACGGTTGGATATGGATAGCATGAGGACGCGGGTGCATCAGCTAGAGAGGGAGTGTTCGACGATGAAGAAGGTGATTGACAAGATTGACAAGAAAGGGCCGGTTGGGGGTTGGAGAGAGTCAGTGAGTAAAAAGTTTGGGTGTAAGTTCAAGACGCAGGTATGTGATTCGCACGAACAAACGGTGGTGGACAACAGAAGGGGACGGCAACACCATTGACAGCAGTAGACCTTCATTTAACATGTAATTGCAATTTTATATCTTGGTTATTTGGGCTGGTGGTGTGTAATCCCTACAACTTTAATTGCCAACTAAAGTTGTATTTTACACGAAATAAAATTGGATGTTAGTCAGAAAGTGGAAATCTTCCCACCAATAATTTATAGAGTCTTTCTCTAAAGTTTGAGCCCACTGCCAAATGTTGTGGCAGACAGGGAGGAACAGACAGCAGTGGTGGCGGGACTTTTTAATACTGTAGACTTAAGAACAAATTAGAAGCATCACATGATTATTGCTGCCATTGTGGTTTTCAGGATTATTTCTTGTGATGAAAATGACAAGAAATATCCCTTTGTGTTTTTATTCACAAAACAAATCAAGTGAATTTTCATATTTAGACATGCAGTTTACATAACACAGAAACTAGGTCACTCCATAAACATAAAAGTCCACTTATATAGCAAATAAGAATCATGGAATGAAACAATAAAACAAGACAGGACAGGATTATTACACTGAATATGCTTTAGTCCAACTGTCCAAGTGATGAAAATCCAGGAATCCTTTCAACATAACCCCCGAATTTCTAGAATCTTTCTTACTTTCATTCTTGACATACCATTTACAGTGAAATGGAGTTAATTTCGTTACCTTAAATAATATATGATTTTGAATTATATTTGTCTAGCATCATATCAAAATCAAGACTGTCAATTTTAGTAACTCGAATCAATATAATACATTATTTATCCTATCTTCTGTTTTATCTTATATCCTCACAAATCCATATCCATTAACCTAAATTTTTTTATTTTTTAAAAACGTAATTTCTCTATATGAATTTTGGATACTATTGTAAACTGTCCCACATTTCTTTTACACGCATAGAATATTTTAAAAAAAATTAGTGACGTGTCATCTAATTCGAAATTATCATATCTATTATTATATCAATAAAATTATTATAGAATAACTCATTCTCAACATGATGAAATTTAATATTTAATTGATATAAGTAGCATTATTCTTTCATGTTAATTAGTATGAGAATAATCAATCAAACGCTTAGAGATTGTCAAATCAGATTCAAGTTAACGACCGACACTTTTAAAGCTAAAATTTATCTGGCTTTGTGATGATCAATTCGTTATGCTTATAAAGTTCTCTAGCTTTAGTTATACTCAACTTTTGGTGACTGTCAAAAGTATGATCTTGATTATAATAGATGAAGAAATTTATGGGTTCGCGATGGAGAATTGAGGTTGAGCTTGGTTATTGAAAAGAGAAATTTTATGTATTATGAACCATATGATTATCTATTTGTATGTAAAATTTTAATATTATTGTTAAGAATCAAAATTTAGGATGCTGTTTATTTAGGCTCCGTTTGGTTCACATTTTTACGTTTTTGGAAAAAGTTTTTTGAAAAAAAAAAAAGAATTGGACGGGTATTACGATGTAGGATTTACAAATTATAAAACACCCCCTATGTTTTTTTTTTAACAAAACACCGCTATAATAAAACATTAAAAGTTAACAAAAACATCTCCAATCCACCCATCAAATATGGACAGCTAGCCACCACAGCCGGAGGGTGGCCGGAGTTGCCATATTGGCGCATGACCGGTTGGATCTTGTCGAACGTACGTCGATATGGCCTTTTCCGGCCAGATCCACGATGGATCTAGCCATTGACGGTCAAATCTGATCGCATTTGCTCATCAATGATGGCCAAAGATACAGCCGTTGTTGATGGTCAACAATGACCATATGTTAGCCGTCGTTGACGTCTGGTTATGGCCAAAGATCTGGCCGTCAATGGCTAGATCTTTGGCCTTAGATTTGGCATTTTTCAGCCAGATCCATCGTGGATCTGGTCAGAAAAGGCTAGATCGGCGCACTACAGGCAAGATCCAGCCAGTAGTGTGCCATCCTACCAGATTCCGGCCAACTTTCGACAGTGGTGGTCGGAATCTGGTATAATGTGGGTTTAGGAGTGTTTTTACAATTTCAAAAAAAAATATTTAGGGGTATTTAATTAAATTAATAAAAAAATTGAATAATATTAGATAATATTGTGAGTTTTTGGGCATTTTACTGTTTAACTTTTTTGGGAATACTAATAATAGTATTCTCAAAAACCAACCAAGCGGAGCCTTAGCTATTCAGAGTAATATTTTTGGAATATTATTGTTAGATAGAGTTTAATGGTTATTATGAGGTAGTTGGATGGTTATTACGAGGTAGAATTTAAAAATTTAAAATAATATTTTGATAATAAAAAAATAAGTATATATTTTAATTTAAAATACGAATAAAATATTTAAACCAACTTAAATTTAAACTAAAGAGTAGAATATTGATTGTCAGCATTTGCTTGTTATTTTGTCTTTAACGTCATGGCTCAGTGGTTAATTAGTTGATATTGATAGGTTTGTCCGCGTATAATGAAGTGGGAGCCGTGATTTCTGTTTTGGTATGGGAACTGGGCCTCAATGATTGATCGTTTGGGCCTAAACTTCAACAGTTCAACCACACTGACACCGTGACACACAACGCCAACCAAGGCAAACGCAGCGTCTGAGACGGAGTATTAAAGCTTAAGTTTAGCCAGTTAACTTCATTCATTCTCCACGTGTCCATCACGGACGTCAAGATCAATCCACGTGCAACGACTGCCTTAAGAAGAAACAGTTGGGATCCGAAACTTCGCTCCAATCTTTAACATTCACTCAAGTGAAACGATCTCAAACCACGGGGCTCCTCACAGTAACTCATTCATAAAAATAATAATTTCACATCATCCCGTTGGCTGGTATCGGATATAGATCCAATAAAGTGCAGCTAAAAGATTTATCTAGTAGATTTATCTAGTTATTACTGATAACCCTTTTGCCTTTGGTGTCACTCGTCTGTCGGTTTTTGTGTCTTCACCTCTCAATTCTCAATTATTTCCTTATAGATATACACTGCTTTTTTCTGGGTTGGATTATATTTCAGATCTGAGAGAAAAAAATGGGGAGGATGGATTATCTGGGAATGAAAACTGACAATCAGGTTACTGCTGAGGTGATTAACTCTGATATCAATGAGCTTAAGCTTGCTGCAAAGAAGCTTATTAACCACGCAACTAAACTCGGTGGTCTTGGCTTTGGAACCTCTTTTCTCAAATGGGTTGCCTCCTTTGCCGCTATGTGAGTATTCTTTGCTTGTGTCAACAGTGGTTGTTGTTGTTTTGTGACTGAAATGTTTGATACATTGTGGGAGGTCCGCTTATGATTAGAGCTATCCTTATCGTAACTGGTTGTTTTGAAGGATTAGCATATGATGTTTAGCTTTCTTTAGATCCCTCATCTTCCTGTCAAAGTCAAAATTTAAAGAAGTAAATAAATGCCATTTGTTTATCTACCTTTCCTACGGTCCTTGGTAAGTCAAATCTTTTTAAATTTTGCTCTCCTCTCTGTTTGTCTGGCTCTACATCTCGTAACTTTACCTTTTTTTTTATGTTTATTAATTCAATCATCAGAAGTTTGATTAGAGATTATTGGATCATTTTATTTAAGGCTGGCCCCGATAAAAAACTATTAATTTATTGGTTAATATTTTATTCATTTTCATTTTTCACTTTCAATTGGTTCATTTTTCACTTTCAATTGGTTTCTTTGGTGTTAAAATCTAATATTATATTTATGTCTCTATAGCCATGTTTTTTCATGAAAATTTTCTACAGCATAGATATGAATGAAAATTGAAGTAAATTCTACCAATCCTGACAAAAATAACGGCTGGGGAAAGAGATATTTTGTCAGTGTTATGATCGATCACATGACAGAAATTGCAACAATGTTTAGGATCCAAGCTAACAGTGTTGAATATGTCTGTGGGTGGTCTTCTAGCATATGAACAGTTTTGGGGTGAAATCTTTGTAAAACTTTGAGACCTCAAATCATGATTATATCTTTGTAAAATGATCACAATTGAATTTTTCATTGTAGTTAAACTAATTTCTAACTATAAACGCTTATATTACATATATTCTTCAGGTTGGACTCTTTAAGTCTAGTACCCCACACATACTGGTGAATCAATCTGGGATACTGAGGTCATGTACATTGTAAAACTTGTTGCCATGACACTTCATCTAGAATTTCTCCATTGATTAGAAAGGATTTGATTCATCCTGTCAAAATTTTTGCTTCTTGTAGAGGAAAATATTTCATTTCATGCTTGTTGGATAATGTTTTTGTTAAAATGTAACTTGATATAGTCATCCCATGTTCAGCCATGGAAAGGAAAAATCTTTCTTTGATCTTCTTATTTTCTTCCTCTATCTGCAATCCCAAGATGGAATAAGAAGGAAAGACAAACAGAATGAGTTTTCACTGGCCTTTATGAAGTGTACTTTTGTTGAATTTTATTAAGACTATGCTAACATTTCTTCTTAGTTTGTGATTTTCCTTGATTATACTTATTCTTTGATCCAAAAATCTGGGTCTAACACCATTTCATTTAGAATTCCTTTGGTTGCTATTCCATGTTGTTGATGTATTTGAGCTCTGTATTTTTCATAAAATATAATGTTCTGTTTAACTGATTGGCATATTTTATAATTAATAACTCTCTCTCTTAAATGTTACTGCAGTTATTTGTTGATATTGGATCGAACAAACTGGAGAACAAACATGCTGACTGCACTATTGATACCATATATATTCTTTAGTCTTCCATCAGTACTGTTCAACTTTTTTAGGTGATAGTCTCTGGTCTCACTGCAGTTTTGTTTATCAAATTCATATCTTAATTTGTCATTATCTTCTTCAGAACATAACTTTTTTTATTTTTAATCGATCTCTTAGAGGAGAGGTTGGAAGATGGATTGCTTTCATTGCAGTTGTACTAAGACTTTTCTTCCCGAGGCATTTCCCAGGTTTGCTCAACTCACTGCACTTTCTGCCCTTATTTTTCTTCTTTTCTTTTTGCAGCAATTTTATCTCTGTTAGCTTTCTTCCATTACTTATTCTCGCCTATCTAATCTTCAAAGTTATAGCATGTTAACTTTCTTGCATAGCCTGAGTTTTCCATATCACTTAATTTTCATAATCACTGTTGTGATTCCCTATCTCAAGGCTGATTTTTTTTTTACTCAATTTGTACATTTGAAGCTTGGTCTTTTATTCTTGGTAATTTGCAATCACTATTGCAAAAAGAATTTCTTGCATAGCCTGAGTTTTCCATATCACTTAATTTTTATAACCATTGTTATGATTCCCTATACTGTCAACTGTGCTATTTGAAATAAATTTATTGATACTTATTTAAGTGATATATTCCAGATGGAACGTATGTTTGGTTGTCTCATCAATGATAACATCTTGTTTTCCCATCTAGCCATCTTCGATAAACAATGCTAGTTTCGTTATTTACACACTACTTTCAAATCTATGACGTTCATGTTTGGTTGTCTCATCAATGATAACATCTTGTTTTCCCATCTAGCCATCTTCGATAAACAATGCTAGTTTCATTATTTACACACTACTTTCAAATCTATGACGTTCGAAAGACTGTTGCAAGAATCCTGAATGCATAAGCAACCAATAATCCTAAATACTTGCAGGGGTGTGTGCCTCTGATTACAGTGTGATTATGCATTGGTTAATCTAGTGATCTTATCGATTGGTGATTGTTACTCTACAGATTGGCTGGAGATGCCTGGATCATTGATTCTTCTTCTGGTTGTGGCACCGAGTTTCTTTGCAGAAACGTTGAAGGACAGCTGGGTTGGTGTTGTAATATGTCTTATTATTGGCTGTTACCTATTGCAAGAGCACATTCGAGCATCCGGCGGATTCAGAAATTCCTTCACTCAAACCAACGGAATATCAAACACTGTTGGCATTATCCTTCTGTTGGTGTACCCTGTGTGGGCACTGGTAGTCCACTTTATTTAGGTTCTCTTAACAGTCTATATAGAGTGTTGAAATGTCTTTGCTCCACAACTTGAACAAAACATATTATTTACATAAGAGTGTTGAAATGTTTTTTTCTTTTTTTTTTTTAATAATTATTTCTGAAAAAAGAGTATTTATCAAATTAGAAAATATTGATATGAAGTCTTGGTAATGTTTTTCACAAGGATGGAGCTCCTGTTACTTTATAATTGTTAATTTAATCACTACTCATATTCATCCATCTTCTACATAATTTTTTCAATTATAAATTTTTTATTAATATTTTCTTTTTTCAAAAACCATTTTGTAACCTAATAAAAGAGAAAAAAAAATTAAAGAAAGGTTATTAAAGAGATTTATCCGATTGTTAACTTCAAGATCTTAGAGATTAGTTGAGGTAAGTATAAATTGGATCGGATATCTTCTGTCATCAAACTAAAAAAATTAAAAAGAAATTAAAGAAAGGCCTAGGCCCACTCAAACTTGGGAATCCAAAAAAATTAAAAAGCAATTAAAGAAAGGCCTAGGCCCACTCAAACTTGGGAATATTAGATGGTATAGTCGTAAATTAAAGACATAGTGTGGGTAATATACAGATCAAAAACCCTAAACCTAAAACTCAACTCAACGGCCTTTTGGCCTATAAAAGCCAATAACTTCATCAGTAGCGGCACTGGTTCGGCTCTCACCTACATATACTTTTCACTTTTCAGGTATCTAATGGGGCTTTGTTTCGCAGAGTCTTAATTTTTGTTTTCCTTAATCTTTTTTTTCAATTTTTAGTTTCGTTCATCAATGATGATGAGAACATAATGATATAATGATGAAGGAGAAAAGTTTCTCGGTGATGAGCAAAAATGATGACGAGTCCGATTTTTTCCATTCTCTAAATCGTGACGACAAATCGAGGCATTTGTCTGAGAGAACTTCATGCCCTCATCATTATTTTTCCTCTTAAAAGTTTTATTTTTTTTACGAAACATAAATAAATCTGTTAATTTGGGTGGTTCATGATTTATGTGGGCATGATGATGATTTGTTTAGCGTCTGATTTTTATATGCTGAATCAATTACCTCCTACTCATTCTGAATGCCTGCTAAATTGTTATCTTTTAGCCAAAAAAATTATTTTTGCTTAATCTAAATTCTAGCCTTGTGAAGTATTGTACTGGTTGAGAGTGAAGGGTGTCTTGAGTTTGGTCCAGCCATTACTTTGATCAGTTTTGATTAGCTATTAAAACAGTATCATTCCGAAGGTTACATTAAATAAACTAAATTGTGATTGGACATAGAACTTGTATTGAAAGAAAATTAATTTTGAGAGATAGTGAAATAATAAGCAAATCTGCATCTTCATTTACCATAGGAGCAGGAGCAGCCAGTAAGAATGAAAATTATACTTTGGAACTCTTATTTTGGGTTTCTTTTAAAATGACGAACAAGAAGTTGAGCCATCACAAAAGAGAAGAAGGGTGCAGCGATGATGAGAAATTTTTTTTTCTCAGTAATGTATAGAGGAGTTTCCAAACTTCGGTGATTGTATTTCAAGCACTTTTGAGCTGCCCTTTCTGTGTGGTTCTGGGATTTGGATTGGTTTTTTAGATCCCACGAAAGCTTGAATAAAAGTCTAGTTAAAGGAGATGGAATAAAGAAAAGGGTTGTTCTCATTCATCAATAAGTCACCCACAAGTTTGAAAAGTATTAGAAACCCCCTTCAATCCATTCGATTAGTAAAAGATGAAATAATTCCTACAAAATGGCAAGTTTATAATTATATGTCCATTTAGAATATCTAATCAAATATGCACTCAAATAACTCATCAAATCATCAATCAAAAACAAGGGGAAAAAAAGGGAAATTCCTTTTGGTTGTAAAGGCTAGATGATAATAAAAGTTTGCAATGCTGCTTTTGTAGATATAAGATTTTAAGTGTTTTTAGTACCTTTTGAAAATAAGATATTATCATAAAACTATCCTTAAAGTTCACGTTTTAATCAAAGATATCCTTTATAGTTTTGAAAGCATATCAATCTCGTGGTAATTTTGTAACATTCTATCGTACTTACCTGTAACTTTGTCAAGTTTTATCGTACATACCGTTCACAATTTTAAAACCATATCGTTGATATCCTTTTGTCCTAACTCTATTTTTTTATCTTTTATTTTAATTTTTAATTCTCTTTTGTAAATTTAAAAAATTTATTCAATTTGACACTTGTGGAATAACATATTAAAAAGTAATATAATACTTTACCCATTTAATTATAATGTCAATTTGATGGATTAAGGACAAAGGTGTTAGTATTATGCTTTTAAAAATGTAAAGAGTATTCTTGATAAAAATTGGCAAAGTTATTCTTCACCTGATAAAAATGCAAACTTGAAGGATGGTATATGATAGTATCTTTTTATACAGGATCAGTGTGAAAAGTAAATCATTAATTCAGAAAAAAATTGAATATCAAAAGTGGTCTAGTAGCTCAGTGGGTTACAGCGTGGTGTTATAACGCCAAGGTCGCAGGTTCCAGACCTGAGCCATTTATATGTATATATATAAAAGATTTTAATAACTCTCTTGAACAATTTTTCCTTTTTTTTTTGTTTGAAAATTCTTTTACAACACAGATAATAGATTTCTATAAAATCTCAAAATTTAAGATAGGTTTACCAATGGATATGTTGAGTGGAAAATGGAACATGAACCACTACCGAACTTAATTGTAAAAGAGCAAAATGAGATTCTATGAATTTTTAAGTTTGAATCTTTCTAAACACTAATAGAGATGACTATCGAGACTCTTATTTAACTAACCGTTCCAAAGAAACTGGCCGTGATAAAAAAAGAAAAAGAAAAAAGAGAAGACAATAATTTAGTAGAAAAGCATGTGAACCACATATTAAAATTGATATGGGTGACACTGATTTATGGAGGAAAGAATTCCAATACAGGACCTGAACCAGCTAGTTTCTTTCTTCTCACCACATCATCTATAGATTAAGAGAGTATCTTTATCCCAAATGTCAATTTTCCACGTGGCAGACCATGAAAGCAGAATATTAGCTTCAATCATCCAATAGGAAGAAGCCTTATCCTATCTCTTATCTTAGTTACACCAAAGCCACCAAAAGCAGTCACTCCCTCCACATACAAAACGACCCCTCTTTCTAAAACTTACTTTGTTTCTTTGGATAGAAAGAAGTGATAGAGAGAAAGATGGCAGCCTCATTACAAGCCGCGGCTACACTCATGCAACCCACCAAGGTGGGTGTGGCTCCTGCTCGCAGCAGTGTCCAGTTGAGGTCTTCTCAGAGCGTTTCAAAGGCTTTTGGTGTGGACGCAGCTGGTGCTAGGCTCACTTGCTCGTTGCAAACTGACTTAAAGGACTTAGCACAGAAATGTCTTGATGCTACCAAGATCGCTGGCTTTGCCCTCGCCACTTCTGCTCTTGTCGTTTCGGTCTGTTTGCTACCTCTTACTCACTTATCCTTTTGCTTTTTTCAACTGAATTATTTCTCCTTTTTTGCTATATATGTTTGTTTAGGACAGAGGATTAGTTTACTTTACATACTGTTACCAAAACATTCAATAATCTAAATCCAAAGGTGTCGATGCTGCAATGCACCCCGTCATTGTTTCCTGTAAATTTAGTGACAAAGGTAGTACTGCTGAGAGCCAATAAACGTTGTTTCATGGACTTTAGCCTGCAACAGAACACATTATAATGTTAATTTGTTTTAATGGAAATCATTTTGGTAAACCATGCAGATTGAGATAGGTTTTAATACACTGTCCAGTGATTGCTGTATGGTGATTAACATCAGACCTTTTGGAACAATATTTACTTATTTCCTCAGGGAGCAAGTGCGGAAGGTGTTCCAAAGAGGCTGACCTTTGATGAAATCCAGAGCAAAACATACATGGAAGTAAAGGGAACAGGAACTGCTAACCAATGCCCAACAATTGAAGGTGGTGTCGACTCATTTGCCTTCAAGCCAGGCAAATACCAAGCCAAGAAGTTCTGTTTTGAGCCCACTTCATTCACTGTTAAGGCTGAAGGTGTGAACAAGAATTCCCCACCAGAATTCCAAAACACCAAGCTCATGACCCGTCTTACCTACACTCTTGACGAGATCGAAGGACCTTTTGAAGTATCTCCTGATGGCACAGTTAAATTTGTCGAGAAGGATGGTATTGACTATGCTGCCGTGACAGTTCAGCTACCTGGTGGCGAGCGTGTACCCTTTCTTTTCACCATCAAACAGCTGGTGGCATCAGGCAAACCTGAAAAGTTTGGAGGAGAATTTCTTGTGCCATCCTACCGTGGATCATCTTTCTTGGACCCTAAGGGCAGGGGTGGTTCAACCGGTTATGACAATGCTATTGCATTGCCTGCTGGAGGCAGAGGAGATGAGGAAGAGCTCCAGAAGGAGAACATCAAGAACACTGCATCTTCAAGCGGGAAAATCACCCTAAGTGTAACCAACAGCAAGCCTGAGACTGGAGAGGTTATTGGAGTTTTTGAGAGCATTCAGCCATCTGATACTGATTTGGGGGCAAAGGTTCCAAAGGATGTGAAGATCCAAGGAATCTGGTATGCTCAGCTTGAGTCATAGAGCTTTTCTTGTATGAATGTACCCTTTCCTTGTTCAGATTTTGAAATATGTTGAAGTTGTTGCTAAACTTTTCTGTGACCCAATCGAGAAGCACTGCGAATATCATCTTGTTTGTATATTATCATGACTTTTTTATAATAATGTTGTAAAATTTCAGCTCAAGCTTTCATTCTTAGATAATAGTGGATCTGGGTGTTCTGATCTGAGCCCTGAACCCAACACAAGTTTAAATTTCCTGATTTCTATAACCTATCAAAATTAGTCAATATATTATTTGCGGGCGTGAACCAGGAAACCAGTGTTGGTATATCACGGCTTCCTCACCACAGAAAGATTCTAACTTTTCTTAAAGTTAATGTCCACTCATTGATTAAGCCCCTATTCATCCCATAAAGCGTCACAATTACAGTGTTTTAATAACAGTGTGAAACCTAGCAAAGTGGCCAGGTCTTGGGTTGATCGATGGTCAAACTGGTGTCTAAACGTTTGAAATATAATAAAAATACTCTTAAAAATTATTATAAGTTTTTATATCTTTAAAATCTTGCGAAAACACCTCAAACATCATTGTCGGCGTCGACAGACCAAGACAAATAGAGCTTGTTTATGACAATAAAAACACTCTCCTCAACCTCCTTATCAAAGCCCATATCACCCCTCCTCCTATTGCCTCGCCAATCGGCAACAATAGTGGGCTATTGTTGCCAATTTTGTTTTGCGATTTTCGGTTAGTTCACTCACCGAAAATCACCTCTGTTGCCACCGTTGCACTCATCGACTCTTCCTCTTCAAAAGGCCCAACATTCCAACCTTCAATTGTTCGTCTATCACTGTCCCAATTTTTAAGATTTTCGATGAGTAGGAAAATTGCTAACTTGACCCAGTGAAGGCCCGAGTCCCGATTGAACCAGCAAGGCCGAGGTGGGTCGAGTTTTAAAACAATGCAGAATCATCTTCGACAATTGTTCTTAGTTCCTATCTCTGGCTTCACTCATACCCTGGTGTATTGAACATACAAATGTTTGCAATTGTGTTATAGAAAAATCGTTGCAAAAAAATAGATTTAGCTCTGGATGTCATGAAATGAAAAGGCCTAATCATTGGCAAGTTGTTCCTGATCATATCTTGAATTTTGTTGTAAACAGTCATTTGTAAAAGACATCTATTAGTGGATTCTGGTACCCAAATTGGCCAGTCTTGACTCGTTTATTTATGAATAATACTATATTTACCGACTCAAATACTGATTTTTATATACCGACTCACTACCCAATAACCCAAATCTGAAAATTTAACTCAAGTCGGTATGTAAAATCTGTGGCTGAGTCGGTAAGCCTAGCATCACTGTTTATTTATTTAGGTAATGCCCAAGTGTGTTTTCGGAACAGGGATGCCATTCCCATTCTCTAGCACAAACATACACACGTCTAAACGCGAATGTTTCGATTCATACAAACCAATATATTTTATAGCTCATTATTGGTCCAGAGCTTCTTAATTAATTCCAAGTTGTTAATATTTAAAGATAAGCTCCTGAAAATTGAAATGATGATTTCAACTATTAATTCCAATTCTTTAGTGGTCGTTGTTCCATTAATTAATGTACACCATTGGAAGTGATTACAACTTTAATATAACATACCTCATTACCTTAAATTTTATTTTATTAAAATTTTAGAAAGATCTGTTTTCAGTTGTATTTATCTCTCCACCAAAAGAGACACCTCCGGATTCATGTATTTGTCTATTTTATGTGGCTCAAATTTGGCCTATTTTCACTCCAAATGGCAGATACATGTTAATCAAAATTGAGTGTATCCTTCATTATTGAGGTATTAGACTTTGAAAGTTATGATGTCAATAAACCAAATTAAATACACAAATTCCAGAACCTTGGAATTATCAGCCAGATAAGAGTTCCAATGATTACCTTTACTAGCAACTGAAGGGGGATTCAAATTCAAGACCTCTTGAGTAATATACTCAAAAGTCTTTATCAAATCACTCAATCATCTAAAGATAGTTAAATTAATATAATTTACTAGTGAAAGATATCAAATTTTGGTCACATAAAAAATTTAAAAGAAAAAAAAAAAAAACCTTTTATTTAAGCAAGTCTTTATTTCTTGTTTTACACTCTTATGAAGTCAAATGTATTAGTTGTAAATCAAGAAAGACATTATTCAAATGTATTTTGTTTTGAAATTTGTAATTAAAACAGTTGTATAGGATGTCTCGTGAGAACTGGGTAAGAAATTAATAATGAGGTGGCGGCCAAGACAAAGTCCAAAAAAAATTGAGAAACTGTCACCATTGATCAACACGTCTACTGTCTATATACATTTTCTTTTCTTTTTTTTCCCTTCTTTCTTTAACCTCTTATCAATCATAAAAAGTACTTGTTTGTATAATCCTTCTTGGTCTTGCTCCACGTTGCTCTAACCAACTTAAATTTTAGGCTGATGGTGGTTACCTCAATTTAAGTTTTGATATGAACATCTGACACGGGCTTACCATGGAGGAAGAAGTGCCAGGAGCAATGGGCACCAGCGCCAGTCTGGCTTTGCGATTGGGTCAGATCATTTTCTCCTCTGCATCGCTTCTTTTTATGAGTTTTCGTGTTGAGTTCTACAGCTTCACTTCTTACTGGTAATTTTCTTCCCATTCTATTTCTTTATTACTTCATTTCAGATTCATGATTAACTCTTCATCATCGTTATGAATTAAAATAAGTCAATTATTTACACAATTAACTAATCATGAATGAAATCTGAGGTCAACTGCTCCATTTCTGGGAAAATAGAAAAAGAGAAACTAGAAAAGAATCAAGTCCAAAGTATTCGGAATTCTAGGATGTTATGCACATGAGTTTCAGCTATTCTTGCGGGGGTTTTCGTCCGCTGTATCGGACACTGTAACCAGTTTTCCATTACAGAATTGAGTACGGAGCAGCATGTGATAATTCAGCGATAAACATAATTGCCCAGAAAGCTTCTTTTGATGTTTTATTTGGAATTGAAATACCCCCTCCTGAAGTTTTAATTTTTTCAATTGTAATTTTGTGTTATTGATTATGAAATTTTGCAGTTTCTTGGTCACAATCATGGGTTTAGTGATTCCATGGAGTATGGCACTGGCACTAGTAGATGCCTATTCTATCTTCCTAAAATCTTTACCTCGTCGACAAAGAATTATGTTGATAATCATCATAGGGGATTGGGTATGTTAGTTTTCGTGTTTTGTTTCATATTTTCTTGATGTTCTTTTCCATTACTTGATAAAAGAAATGCGTTCCATTCAATTACAGGTTTTGTCATTTCTATCGTTAGCAGCAGCGTGTTCAACAGCCAGTGTCACAAATCTCTTGGTTGAAGCTGGTGAGCAGTATTGGCCCCTTAATTTGTGCAGAAGATATCAACTGTCTGCGGCCACCGCTTTCTTCTCTTGGTTTCTATCATTTGGTTCTAGTCTCTTCAATCTCTGGCTCCTCCCTTCTTTGTAGCAGTTACCACACTATATAGAATTGACAGAGGCAACTCTTGACCCAAGTCATTGGTTGCAGGGAAAAACAAAACATTGGAAATGTATATCTACAACTAATCTTGAATGTAAAAACTTGTTATGATCGTTGTCTGTTTTTCTCAAGAATGGAAATAGGAAAGAAGAAGAAAAATTGGTGAGTATTGACCCACACCGCACTAGCGTTTACCACCAAACAGCAATTGTCATACAACAATACAAAAAGAAGGGAATATTCGAAATAGTGCATTTTTTTATATGTGGGTGTAGATTGTGGACACAAATTGAGGTCCAAGGAATGTGTCGGCAACCTAGATAACCCGAATGGGTTGCTGGATGATAAAAGGTTAAATAAGTAATGAATTCAACTAATTTTGGGTTTGCCTATGCTCGTTTAAACACAAAAATATGTAGATTTTAATCGTAGTTTAACTAGAGGTGGGAAATAGGCCCGAACCCAAAAAGCCCAGCCCAAAACTGATCCTATAAGGACTGATCCTAGGACTAGATTAGGCCCAAGGGAGGAGGGCTCGGGCCCAGGGTTGGTCCCTCCTCCAAGGCCTGAGCCCAGGGCCGGTCCCTCCTCTAGGCCCGGGCCCAAACTCTTTCCCCAATTTCTTTTAACCCCTATAAAATATCCAAAACCCCCCATTTAATAGGGAAGTAACAATAAATGTAGGGATTAAAAAAAAATTTATAAAAAATTGTCCAGGCCCAAGGATCAGTCCCAAGACCAGTTCGGGCCCTGAGAAATCTCATGGGCCCAGGCCCAAGAACGACTTGGCCTAGGCCTTTCCCACCTCTAAGTTTAACAATAGTTATGAGTTATGGTTTTTTCCTACCCGTATAATGACTTAATGACACTTTCTCACTCATAGATTTTTAAAATATCACTTTTCCATTTAAAAAAAATCACTTTTTGATTCAACAATGAACGGAGAGCAAACTTGGTCTATTTTTTTTGAGGCTTTTGAAGAGGGGAGGCCGGTGAGTCTTTTAGTGGTGAAAGATTAGATTTTGATGGTCGTGATTGGTCAAATTTGACTTAAGAATGGTGGCTGCGAAAACCCTAATCACTTAATTGTCGATGATTGACAGGATCGGTGGAAGTAAGGTTTAAGAGGTTTTTGATAAGTGATGATCGAGAAAGAGAATGGTAGTAGTATGAAGTCTCAACGATGTTGGAATCGACCGACAATTGGAGGGGTTGGTGGGAAAGTATCTTTAAATGTATTTTTTTGGATGGGAAAGTTGTATTTTAAAAATCTAGAGATGAAAAAGTATTATCGAACTGGTGAAAAAAAATCTTTTGCTCTAGTTATATATAAGAGTAATACTACACATACATTATTTTCATACAATATTTTCTATACAACATTATGTGGCAAGATATGATTAGCTAATTTAAAGTTAAAATTAAACTTTTACCCAATCATATCTTATCATATAATATTGTATAAGAAATGTTGTATGAAAATGATCGTATGTGTATTACCATATAATATTGTATGAGAAATGTTGTATGGAAATAATCGTATGTGTAGTATTATTCTATATATAATATCCGAACCGAACCTATATTAGTATATAATGACAGTGCGAGAGCATCAAAACCTTTCGGTGCAGTTCATTCTACAGCGTGCCCACATTTGATCCGAGGCATAAAAGGGCTGGCCAGCGTAGCTTAAGATTCAAAATTCGGTTCCATGGTTTTACCTCTCAGAAGTTTGACTGTTGGTTCCCGCTTTAAACACGTCCTCTGCTGTTTTCATTATCTACACAAATTCAAATCTCCAACTCACGAAACCCTTCATTTTCACTTGGAGAAATGTACATCAATGAACCAAATCAAACAAATTCATGCCCAAATCATCATTCAAGGCCTCACCAATGAAAACCTCACACTTGGGAAGCTAATCTCCTTTTGTGCTATAAGCAACAACGGAAATCTTGAATACGCCCAGCTCGTATTCGACCAAATAACTGAACCCAATAAATTTATGTACAATAGCTTGATAAGGGGCTACTCAATTAGTGACAACCCAATAAAAGCCATTTTATTGTACCGTGAAATGATAAATAGGTGTCTTTCTCCCAATGAGTTTACTCTTCCATTTGTTCTAAAAGCGTGTGCTAGTGAATCAGCGTATTGTGTTGCTGCGGTTGTTCACGGTCATGGTGTTAAACTAGGAATTGGATCTCAAGTTTATGTGCAAAATGCACTTATTAATGTTTATGTTGTTTGTGGATTAATTTTATGCGCCAGGAAAGTGTTTGATGAAATTTCCGAGAGGACTTTGGTCTCGTGGAATTCGATGATTGGTGGATATTCTAAAATGGGTTGCTGCAGAGAAGGCTTTTTGTTGTTCAAGGAGATGAGAGATTTGGGTTTGGAACTTGATGAGATTACCTTAGTTAGTTTGCTTTCTATTTGCTCACAAAGTTGTGATCTAGATTTGGGGAGGTATGTACATCTTTATATGGTGGTTACTGAGGTTGAGATTGATATAATTGTAAGAAATGCGCTTTTAGATATGTATGCTAAGTGTGGGGATTTGCATTCAGCTCAAACAGTTTTTGAGCGGATGTCCTATAAAAATGTGGTTTCTTGGACTTCCATGGTTTCTGCATACGCTAAACATCAGCTCGTTGACTCTGCCAGGGAAATTTTTGACCGGATGCCTGAGAAGAATGTGGTTTCGTGGAATTCAATGATTTCATGTTATGTTCGAGAAGGTCATTGCAAGGATGCTCTTAATCTCTTCCATGAGATGTCCGATTTGGGAGTAGTGCCTGATGAAACTACCCTAGTTTGTGTTCTTTCAGCCTGTAGTCAGATTGGTGATTTGGTCATGGGAAAGAAAGTTCACAATTACATTTGCAACAATGATATGAGACCTAGTGTTACTCTATGTAATGCCCTTATTGACATGTATGCAAAATGTGGTTTTGTAGGAAGAGCTTTTGACATCTTTAATGAGATGCCTGAAAAGAATATAGTTTCTTGGAATGTAATTATTGGAGCTCTAGCATTGCATGGTTATGGATTAAAAGGGGTTAATCTCTTTGAAGAGATGCTAGGTGGTAGGATCTGGCGACCTGATGAGATCACCTTCATGGGATTACTTTCTGCTTGTAGTCACAGTGGGCTTGTAGACATTGGCAAATATTACTTTGACAGAATGAAATCTGTTTATGGCGTGTCACCTGAAATTGAGCATTACGCTTGTATGGTTGATCTACTAGGGCGAGGTGGTCTCTTAGAAGAAGCAGTTAGGCTAATAGGACGAATGCCTGTAAAGCCTGATGTTGTCGTTTGGGGTGCTTTGCTTGGTGCTTGTAGGACCCATGGCAATATAGAGATTGGGAAGCTAGTTCTAAAGCAGCTTCTGGAATTAGAACCAAATAGTTCAGGACTTTATGTACTTATAGCAAACTTATTCTGTGAATCACAAAGATGGGAAGATGTGAAGAATATTAGGAAACTAATGAATGACTGTGGGATCATGAAGTGTAAAGCAATTAGTTTCATTGAAATTAAGGGATGTGTTTATGAGTTTATGGTTGATGACAAGAGACATGAAAAGTCTAGTAGTATATATTCCATGCTTGATCAATTGATGGATCATTTGAAGTCTATTGGCTATTCATGCAACTATTTTGCTGCATCTTTGGATGCAGTGGAAATATAGACCCAGGTCAAATGTAGATTATTTTGTATGCTTTAAGTATTATCTTCACCCTTTGTTATACTAATTTTTTGTTTCTAGAAAGGAAATATTTCAGAATTTCATTAGGAAACCAAAAATACCTTTTCTCATGAGAACGGTATATTGATTTACCATGGATTGCTCATTCATATTCTTTTTTTTTTTTTTTTTTTTTTTTTTGATAACTAGAGTGTTCGAGCCAGCTTGTACGTTCACCTGGTAACTGGGTTTTCCGAGCCAGCATGCGCACACCTCAACTAATTACTTTTTTCTAGTAATCGGGGTGTCTAAGCTTGTTTGCTCGCACTTCAATTAATCTTCGGGGTCTATTGAACATCTTATAAGCTTAAAGAACCATGTAAGCCACAATGTTATTGTGGTAGATGGTCTCAAGGTTTGAACCTAGGAATTCAAAGAAGTGAGCAAATCTTTTTGACCTTCAGACCAACCCCTTAGGGTTATTATTTTGATTAATGATAGGAATTCCCGGTCATAGTTTTGAGAAACGTCAGGGTAATAAATATAAATACAGAGCCATAGGAAGCCAACTCTTTAACAAGAAATTGAATTAGAGAGGTAACATAAAACGACATTTTCTTCAAATCATGGATGCGCCATGGTTACTGCCTTTTATACGAGCTGAATTTTATGGGGAATGTCAATGTGGTCGAGACAATTGTAGTACCTACTTCTGCAGCCAGTGTGTGGGATCACCCTTTTGTGGGGAATGCAATAAAGGGACCAAAGAAACCAACTAATTTTTTTTTTCTTTGGAATACAGGTAGTTTCTTTGAGTGAAGAAGAGAAGAAAAGGAAAGAAGTTACTGAAGAAGAAAACTCTTAGATTCATGAATACTTGAACACCTTTGCATTAGAATCTTGATTAATTAGTATTTTTAATCAAATGATTAAAGCATAATTAGATTAAAGACTAAAGTAGGAAAGTGTAATTAAAGCACCAACTTTATGTTGATCCACATTTAAAACTCATAGATTCATGAATACTTTAACACCTTTGTATTTGGTTGGCTTTAGCAATGGCGCCATTTAATTGTTTTGCTTTAAAGTTTAAACATAAATGTGGCGAAATCATTTTTGAGGGCCCAGGGAGGTACCTTGATCGCAATAACAGAGGACAGAGATCAAACTTGATAGGTTTCATTGAATCTGGGATTTAATAAAGTATATATTGTGATATATAACGTGTTTTGTAATGCTCTTTTTTTCAGAAAACGGTGGACCTCAAATTGGTTTTGTAATCTTTTCTTCTGCAGAATCTGCATACATTATTATTAAATGATAAATTTTATTAGTTTTAGTAATAAAAATATGCAACTCTTAAGTCTTAAGCTAGAATAAGCTTTCATCTTAAACAAGTGGAAGGCAACCTTGAAACAAGATTATTTCAAAATTCCATGGACTAGTGTTTCTGTCATTGCTGTTGGTTTTTCTTATCACACTCACAAACTCTTTTTAATCATACAATTAACATTCTACTGAAAATTGATTCCTTCAAGTAATTAGCATTTGATAATTGGTAGTTTGTAATTAAGCTTAAAACACTGCTTTGGATCTGTCTTCCTTTCAGGTAGTGTAGAATCTTCAAATATGGGTGTAGTAATGGGAGGTTTAGTCTAAACCACTTATTTCTAACACTTTGTTTTAGGCTTTTAGCATGTGAGTTTTAAGTGCCATCCATCCTGGCACCAGATCACCCTACACAAATTTAATTCAGGATGACTGTTAGTCAGTCAGTTCAGTGCCTTCTGGCTGCAATAAGTTGAAGGTCGCTATACTAAAAATGCACTTTCTTCAACCCTATTCAACCATTTTCATGACATTAATGCAATATTGTTTGTTAATTGTTGTGTTACCTGTACTGAAAAGAAAAGCCACTTTCTTGAAACTCTGCAACCTTAGTCTGGATTTGAAAATCCTTTATATGAATGAAAAAAAAATACATAGTTGATGAAGTCAAACTGATTATGTCTTCAAGATTGTTGCTTAATTTTTCGAAACAAGAAGACTCATAAAAAGCACAATTCAGTACTAAGAATATGAAGATTGAAAGTGTATTTTTTGAACATTTGAGTCAAGAAGTTATCCTCAGTCCCAAACATTTTATTGTACACTTGTACTCATTCCAGCAATCCCAAAACAAAAGGACTTGCACATAACAAAGCACATAGACAAAGGACAACAAGCCATGTTAAGTGCCAATTAAGTCCATTTTTCATTCAGTAGTAGCTCCTGACGCATGGAATAGATCTTCTATAAACAAAAATATTCAGTGTCAGGCAGACCATAAACCTCATTCAACTGTAAATTGAGCTAAACATATACATGTATAGCTTATAAAGAGAATACAATCAGGGAAGTTCTAGAATCATCAACTCCTTTCATATTGTCAAACTAATTTATCCAAGCATATATCTTTTAGTACGAGCAATTGACAAGTCTGTACTATACCAATCCATTAATTTTACAATGAATGCAAACAACCAACAGAATTATTGTACGGGTATCTCTTATTACAGAGAATCATGGAGGGACAGGGCTTTTCTCTGCCATAGCTAGAGAATAGAGTCTTAGGTAAAAGCCAAATTTTCTGAGGCCTGTCAATGTTTATATAAGTTATTGGATGCATCTAATATCGAATTCTTCATTACCACTTATAAGTAAAAGACAATGTAAATTGTAAGGCGCCAACTGGCCAAGATCAAACAATGTTGAATAAAGGTCAGGTCATGGAAGTAGTGGCAATAAGTGTGAAACTTGTGGATAGGCAAACTCTTTTCAAGCCAGCGAAGTTTTCTTCAATTGAATAATAGAATTTTCATTATTACTCTCTCTTTTCTTCAGTTATTTTTTTCCTACTGAACTTCATTTCATTTCATATATATTTGCAGGCATGTTTATCATGGAGTCTGAACTGTATGAAAAGACAGAAAATTGGCCAGATGAACATAACTCTGCTAAGTAGACCAGAAACTTTTATGATTTAAAATTAGAGTATCTTAGTTAAAAAATAAAAGAAGAATGTGCAAGCCATTGAACTAATATTGAATTAATTAATGATTCCAAAATCTTTTTGCGAATAAGAAGAAACTAAGAAGATCTAATTCTGCTGAATTTTATAATTAGAAATATTTATATCGTTGGATATGTATCAGTTGGTGAGGAGAAGGAGATTATCTAAATAAGCATGAATCTATGACATAAAACAAAAAATGTTTGCTTGAGTATGATATAATTAAAGCACCGATTTAGTTGTTGGACATATAATGTACTGATTCATGAACACAAAATACCTTTATGGTTTGCATAATGAGAGCAATGATTTGCTTTAAAGCATAAATGTGTGGTGCAATCATTTGAGTATTGAGTTCTGAAAAATCACCTTAGGTTGAGACGACCCATTAAGGGGAGGAAGCTTCATGGCAATGACAAAGGCCGGCTCTTTATTGAATCTGTGAAATTATAATTCAAAGATACTGAAAGGAAATATTGTCTAGTGTTGATACAGAAATCTGCACCAACCAACAAGATCTGATCGACTTTGTCAGGATCGAAACTGATGTGTACGTGATTACGAGTAATCTGCGCTGAGTGAATGAAAATGCTAGAAAATAAATGACAAGGAGGACTTTTAAAGTAGTTCGACGAAGTTAACAGTCTACGTCCACTGTGTTTTGTTTATATGCTGTGAGAGCTTACAATATAACTTTTAATCTAGAATTCGTATATCCTTCCTCATCGTTTTAGGGGGTATATATAAAAGATTTACATAAAGGAAAGAGTGAAAAATAAAGGAATTATAATTGATTGGAACTGCAACTCCGATATTCTCGCGATTGGGCGCTAAGAGTACGCAAAGATTGATGTCAATCTGATTATTCCCATAATATATAGGATCTGAAGTTTTCTGGGAATTAATTGAATGATCATTCGGGTTGTCCACGACTAGCTTGTGTTGGGTCGAGCTATGGCTCGACGAGCTTATGCTAGGTCGATCAATCATAGTCACCGACATCATTCTAGGTTGAGCTATATCCTCGCATTAGCCCGAGTTTGACGGAAAAACCACATGCAACATCTGACGTTCAAACAGTATAAAAATCTGCAAGATATCTAGTCCAAATAATTTAGATTAGTGTGTTTATGGAGCTTAAACACAACATAATTGTAAAGATTAATGACTGTATTTTTGTTGGTTGTTGGGGGTTTACAGTCGGCTTTGCCAACTGTATTTGTTTAAACTAATTCATTATGCCCAAAATAAATAATGTAATTGCTCAAAACTCCTCGATAGTCAAAGATTATGAATTATTGTCCTGAGCAAAGTCATTGTATTTGGAAATTGCGAGGCAAGGTGACCGACCCTGTCAACGTAATAAACAATTGGTAATATTGGGTAAGAAAGTTACAGTGAGAAAGTGCCAAAGAATGAAAAGACAGAAGAAAATGGGTGGTCTAACCAACCTCGATCAAAAGTTGCGGTAAGAACTTTTGGATATATTATTCAAGAAGACTTGAATTTAAGTCACTCTTTGATTGCTAATAAAGATAATCATAAAGTTCTTATCTGACTGATAGTTTCAAGATTCTAAAGAATTTTGAGAATTGAAATACGCGTAAACTAATCCAAATATTCTGGTCCTTGGCCATTAAACCAAAAAAAAAAAAAAAAAAGTTTGTATAGTGTAGACAAGATTGCAACTTGTATCAGTTTCCTGGAAGGGGAGAGTGAAATAAAGGGAGAAAGTTAATTTAAAGATGAAGAAAAACTTTTCAGCTGAATTTAATAATAAAAAATTGAAAAGGCATTCGTGCTATGTCTTTTTGTCAAAGAAACGATGATTGGGTCTCTACTTAATTTTGCATGTGTTAAAAGGAAGAGCTGAAGAAGGTTCATAGAACATCCTTATTGCTCAATTATTAATCCAACAGCCACCCCCCTAAGATCTAATAAATATTAAAAACCCATAACAGATCTTCTCCTAACACAAACACACCATAGATAATTAATGTATTATCACAGAATCAGTGCTCTTATTTGTTGCCTAATATATATACTATTATAGTACAATGCGTCCCTTTCTTTCTCTGTGTTCAACTATTTCCTAACAGTACAAGTTTGGAATCTGTCTTATAAAAGTAAAGACTAAAGTTATCTCAAAGTTGCTTATATGATACTCAATACACATTTTTATAACTGAAATAATTACAGTCAAAGTCTTAATTTTGTCATCGTCAAAAGATTTTTTATTATTATTTATACGATAGAAAATATCCAGATTAATTTATATATATTTAAACTAACCTTTCAAGTTTTTGAAATTATCGGCTCCGTTTAGTTGCCAATTAGAATCTATTTTATTATTCTCAAAAAAGTTAAACAGTAAAATACCCAAAAACTTTGGGTTTCGTTTGGTTGGATTTTGGGAATACTACTTTTAGTATTCCCAAAAAAGTTAAACAGTAAAATACCCAAAAACTCACAATTATTCAACTTTTCAACATTTTTTAAACCCCCTAAATTTGTTAATTCAATTAATACCCTAAATATTTTAATGTTTTTGTTACGGTGACTCCGGCCACCCTCCTGCGGTGGTGGCCGCTGTCCGATTTGAGGGTGGATTAGGGGTGTTTGTTAACTTTTAATTTTTTATTATAAGGGTGTTTTGTAAAAAAACAACAATAGGGGTATTTTATAATTTGTAAATCCATACATCGTAATACCCGCTCAATTCAACTTTTTTTTAACTTTTTTTAAAAAAATTTCCCAAAACACAAAATTGTGAACCAAACGGTGCCTTGATTTTTGGGAATACTACTCCAATATATTCAACTATTTTTAAACCCCTTAATTTTGATAATTTAATTAAATACCCCTAAATATTTTTTTAAAAATTACAAAAACACCCCAGTATTCATATTTACCAGATTCCGGCCACCACTGCCGGAAAATGGCCGGAATCTGTTAGGAGGGCGCACTACCGGCTGAATCTAGCCGATAGTGCGCCGATCTAGCCTTTTCCGGTCAGATCCACGGTGGATCTGGCTGGAAACCAGATCTAAGGCCAAAGATCTGGCCGTTGACGGCCAGATCTTTGGCCATAACGGTTTATAACGACGGCCAACAAACAGTCGTCGTTGACCATCAACGACGACCGTTTGTTGGTCGTTGTTGACGAGAAAATACGCCAGATCTGGCCTTTGTCAGCCAGATCCACCGTGATCTGGCCGGCAAAGGCCATATCGGTGCACCGCGGCAAGATCCAGCCGGTCATGCGCCAATACGGTGAACCCGGCCACCCTCCGGCGGTGGTGGCCGGCTGTCCGTATTTGACATTGGGTTGGGGGTGTTTTTGTTAACTTTTAAGATTTTATTATAGGGGGTGTTTTGTAAATAAATAAATATAGGGGGTATTTTATTAATTTATAAATCCTACATCGTAATACCCGCCCAATACTTTTTTTTAACTTTTTTCAGAAAACTTTTCCTAAAAACACCCATTGTGAACCAAACGAAGCCATCTTTTTGGTAACCACCTTTGAAATCAATTTAATTACAAAAGTGTTTTTCACCGGTGACTGATGCACATGTTAAGTTTAAATGAATTTGGAATATAGAAAACAGAAGGAAGGGGAAGGGGTACATTACATCGGCGGGATACAAGGATTGTGCAAAATAAGAATAGGGTTCAACGAAGCAGACCCAGATCAGCTTACGCCATCTCTTGTCGGACTGTTTGGGTTTACTTTTTCCAAGGACCTTCTCTTCCACGTGTCTTTTATCTTGCTTTGCAACGCAGCTCCTTCCTCTTCATGCATCGCCACGTTTCTCACTGCTTCTTCATATTTGTTATGCAATCAACCTATAAAAAACTAACCAAACAAGAACTCAAAGAGAAAACCACATCAACAACACAGAAACTTTTACCGTGGTTCACTGGCCCGTTAGAGCAAGCTACATCACGTGAACTCTGGAAAGAAGTTCGCTGCACTATGATTAAAGAACACCAGATTTACAGTCTCAATTACAGAAAAAACACTCCAAGAAAACCCAGATCCGAATAACACTTCTGAACCCGTAATCTGCCCTAGGACTCCTCTAACCTGGAAATCCTATACCAAGAACAAGCAGTTCTTTCCCTTGATTGATAACCCCAAATCACTCAAGAACCCACAGATTACCAGAAGAATCAGACCCAAAGAAAGAACCCTAGGTTTTTACAGAAAAACGAAGACTGCTCTCTCAAACTCGTTATTCGATCTACTGTTACAATATGAAACCCTAAACCTTTTATAGTGTTGACTTCAGGCAAGATCTCAGCCGTGGGCTCCCCTTCTGAATTTGCGGTCAGATCACTCATGGGCTGTCTCAAAACACGCCGTTCCATTTAACACAACGACGACGCCATTTCAGCATTCACTTCACAACAATCTCCACCTTGAATGCTAAACCTTCATAGTGCAGCAAACCCAAACATTTCCATCATTGTTCTGATCTTCAAAGGTTATCCTACATGCAGCGGTTCAAACAGTGTTTGAACTTTGCAAGTGAAACAACCTTGGTTCCCATATCGGCAGGATTGTCTTCAGTGGGAACTTTACAAGATCGATTACCCCTTGTGTTACTAAATCTCTGACAAAGTGAAAGCGGACATCCACATGCTTGGTCCGCTCATGATAAACAGGATTCTTACAAGGTGGATTGCACTCTGATATCTGAGAATACAGTAGCCTGTCATCAGTTAGTTTTACTTCGGCTAACAATCCTTGAAGCCACACAGCTTCTTTAAACACATCAGCAATAGCAATATATTCTGCTTCAGTAGTTGAGAGGGCAACAATGGGCTGAAGTTGTGACTTCCAGCTATGCAATTCCCTCCAAGGGTAAAGTAATAAAGAGTATGGATTTCCTTGTGTCTTTGTCACCTGCAAATCAGAGTCTACAAAACCCACCAAGTCAAGTGTATTATGTCTTTTACAGAAGTTTAGACCAACATTCAGGGTACCATAATGTACCTTAATGCACCCTTTAAGGCAATCCAGTGCTCACTGCCTGGATTTGCCATGAATCTACTTAGTAAGGAAATAGAATAGACAGGTCTGGTCTGGTGCTTATCATTCCATACATCACAGATCCAACAACATTAGCATAGGGAACAAATTCCATTTTGATTATTTCAGACTCAGTTGGGGGCATTGACTTTTATTTAACACAACATGGTTTGCAAGAGGCATAGACACTGGTTTTGAGTCAGCCATACCAAACTTAGTCACTAGTTTTTCTAGGTATGATTATGTCTAATGATTAATTCATGTTTGTCCCTGTTCCTGAGAATGTCCTCCCTAGGATTCTTTTGGCATTTCCAAGGTCTTTCATGTCAAATTCTGACCTCAGTTGCCACTTTAACTCATGAATTTTAGACTTGACTTACTCACAAGCAACTATCATCCACATACAGTAAAATGACACAGGCAGATTATGATTTAATTAAAATAAAAAGCATGATCATATCTACTCCTAGTGTATCCTATACTTACAATGAAATTGTCAAACCTTTTATACCACTGTCTCGGGACTGTTTCAGTCATACAGTGATTTGTGCAGGATGCACACATGGTTAGGTTTCTTGGGATCTATAAAACCTTGGGGTTGGCTCATGTAATCTCCTCTTCTAAGTTACCCATGCAGGAGCAGTGGTAACATCCATCTGTTCTAACTCTAGTTATAATGGGCAACATGAGAGCATCAACCTAATGGTTTTATACTTGACTACAGGGGAAAAGACTTCATTGAAGTCTATTCCTTCACGTTGGGTGTACCCTTAGCTACTAACCTGCCTTGTACCTGAGGGGTCAGTAATTGAAACTCCCTCTTTAATCTTGTACAGCCATCTGCATTTGATTAGCTTTTGATCCTGGGTTTGGGACCAGGACCAGGTTCTGTTTACCTCAAGTGACCTCATTTCCTCTTCCATTGCTTGCCTCCATTTTTCCCTTTCCTTAGAGTTCATAGCTTCTTCATATGAGTCTGGTTCTGTTCTTTGGATCCCTGTTCCTGCAAGCAAAGCAGTGTATATTAGTTCAGCATAAGAAAACCTGGCAGGGGGTCTTACCTCCCTTCTTATTCTGTCTCTGGCAAGTTGATAGTGTTCTAAGTGTGCATGTTGGGGCTCTGAGGCACTGCATCATTTTCTTCACTATCAGATCCAGGATCCTCTGATCCTGGTTGGTTTTCAGGTGCATGTTCCTCATTAGGTTGTGGTGTTTCAGCCTGCTGACCCATAGGCTCCACCTCATGGTTTGTACTCTCAGTTGTATCTTTGGTGGGTTGAGTTGGGGTGGTTGTATCATGTTCTGTCATTGGTTTTACAAGGGAACTCTCCTTCATTAGACTACATCCCTGGAGATGATGATTTTACCCCTGGTGACTTTTGTCCCAGAGTCTGTACCCTTTGGTACCCTCTTGATATCCTAAGAACACACCTTAGTGGATCTAGGCTCTAGCTTTCCTCCCACTGTATGGGCATAGGCAGTACACCCAAGATTCTCAAATGGCTTAACCCAGGCTTTCTTCCTGACCACACTTCTTCCAGGACATTTGAAATTTATGGCAGTTGAGGGGCTCCTATTTATCAGATAGGCTGCAGTGGACAAAGCCTCTCCCCAGAAGTACTTGGTAACCCAAGTGAACAACAGCATCTGACTTTTTCCAGGAGTGTCCTGTTCATCCTCTCAGCTACCCCATTCGGCTAGGGGTTCTTCTCACTGTCCTATGTCTTAGGATTCCTTGCTCACTACAGAACTGATCAAACTCATTGTTACAGTACTCTAGTCCATTGTCAGTCCTTGGGTTTCACCTTTCTGTCAGTTGGTTTTCCACAAGGGCTTTCCACTCTTGAAATTTATGCAGAGCCTGTCCTTAGTTCTAAGGTGTGTAAATCCACACTTTTCTGCTAAAGTCATCTACAATGGACATGAAGTAGCTACTGCCCCCATGGAGACCTCACTCTCTCAGGACCCCATAAGTCAGAGTGTATGTATTCTAAACAACCTTTGGCAGGTGTTTACCTTTTGGGAAACTAACTCTGTGCTGTTTACCTAAAATGCAGTTCTCACAAAATTCTAGGGTTGCAGCAGTGTCTTTTCTAGCATGCCTTGGTTACTGGATATCTACCCCCTTTGACCATAGACCCATTCTAAGGTGCCATTTTTGTGTTACAGCATATTTGGGCTGACAGAAGAAGAACTTAGGCAATCAGAATAATATTCCCCACATAGGATGTACAACCCATTCCTCTTTCTCCTTTCAGAATTAGATTTTGGTTCCTATACACATTCAGCCACCCGTTTTCACGCTCTGTAACAGCATCCTTCTTCACTAAGGTTCCTAAGGATATAAGGTTCCTTTTAAGATCTGGGATATACCTAACAGAGTGAGTTTTATTAGTCTCCCACTACAAGGTCTAAGGGTTATACTGCCTTTACCTTTGACTCTACAGGCATTGTTGTTCCCACAAACACAGTCTCCCTATCATATTCCTCAAAGTCATGAAACCAGTCCCTATTGGGCTCATGTGAAAAGACACCCGAATCTAACACCCATTCTCTTGTATTGTCAGTAACAGAGACAGTAAGGACCTCTGTTTCTTCAGCTAAGTGTTTGGATGAGGCTAGGTTACTCTCTGTGTTTCCCTGTTTTGTTTCTTAGCCATTCAAACAATTCTTTTTCAGATGACCAGTTTTATTACAGAAAAAACACTTTCTAGACTTTGTCTTATGCTTATTGTTCCATTTACCCCGTTTCTTGTTTTTGGATCCCTGGCTAGGTTGATTGCCTTTACTAGATTGAAAGGTATCTGGTTTTCCCCTAACAAACAGGTTGCTTCCACCTCGTTTTGGACTTTTAACTCAAGTTCTCTAGCCTTAAGACCAGCCACAATCAGGTCAACACTAGAACATATCGAGTACTGTATTGCATTCTTAACGACTAGATAATCCTCAGTAATGGAGTTTAACAGAATCATGGCTAGACTAGTCTCTCCTAGTTCCTGGTCTGTGTCCTTTAAATTAAGGTCATTTTTAGGAATTCATCTAGGTTTTCCTCTATTGTCTTGCTACTATCCATTTATAAGAAAACACGCACCCTTGAGAAAAGCTAAGTTAGGTGCAGATTGAAGTGCATACAAATTGTTCGAGTTTACCCCATAACCCCAGAGGGGTTTCGATTCCATCAACCTTTCTCAGTACGCTGTCTGAGAGGTTCATCACGATCAGATTAGTAGGCTTCATCAATCTCCTCCTTCTCCTTCAATTTCCTCCTCAGACCATTTCTTTGGATCCTTCTCCAGTGCCAGGGCGACTTTGTTATGTGAAAGCAGAGCCTTCATTTCTTCTTCCAACTCCCGAAATCGATCTTCCCATCGTATTGGAGATCTCCATACGTGTAGTGCTCATGATATTATAAAGAAATGTAATACAGTATAAGGAGTAAGTGGCGTTGTTACACCAGAAGTTGCCAAATACTGCCAGCGTTTTTCAGCGGTCTCTGGTTTCCAGCCTTTATACCCTTAAACTGGATAGACAATCGAAAAAGAACAGTGTAAGTACAGACTCACGTCACTGACCTAGATTTCTCTCCTTCACCAGTGTTTGTGATCTAATCTCACAAAGAACACCCCAAGACTCAGTAAATCAACGTTCTAAGACTCTAGGAACCTTTAGATCCGAAACCCCTAAAATCTGAGAACCTAATTTTTCGAGCAAACCCTAATTTTCATCTATCAAAATTGAACAATTTCAACACAGATTTCTCCCTATCACGATGGCTCTGATACCACTGTTATGCAATCACCTATAAAGAAAACTGAACCAAACAAGAACTCAAAGAGAAAACCACAATCAACAACACAGAAACTTTTACCGTGGTTCACTTGCCATTAGAGCAAGCTACATCCACGTTGAACTCTGGAAAGAGAGTTCGCTGCACTATGATTAAAGAACACCAGATTTACAGTCTCAATTACAAGAAAAAAACACTCCAAGAAAACCCAGATCGAATAACACTTTCTGAACCCGTAATCTGCCCTAGGACTCCTCTAACCTGGAAATCCTATACCAGAACACGCAGTTCTTTCCCTTGATTGATTAACCCCAAATCACTCAAGAACCCACAGATTACACGAAGAATCAACCCAAGAAAGAACCCTAGATTTTTACAGAAAAACGAAGACTGCTCTCTCAAACTCGTTATTCGATCTACTGTTCACATATGAAACCCTAAACCTTTTATAGTGTTGACTTCAGGCAAGATCTCAGCCGTTGGCTCCCCTTCTGATATTGCGGTCAGGATCACTCATGGGCTGTCTCAAAACGACGCGCGTCATTTAACACAGTCACGACGCCGTTTCAGCATTCACTTCACAACATATTCATATACGATATATCCCCTTTACACCATTAACCTTTCCTTTCTCTAAAAGGATCCAAATTCAAATGTTTTAATATAAAAACACCCTGAGTTGTGTTCTGCTTTGTTTACTAAAATGTAGTTACTTGTTATTGGATAGTCTGCTGGTAAAATAGTAAAAGGAGTTTTATGAGTTCTTGAGTTTGAGTTTGAGCTTGTTAAGAACTAATAGGAATGACTGTTAGAGTTCTTACTCAATAGTATTTTAGAGTCCTAAAGATTGGTTAAAATATGTGTATGCTGGTCCGGTATTTTCCTAGAAAGGAAATATTTCAGAATTTCATTAGGAAACCAAAGATACCTTTTCTCATGAGATTGCTCATATCAGATGTCTCTTCCCTTTGATATTACAGTATTGGTATGTTAGACAAAGTCTGAAATAAGCAAAAACTTAATGTAACTAGGACTTCTTGGTCTATAAGGACAGGAATTCCTGCATAGTTTTGAGAAAGTCAGGGTACAAATATCAATAGAGAGCCAACTCTATAACAAGAAATTGAAAAGCAACATAACAACATTTTCTTCAAATCATGGATGCCATGGTTACTGCCTCTGATACGAGCTGAATTTTATGGAAATGTCAATGTGTGGCACAATTGTAGTACCTACTTCTGCAGCAGTGTGTGGGATCACCCTTTTGTGGGGATGCAATAAAGGACCAAAGAAACTAACTAATTTTTTTTTCTTTGGAATACAGGTAGTTTTTTAAGTGAAGAAGAGAAGGAAAGAAGTTACTGAAGAAAAAACTCTTAGATTCATGATACTTGAACACCTTTGCATTAGAATCTTGATTAATTAGTATATTTAATCAAATGATTAAGACATAATTAGATTAAGATAAGTAGGAAGTGTAATTAAAGCACCAACTTTATGTTGATCCACATTTAAACTCATAGATTCATGAATACTTAAACACCTTTATTTGGTTGGCTTTAGCATGGCGCCATTTAATTGTTTTGCTTTAAAGTTTAAACATAAATGTGCGAAATCATTTTTAGGGCCCAGGGAGGTACCTTGATCGCATAACAGAGGACAGAGATCAAACTTATAGGTTTCATTGAATCTGGGAGTTAATAAAGTATATATTGTGATATATAACGTGTTTTGTAATGCCTTTTTTTCGAAAACGGCGGACCTCAAATTGGTTTTGTAATCTTTTCTTCTGCAGAATCTGCATACATTATTATTAAATGATAAATTTTAATTTAGTAATAAAATATGCAACTCTTAAGTCTTAAGCTAGAATAACTTTCATCTTAAACAAGTGGAGGGCAACCTTGAAACAAGATTATTTCAAAATTCCATGGACTAGTTTTTCTGTCATTGCTGTTGGTTTTTCTTATCACACTCACAAACTCTATTAATCATACAATTAACATTCTACTGAAAATTGATTCCTTCAAGTAATTAGCATTTGATAATTAGTAGTTTGTAATTAAGCTTAAAACACTGCTTTGGATCTGTCTTCCTTTCAAGTAGTGTAGAATCTTCAAATATGGGTGTAATAATGGGAGGTTTAGTCTAAACCACTTTTTCTAACACTTTGTTTTAGGTTTTTAGCATGTGAGTTTTAAGTGCCATCCATCCTGGCACCAGATCACCCTACACAAATTTTAATTCAGATGACTGTAGTCAGTCAGTTCAGTGCCTTCTGGCTGCAATAAGTTGAAGGTCGCTATACAAAATGCCTTTCTTCAACCCTATTCACCATTTTCATGACTAATGCAATATTGTTTGTTATTGTTGTGTTACCTGTACTGAAAAGAAAAGCCACTTTCTTGAAACTCTGCAACCTTAGTCTGGATTTGAAAATCCTTTATATGAATGAAAAAAAATACATAGTTGATGAAGTCAAACTGATTATGTCTAAGATTGTTGCTTATAAAAACATACTTAGTCCATTTTTCGAAACAAGAACACTAATAAAAAGCACAATTCAGTACCAAGAATATGAAGATTGAAAGTGTATTTTTGAACATTTGAGTCAAGAAGTTATCCTCAGTCCCAAACATTTTATTGTACACTTGTACTCATTCACGCAATCCCAAAACAAAGGACTCACATAACAAAGCACATAGACAAAGGACAACAAGCCATGTAAAGAGCCAATTAGTCCATTTTTCATTCAGTAGTAGCTCCTGACGCATGAAAGATCTTCTATAAACAAAAATATTCAGTGTCAGGCAGACCATAAACCATTCAACTGTAAATTGAGCTAAACATATACATGTATAGCTTATAAAGAGAATACAATCAGGGAAGTACTAGAATCATCAACTCCTTTCATATTATCAAACTAATTTATCCAAGCATGTATCTTTTAGTACGAGCAATTGACAAGTCTGTACTATACCAATCCATTAATTTTACAATGAATCAAACAACCAACTGAATTATTGTACGGGTATCTCTTATTACAGAGATCATGGAGGGGCAGGGCTTTCGCTCTGCCATAGCTAGAGAATAGAGTCTTAGATACAAGCCAAATTTTCTGAGGCTGTCATGTTTATAAGTTATTGGATGCATCTAATATCGAATCTTCATTACCACTTAAAAGTAAAAGCAATGTAATTGTAAGGGCCAACTGCCAAGATCAACAATGTTGAATAAAGGTCAGGGCATGGAAGTAGTGGCATAAGTGTGAAATGTGGGATAGGCAAACTCTTTCAAGCAGCTAAGTTTTCTTCAATTGATAATAGAATTTTCATTATTACTCTCTCTTTTCTTCAGTTATTTTTTCTACAGAACTTCATTTCATTTCAAATATTTGCAGGCATGTTTATCATGGAGTCTGAACTGTATGAAAAGACAGAAAATTGCCCAGATGAACATAACTCTGCTAAGTAGACCAAACTTTTATGATTTAAAATTAGAGTATCTTAGTTAAAATAAAAGAAGAATGTGCAAGCCATTGACCTAATATGAATTAATTATGATTCCAAATCTTTTGGCGGATAGAGAAAGAGGACTAATTCTGCTGAATTTTCATATTAGAAACGTTGATGTCATTGGATATGTATCAGTTGGTGAGGAGAAGGAGATTATCTAAATAAGCATGAATCTATGACATAAAACAAAAAATATTTGCTTGAGTATGATATAATTAAAGCACCGATTTAGTTGTTGGACATATAATGTACTGATTCATGAACACAAAATACCTTTATGGTTTGCATAATGAGAGCATTGATTTGCTTTAAAGCATAAATGTGTGGTGCAATCATTTGAGTATTGAGTTCTTAAAAATCACCTTGGGTTGAGAGGACCCATTAAGGGGAGGAAGCTTCATGGCAATGACAAAGGCCGGCTTTTAATTGAATATGTGAAATTATAATTCAAAGATACTGAAAGGAAATATTGTCTGGTTTTAGATACAAAAATCTGCACTAACCAACGAGATCTGATCGACCTTGTCGGGATCAAAACTGATGTATGCGTGATTACAGGTAATCAGCGATGAGTGAATGAAAATGCTAGAAAATAAATGTCAAGGAGGACTTTTAAAGTAGTTTGGGGAAATTAACAGCCTACATCCACTGTGTTTTGTTTATATACTGTGAAAGCTTACAATATAACTTCTAATCTAGAATTCGTATCCCCTTCTTCATCGTTTTAGGGGGTATATATACAAGATTTACATAAAGGAAAGAGCGAAAATAAAGGAATTACAATTGATTGGAACTGCAACTCCGATATACTGGCGATTGGGCGCTAAGATTACTGTTAATCTGATCGTTCCTGTAATATCTGGAATCTAAAGTTATCTGTGAATTGATTGAATGATCATTCGGGTTATCCGCTACTAGCTTGTGCTGGGTCGAGCTATGACTCGATGAGCGTATGCTAGGTCGATCAATCATAGTCACCGAGATCATTCTTGGTCGAGCTATATCCTCACGTCGGCCTGAACTTGGCGGAAAAACCACACGCAACATCTGGCTTTCAAACAGTATAAAAATCTGCAAGATATCTAGTCCAAATAATTTAGATTAGTGTGGGTTTATGGAGCTTAAACACAGCATAATTGTAAAGATTAACGAATGTATTTTTGTTGGTTGTTGGGGTTTACAGTCGGCTTTGCCAACTGTATTTGTTTCACAAAACTAATTGATTATGCCCAAAATAAATAATGCAATTGCTCAAAACTCCTCGATAGTCAAAGATTATGAATTATTGTCATGAGCAAAGTCATTGTATTTGGAAATTGCGAGGCAAGGTGACCGACCCTGTCAACGTAATAAACAATGGGTACTGGCACTGGCACTGGGTTAAATGTTGACTAAGTAATAATAAAGCCAGTCACTTAGGAAAAAGTTTGATTTCTTTTATGTTCCTGTTTAACATAAGTTACAGTGAGAAAGTGCCAAAGAATGAAAAGACAGAAAAAAATGGGTGGTATGGTGCTATAGAGACTCTTAGATGTATTATTTAAAATATTATGTATTTAAGTTCTTTTTTTATTACATTAAAACTTTTAACTGAACATTAGTTTTAAGATTATAAAAAATTAATTAAGAATTAAAATATCCGTAAATTGATCTAAATACTCTTATCCTTGGCCATTAAAAAAAAAAAAAAAAAAAAAGGGTTGTATAGTGTAGAGTGCAGACAAGATGGCAACTTGGCATCAGTTTCCTGGAAGGGGAGAGTGAAATAAAGGAGAAAGTTAATTTAAAAATGAAGAAAAACTTTTCAGCTGAATTTAATAATAAAAAGAATTGAAAAGGCATTCGTGCTATGTCTTTTTGTCAAAGAAACGATGATTGGGTCTCTACTTAAATTTTGCATGTGTTAAAAGGAAGAGCTGAAGAAGGTTCATAGAAAATTGTTATGAATGGGACTAGGACAGGGACAGGAACTGGGACATCCTAATTGCTCAATTATTAATCCAACCAGCCAACCCCGTAAGATCTAATAAATATTANAACATCTAATTCTGCTGAATTTTATAATTAGAAACATTGATATCGTTGGATATGTATCAGTTGGTGAGGAGAAGGAGATTATCTAAATAAGCATGAATCTATGACATAAAACAAAAAATGTTTGCTTGAGTATGATATAATTAAAGCACCGATTTAGTTGTTGGACATATAATGTACTGATTCATGAACACAAAATACCTTTATGGTTTGCATAATGAGGGCATTGATTTGCTCTAAAGCATTAATGTGTGGTGCAATCATTTGAGTATTGAGTTCTGAAAAGTCACCTTGGGTTGAGAGGACCCATTAAGGGGAGGAAGCTTCATGGCAATGACAAAGGCCGGCTTTTTATTGAATCTGTGAAATTATAATTCAAAGATACTGAAAGGAAGTATTGTCTAGTGTCGATACAGAAATCTGTACCAACCAACGAGATCTGATCGATCTTGTCGGGATTGAAACTGATGTGTACGTAATTACGAGTAATCAGCGATGAGTGAATGAAAATGCTAGAAAATAAATGACAAGGAGGACTTTTAAAGTAGTTCGACGAAGTTAATAGTCTACGTCCACTGTGTTTTGTTTATATGCTGTGAGAGCTTCTAATATAACTTCTAATCTAGAATTCGTATCCCCTTCCTCATCGTTTTAGGGGGTATATATATAAGATTTACATAAAGGAAAGAGTGAAAATAAAGGAATTATAATTGATTGGAACTGCAACTCGGATATTCTCGCGATTGGGCGCTAAGAGTACACAAAGATTGCTGTTAATCTGATCGTTCCCGTAATATCTGGGATCTGAAGTTTTCTAGGAATTGATTGAATGATCATTTGGGTTGTCGACGACTAGCTTGTGCTGGGTCTAGATATGGCTCGACGAGTTTATGCTAGATCGATCAATTATAGTCACCGACGTCATTATGGGTCGAGCTATATCTTCGCATTAGCCCAAGCTTGACGGAAAAATCACACGCAACATCTGGCTTTCAAACAGTATAAAAATCTGCAAGATATCTTGTCCAAATAATTTAGATTAGTGTGTGTTTATGGAGCTTAAACACAACATAATTGTAAAGATTAATGACTATTTTTGTTGGTTGTTGGGGTTTACAGTCGGCTTTGCCAACTGTATTTGTTTCACAAAACTAATTGATTATGCCCAAAATAAATAACGTAATTGCTCAAAACTCCTCGATAGTCAAAGATTATGAATTATTGTCATGAGCAAAGTCATTGTATTTGGAAATTGCGAGGCAAGGTGACCGACCCTGTCAACGTAATAAACAATTGGTACTGGCACTGGCACTGGGTTAAATGTTGACTCAGTAATAATAAAGCTAGTCACTAAGGGAAAAGTTTGATTTCTTTTATCTTCCTGTTTAACATAAGTTAAAGTGAGAAAGTGCCAAAGAATGAAAAGACGGAAGAAAATGGGTGGTGTAACCAACCCGAGGGTGATCAAAGATACAATAGAGACTCTGAGATATATTACTTAAAATATCTTAAATTTGAGTTTCTCTTTAATTATTAATAAGAGTAACCACTAAAACTTTTACCTAGTTAATAGTTTCAAGATTTTAAAGAATTAGTTGAGAATTAAAATACGCATAAATTGATCTAAATACCCAAATCCTTGGCCATTAAAGAAAAAAAAAAAAAAAAAGGGGTTGTATAGTGTAGAGTGTAGACAAGATGGCAACTTGGTATCAGTTTCCTGGAAGGGGAGAGTGAAATAAAGGGAGAAAGTTAATTTAAAAATGAAGAAAAACTTTTCAGCTGAATTTAATAATAAAAAGAATTGAAAAGGCATTCGTGCTATGTCTTTTTGTCAAAGAAACGATGATTGGGTCTCTACTTAAATTTTGCATGTGTTGAAGGAAGAGCTGAAGAAGGTTCATAGAAAATTGTTATGAATGGGACAGGGACAGGGACTGGGACATCCTTATTGCTCAATTATTAATCCAACCAGCCAACCCCCTAAGATCTAATAAATATTAAAAACCCATAACAGATCTTCCTAAACACAAACACACCATAGATAATTAAAGTATTATCACAGAATCAGTACTTTTAATGTTGCCTAAATATATATACATTATAGTACAATGCATCTCCTTTCTTGCTCTGTGTTCAACTATTTCCTTACAGTACAAGTTTGGAATCTTTCTTATAAAAGTAAAGACTATAGTTATCTAAAAGTTGCTTATATGATACTCAATACACATTTTTATTACTGAAATAATTACAGTCAAAGTCTTAAGAATTTTTTTTTTTTTCTTTTTGATATGATCGAAAATATTCGAATCAATTTATACGCATTTAAACTAATCTCTCGAGATCCTGAAATTATCAATCGGATAAGAGTTTTGATGACCACCTGAAATTAATTTAATTACTAAAGTGTTTTTCACAAGTGACTGATGCACATGTTAAGCTTAAAATGAATTTGGAATATAAAAAAAGAAGGAAGGGGAAGGGGTACATTACATCGGCGGGATACAAGGATTGTGCAGAAATAAGAATAGGGTTCAACGAAGCAGACCCAGATCAGCTTACGCCATCTCTTGTCGGACTGTTTGGGTTTACTTTTTCCAAGGACCTTCTCTTCCACGTGTCTTTTATCTTGCTTTGCAACGCAGGTCCTTCCTCTTCCATGCATCGCCACGTTTCTCTCTGCTTCTTCATATTCATATATGATATTTAGCCCACCACTAACCTTTCCTTTCTTCTAAAAGGATCCCAATTCAAATGTTTTAATAATAAAAACACCGTGAGTTGTGTTCTGCTTTGTTTAGCTAAAATGTGAGTTAATTATTATGAGGTAGTCTGATGTTAAAATAGTAAAAAAAGATTTTATGAATTTTTAAGTTTAAATTCGTTCAGACACTAATAAGAATAATTCTCAGAGTTCTTATTCAATCGATAATTTTAAAGTTTAAGAGATTAGTTGAAATATGTGTATACTGATTTAGACATTCATGATAATTAAGAAAAAAAACATGAATGGAAGATAATAGAATTGGAATCCGAAACAACCTTAAAAGTTAAAATCAGATAATAATGCATTCCTAAATATCGTAAACAATTATTTTCACTTTATGAAAGCTATTGAAAACTTTGCTGCTAAAATTGGAAGCTGCAGTATCCAAGAAAGTGGTGATTCGCTAGCATTTCATATGTCACTCTGTTTAAATAGTCCTACATCTACATCGCTTCACGTGAATCCACAATATCTGCCTAAACCCAACCCTTTGTCATCTTTCATCAACCTCATCACTCTCCCACCGCACAAGATATTTATCTCACTTAACTTATTAACTATCTTTTAAATTTTGAATTTAACCATTCAAATCATGTGATAATGCCAAAATAAATTCTGAAGTTTAGAATATAAACTTGTAACTGAGAGAAGAACTATTATTCAAATATTTAACACCAGAAATAATTCGTTTATAACTCAATCTTATAATCTTCTCTTACAACTCTAACGCGATAGTTGAGTTGGTAACCATTACATCAGCTTTTATGATATTCAAGACACAAAATAACTTTAATTATACATAAACAATTTTTTTTTAAGGATAAAATGATAAATGGTCATTCTTTCATAAATAATAATTATTTTTTATGAATAGAACAATCATTCATTATGAATGAACAATTGACCGTTTATCTTTAAAGAGTAATTATTCATATTTAGTTAAAATCGTTAATTAATGTGATAATATTAATTCTATTATTACAATAAGATTGTAAGATTGTATTGTAGCAGTAATATTTTTTATTTAATATAAGTTAATAAACAATAATATGCGATAATGACGTATAGAAAAGACAATAATAGTTTAAAGATTAGTCAAAAGAATCAAGTGAAAATAGGTCCCATTATAAATGAAAAAGCCAAGTGGCTGTGAGCGTAATAAAATTTTTAAACGAGGGTTAAAGTTGAAGAAATACAACCTGTCACTACCAACTTACAGCCTGGCAAGCCCTGCTCATGGATTAATTAAATAGAAGCAAACCCTAGAATAAACGACAAATCTGACATGGCAGTAAGTTACAATCAACGAGCTTTACTATCTTCTCTATATATACATCTCCCCATTCCCTCTCTCTTCTTCAAAATTCAAGCTTGACACTCAAAGCCCCTTTCATCTCTCCACCGCCTCTTCATTTCATTGCTTTCAAGATTTGACCACGCCCACTATAAGCCAATGGGTATTTGCAGTTCTTGTGACTCAACACATGTCGCCACCGCAAAGATCATTCTACAAGATGGAAGATTGCAGGAATTCTCATACCCAGTTAAGGCTTCTTACGTGTTGCAAAAGTATCCCGCATCATTTATTTGCAACTCTGATGAAATGGACTTTGACGATGTCGTTTCAGCCATTAGCGAAGAGGAAGAGCTGCAGCTTGGTCAGCTCTACTTTGCGTTGCCGTTAAGTAAATTACATTACCCACTTCAGGCTGAAGAAATGGCTGCATTAGCAGTTAAAGCCAGCGCGGCATTAATGAAGAGTGGTGATAAATACGGCTGTCGCAAAAAATCAGTCTGTCCGGTGGGCGAGACCTCTCCCCGGAAGGTTACCTCCGGTCGCGGCGGTGCCGGCGCTAGATTAAAAAGAGGATCAAGGAGAGACTTTACGGCAATGTTGAGTGCAATACCTGAATAGGGATATATGGTAGAAAACGAGTGCGTAAAGCAAAGCCTGAAAAAAAGGATATTTTGAGGGAAAAATGTAAATATGTGATGATCTAGGGGTTATTACGCAGGAGTTTTGTTTGGTGATGTGATGAAGAGGTGGTGAGTTTAGATTTGGGTGCCAACCATGTGAGGGTCGTGTTACAATTTTACCCCTAAATGGGTTGATGAGAAGAATCATGTACAAATAATTATTAATTAGAATAATACTTTAATCTCTCTTTTCATTTGATTTTTTTTAATATTGGAATCAAACAGTGACACCCATATCAGTCACGTTGCCATGAGAGCAGTTGACCATGATATATGTATTTACTATCAACTTGAATTGCTGCGTACGTTACTAGCTAATTATTTTTTAAATATAAACTGAGGCAAAAGAATATTTTGCCTTACATAATGCCTGGAATAAATAACACAAAAAGCTGTACATTTTCGTATTATTTCATTCCATAGATCTGTGGTCTCAGTTAAGTCGTATTTGTTCCATATCAAACATACCCATCAATTTATCCTACGCGGAATAAGAAAACTATGGGCAAGCAATGGGAATTTGAAGAGAGTGGGATGGATGTTATGTTTTGTTTACAGCTGCGAATCATAATGTGTATGGACGGCCCTTTTTCTCGATTATAATTTGGACTATAATTACAAGGGTAGTTGAATTAGAATAGGTAATGAGGGATTTTGTTTGCATGGCAAAACTTTATCTAGACAGCTGGTTGCAGTACGATGAGTCCACCAGTTTTATTTAGATTTATTCATTACCAAATGCTTCAAAAAAACGAATCAAATTATAAGTGTCACGTTTCATCCTGTTACCTACCTAATTACTATTATTCTATTAACTAAGACGGATGTGAATAAATCAATAATTCTACTATTAAATGGTATGAAAGTACTTTTTTTTTTGAGTTGGAATGTAGTACAGTGAAATTAGTAATCTCAACTATAAAAGGAACATTATTCTTTAAATATTTATTGGTACATCTTTTTAATTGCCATGAACAAAGCCAGCTAGGGGAATCCGATGTTGCAGACGACAAACATAAAGGTGAAGAAGAAGAAGAAGAAGAAGAAGAGTAGTAACAATACAGTGTAGATACCATTTAGATGGAAGCAAGCGAAGAGTATTGGTTGATTAGAATGAAAGTGACGAAACAAGTGGGAAGAAAGTGATAAAGTAAAGTTGGACATTTATTAGAACATATAATCCCTTTAGCTGGCGAGTGCGAGTATGGACCATCACTAACCCCACTCATCATTGGCAATATAGTGGTCCAGTCTTCAAGCTTTTCTCCTCACCTAATTTCTCCATTCAATCTGCTATTACATATAATCTATAATTCAATTAAATCTGTAGATGGCTCAAATTCAATTGTTCATAAGAAAGTTCCAAGGAGATAATGGTGTTCTTCTTCTTCTTCTTCTTCTTCTTCTAACTTTATCAATTATTATTAGCAGGGTCTACCACAAATATATTATTGATGTGAAACCTTTTAAGTGTTTTCTTGTTCTATTGACTTCACCTCACTTTACTGATGCCACTCAATTATTTAGTGAATTGCCATTGAATGCTCTACTAGTAAAGCAAACCAATGAAATCATCGACCTATACAACATCTATAAGTTCATATATCGGTTTGATCCTCTGGCTCCTCATTAAATAATTTTGTGAGCTGCTTTTAAATGCGGTAAGTACAGTAGGTCTAGCAATCTATAATTTTTTTTTTTTTTTAATGACTAGGGATGTCCGAACTAGTTTACGCTTATTACAACTAATCTTTTGGGATCCTGAAATTACAAGCCGAGTAAGAGCTTCAGTGATCATTCCTTATTAGCAATCAAAGAATGACTTGAACTCAGGACGATCTATAAATTTTTAGTTTCCATAATCCCTTTCATATATATATATTCCTAATTATCGATTTTGAATATTATTTTTATAGAAATGGTTGCATATACTTTGGACTTTTGTTATAATTTGTATAGACTATTGGCTGTCCACCACAAATGTTTATTATTTTTACTCAGTTCGATGGGAGAGGAAGATTTTTCTTTTTGGTTGGTGATTGGGGCGTATGGACTAACTTACACATACCTCAACTAATCCTTTATAGTCTTGAAGTTGACGATTAGATATATCAAGTATTATCAACTACTAATGTTTATTATTTTTCCTCATTTCAATGGGAGAGGAAGATTTTTTTTTTTTTTTTTTTTTTTTTTTTTTTTTTGTGACCAGAGGACTCCAAACCTATTTATACGTACCTTAACTAATTCCCTAAAACCCTAAAGTTGACGACCGGATAAATCTCTTCAGTGACTACCCTTATTAGAACTTGTGGGAACTCTCATGAAATCTTATTTTTCTTCTTTCTAAACCTCTATTCCCATGCAAAATCGAGCTTTTTAAAAGAAAGATGATGTCGAAATCCATTTCATTTGAATGCAATATATCGTTTTCACCTTTGGAATGCTAAGTTATATTGGACTGATTAGTCTATCTTCACCATATCTAAGTTAAATGCGTCGGTCATTCGGTCCCACTGTTTTATTCTTCAAACATGCTAAATTATCCAAGGCCGGCATTGCCTTGGTTCTAGAGCCCTTTGGATCCAGCTGTCGTCCAGACCGAACCCTTTAAAAATGGTCATATTTTTTTAAACAAAGACGACGATTAGCCCAACCCTACGTACATGACAACCCCTTCTTCTTTCATACAAGATGATGAAAAAGTGACAAGGATGATAGATATAGAGCCAGCTCTAATAACTCCTTACTTTACCAATCACTCCATCCATTATTGTTATCGGACAATTGATCAGTGTACCAAAATGCAAATTATATAACACACAAAAAAACCAGCCACAAAAAGAATACATGTTTGGTAACATGGAGAGGGATCGATGCTAGCTACAAGGTTCCTCCTAAAGCATACAAATTGCAGGCTTCATGTGGATGAGAGTAGCTGTGAGATTAGCAGGGTCCAAAAATTAATTTCAACGGCCAAGTTTTTTTTGTTTGTTAATGAGAGTTATCTACAGTCATTATTATGTTCTTGGACAAGGACTTTTCTCTGCATATGGAGTACTACTGCCAAATTGATTTGATAACTCACCGATCGAAATTGAATTAAAATTGAAAGATGCCTAAGATTATAACTTGAGTTGAATCATAGATAACTCTGACAAGGGTTTCAACCAGGTGAGTCATTAAGGATTACATCTTCCAATTCTTTGGTTATTTGTTGCAGGAAAGAAGGCAATCTTCATATATTTTTACTTCATCATAGTTGTTACTACATGCATCTTGGATCGTTCATGCTTTGACTCTATTGATGCTGGATTTTGAAACAAACTATTCGCACGTGCAAAGTACTAAACGAACTTATAAATTACACGTGAATTGGAAAATAAAACAAATAAAAGGGAGACGATTTTTAAAGTGGTTCGGATGCTTCAAGCGAATCTTACGTCCACTGTCTTTTTATTTATGAAAGAGTACAATCAAGTCGCATGCAGCGATCTAAGAGAACATAAATACAAAGAGGGAGAGAGAGTGTTTTTGTTATCCGAACTAGAATCCTGAAAAATAGAGAGGAGTCATCTATTTATAATAAGAGGTTTTTAGGTAATGATTATAGGTCTGCCAGTGGGCAGGTGCCGTACAGTTTCTACCCTGCTTCCCATTGGCTAGCTGCATGATAGATATCTTTAAATCGCGTAAGGTTTGGACAAGTGGGTGACTCCCAGCCACTCATTAGCCATACTTTTACCTGTCAAGTTGATGACAGCTTGCCTTCTTCTACCCTTGGACGACGTGACAATGCTTGGACAACGCAATACCTTCCTAAACTCTGATTAATCCTCGCTGATGTAAGCTTGCACCAGTCTTGATTTTTTATACATAATGAACTCCTTAAAAAAGGGACTGTCTATATTTTTATATTCACTTTATGTTATGATAAATCCAATAGTTTTAATTGACCTATTCCTTGAAAAGTCAGTACAAACAAGACGACATAACATATTGAGTACAAATACAATTAACAATTTAGGGACAAAGGGATGAAAATTTTTTGTTTTTTCCCTTTTGTTTGTTAGTTGTTAATTCAAACCAAGTTACTGGAGATTAAAACAATATTATGTAATGGGTATAGGGTCATTACTTAAATAACAAGTTGTAATAGATTCATTCAAATTAAGATGATATATGCAGGCATTCAAAATGAGAGAAAATCAATTTGCCTCCCTTCCCCTAGTTTGCAGAGAATTATGCAGATTTTTGTCAAAAGGACCTTCCATAGTTTAAAAATGCGTCAAACAAGTATCAAAATTGTGACGCCATGTGTGAAGGTTAAAATTATCTTTTCAAAATTTTGTCTTACTGAATATAAGATATATTTTTTTATTTAAAAATATAATAAGGTATCAAAAAATATCCAATAAATGATTGTGGTTGATTTGGTGGTAGACTGGTAGTTTTGTGAAGTAAGGGGAAGTAATGCGATGGTGCTGGGCGGAGGGAGATGTTTGAGTGGGTGGCGGTTGTTGCGGAGGAATTGGATTGTGGGGTTTTCTTTTTCCTTATTTTTTTTTTTGGAGAAACTTTTAATTTTATGGTGCATTTGTTTTACTTTTTGGAATAGTATTCTATAATAGAATACTATTTAATGAAATATGATAGGATTGTGAGAATATGTTTTGGAAAATATTTTCTGAAAATATTTAGATTACTTTTTAACCCCTTATATTTGTTAATTTAACTAAACACCCCACGATTAAAGTTTAAAAATTAACAAAAACACTCTTCATCCACCCAACTATTGTTGGCAGTCGGCCACCACTGTCAAACGGTGGTAAAAAATACCAGAATGGCGCATGACCAGCTGGATTTGGCCGATCGTGCGTTGATTTGACCGTTTCTAGCCAGATCCATGGTGTATTTGGTTGAAAATGGACAGATCGGCTAGACCCAGCCGGTCGTGCGTCGTTATGGTGCTGGAGTCTGATGGTGGCAGTGGTGGTCGTTGTTGGCGGGTGATAGTGGCTTGGGTGGGTGGGGGTGTTTTTGTTAATTTATAAACTTTTATTGAGAAAAATAATTATTAAATGTTTTAAGTTGAATAGAATAGTATAAGATTTTGAGTTGAATAGAAAAGTAATTATTTCATTGGATTTGATAAAATAGTGGAAAAAAATTAAAACAAACGCAGCATAAACCATGTTTGTTTCACTCTTTAGAATCATTTATTTTGTTATACTATTTGAATTAAAAAACAGAATATGTGTTTGTTTACTTACTGGGACCATTATTCTGAAAATTAATTTAAATCAAATAAGATTTTTTTTTATTGAAAATTAAAAGAGGGTGGACTTGTTTTCTATTATCTTATCTATTTAACTCAAAACATTCAGATTATTTCTTAACCCCCTTACATTTGTTAATTCAGCTAAATACCTCCACAATAAAAGTTTAAAAATTAACTAAAGCACCCTAGCTAGCAACCACCGCTGACGGCGACCATCGGCTAGATCTAGCCAGTCATGTGTCAATCTTGCCGTTTCCGGCCAAATCCATACTGTTAGAGATCTAGCCGTTAACGGTCAAATTCTGGTCAGATCTATCTAGTTGTTGACAACGACCAGATTTTGGCCATTAATAACGGCTAGATTTTGGCTGTTAACATCGACTATATTGTCGTTGACAATAGCCAGATTTTGGCCGTCGTTGACAGTCGAGTTTTCAGAAAATGTGGGGGGTGTTTTAGTTAATTTTTAAAGTTTTATTTTGGGGGGTGTTTAGCTAAATTAACAAATATAATCTAAATATTTTCAGAAAATGTATCAAACAACTATTTAGCATTTTATAACTCTCATATAATTTTCAGTTATTATATTAAACACATTCTCAGAATTTTATCATATTCGATTTAATTTAAGTCAACTCAACTTAAAATAGTTTTTCAGAATATCATTTTTCAAATAATCTACCAAATAGTATTTCTAATTTATCTTTAATTTATTATGTTTTATTTACTTATTTGTGTAGTAATATTTTATTTTGGTTCGAGAATTTTAGTTTTGATTTTGTTTTGTTACATGCGAAATTTTGGAGAAATTTTTCTCAAGAAAATGTATAAAAATATTTAGAGAGAGAATTTTCTCACAAAAAATGTAATAAAAAATAAAAGTAAATTAAAAGAGTATATACCCTTTTTTTTTTTGGGTATGTTACTGTTTAAATAATTTAATTAGGGTTAACCATAACCCATTCCCATAAAACAGCACTATTATTAGTCTCTCGTCTTTTCACAACACTAGCTAATGGCTAATGCTATTTCGCAAGGAGTAAAAGGTTTGCCTTAATGACATTTTCCACCCAAAAAGTTCTAAAATACCACTTTTTCACCTAAAGTTTATATTCTGTTAATACCCAAAATACATTTCACTTTTTCAATCAATGTTCAGTGAGTTATCATGAATTAGGATAAGCGGGGTTTTGTAGAGCAGAAATCAGTGGATGGAATGATGGTGACTGATTGAATTTCGCTGTCGAAATCAAGTGTCGGAGTGAAAAAGACTTTTGTAGAGAAGAGACCAGAGGTTTAGATGGTGATGACAGAGAGCAGGGGTGGATCCAACCTAGTTTTGGGTGGGTCATGGCCCACCCTCAATTTTTTTTCCTCTAAAATACTAATATGTATAATTTTTGGATTTTGTCCCATCTTAACAAAAATATTAATGCGCAATTAGTTTTTATTTTAGCCCACCCTAATAGAAATTTCTAGATCTGCTACTGACGGAGAGAATTTTTGCTGTTGAAATCGACTTTGGATAGTAACGAAATATAAACTTTAGGTGAAAAAGTTGTATTTTGAAACTTATTGGTTGAGAAGGTAAACCTTTTCGCGCGAAAAAGAAAACAACAATATAAATACAAAAATAAAAAGAATAACATGTCAATACAAATACAGGTTTGGTTTGGTAATGTTATCTCGCAAATTATATAAATTATTTAAACCCTACAGAACCCCTCTCCTCCCTCTCTCGAAGTTTCTAAGAAATGGGTGTTTGTGCTTCCTCACCAAGAACAAATGCAATCAAAGGTGGAGGAGGAAATCATAATAGCATCAGATTGCCGTCAACAGCCAAGATCATCCACATGGACGGTCGAGTGCAAGAGTTGAAGGCTCCAATCTCAGCCAGAAGCATCATCTCTCAGAACCCCAACCATTTTCTCTGCAGCTCTGAGTCCATGTACATGAACAATTGCTTGCCACAAATGCCAGAAGAAGAAGAGCTACAGTTGGGTCAAATTTACTTTCTGGTGCCACTCTCTCATGCCCACAAGCTTCTAACTCTCAAAGATATGTGTTCATTTGCCATAAAAGCCAACTCTGCTTTCGGTAATTATTAAAGACAGCATTGAAAGCTTATTTTCCTGTAAGTCGTTTGAGAAAGTCGTGGTTCATGCTCATTAATTCGAAAAGAAGAAACCACCGTCATTGACGCCTGAGCAGAGAGAAATTTTCTGTGTTGAAATGTATTGTAAAAGAAGCATATAAGTTGATGTTGAAGGTATGCTGTATGCACATGCGTCATTCTTTGTGTTTCTAGTAATTAGTAAATGACCAGAGAAAAAGACATTGTATTTCTCCGGTCAAGCAGTAATATTATTAAACCATAGAAAGGGCTTAGATAAATTACTGGTCGGTATTATATTTTTCTAAGCATCATTCACTTACCTTTTGGTTGATCGTGCTACATTGTATCACATTGAGGCTGGTTTATGAATAAACTGGGGATCACTTTAATACGTCAATCCATTAAAATCTCACATGTTACATTCATGTCAATACAAATCTCACCATATAATAGTGGTTAGGTAGAAAAAAATAAATAAATAAAGGATATGTAGTTGAAGTTTATTGGATGAATATATAATTGTATATCATACTGTCCAGTGTAAAAGTATAGAATGACTAAAATGTCACGTTCATACCAAATCATGTACTTATACCATCAATAAATTATAGGGGAGTGTGTTTCAGACGAGGCGCCATCAGCCTGATCCTTTTTACACTTCCATAGTTCCATCTTCAACTCCAAGCAAATGCAGCCGGGATTTGATGGTTGGGTAGTCTGTAGTCATGTGTGGATCCTCATCAAACACATAAGTTGGTCTGTTCATGGGCCCCAAACCCAGGCAGGCCCTCTGAGTCGAGCATTTGTGGTACCACTTCATGCTAACTGAACCTGTGGTTGCAATTTAAGCCTTTTTGTTGCCTCTTAAGTCTTAACCACTAGTTACTGGTTAAAGGTGCTTGAAGTTCTTGTTTGTGTGGAGTTACAGAACTGTTGAATTTAACTGCCTGATTTTTTGGATTGCGATTTTTAGCCCAAAATCATTATGGGCTTCAAGCCTAATAGTCCATCGTCAAAATAAGAACACGGTTATTGGTCCATCAAACGCATGCAAATTGCAGGCAGCTGCAATGACTTGCCCTGAGGCCTGAGCAGAGTAGCAAATTTGTCATCCATGGAGCCCTTGAGAGTACATATATAACTTTAACTATTAAGATAAATATTTTATATTTTATTATTTATTGCGGGGGTGGGGACTACTATCCCCATGCCTGTCCCCCTCCCTCAATCCGAGGCCCGTCCCCGATCCGTTGCCATCACTCTGCTTATGGGCTCTACTAAAATGGGCCATCCTCCACATGGAGGGAAACCCAACCCAACAAACTTGAAAGGTAACTTCTTATCAAACTTGTTAGATATAAAAGGCGAAAATATAAGTTGAATCTTTTAGACATGTTACATATTTCCTTGGCATCAGGAAGAAGGTGAATGATGAAAGTTCAAAAGTGAAAGGAAAGTCAATGAGGATTTTCCAAACATGTGGGGGTGTTTAATAGGAGTAAAACCCGAGGGAAGACGAGGGTAAGAGCGACGACCAGAACCAGTATCAAGACTCCATCAGCATGGTAATGAGGTACTGCATGCAATGCAAAGTCAATAATTATAAATGCAGATCACGTGAAGATTACAGATCAAGTCAACAGGGTCAGGTGGTCTGATCTGAATCATACGAGTTAATAACTTAATATGATATGAATCCCCCAATTTGGGTGGCGTTGTCTCACAGATTCATCTCCTCAATCTCAATGCCCATTCCTCTCTACCACCATTACCCATTAATTATTGGTTCAATGTATAACTGATATCATACTCCTTTCTCAATTATTCAACTAACCCTTTTAATTAATTACTAGAGTAATAATGTCCATTTGAAATCTTCACAAAAGAGACACATTTTTCGTTTATACAAATTAAAAATGTCAAAATAATAATAACATTTGAAATATGAAAAATAAATTTATCACAATACATTTTGCTATGCCTAAAAAGTTAGGGCTGACGTGGACTCTCATCAGCAAGAGCCAATCAGGATTCAGGAAGATTTTATACCGTCCAGACGTTGCCACGTCGCGCAGTGACGAAAGAGGTATGGTTCTTGTCAGTGCAGCAGGTGAACGCTAAGCTTGCGAGTGGACAGGGATCGTCCACCTGCCCAAGCCCTACGTAATTTGATAATATTTCTCGTATAGATAACCAATAGGATGCAAGGAAGGACTTGTATGACACCTACCCACTTGTAGACTTGAAATCATTACCTTGAATTCTCCCATTATAAATAGAAGACTCTCCTATCATTTACGGGATTGGCTTATCTTAGTCTAAAACAGCATACACACTCTCTCTCTGTCTCTCTAGATTGTAAAAAGTTAGGGCTGACAAAATGTATTGTGATAAATTTATTTTTCATATTTCAAATGTTTTTATTATTTTGACATTTTTAATTTGTGTAAATGAAAAATGTGTCCCTTTTGTGAAGATTTCGAATGGACATTATTACTCTAGTAATTAATTAAAAGGGTTAGTTGAATAATTGAGAAAGGAGTATGATATCAATTATATATTGAACCAATAATTAATGGGTAATGGTGGTAGAGAGGAATGGGCATTGAGATTGAGGAGATGAATTAGTGAGACAACGCCACCCGAATTGGGGGATTCATATTATATTAAGTTATTAACCCGTATGATTCAGTTCAGACCACGTGACCTTGTTGACTTGATCTATAATCTTCACGTGATCTGCATTTATAATTATTGACTTTGCATTGCATGCAGTACCTCATTACCATGCTGATGCAGTCTTGATACTGGTTCTGGTTGTCGCTCTTGCCCTCGTTGCTCTTACCCTCGTCTTCCCTCGGGTTTTACTCCTATTAAACACCCCCACATGTTTGGAAGAGCAGATATTAAATCAGACTATTCTTTTAGCGCTAAACTATTGATGTAAGATTTTGACACTAACGATTCACACGTGTAAAATGCTAAGCGAATTTAAAAATTACATGTGATACCTAAACATGAAATGTGAAACTGTTTTTAAAGTGGTACAGATGCTCAAAAGCGAATCCTACGTCTACTATTGTTGCATTAATAGATGGATACAGTCAGGGCGGGTGTGGCGAGCTGAGTTACAATCTAGAGAGAATACACACACACAAAGAGAGAGAGAGAGAGAGAGAGAGAGAGAGAGAGAGAGAGAGTGTGTGTGTGTGTATGCTATTTTAGACTAAGATAAGCCAATCTCGTAAATGAGAGGGGAGTCATCTATTTATAGTGGGAGAATTCAAGGTAATGATTTCAAGTCTGCAAGTGGGTAGGTGTCGTGCAAGTCCTTCCTTGCATCCTATTGGTTATCTACACGAGAAATATTATCAAATTGCGTAGGGCTTGGGCAGGTGGACGATCCTTGGCCACTCGCAAGCCTAGTGTTCACCTGTTGCATTGACAAGAACCATACCTCTTCCGTTACTACGTTCTGTTGTACCGTCCAGATATTACCACGTTGCATAGTGACGAAAGAGGTGTGGTTCTTGTCAGTGCAGCAGGTGAACGCTAGGCTTGCGAGTGGCCAGGGATCGTCCACCTGCTCAAGCCCTACGCAATTTAATGATATTTCTCGTATAGATAACCAATGGGATGCAAGGAAGGACTTGCACGACACTTACCCACTTGCAGACTTGTAATCATTATCTTGAATTCTCTCACTATAAATAGAGGACTCCCCTCTCATTCACGGGATTGGCTTATCTTAGTCTAAAACAGCATACACACAACACACACACACACACACACACACACACACACACACACACACACACACACACACACACACACACACACACTCTCTCTCTCTCTCTCTCTCTCTCTCTGTGTATTCTCTCTAGATTATAACTCAGCTCGCCACACGTGACCTGACTGTATCCATCTATTAATACAACAACAGTAGACGTAAGATTCGCTTTTAAGCATCCGAACCACTTTAAAAACCGCTTCTCATTTATTCTCTCATTTCATGTTTAGGTATCAATGTAATTTCTAAGTCCGCTTAGCACTTTGCACGTGCGATTCGTTTGTGTCAAAATCAAGCATCAACAGTTTGACGCTAAAAGGAAGGCCCTGATTTAGTATATGCTCCTCATCAGAAACCTTTGACTAATCGGTCCTACCAATCAACAAATGGCTTGCGGTTTCGAACCTGAGCGAGCTGACTTTGGCAATGAGGAAATCCCCAAGGTACAAGATGACACTTCTCCTGAAGTGTCGCCAGTCCAATAGAGTATCATGGCGGATATTCTTTCAAGCTCACAGCTTGACCCAGCCGTAATGAGTTACTTAGAGAGGTTCAATAATACTCTCCAAACGGTTAGCCAAAGGCTAGACCGTTTGGATCGGGTCGTGCCACCAGAATCCAATGAAGCGGTGCCATCGCCAAAAAGGTCTGCAGGTCACGCGAAAGTGCAGAAAAGTGCAAAAGCCTGTACCGCATGCACTGTAGTGTAATATTCTTTCTAGCTAGTAGTTCTTTGGAAAAATATAAGTAAAACTCACTAACATGTTATAGAAAATATATATGTATATAAGAATGTAATAGTGGGCCCAAAATAAATTTAACTTTATATACAAATCTCTACATCAAGTGATAAAGTCACAAAAGTAAGTACAAAGTAATCTCGGACAGTGGTGCTATTCTCCTCCGCTACTTGACGTTCCCCCAACTGCATCTCATCTATTACGTGCAAAAGCAGTGAAATCAACGGAGTGAGCACTAATTGCTCAGTAAGTAAACCCACAACAATTCTATTCTTTCTTCGTTACTCAGATTCTGGATTTTCTTTCCTTACACCAAGCTTCTTAATTCTTCTCTGCTCTTTTTAAGATTCTAGTTTCTCACTTACTGCTATGTAAGCACAAATAGGGAAACTAACTCGGGGTAGTAGAAATGGCATGATGCATATGCACAAAAGCATAAACTTTTTCTATGCAATGCATTTTCTTTTATGTTTTTTAGTTTTCTTATTATGTTTTCTATTTCTCATTTGTTTTCCAGTTCTTTTTCTATTTCTCTTCTTTCTTTTCTGTTTTTCTTGCTTTTCTATTCTTTCTTTCTTTTCTTTTTTATTCTTTCTTTTCTTTGCCGATCGGACTCGGTTGAGGCATGGATTCAGAACCCTGACTGTGTGAGTGTATTCTTAAATTCTTTCTTGGGTACAGTCCTCATCCACATGCACTTCTTACGGATTGTACAAGTTCTTCTTTCTTATTCTTAGGCCGCTCACTAAAGGCGACGTGCATGTGGGGATATTCTTCTTCTCTGTCACTCACGGGTTCCCCATCACAACAACCTTCTCTTATCTTATCTTTTTATATTTCTTTAAATAAAATTTTAAATTTGTGGTATTCTTTAATTATATTCTTTAGATAATGATTCTACAATTAATTTCTTTTCTTTCTTCCTCTTTATTCTTTAATGTTCTCATACATGTATATGTGCATGTAAATATGCTCATTCTTTGCTATTCTTTCTAAATGCAAATGCTCAAATGTAAGAATGCATTATGACATATAAAGATATCATTATGGAACTAGTATTCTCTACCAACCAACTCTATAACAAAGTAATAATCTAACATACTCATATATATGCACTTTCTTTGAAATTTCATCAAACACCTTACATGCACATACAAACCCTAAATTGGTTACACTTCCACATATTTCTCAAGCCACCAAAAATTGGAGCAAAAACTCCTAAGGCCAACAACCACCCTAGCCGAATTTCATCCTCCATCATGCCATATCCATTCTTTCATATTTCACCCAAAATTTCATCAACTCAACACATACTATACATCATTCTCATGCCATGAGATTCACATATCAAACAATCTCAATTTCAATCCATAATTTCTCACAAAACACACATACAACATATAAGAAATTTCTCTACACAAGTATTTATCCAATCAAATCTAAAGTTGGATTTACTTACCTTGAATTTGAGCAATTCCAACACTAAATCTCTTTTGGTAAAATTCCTTTCCTCTTAAACCCTAAGCTATAAAACCATAAGAATTCAAAAATTTAAAATTTAATCTCACATCTTGGTGCAAGAATCTTACCTTTGGATGCTTAGGATTGAAAATCTATCAAAATCTAGCTAAAATCTATGAATTTCCTTGAAATTAGTGGAAGAAATTTGAGAGAATTGGGGTGAAGGTGGTGTGAACAATGGGTGGAGTGGCTAGAGTTTCAACTCTTGAACTTTATTACTATTAACTATATATATATATATATTATATATATATATATATAGTTTCTATTTTACCCTTGCACTTTCTAAAAATTTCATCTATGTCCCTTAGTCAATTACAAAAATGCCCTCATTTTATAACTTCCTATGTTATTCTACTTCTTTTCATTTCCCACCTTTCATCTAATTATGAGTGGGAATGACCATTTTACCCTAATAATATTTTAAGAATTCCTTCTCATTTGTTCAAGATAACTTTAACAAATTCAACTAAGGGTATTAGGGCATAAAAAAGTATATACCTTGATGTGGGCGTTACATGAAATGCGCAAAAGTAGGGGAAAGCAAGTGGCGAGCAGCGGACCAAAGGGCTTCAAGGGACTAGCAAACACCAATCGTGCAACGGGTAGAATACCCGTGGTACTGTGACTCGGTGACATGTCGCAGCATGAGCCATTACACGCCATGTCACACAGGCACTCTTACAAAAGTGCAAGGCAGGGAGATTCCCAATATCGCCAAAATGACGACCTCGACCATCGTCATGCGAGAAATCCCTGTTGTTCGCGGGTCGGTTCGGACCATCGTGGTGATCCAAAAAATTTCTCGAGTCATTCAATGCCTTCACATGGCTCCGGCTAGCGTGTGTCAAGATTTTCCAGAGCTTCCGACTGAGTTGAGGAAACCCGATTTGCGGTCTTTCCTCAATTGCAAGTTTGCAACTATGAGGGTCGAGCCCACGTTACAAAAAGTGATCCCCAGACAGCTCCGCTGCCTCATATTGAGGAACTAAAGTGAACTTTGGATCAGCTTAAGGCTCAACAGAATGAGCGTGGGAAGGTTATAGAGGCATCTTCTTTTTCTCCAGCAGTTTTAGCTGCTCCTCTCCTATCGAGATTCAGAATGCCCGACATGCGGGCATTCGATGGGAATTTAGACCTGCAAGATCACATTTATGAGTTCAACGACCTCATGGAACTCCACCAAGTCTCTGATTTGGCCAAATGTCATTGCTTAGCAGTAACTCTAACCGCCCACGCCAAGCGCTGGTTTAGGTAACTTCCAGCAGGATCAATCAGCTCATGGCATCAAGTGAGCTCATTGTTCCTGAGACACTTCTAGGCGAACAGGAAGTTCTCAATACCGTTGAGCTACTTGAGCAACATACAACAGGAGAGAGATGAATCCCTCCAGTCTTACATAGACAGGTTCCACAGGGAACTCCACAAAGTGGCTCATACTCCCGAGGAGTCTGATCAGACTCTCATTATTGTGGGGGTTCGCCCATAGATAGATTTATGGAAAAAATTGCAATCTGAGGATGATGTTTCCCTCACTTGCTTCTACAACCTTACTGAGAAATACCTCCGAATTGAAAATTCTGTAGCCGCTTTCAATTGCCATGACCTCGGTCCCCCAAACAATGCTCTCAATCGAGGGGAGAATAGTAGAAGGGCTGATCGCAGATGGGTTAATGACGATTAGCGGAAAAGAAAAAAGCAACGGTTTGAGCCCAAGAAATCTTATGCCTTGGTTCCTTATTGCGATCGCGACAAGAATCAATACACTCTCTAAATGCCTCAATGTCAGCTATCCTGGATAAGTTAGAGGAGGCCAGCCTGCTGGGAGAGCTAGAGCCCATGAAGAATCCCCCTTCAGTCAAAAACAATAAAAAGTATTGCCGCTATCATCGAGATAATGGGCATCACACTGATGAGTGTTAGACTCTCAAGCAGGCAATCGAAGACCTCATCAAGCAGGGGCACTTCAAAGAGTATGTTGAAGGCCCAACTCCCGTTTAGGAAAAAGATAAAAAAGAACCAAGGAAGAAGCATCATGGTCGCAAGGGACTATACTGTGTAGGGATCATCTTCGGAGGACCACACCTCACAGGGAATTCTCGAAGTATCCAAGAAAGGTATGCTCGGGAAGCCCATCATGACCCCATGAGTGTAATGAGTACGACGTCGCTACTTGTTAAGGTTCGCAGGGAGAAGGAGATCACCTTCTCTGAGAAAGACGTGGTGCAATTGCATCATCCCCATGAGGATGCACTCGTCATCATGCTTGAAATAAGTCGGTGAAGTCCATAGAATGTTGGTGGACAATGGAAGCGCCGTGAATATCATGTTTCAGTGAGCTTTCGAGAAAATACAACTAGACGAGGCAAACCTGAGCCTGCCTCCATCCCTCTCTATGGTTTTACCGAGGATCATCTGATTCCTAAGGGAACGATCTCACTCCCAGTCACATTGGGTGAAATTGACGAAGTGACCAAAATGACAAAATTTTTAGTGGTAGATTGTCCATTCGCCTTCAATCGAATTTTGGGACGACCTCTACTGAGAAATTTCAAGAAAGTCACCTCCATCTACCATATGAAAATGAAGTTTCCCACCCCGACGAGGATAGAGGAAGTAAACAGATCTCAACGCGAATCTCGCGACTGTTACATAAGAGCAATGCAAATGACGTGCAAGGGAAAAAGAAGGCCAGGCATCCCCGAACAGGCAATGACGATCAGCAAGATCGAGCCACAATCCGGCCTAAAAGAGGATAACATGGATCCTCGCATCGAAGAGTGTCCTCACAGTGGGCTAGTCGAGGACTTATCTGAGGTATCAGTCGATCAAAATGAGCCAACCCGAGTGTTAAGAATCGGGAGTAATCTCAACCCTTAGCTTATTAAAGACCTGACAAGTTTCCTTAGAGAGAATGTCGACATTTTTGCATGGACTCATGTTGACATGATCGGGATCAGCCTGAATGTCATATGTCATGCACTAAACATTGACAGTGCGGTCAAACCGGTTCATCAAAATAGAAGAGCAATGGACCCTGAGCGCTATGCTGCCTTGAAAATCGAGGTAGATAAACTCCTTTTGAACGGGTCTCTTTGAGAAGCGCTTTACCTGAGTTGGGTTGCAAATTTTGTCTTGGTAAAGAAGCCCAATGGCAAGTGGCGAACCTGTGTTGACTTCACCAACCCCAACAAAGCTTGTCCGAAGGACAACTTTCCCTTGCCAAGAATCGGCCAGCTCATTGATGCCACCTCCAGGCACGAGCAGTTGAGTTTTATGAACACCTACTCGGGATATAATCAGATTCTAATGTACGCATCAGATGAAGAGCATACCTCGTTCGTCACAGATCAGGGGCTATATTGTTACAAGGTCATGCCCTTTGGCCTAAAAAACGTTGGGACAACTTACCAGTGGCTGGTTAACCATATGTTTTTCGAGCAGATCAGAAAATCGATGGAAGTCTATGTTGATGACATGCTGGTCAAGTCGCATGTCGCTTCAGATCACATAGCATATCTCGCTGGGATGTTCAACATCTTCCGAAGGTATAGAATGAAGCTTAATCCTCTCAAATGCTTATTTAGAGTATCATCGGGAAAGTTCTTGGGGTATATTATTAACCAGAGGGGAATAGAAATCAACCCCGAGAAAATTCAAGCTCTCCTTGATATGAAACCCGACCAACCAAAAACAGGATCAGAGTCTAAATGGGAGAATAGAGGCTCTCAGTCGCTTCATATCAAGGGCAACAGATTGTTGTTTGCCATTTTTTAATATACTCAAGGCCAACAAAAAGTTAGAATGGACTCGAGAGTGTTAGAAGGCTTTTCAAAACTTAAAAGAACACCTTGGAAAGCCACCTCTCATGTCCAAGCCTTTCCTCGAGGAAATTCTACTCTTGTACCCATCCGTCTCTCAGTATGCGGTCAACATAGCTCTCATTTGAGAAGAGGACAAAGTTCAATGGCCAATGTATTACGTGAGCAAGTGACTGCTGGACGCTGAGATACGGTATCCAGAAATGGAGCGATTAGCTTATGCCCTGCTGATCGCCTCTAGAAAGCTGCAACCCTACTTCCATACCCACACAATCCATGTTTTGACCAACTACCCACTCAAGAAATTACTTTAGAAGACGGAAGCTTCGGGTAAGTTACTCAAATGGGCAATGGAACTGAGTTAGTTCGATTTGTATTACAAACTGAAAGCAACTATTAAAGGGTAAGCTGTTGCCGATTTCATTTCGAAATTTTGTACCAGCTGAATTAAGAATCCGAGTAACTAGCCAGTGAAGTCACCCAGGAAATCGTTTAGAACTTATCGACCTAGAGCCTTTATGTCGATGGTTCCTCGAACAGGAAAAGAGTCAAGGCAGGTCGTTTCCTCCTCAGTCCCTAAGGGACTCGCATCCATGGAATTCTTTGATTTGAGTTCTAACTACAAACAACGAGGCTGAATACGAAGCGCTGCTCGCTGGCCTACGATTGGCGAGAGAAATAGGATCAAGCGTAATCAGTATTCATAGCGATTCACAGCTGGTTGTCAATCAGATCTTGGGAGAATATCAAGCCAAGGAAAAGAACATGATTAACTATCTGAAGAAAGCTAAGGTCGTACTCGAGTCTTTCAAGAACTTCACAATTAAGTAGATTCTGAGAGACAGTAACTCTGTTGCGGAGACGCCTTGGCAAGAATAGCCTCGTCGCTAGACTCAGATATGCTAGAAAATATTCCAGTTCAGTACATAGAGATTCCTAGTATCAGTGCTCCCGAGCAGACTGTAGCTGCAACAGAGTCAATTTCTTGGATGACTCCAATCATTCAATATCTCTGAGATGGGATTCTACCCAGTGACAAGACTAAGGCAAAAATCTTGCACACCAAAGTTGCTCATTACAACTCATCAGAGATCAGTTGTACAAGCGAGGGTTTAACGCCCCTCTCCTTCGATGTGTAACTGACAAAGAAGTAGACTATGTCATGAGGGAGATATATGAAGGGATCTGCGGTGATCACACTGTCGTGCAATCCCTCGCCAACAAAATTGTCCTCCAAGGGTACTATTGGCCCCTACTTCAAGAAGACACTTTCAATTTTGTAAAAGAAGTGTGACAAGTGCCAACGGTTTGAGAACATCCCGCAAGCTCTTTCCCACCAGCTGACAACAATGACCAACCCTTGACTATTCTCCATGTCGGGGATTCATCTTATTGGGCCCATGCTAGCCGGAAAGGGGGACTCAAGTATGTTGTGGTCGCGGTAGATTACTTTACCAAATGAATCAAGGTTGAACCATTGGCCGCGATCACCACCAAGAAAGCTTACAAACTTTGTCTTCAAAAATATAGTGTGTCGTTACGGGATTCCTCACACACTCATCTTTGATAAAGGGAAGTAGTTCCATAATGATGAATTCAAGCAGTTTTGCGATGAGTTGGGGATCCATAAAAAGTTTGCCTCAATCGCAAGACCGCAAGTCAATGGTCAGGTTGAAGCTGTCAACAAAACCATTAAACACACTCTAAAGGCCAAGCTTGGTGTTGCCAAGGGTAATTGGGTCGATGGCCTCCCGAAAGTTCTATGGGCATATAAAACAACTCCGAGAACCTTTATTTCAAAAACGCCCTTCTCATTAGCATATGGTTGTGAGGCTATGATCCTAGTGAAAGTAAGGACTGGTTCACTCTAGAGAGACTTATTCAATTAAACAGATAATGAAGCACTTTTATGTGCAAGTCTGGACCTAATAAAAGAACATCACGACAAGGCTCAGTTAAGGATAACATTCTACCAACAGCGTGCGAAAAGGTTCTTTGACTTTAAGGTTAGGAGTAGGGACTTTCGGGTCGACGACCTAGTTCTGAAAGAAGTCATTCTTGGTACAAGGGAACCAAGTGCGGGAGTACTAGGACCTAACTGGGAAGGCCCATACCGCATCGCCAAGGTAATACGACCAAGAACGTATCACCTCAAAAGGCTTAACGGTTCTGAAGTACCGTGAGCTTAGAATGTTGAGCATCTTCACCCCTATTACCAGTAATTCCGAACTCGCTCTTAATTTTTCATTTCCTTATAAAAATTTCCTTGTAACCTTTATAAATAAGATCGTTCTCTAGAACAAATTTGTCTTGTATGATCTTGTTTGCTATGATATTTTTACAAGTTTCCTATTCAGATATGTAACATTAGTTTTGTGAAGTACTCGAAATTGTAAGTGTTATCACAAACGGGTAAAAATATTTCTTTCATATATGTAATCGGAATAAGTACAGTGGGCAACCAAAAAAGAGGTAAGTACTAACAAGATAAAGTCAAAAGCAAAGCTGTGCAGAAGCGGGAAAAACGATCACTAGTCTCCACCTCCAAGCCCTACAGGTGCGACCTCTGTATCCCCGATTGGTCATCGACCATCTGATCAATTGTTAGGTCCTCTGGGACGTATTCCTCCGGCTAGTCGTCCTTTGGAGGAGGTTCTTGTCCCTCTTCCTCCTCGACGTCATCATCAACTTGCGTCATGGAAGCATGGATGTTCTAATATTCGATTAGGAGGTTAGAGAGGTCTATCCCTGAATTCCTTGGTCCCAAGTTATAGATGGCCTGAATCGCCCAGTCAGCAGCCTTCTTTTCGATTTCAAGGTTTTGTTGCTTCATTTGATTAGTTAATGAAGCGATCTGCCCTTGGGAAAACTCGAGGTTCGTCTCAAGTGCTTTTTTCTGCTTCTCAAAATTTTCCCATAGCTGAGCTCTCTCTTCCTCTGCCTTCATGGCTCGTTCAGAGTTTACCTTAAGCTGTTGCTCATTCTCGCCACATTCTTTGGTGAGTCTGGTCACTGACCTCTGAAACTCTTTGTTCTCTTCACCTCTCTTCTTAAGCTCAACCTTCTGGAACTCTACTATGCGAAGGGCAGAGTTTCTCTCTACCAAGTATTGATTTGCCTGGATTTGATATGTTTTTGCCTCTGCGTCCAAAGCTACGAAGTCTTGTTTTAGCTTTGCATTCTTTTCCCTCAGCTCGTGGAGCCCCCCAGTAGAGTCCAGATTGGTCTTCCATTGGGCCATATGTAGGGCGAGTAGAGACTAGATGAGAAAGAAACAAAGGTTAACCTCCATTTTCCTGAAAATCATAAAGGGTATGAAAATCAACCGATATGGGAAGTCCTCAACAAGAACGAGTTGTTTTACCTGGCTTTGCAGCTAGAGCGCTATAGCCATCAGGTCCATAGGTCGAAAGGCCACGAACTCCTCAAAGGTCGTGGCAAGTTGGCACTCTAACAGGGTATACACCACCAACTGTAGGTGTTTCGGGAGTTGTCCCATGGAGTCTAACACAGCTCTGTCTGCCCCCAAAGGAACTGGCATCTCGTCGATCGGTTGTTTGCTTGCTCTTTTTGGGGCAACTGTGGCCTCCCCCTGTCCTTTGCGTGAGCGCTCGGAGATCACTGAAATGCCAAACGTGGGCTTTGGGGTTGCCCTTGAGCGGAAAGCCTAGTAAGGCTGTGACCTCCTGAGCTGCACCCTTAAGCCCTCTGGCTCAGACTCCGATTCTTCAGCCTGCAGCTATTTCATTTTCTTAGTTTTTTGGCCCATGGTTTTCTACTTGGGTGCGCGAGTGGCCGCGAGCCGAGAAGCTTCACCTTGTCGTTCTGAGGGTATTCGCGCACCCATCTGTATCCCTCCTATGGGGGTATCGCCAGGGATCGCCTCGACTTGCTCAGTAAGGGCGACCTGGGAAAAAACGAACCCCCTAGTCCTCGTCCTCATCCTCGTCCTCTTCGTCAGCCTCAGAACTCTAGGTGGCATGGTCGTTGAATGAAAGCATGATTAGCGAAAAAGGCCACTACAAGCAAAAGAAAGAAACTCTAAGTGCGAGGACACTTACGGACTAAGGGTTCCAGAGACGCTTCGGGATTGAAGAAACTGTATTTTTAGGTTGGCGATAGTCACGAGTAGTCTCGCGTTGCGACTTTGCTCAGGTAGATTATCGAATGCTACAATTTGATTGAAATCAGTTAGAGTCGTCTTATTTCCTGCAATGAGGCAAACAAGTTCGTTAAAAAGCAAAGATTGAAGGAAAATGAACAATTCGCAAAGTGAAAAAAGGGAAAACCTACTCGGTTCCCTAAATCGGCAAACGCCATCGTACTAAAAAAAGAAATAAGAAAAAATTGGTTTCATAGGCCCCGACGTTACTGGGCTAAACCAAATATTCCTCTCTCAATCGTAGATCACTTCGAGAGGTAAAAAGAGTCTTTATCCCAGCTTTTCTTCAGATAATAAGAGCATACGAGCTCTAGGGTTGTCAGTTGGCTGAGGCTACTCTCGCCACATGCGATATACATAGCAATAGTTATCATATACATATTGGGTGTCAATTGCAATGGCACGACCTTGAAGTGGTTGAGGATCGATCTAATAAAGGGGTGAAAAGGTATCAACGCCCCACATTTGAAGATCGCCTCCTAGATCGCGACCATTCCCTTTAGGGGATTCCGAACTGTATATGTTCTATACTGGTAGATGTCCATGCTAAGTGCGTATTGGTCCACTGTCTTCTGTATCTCATCTTAGGTGGCCACTGACAAAATCTCTTGCACGGGACCCGATGGGACATTCGGTGCCTACAAGCTCGTCCCCTCGATTGTTTTGGTCGTTGATGTATCCATTGCTCCTAAGGTCTGAAAAGGGGGCAACACGTAGAGATAACTAAGTCTTCGTATAGTATTCTGTACGATGATTTGGAAGAGCAAAAAAACCCTATTGTACCTTCCTTAAACCCTAGAAAAACCCTTAGGAATCAACCCCTAAGGATTTGTGCCCTAAATTTTCACTCTTTATAAAAGAAAAAGCATTCTTCTCACCACTGCCTAGAAATACACACCACAAAAGTTTACCAGACAAGTTCATACCCACCATTATCGTCAAGTCAAGCTATTAACAAAATAATAAAAGAAAGCGAAGGAGAAATCTTTCTTACCTTTTGGCTGCAGGGAATGAACTTCCTGTCGTAATGAAGGGTGTGCATCAACTGGAAAAATGGGAGACTGATTTTGCAAGAGCTTTGTTCTTTCTCTGAAAGTATGAGTTTTATGACAAAGCTTGAGGCGAGCCTGGGGTATTATAGGGGGAAGAAGCGACGATTGATTTCCCTAGGCAAGCGACGCTTGGGCAGGATATGTTTCTCACCATTGATCTGTTAGGAAATGAACAAAACCCATGGCAGCGGAAAACAAAAATAAAATAGTGATCGATTCCATTTTAAGCCAAGATTAGGATACAGATATTACAAATAATATGTTAAATAAAATATTCTGTAGTAATATGAATGATCAGAGTAAAGATTAGAGTTCATACGCTCGTTTGGAGGCTCCTTCGAACTTGTCTTTGACTGGGTTCGCTACCAATTTAAAGTAGAATCGAACTAGCGGTAGTCCACACGAAAATAACCCGGAGAGCTAAAGAGGGATTTGTTAGATCTTCTTTAGCCTCAAGAATCAAATAAATTTGATTCAATCAAAATAAAGTGGCATGGGGTAGAGAGAAAGGAGCCAGAGCTTTTCAATCAATGAATATAAAATGACTTAATGAAAAGTGTTTTTTTTTTTTTTTAATTCATAGAACACATGCACTTATATAGTGCATGTGAAACCCTATTCCAATTAGGAATAGGCTTAGGCATCAACCCAAACAACCCATATGTCCAAACAGCCCCATTTAGATATTTTTATTTTAGTTATTATTATTTCAATTAATATACATAAAAATATATTAACATTTAACAATAACAATAATTCATTTAAATATATACGTACACATATTTAAATATAATCTCACTTATTTAATTTTAATATCAAATTAAATAAAGGCAACAACCTCAACAAATTTAATTGCACTGTGAGATTACTAAAATATCATTTCGCCTAAAAAGATGAAAACACCTTTTACACAAACTGATCCTTAAATTATCTTCTATGTGTGTGACCCGTAGGCTCCTCATCATACCGGCAGTATGTAGTATCGCGATTAATACCAATTAATCGTCTCACTACATATAGACCAAGATTAGCCCCTAACAAGGCATCATGGCCACCCGATAGATTCGAATTCAGCGAAGTAGCTACCTATCAACGATATGGTTACTGTACAATTTAATCCTTTCATCATCTGTTATCTCTTCAAGACCGAGGCACGGAAATAGTGTCAACCTTAGTTACTCTCGATATGTATGTATTTAGTTACTGGACCAATAACCAGAATTATAAACTGGATTGAGCAATAACTCAATCCCAATGTTACCACAGTTTTAGTGTCATTGTCATTTACTGAATTGCATCGTGAGATAACTTATCTAGTACCCGAGAGTGATGAATCCTCTATCGATCCACCATAGTCCTGATACACTCTTTGATGCAGCTAATCACTACCGTATTGACAGCTCTGAAAAGAACTGCGTTTGGCTAGTGTCAAACTACACTAATCGGTGCACAAGGCGCTCTAGTGATCTCAAGTCTAAGGATCACATACATCACTATTCGTTAGAGGATTTGTTCCATATTCACTGGGGTTACCATCCATATGGAATTCTCTAGTGGGTCAGTCTAGTGAACTTGCCTACAACAAGCAACCATTGTTGCACCAGGTTTTCACCAAACAACATTGACAAGTGAGATCAGTCACTACCTTTCGACAAGGTCGTTCAACATTATGATAGGCTTACCGTATTATTCGTGCCCTTACTTCATAACAATATTGGGGCTACGGACGTTTCTAGAATGGCCACCATATGAGCTCATAGGGTTCTCACTATAAAGATTTGAAACACTTGATACCCTCATCACGGTTCTACCATTCTAAGAACATATATCAATACATACAATATGATTTACGTGATATAGAATAAAATGTCTTTCTATTGATCAATGAACATTATTACAAAGAGTCAATTCTACAATAATCGATTGGCTCTAGGGCACCTACTCTAACATGATTGTGACCACATGTCATTAATCCGTGAGAAGAAGTAACCACCACGCTTCGAGAGTGCCAATCGATGCTTCCCTCCATTGGAGCAACCAAGCGACGGCTCAATTATCTCCTCCACATTAAATGTGCCCTCATCCGCATTTAATGGTCTGAAAGAGAATGTCGTTTCAGCATGACTTGCATTTAATGCGCATGGTCGGCACTTATTATGCACTAGACACGTATGTCAAAATAAAGATTATTTTATTGACCAGATTAGCTGTCAAGCGTAACAGATAACATCTGAAGAGGTCGTTTGACAAAACACTCTTCGTCGTGTATCGGTTTCGAGACGATGTGATTCCTTGCTCTTTGTAAAAATGTGCTAAGTATTCTCAGGTCACGAACTGTGAATGAGATTTGAAACATGTCGGTACGACATTAAGTGGGGCCTGATCCAGGTCGTTGAACCTGTCAGAGAAAGCCATCTCAGTTCGCTTGTGCTATTCTTAGAGGCGTATGCTGCGACCTCCTTGTAGCTCGATCAGCTCAACCAAACGTCATTCGAGACAGGTCAAGTCACGGCATAATCATGAAGTTCTTAAGGTTCAATCTTTAAACCTTAAAAATTGGGGGACTTCTGTTATGCCTAAAAAGTTAAGGCTGATGTGGACTCTCGTCAACAAGAGCTAATCAGGATTTAGGAAGGTTTTGTGCCATCCAGACGTTGTCACATCGCGTAGTGACGAAAGAGGTATGGTTCTTGTCAGTACAGCAGGTGGACGCCAAGCTTGCGAGTGGCCAGGGATCGTTCACCTGCCCAAGCCCTATGCAATTTGAGGATATTTCTCATGCAGATAACTAATGGGATGCAAGGAATGACTTACACGACACCTACCCACTTGCAGACTTGTAATCATTACCTTGAATTCTCCCACTATAAATAGAGGACTCCCCTCTCATTTATAGGATTGGCTTATCTTAGTCTAAAACAGCATACACACTCTCTCTCTGTGTATTATCTCTAAATTGTAACTCAACTCGCTACATACGACCTAACTGTATCCATCTATTAATACAATAACAGTGGATGTGGGATTCGGTTTTGAGCATCCGAACCACTTTAAAAACCGTTTCTCATTTATTCTCTCATTTCATGTTTAGGTATCACATGTAATTTCTAAGTCGGTTTAGCACTTTACACGTATGAGTCATCAGTGTCAAAATAAAGCCTAACACATTTAATAACAATCGGAGTTTAGCATTAAATATACTTGTTCGTACTTAGCTTACAGTTGTTTAACATGTCTTTAATAATTTATGAAAAAGACAAATTTTGATCAATTATTTAAACAAAGTGGATTTGTTTGTATTGTACTCTACAAATAATTCGACCCTTTAAGAAAGCATTTGATTGAGATCAACAAAGAAATGGCGAAACCATTGCTTGCACTGTTGGTTCTAGCCCTGTTCCTCCCCTCAGTTTATGGCGTTGTCCCAGTGGGAAGCCCGACCAGCAGCAACTCAGGCACCGGTGTTCCAGACGTCGCAGTAACAAGTGTAGCCAAGGAGTTCCTTGAACCTCACAACCAAGCAAGAGCTGCAGTTGGAGTTGGTGCTCTCAAGTGGAGTGAAAATCTAGCCAATGCCTCTGGCCGCCTTGTTAGATACCAAAGAAACAAAATGGGGTGCCAATTTGCTAACCTGACGAATGGCAAATACGGTGCAAACCAATTCTGGGCAAGCGGCACGACGGCGACGCCACGCATGGCGGTTGACACTTGGGTCAAGGAGAAAAACTACTACAATCATGCTAATAACTCATGTGCACCAAATCACATGTGCGGTGTTTACACACAAGTGGTATGGAGGAAATCTCTGGAGCTGGGGTGTGCTCAAGCTACTTGTGCTAAGGAGCAGGTTACTTTAACCATATGTTTTTATAATCCTCCTGGAAATTATGAGGGAGAAAGCCCGTATTAGATAAATTAACTTGTAGTGTAGCCTGGTCTCGTTTTCTGTATGCAAAGTTTAGGGTCCAAATTCTGTCTCTTTTGTTTAAGAGAGAATCAGGGTTCAGGAATAGCAGTTTAGTGCTCAATAATTTTGATTCAACCATTCAAACCTGAGCTCTGCTTTGATATTAGAATTTGGATATTATCATGTTTTATCAATAAAAGAAGGGCTTCTGTAGATTAACATGATGGCAATTATTTTTACCTAGAACAAAATAATAGTGTGTATATTTACGCTCACTCCACCGACAGAATGACGGATGTGAATACAGAGCAGGATGGATGCCCCGTCTCACAGGGCAAAGGTCAATTATTGTAGTGTAATCTAGATTATCAGAAACCCTAAACAATAATTGACCTGCAAGTTGTGTTTCCAACCTTGACAGGAACATTTATCCTGTTCGATTTCATATTATCAAGTTAATTTTTCTTTGCAAGTTAAATAATTAATGGAATTCTTTCACAAAACTATAGATTTCATAGATACTTCATCTCGTAACATGCCAGAATGGTGATAACATTACATAAATACAAAATGCCTAATGTTCTAACCGGCCTACCAATTCCAGCTTCATATTCTACTTTGTACAGAGGAAAAAAAAAAGAGTCAAATCTTCCTATATAGAAATCTTGATCAAAATATGGAATAGTGAGCTCAAGAACACAATCACCTCAGCAGCTCTTTAGATATAAGATACCGAAAAGTAAAATTGTGAGGAATCCATTCAATGCTCTTGCGGGATTTACTTGCCTGACATTTCTTTATACTCTTCCTTAAAGATTCAGGCAAAGACTGTTGAACCATCTCCATGATACCAGCAGGGCATAAACTCGAATCCTTTGCATATGACTCCACAACCTTTGGTAGAAGAATTTTGTGGTCCTTGCGTACACCAAAGGTAGCCCGGATAAACTCTTCTTTTGCAGCTTCCAGTTCCTGATATACTCTCTTGGGTGTGTACACACGAACCTGAAATAAGTTTAGAAGGTTCATAAAAATTCATGTCGGGAAAGACAAACCACAGAGAAACTATATCAAGGCATTTTGATTTATAAACAAATTGAGATTTGATGTAGCTATCCCATGGCACATTTATGAACAGTTTAAATATTAGATATTAATGATATGAAAAATAAACCAAGGATATACAGTCAATTACCGCAGGATCGGAATGGTTTCCTGAGCTGAGAGCGAAGTGCAGTAGGGGTTCTGGATGTTCAATTGCATATGCTTGACGTTCATCTCCTGTCTTGAATTTTCCTCTTGACAAGAGTAATAAGCGAATCCACTACAAGCAAGAAAAAATTTTATCAGCTACACCACAAACATGATGTTGGATAAAGCTTGATAGTAACACTACAAATATCAAGTTGAATGTGGTTTGCTAAGCAAATTGGAACGGCCAGTATAACAACAGCTTTGTTTTGTCCAGAAGAGTTAAATACACTTTTCATGTGTTTCCTTCCCTCTTTTCCTTCTTGGAGTGATTTGAAGAGAGGCCGGGGAAGGAGTCATATGTTTGACCTCTTAATGAAGACAAAAGTAAAACAAAGAAAATAAGGATGGCTAAAGAAGAGAATCCTGTATATTCTCAAATAACTGTAAGACTGGAACTTTATAAAGAGAAACCAAGACTTGCTATTTACCTGTCCAGGACGACACATCCGGCATCCAAGAATAGAGGTCTGTATAGTGTCTGCACTGACCGTGTGCCCCCCAATGTTATAGGCAGCCTGGATGCTACAACCATGTAAGGAAACATATACTGGATTGTTTTATCAAGTGAAATTAGTAAGCTCTTCTTACCTTCAGTAGGAGAAAGAGCCTCTTGACATTATTTTGTGGAATCCCATAAGCCAAATACGCCTACAGAAAACAAAGAACAGTTTCATCTTCCAGCTGATGTCAGAAATACAACCATAGAATGAGTCAACAAGTAATTAATAATTTTATGGATGAGGTCCATTACATGCATCATTAATGCATTATGTATATTGATCCAGAATGCCAGCTTCTCCTCATGTTTCAACTTCCTAGGATCGACAGCTTCCAGTCGAGAAATGAGCAACCTGTAAAATGAACTAGATAAGCATAACATGATTGGAATAGAATGGAAGTACAATGTAAATATATGTTGCTCAAGGGGCATACATTACAAGTGGTATCTCAAAAATTTAATGTCATGAGGACTCACCTAAAATTTTGAAGCAAGTGTTCAACATCACCCAACTTCTGACTATCTCTATAGATCAAAGGGATTTCAATCATTGTGCTGTACGGTCCACTAAATTCCTGAAGTCCTTCTACATGAAAAGGGTTGTCTAGTCGTGCATCAAAAGTTGGATTATTTCTGAACCCAGGACTCCACATATCACACTGATCTTGAGGGGAAAATGCACTCATCGATGATAAGGATGAATTTGGAGATGAAAGACCATTATGCGTCACTGGTGGGTCAGCAAGCTTACTGTATATAGCTGACATGCACTTGATCATATCCTCAGATAGCTTGTTTGGCGTCTCTGGCACATGATCAGAAATGCGAGTTCCAAGGTGCTCAGCTAGACTGATTATATTTGGTGCACTCTGGGCATACTGTAGAAAAGCCATTGAAAGTCATAATCCAGAGAAGGCGAAACTTTCCCATAAAAATACAAGTTGGTAAGTTTGCCTACAATCATTTGTTCTGTATCTTTGCAGTGTAAGTGGATTTTACAGAAATTGAACAGTAATTCCACGAGGTGTGAAGAAATTTTGTTCAATGAGAGGGAAGAAAGCGACATTCCCTTTGCTTTCAGGCTTATAGCAGACAATATGTTTTCAAGCTTGAACGGCTTGTAATGTGATTGGCAGTTGTAGGGAAGCTGAAGGATAAGAAAAAAAAAAAAAAAAAAAAACTTTACAGAGTACATGCTAAATTTACCTCTATCATGGATAATGGTTGTGAATGGCAAGCACGTACAGCTCTACCCAAAGACTCTGCTGGAGGAGACGATCTACTTGGAAGTGCAGAACGTTGTGACAGTGAGGAGTGACATCGGTGAACACCAGAATCTAATAGCCTATCTTCTTCTTCAATAACAGTGGATTCCTTCCACTGATTGTCAACTAATTGACAACCAGATTGGATAGCAGGGGTTTCTCTTTTAGATGTGATAGCAGGCTCAGAATCTTCCACAAACCTTGGTCTCGGGGTAGCTAAAGGTGATTTTAATCTTTCATCCTTAGTAGTAGGAGATACAGATGGAATTTGTTGATCAAATGCCTTCCGATACAATGAGAGAAGGTATTGCTCCAAATATACAACTTCCAACTCTAACACAGCGATTTCCTTAATCAGTTCTGTGGCCGGCTACAGTTTTGAAGGGAAAAAAAAAAGGAAATATTAAATATAGCCACAGGAATAACAGAGATGGGCAAGAAGTAAGTAAAAGACTTGACTTAAAGATGAATAAAAGTGACTTATATGATCCGATGACAACTGGAGAGATGAAATGGAAGTGCTAATAGTTTTTTAGCAACAGAAATGAAAGTTAGATGCAAGGTTCTTATACTTTATGGTACCAAACAAACATAGGTCAATTAAAGCATAAGTTGTGGTATAAATGTATCAAGCAAGGGTCTTCCATATCTTTAGTAAAGCTCTAGGTCTTCTAAAATGTATTAATTTTATGGGTAGGAAATGATTTATGAGAGTAGTTAAAATATGAAAACAGGTGTTGGCCCAGACTCCATGTGAATCCAATGAGACTAAACCACCAAGGCTAAGTTCTTCTACAAGAAAATATTATCAGATAGAATCTACAAAAACTAAAAGATACCTTGGGCATTGACATTTTATCTATATCACCTTGGGAAGAAGTCCTATAACCCAATGCTTGTTCCAAAGCACGGCGGACCTGAAATTGGTCTTGTAATCTTTTCTCAAGCTGTAAAATCTGCATTCAGTTATTAAAAACATATAATCAATAAAAACATACAAGTTTTGGTTTGGAGCCTGTTAGCAAGACAACACCCAGTTGAGCCAAGTTGGAGTTGCGCATTGTATATATCTGAAAGATATCAAAATGACAAGTTTAGTTCCTCACCTCTTGCTTCAAACAATTTTGCACTTCTGTGTTGGGCAACTGTTTCTTCTTGGTTTTAGAAGAGTCCATCAATTGCCCTGTCTCCTGCTCCCAGAATACATCAAGAATCAGACATTTGGAAGCTGCATCAGAACTAATTTCTAGAGGCTGATAATTAGGATAATTGTTCAGTCAGTAAAGTAGCATTAAACTGATAAGGAGTACTCAAGTCGGCTTCTCAAGGCCTTATATCCCAGTTTCCTGGGATTGATTATACACATCCTTTTACATATTCAACAATGTCAATATTAAAGATAAATATTTGAGTCTAAGACATTCAATTTATAACTCATGCCATTAGTTTCCTCTTCTAAACTATCAAATACATTAATAACCAAGAGAAAAGAATCTGGCAAAGAAAAAAAGAGGCAAAATCAGATCATTTTGACAATGATCTGGCTGGCAATGTGCCCAATGTCTTTACAAAAGATAAAGAAGAAAAGTCAGGTACTCAAACATTATGATAATCAGGTTTCA